>NC_134142.1:103822500-104422500 GCF_033958435.1 Carettochelys insculpta
TAGAGACTGATTTAACAAAGCAAATTCCAGTCTTTCTTCAAGCCAGCTTCCTTACCAATCTACCTGCCCCTCCATCAGGATCTCCCACAAAATTCAATATGCTCAGTTTTTTTCATTGTCTTAAGTGAAAGGTAACTTATGATTCTCTGTTCCTTTCTTTTATAGTCCAATCAACCTTTGACATGTATTCTTTTTAAGGTTACCCCGCCGCCTTAAATAAAGTTCATGGAAGCTGTGAGGAAGGTGACATGGAATCTGGTGGTGAAGGAATTTCCATGCAGTTATCTGCCCTTGCTGGTTTTTCTGCAATTTTCTGCCATGGTAGTGGTGCTCAGTGGCTTTTCTCTTCCTCTTGTTCGCTTGATGGTCCTTTTTGCCCTCTTAAAATTGCATTACCATTGTTTCATTGTACATTAAAATACCTTTCAGATGGCAGAACTACATTCCTTTGTCTGGGGTGGGGTAACTTCAGCTTCTCCTGGAAGAGATACTGGAAATTATCAAAGGGTATCTGTAATCTTGAATTTGACCTTCATACATATGCGAGACAATAGTATTAATGATCAGTATGTTAGCTCTCTATCTTATACATCATTAAACTGTGACTAGAAGTTGTCATTAGTAAGTTGGGTACACTGGAAAGCAAATGCCAGGAAACCTTTCCTCATGCCTTTCAGGTCACTTGTTCCCACAGACAGCCCAGGCCAAGAATGGTGTGGTGGTAATCTGCCATTTGCATTCAGCAGTCTCATATTTGGATAAATTCAGATGTCTGTACAAAGAAACGTTTACATCTTTGGCTCCAATTTTTGCTGAATTTCACAAATAATTCTATGTAGCAGGCTGAGGTTGGCTCTTGTTGCCCTGGTCAACTTATAGTATTGGTCTTTGGACAATAGCTGTCCCATTGTACCTTTGTTTTTCCTGTTATTCCATGTGCATTAGTTCAGGCAGGATAGAGCAAAGTAGCTGTAAGCCTCTTGGCCTGCAGTACTTACAGGATACATTTAAAATCAGAAACCCTCAAGTTTTGCTAACTCCATGCACAGTGAATCCATACACAAACGTTAGTCTATATTCTATCAAAACAAAAAAGCAGTCCAGTACCACTTCAAAGGCTAACAAAATAATTTATTAGGTGGTGAGCTTCTGATTGTCAGGGATTTTTATCCCTAGGACATAATCGCCCCCGTGTGTCGGGAAACAAGCCTCTGGCACCATAAAATCAATGCAGGTACATGGAAAATCTAAAGTCTCACAGGCTGCCATTTAGCAGCCCTCCCCCGCTTCAACGGTCACTCTGAGGCAGTTGGTTTCCCCAGTAACCTGAACTCATGAAGCCAGGTTCAAAATGGAGTCCTCTGATTGGCTGAAGGGGAAGGGTTTCCAGAACCTTCGGCCGAAAGGAGGACCTGGTTGAAAACCTCGGCGCAGAATCATGAATATTATAATGAGCTCATACATAATCATGAGGACTTTCTATAAATTCTCAGCTCAGTCTGCGGCCCTGAGGTACTGAGACAAGGACTCTACAGACCTCGTATGGGAGAACGATGGCTAAAAAGCGTCCGCTGAGCCCAAGGCCAGCTCGGGGAGAGAGCGAAGAGCTGAAATCACAGCGGCGTCTGCCCTTTAGGCGGCGCCGCCCAGAGCTGAAATCACAGCAGCGCCTGCCTCTGGGCAGCGCTGAATCTGTGCTGAATCACTGCAGCACAGCTCACCTCAGGGGCAGCTGAGCTGTGAAGCGGCGCCATCACTCAAGCGCCCCTGTGAACCCCAGCACCGCACTTGCTTCCAGGAGCAGCAAGTGGGCCTTCAGGCATACTCACCAGGTGGTGAACTGGCCTGTGGCTTCGGCCACAGGTACTGCGTACCCGGTGAGGAAACTGGAGGCCCACCAACATCATCGCATCGACGCCGCTCCTCTGGCCACACCATCGCCTGCGTGCTGGGACCATCATTCACTAACCGTGACTACTGATCATGACTACTTACCTGGACAAGACACCAAGCTGGACTGGACCTCTACAATCTTCAGGACACACAAACCATACTAGGCCCATGGCAGAAGCCCGGGCCTCCTACACCAGACCAGACACACGTACATATTTCATTCAAAAGACATTTCAGTGGGCACCAGGACCCCTTATAGGGGAGCGGAGGGTCGCCACCTCCGTTGTGCCATCCTCCAGCGGGGGGAGGGCAGAGCCTGGGGGTCTGACCCCCAAGGGCCGGACCTAAAAAGCCCATAAGAAATTACACACTTGATTAAATTTGTTCATTATTGTTAGTTTATTAAATAGTTCTAATTATAAGGAAAAAAGTAATTAGTTAAGATACAAGTTTAATTTAGTGCCAAAGAGTCATCAATACCCTTTACCTATCTCCTTTTCCCTCCCTTTATTTTTCTCCCAAGTGGGTCAGAGACCCTGGGAAAGGGCTGGGGTTAAAAAGGGGCTGACTTTGGCTAAGACCTGGCAGTCCCCACCACCAGCTGCTTGGGTCAGGTGTAGCGCCCCGGCCCAGACCCCCTTACCTTCCCTTTTCCCCCTTCATCCATGAACCAACTCTTTCCTTTCCGGTAAAATAAAACAAAATATACAGGAAACGTCATGGAGTTTAATTTAATAATTGTAAGTTAGAGTATAGTTATAGTAGTTAATATAGTAATTAATATGAGTAATTTAATGTGTATGTTTTATTGTTGTTGCTGTGTGTTTGCTTGTTGTCTTTTTTGTTAATAAATTATTTTGTTAGTATTACTCTTTGTTCTGTGCCTGAGTCTCTCTCTTGCTGTCCGGGCGTCTACCTGCCGGGGAAATAAGTAGGACCTTAGCTGTGTTTAACTTGGCTCTAGAAGTGACTGCGTTTATCCTCTCGCTCGGTGGGTTGGTGGGATTCCCCCTCCGAGGACCCTGGGTTTTGGCCCCGGCTCACCCGCATCTTATTGGCCATCTCTTGCAGGGAGAAACCACCGGGCGCTGTCGCTGATTTGCCCACCTCGAATACAATTTTTCTAATTTGTCAACCTTTAACTATTTTTGGTTCTCTGTTCCTTAAATATTGAGTCTGTTCTGGTATGGCTACGGTTTGAAGAAGTGGGTCTATCCCACGAAAGCTCACCACCTAATAAGTTATTTTGTTAGTCTTTAAGGTGCTACTGGGCTGCTTTTATTCATACACAAACGGTGTAAGTTTAATCATTTTAGTTTCCTTTGTGCCAATATAAATTCTCAAACGTTGTTCCAGACCATATAGAAGCCCTTCAGGTTTATTTCATGACTTGTGCAGAAACATTAACCTCCTGACTTGGTCATTAGTGAAAGAAGCATTTCTTAATTTTTGTTTTAAAATATTTTGATGATAATTCATCAAGTATTTGATGCGTACACAACTTATTTTGTTATACTAATATATAACAGTACAGCACTTGTGGTACATTAGTCATATCCAAAGACATATAGGTTCTGATCCTATTTCCACTGAAACCAATCATTGTTACCTCAGAGTACAGGGCTGCTCGTAGTCAGAACCTTTCAAAAACTGCTCCATGCAAGAAGTTTAAGGAAGGCAATCTCTTTATTTTAAAACCATACACTTAGTTCCTCCTATGTCACTTGCAAACTGAACAGTCCAGTTCCTCTATTGACTAGTCCCTTCCTAGCTGTGGTACTTTTTTCCAGGTAATGTCAGTATATTTGCTATACTCTGATGTTATCTTCTTTCAATTCTTTCTTAGAATTCCCTGCTTTCTCTTTCATCCTTGGAGTCCCACTAGGATCTTACTTAGCATATCTCTTATCTTCCACACAGTGTACATGTCCCACCAACCTAACTATTCTTTCTTTGATATTTTCTAATGTGTCCTGCTCTGTCAGCTCCCTTACTCTCACATTTATAAATCTGACTGTCCATGAAGTGTGTTTATCTTCCTTAGCCATGTATGATAGACCACCTCTCTTTGTTAGTTCTTGTCATTGGTCAAGGCTCTGCTTTATACAGTAGCATGCTCAGTACTATAAGAAATGAATTTAACACACAGAGGACATTCAAAACTGTAAATTACTACTTAACAGGGCAATATTTTGGCTCAGTAATTTGTTTGGGTAGGGTGTAAAATGAGTTGTGTTAATTGAAGGCCATGTGTCCGTCTCTATTGCACTACTGAGTTCACCCATGTACAAAGTGAAGTAGCTTCCCCAAAGACTCATGTTGTTTTGTTCTACCCTTTGGCCTTCACACTGTTCTTAAACATTATAAGCACATTTTTGCCATGACTGAGAGTCCATCATTGCTCTTCAGAAGATGTTTTTCTGAAGTGTGCAGAAATCACCACACAGTTTTAGTTTGTTTTCACTAAAACAGATTGCTTCCATTCCTAAGCAGCACACATTCTGCATGTGACCCATTATTTATTTTTATTTTAGCAGCTCTATTTCTTTTAAACTTGCTGTGTCTCACCTCAAGCTGTTAAGTTTTTTTAGATCAAGGTTTTTATCTACTAGTAGGAAAATCCACACATTCATCACAATATGTCTTACCTGTGCTAGTTTACTGGAGAGAGAACCAAAAGTATCCATGACGGCAGGCTGTAAGGGTCTACACCCTTAAAAAGCAACCAGATTAATTTGTCTTTCACAGCTGTAGAAAGGCTTTAGCAAACTTCCTGCTTGGCTTAGAGCAATGAGAAAACAAAACTAAAACCCATTCTTTCATTTTCAACATCCAGTTTATTGGGTTCTTGATGGTACTGTTTAGCCTCTGGGGTTCTAGAAAATGATTGCTGGAAGCCCTTTTCTGATATTGTGGTGGCTGCCTTGCTTCTGAACTCTACATCAATAGGGAGAAATACCTCGTGAGACATATTCTTGCACTGAAAGGTCTAAGTATCGTTTATCTGAACTTATGTGAAAATGTCCTGTCCTCTAGTGGGGAAGGCTGCAGATGCAACCCCAAAGCATGAACATTGTTGTCCTATGGAACACTTGAACTGTCACATTTTTCATAATTTTTTGTATAGGCACCATGCATGTGCATTTGTAACGTTGTCTTCCACTATCTGATGTGAAATGTAATTTATATACATATATATAACACAGGCATTATCTAACTTGAAGTTGTCATGCAACATATAACCCTTGAAGTTTAATTCTAGACAGCTTTCTTCCATTTGAGTGGAACATTGGAGTGTTCAGTTGCTACATTACATTTGGCATGGACTAGTATTAGATGCAAGACTTTTGTTAGTTGAAAAATACATGGCATCTGATAAATCATTTCAAAGTGAATGACTGGGTGGAGTTTTTTATCATAATAAAAAGTGAAAAAGGAAAAAAAAACCAAGAAAAAAAATCTGCCAACCAAGCTTTTTAATTTCTTTTCAACCATACACTTCAGCACAGCTAATCCTTTTAATTTGTCTCATTATATTCGTATTTCTGTATCTTTTCCACAGATGTCTCTAGTATTTGAGTTTTTTTCATTGCTCCTGATTATAACCTTTAAATCAGAAAGGTGCCACCAGTGAGAACTGAGGATGTTTACTCCTTCAGAAGAGCATTTCGTAGGGGTTGACCGTATTTTTTGTCTTCTAAGTCTGGCTTCTTAACAAACTTACTTTTGATTTCAGTGTTCTAAGTAACATATATCCCTCTGCCCAGCAACTGTTTTGTGTTTATTCAGGTGTCGTGAAAATTGACACTAGCAGCGCCTACTTGCTATAGGACAAGCACCCACTTGGTGCACCCACCTGGTGGTTTCACATCTGAGGAGGCCTCTGTGGGTCAGCTATTCCACCAATATAATTTTTTGCCTCTAACCTTAAGTTCAACCAATTATAAAGAAAGTCGACTAACACACAATCATTATTTCAGCTAATGCCTGGCTACAGGCAAATCATAGTCCCCTTTGGATCTGTTTGCTTCTAATGAGGGAGTGATTTAAAAGTGGTCAAAATCTTTTCATAGAATACGAAACATGTCACTTTCATATTGCAGGCAAATTAATTCATTATTTAATTGATTTTTTTTTGAGCTCTGTTTATGGGAAATGTTATCCCTCTTTTCTGTTCACAAAAGCTATTTCTATATTGATTCAGATCTTTCATCTGATGGATATTTTTTCTTTTTTTAACTACACTTTAGCATGCACTTAATTCAGGTGGATTCCGTGCAGCGTTGGATGGAGGACTTGAAGTTGATGACGGATTGTGAATGTATGTGTATTCTTCAGTCCAAACCAATCAGCACAGAGGAAGATGCACAAAGTGAACTTATCCTTTCATCACAACATAGTGCATATGATAACTTGCAGTTATTGTTAAAAAGAGCTTGGATCATAAGCACGGAATTGACTAGGATTTCTCAAAAGCTAGAGAAGAACAGATGGCAGAGAGTTCACAGCATGACAGTAAGAGTCAATTGTCACGTACGGTCAATGATAAATGAATACAATAGCTTTACTAGAAACTCCTCAGAAGAAATGCACCAGGTAGGATTCTTTCTTCAAAATTGATTTGTTGGTCAATTTGAATTTTATAAGCTATATTTAGAATTTGAGAGCTCATCTGGTGCAGGAAACCTTTGTACTTAATTGCAATAACGGCAATTCATTCTAAACAGTCTCCATATCTCTGAACCATATAGTCTCACTGTGTGTATGTAAGCGAGCATGTCTTATGTTTGGATCACAAAGTTTTTATGGGCCTGATTTGGCCACCTTTACCAATGTTGAGTAGTTTACTCCATGGGGGCAACTGGAATTAAGTATTCTTTTCGGTTAAGATGCATTATTTTTTTGTATGGGATTGGGACTGACTTAGCTCCAGTTTTTATCTCTATTATAATTAACCATAGAGTCAGATAAAAAGGGAAATTGAGAAAAATGGTGTTCACATAAACTATCTTCTTGGCATTTTTGTTTTTACTGTAATCAAGTGGTTTTCTCTTATTGAAAAGAGTCATACATAGGTGGATGGATACATTCTTTTAAACACATTTTGCCTTTTTTTTTTTTTCCCCTTTGCAGTTTGAAAAACTTTTAATGGAAAAATGTTCGGAATTTACATCAGTCACGGAAAGGTAACTTAAATTTCCTAACCTGGATAGTCAGTTTTGCTGCTTAATTGTTTGTTATGCTTTGGTGGTTTTTAATGTGGATGGACGATCCAGCTAATGCTCCCTGAGTGTTTGAGTATTTGCAGTTTTCATGAAAGTGTCCTGTGACAATTTGGCCATCAGTGCCTTAGGTTAGATTATGTTTATATTTAGACCCCGATCTTCCATGAGGGTATGTTATTGAATAGAGACCTTGGTATGGCACAAAAGTCAGTGCTAGTTAATTGTAATGCTTTTAACTCTCACAGCCTGAGGCAGCAAGTTTGATTTCAGTAGAGCAAGTTTTTCAATGACAAAACTACCATTAAGTTCAGAGAGACCAGGATTTCAAGCCAAAGTTACAATCTGTGGTCCTGGTTCATGTTTCAAAACTGTGACACATGTTTATGT
Source organism: Carettochelys insculpta (assembly GCF_033958435.1). Taxonomy (NCBI): domain Eukaryota; kingdom Metazoa; phylum Chordata; order Testudines; family Carettochelyidae; genus Carettochelys; species Carettochelys insculpta. Next base: position 103,830,006 of record NC_134142.1, read on the forward strand.
ACTGCTGCAGGTTTTTTGTGAGTCTGTTCCTTATGCCTAGAGAGGCAATCATTGGCATTAGTTACATTATAGTCACTGATATGAACTCTGTACAAACTGTGAAAGGATTCTTCTCCTGCTGATATCCTGATTCTAAAAGAACTTCCCTTGTTAGCACAGTCATGCCAATCAATAGTCTCATCTGATTTACTTTAAACACTGAGCCCGTCTCTCATCTTGGGTATTTTTTGAAAAAACCATAATGTATAATTACCAGAAAAATGTGGTTCTTGAACACTGGTGCTCTCAAATACATGCAGCTTAAAAGTATTTTTCATGTGTGTCCTAAAAGACACCCTTTGGGGTAGACAAGCCACACGCTACAGAGCAAGAGATTAAGGAATGGCTCTGCACAAGCTGGAGGCATGATTTTAAAAAGGGGAGCAAAGCAACTCAGAGGCATGTAGTGGAAAGGAGCAGATAGATGATCTGAGGAAAAAAGACTGCCCAGGAGATCGCTGCCTGGGAGCTGACAATACAAACCTGTGCAGACACACAAAGGAGGGGGGTGTGTGTGTGTGTGTGTGTGTGTGTGTGTGCGCGCGCACATGCGTGGGGGTGAGGGGGGTCAGAGTGTGTGCATCTGAAACTTGAGAGATATGATTTGTTCTGGGAACCTGAAGGAGAAAACATTAGGAAGTGGCTGGGAAGCAGCAACAGTGTTAGGTATAGCTGCCCATTGTAGGGCAATGGGGAGGGTAGCCTGGGTTTTCCCAATACACTCCAAAAGGACAGTACAAAAACAAGAGCCTACACCTCCAGTGAGAGGGTAGCTGGAAAAGTCACTGGCTGTTCAAAGGCAAAACTCCTGTGCTAAAGAAGAACACTGAAAACCCTTGTGGGAGCCATTGAAGGACCGGACTGGGAGATGTAGTGTCAACCACCACCTCACCACTAAGCCATGCTGTCAGTTGTTGACCATCTACAAACTCACTGCTTTCACTCAGAGCTGTAAATGCTGAGTTCTTCTCATAATCAGGACATTGGTGCATCTGATTTGATTTCTATGAACTTTGAGTGGGGGATGGGAACTGGTGATGTTAGAAGAACCGCTGAAGGGAGTGGAAATAGGGGTCTGAATGACCTGAACTGTTTGTCGTGCCTTTTGAGTCCTGTTGGTTGCATATATGATCTAACCATCTTAATTCAAGTGAACGTGTTGTGCATGGGCATAACACACAATCTCTGAATGTAGCCTGTGGCAAAGTAAAGAGAATAAATGTCTCATCCACACCACAGAGGGTTGGGATCTCATTTAGGCTACATCTACACTGGCCAAAAACTTCATTAGTATGCGAGTGGCCGTGGCACTTCGAAGTAGGCAGGGTCTTTTCGGAAAGGAGCCCCGTCTGGACAAGCTGTGCAGTGGCGAGCCACGTCAATTTTGAAGTGCCGCGGCCACCCGCATCCTAATGAAGTGCTGAATATGTATTTCAGCACTTCATTAGTAAACTTTGAAATGGCCATTTCGAAGTTTTTGGCTAGTGTAGACACGGCCTTAGAGGTGTAAATGGTTTTTGACCAGCACCTCTAACCGAGCCGCTGTAAGTCTGGTTTCCCTGCCAGTCTTGGGCCTATTTGACTCCTGGAAGTGCCTGGCATATCTAGCTCCTAGGTGCAGGGGTGGCCATGGTGGCTCCATGCACTGGCCCAGCCCCAAGCAATGGCTCTGCAGCTCCCATTGGCTGGGAGACCTTCTAGTCCTTATGTGTAGGAGCTGAATGTGCTGTTTGCCTGAGGTAAGTATTGCTTGGACCTGCACCCTAAATCAGGTTGTGCAACAGGACTTCTTGCCCCAGACCTGAGCTCACATTCCTGACCCACTCTGGAGCCTGCACCCCAGCCCAGTGAAAGCAATTAAGGGTGAAGGAGAGCAAGTGGTGCAGGGAGCAGGGACAGAGTGATATGAGGACTTGGGGAAGGGAAGGAGCAGTACTTGTTAGGGCCTTGATCATGCTCACATTTAAAATATGGGAAATTAAACTTGATGAGAAAAAAGTTTGGTTCTGTAAATAGGTGATCTACACTTAAAAGCCAGGTTACCTGGAATCTGGATAACCATCATGCTCAGTTGATCAGCACATGCTTTGCTGGCGGCCACCAGCAGGGCCAATGGAGTGGGGCTGGTTGCTGTGGGGATGGGGAGGCCAGCTACCTGGCTGTAGCCTGCAGCTTCAGGGCCAGCTGTCTGGCTGATGGCCTGGGGCCTGGGAGTTGGCTGACTTGCCAAGGCTGGCTGTCCAGCTGGTGGCAGTGGCAGCAGGAGTGGGAGCCAGCTGCTCTGCTGGGGCTAATGGCTGTCGGGCTCTCTCTGTGGCTGCAGGCAGGAGCAGCAAGTTTGGGAGCTAGCTACCCTGCTCCAATGTTCAGCACATTTAATTATCCAGTGCCCCCAGATTCCCAGGGATGCCAGATAATAGACTTTTTACTGTACACACGTACAACTGAAATTCAGTCTTGGGGGAGGATTACAGCAGCTTTAAGCTTTATCTGACTGTGGTGAATTTACTCTGACTATATCCCAGTGTACTTGAAAGCAGAATTTGGTGCACTGTGACCCTGTAGATATTAATTTATATTTTCAATACTTTATAACTATTTGTCCAAAATTACTTTGGACAGAAAAGACTTTGCTAAAAGCCACTGCTGACATTAACTTAAACAGTTAAGTTTGATGACCTGGACTTAATCAGTCAAATCTCCCTTATTAACATTTGTGGAACATAAAATCCTTGGCTGGCTCAATCAGCTTGATAAAGGTGGTGCCTAATATATATGTGTGTTTCTCGAATGTTTGTTTTCAATTTCCTTTCAGGTGCATACAAACTGAAGATGAACGGACACTACGGTCCATGAAATCTTGCATTAATGAAACATTAACCACAGTCGCGCAATATTTTGGCCAGTTGATAGAATTGGCTTTAACATACGAGATACAGGTTAGTAAAAGCTGACTTTTTTTTTTTTTTTAAAAAAAGTTTATATTGAAAGTCTTTTTTTTGTTTTGAATGATGGAAATAAAATATTTACAGCCTTGAGTCCCTATAAACCTCTTGTTGGTGCTTCCATTGTTCTGAAAATGGTTTCAGTTTTGTTTTGGAGGCAGTATGTGACAGGCCTTGAAGTCTTACCTCTTAAGTCTTCACGTAGCTCATCACTGATCATACCCTTCTCTGATTTCGTGCCCAGTTAGTTTTCCAAAACACCAGTATCCTTTATTTTCTCTGGTTATTGACCTGGTTCTCCTCATTCCCAACAAAATGATCAGGTGGCTGCCTGAATTGATCACTTCAGCAGTCAGATTCTGTTCAGTTTAAAGGAGCTGCCCTCTGGACATTGTCCAAATAATGACTTACTGCAGTGGATGTATTTCCACGTACATTGATGTTATCATGCTTATTATAAAAGTACTTAAGGAACAGCCAAGAAGGGAGCCATGCAGTGCAATGCACTGTACAAAAAGTCACACAAACAGAGAGCACAATATGATGGTTGGGCTTAGGAGAGGATCAGATAAACAGAACATTAAAGTGGATGGGAGGAGATTAGGAGGAATAGGCATGGAAAACAGGTGAAGAAACATTGGGTAGAGGAGGTGGAATTGGAGTAAATATCCAATCACCACAGGATAGCCCAAACTATGAGAAGTTCTCTGACTGCCCAAAGGTGCCTCCGTTGTCTGTTTTTGTTCCTAGCAGCTGGAGTCTTTAGTTCCTCTCAGATGTTTTCCTCTGGGCCACGTGATAAGGTGGTGGGGAGGTACCATGTGGCTCACAGTGTACCTAAAGCACCCATGGTCTCTTCTGCACAGTTCTGGGTCAAGGAAAGTGCTGGGGGGAAGGTGGCTCCAGTTGAGCCCCAATTTACTATCCTCTGCCATGGGAATAGTCTCTGCTTTGACTGATTTTTTTTTTTGCTCCTACTGGCTGGGGTTGCTGTCTGGCTCCTGTCCACAGGTTTTTCCCAGAAGTCACGTGTCCTAGATTTAGGTGCTAATGAGAGAAATATTTGTGTATGAAGTAAACATTACCTCCCACTTCCTTGTCAAATCAAAATAACTAATATATGGCTGATGGGGGGGCAGGGGAGGGACGGGGACAGGGACCAAAGCAGTGCCTCTTCTTACCCATGGATGGAAGATTTTTCTCCCTCCGCACGTAAGATGCTGGGGAACAGAATTCCTCCCTGCGCATAACCTTTTCAGTAAATGCACTGTATGATTACAAAACCTATGATTTCCAAATGGTGGTTGAAATGACTGGGACTGTGCCATTGGATTAGGATTACATATTTATTTACCCTGGGAACATTATTTAAATAGTAACAACACAATCAGTACCAGTCTGGCTATATTTAAATTGGTGGCTTGCTTGTTATACCATTATTAATTCCTTTAACCATTTATTATACTCTGTGTACTGTAGCATTTATGAAGACTTCAGAGCTGATGTTAATATTGCCCAGGAAAGTTACGCTTTCACTGCAGAAAAGGAACACTAAGGGCTGAGAATGAAGGAAATATTTATCATACTTTGAATGCTTTGCCAAAATGAAATTGGTTCTGTGCTCTTAACAGAGACAAACTCATTATGATCTGTTTTGTTACATTCCTCTCTTTCTGATATCTTAATTTTAAAAGAGCTTGTTGCCCAGGAAATGGGAAGCTAGAGAAGCTGTTTTCAGCATCACAGAACTAAGTCAAGGTAACAAGCTGCCTGCTGTTGAACTTTAATTATGCTTTATGGGAGCATACATAACACAACACAACAAATAAATCCAAGGGTGAATTGCTGTCTAAAAATAATTTTAAATCATTATTGCAATTTCGTGAATAAAGTAACTAGAATGAATTCAGACTTCTGCTTTTCTTTACCTTAAGAAGGTAAAGAAGTGGGATTAATGACGCTACCTTTGTGCGAATCATTGAATTGCTTTATTTTAGGGTAAGCAAAAATAATTTTCTGGACTATTGTATATGGAAGAGCAGCATGTTTGCAGGGGAACACTTGGAAGGGGTTCACGGTCACTAATACAAAAACACTTGTAGGAACTGTTTAAAATCTTCTCCCTTTTGGTTTATATTACCTGGCATAGTATATTGTGCAGTCCCTCCTAGAAAAAGTGTCCTCTTCTCCCTCCTTCCCCAAACTCAAAGGAGTGTGCTGATTTCTCTTGTTTTAGTGCTCAGAGTCCATTAGTTACTGAATGGTTACTGAAGCTGCCCATTGGCTGGGCGCCCGGTTTCTGTGTCTTTGACTAAAACTAGTGGACATTAGTGTTAGTGTAGCAGTACTTGGGAATCACATTCATGAGTCTTGTGATGGTGCTGAGATCAGTCCTGCCAACTCAAACAGCAGCTCTTTGTCCTGATTAATGTTACTATGGTTTGCAAGGCTTTTACTCTGGTGTGGATTAATGTTAAAATATGGAACAATAGGTTTCTGTGGCTTTCTAGGAAGACTTCGTGGGCACTGCTTAATGTTAGTCAGGAATACAGTCTATTGAAGGGGACTGAATAATTGAATTATCTTAAATTTAGAAAATACGTGTTTTTTTTCTTTTGCACTTCTTGTAGAGATGTGAGGGAAAAATGAAGCTGCATAGCTTCTCTTTCTTAAAGACCATTATCACTGTGTATTTTGTCTTTGTAATGATTATGTACCAGTGGAGAGAACAATAGGAAATTAGAATCAGAAGGATGGAAGAGACTTCAGGAGATCAAGTCCAACCCTCTGCTAAAAGTGGGACCAATCCCAACTAAATCATCCCAGATAGGGCTTTGGCAAGGTGGGATTTAAATACCCTTAGGGATGGAGATTCCACCACCTATCTAGGTAACCCATTCCAGACCTTCACCACTCTCCTAGTGAAATAGCTTTTCCTAATATCTACCCACACCTCCATCACTACAACTTGAATTCCTCTTCTGTCATCTGTCACCTATGAGAACAGCATCTCTCCATCCTGTTTGGAACTCCCCTTAGAGTAGTTGAAGGCTGCCAGCAAATCCCCCCTTGCTCTTCTCTTCTACAGACTAAACACAAATCTCTCAGCTTCTCCTGAGAAGATATATGCTCTAGCCCCCTAATTATATTTGTTGCCCTCCTCTGGACTCTCTCTAATGGAGGCCCACAATTTGCAGCAATACTCCAGAAGTGGCCTCACCAGTGCTGAATAAAGGGGAATAATCACTTCCTTAGATTTGCTGGCAATGCTCCTACTAATGCACCCCAATATGCCATTAGCCTTCTTGGCTACAAGGGCACACTGTTGCCCATCAACTTCTCATCCACTATAATTCTGAGGTCTTTTCTGCAGATGATTCATTAGTGTCATGGAGCCTTTGCTCTTTTAAGGACCCTCTGAATCGGTGCAGATGCAGTGATAAATGTCCAAAATCAAGATAACTTAAAAAGAAATGTGCATATAATCATTTACATTTCCAGTAAATGTAATACTTTTTTTTTTTCAGTCACAAGGCTATACACTGGCCCAGGAAACTTCCTTTATAGTTTGAGGGTAGTTAATAGATCTTCATCATCATCTCTCTCATCTCTATCCCATAACCCCTTTTGAGGGTTGTTGGGGCACCGCAGATGACTTCCTGATGAACTCACTCCACCGCATCCTGTCCTGTGCAGCTCTCTGTGACACGCTCACGTTCAGGTTTGTTCACTCTTTGATGTTATCTTCCCATCTCTTCTTTTGCCTGCCTTTCCTTCTACCACCAGGTACTGTGCCTTGCAAGATGGTCTTTGAAAGGCCTGATGATCTGATGACATGGCCGTACCATCTAAGCTTGCGCTTCTGCACCACAGTGAGCAGGTCGTCATGTGGGCCTATGACATGCCTGATCCTATGTCGTACTTCTTCATTCATGACATGCTCAATATAAGAGATGCCCAAAAGCCTCCTATAGCATCTCATCTCCATGCTTTGGATCTTTTTCTGCAGTTCTGCTATAAGGGTCCACGTTTCGCAAGCGTACAAGAACACTGAGATGACCAGTGAGCGCATCAATCCTACTTTTGATCTCAGACTGATGTTCTTGCCCCTCCAGATGGGTCTAAGTTTTGTAAGCACTGCTGTTGTTTTGTGCTATTCTGGAGAGGACTTCTGGTCTGGACCCCTCATCTGACACGATTGCACCTAAGTACTTGAAGCTGGACACACATTGAAGAGCTTGTCCATCCACCATTATATCCCTACTGATGCCCTTGGTGTTATTGGTCATCAGTTTTGTCTTTTCTGCATTTATCTCCATTCCATAGGCTTTCGAGGTGGTATCCAGCCATTCTACCAAGCTGGCAAGTTCCTCTTCTCCTCCGGCTAATCAGTCTATATCGTCAGCGAAGCGAAGGTTGGTGATTATTCTGCCCCCTATGCTGACAGTTCCTTCATGGTCTTCCAAGGCATCAATCATGATGCGCTCCAGAAAGATGTTGAATAGCGTGGGGAAGAGCAGACAACCCTGACGGACTCCCACTGTCATTCTGAACCAGCTTCCAATGGTACCGTTGTGGAAAACTGCACTGGTGGCATTGTCATACAGGTGTTCAACAACTCAGACAATGTTGGGGCTGATGTTGTACTTTCTCATGGTGGCCCATAATGCTGCCTGCCAAACTCTGTCAAAGGCCTTTTTGAAGCCCACAAAAACATGCTACAGGTGGTGTTGGTGCTGCAGATATTTCTCGCAGAGAATTCTCAGGTTGAATATTTGTTCGGTGGTACTCCGCCCTGCCCTAAAGCTGGCTTGTTCCTCAGCAATAATCATCTCAGCTTGGGGCTTCAACCTGTTCAATACTACTTTCAATAAAACTTTACTTGGGTGGCTAATGAGGCTTATTGTATGATAGTTTCGGCACAGTTGGAGGTTACCCTTTTTGGGAAGTGCGATCACTAGCGACTGGGTCCATGACATAGGCCATTTTCCCGTCTGCCAGATCTTATTGCATATGTTGGTAAGGGCACTGATCATGGCTTCTCCCCCTGCTTGTATCAGTTCTGCTGTGATATTGTCCACTCCAGCTGACTTTCCTTTCTTCAATGATCGCGCTGCTGCCTCTACTTCTTCCTGAAGGATTGGGAGGCTGTCCTCTTCAGTAGCATATGGACATTTCAGTATTTCTGGGTCTCCATCAACCTTATCATTGTACAGCTCGGAACAGTATTCTGTCCACCTGCCAAGGATCTCTTTCTCTTCAGTGAGGCAGTTCCCTGCCTTGTTCTGGACTATGGAAACTCTAGGTTGTCTAACATTTGTCAGCTCTCTTACTGTCTGGTATGCCTTCTTGCTGTTATTTTGTTAAGGCTGTCTTCTATTTCCTTGCACTGGTCTTCTACCCAATTCTGTTTTGCCGCCTTCATGCCTTTCCTGATGGTCTTGTTGATTTTCTCTGTATTTCTCAGTCCCACCAGCTTCACCTTTCTTCTTTTTCAGTGCTCGCCGTTTGTCACAGAGGTCAAGCAGATCAGCTTTGGTTTCTTCTTTGGGCAGTGTTTGCCAAGAATCTCAGTAGCTGTTTCTACTACTGCTGTATTAAAGATGTAGGCCATTATGTCCTCATCTACTTCTTCAGCACCAAGGATGAGCAGTGGTGTGAGTCTCCCTCCTATTTTTACTTGGAAGGCTTGTGCCACTTCAGGATCTTTGAGCTTTTCAAGGTCAAACTTAATTCTTGTGTGCCTTGATTTTAAGATCTTCTGCAAGCATAGGTGGAATGACATCATCACTAGATCATGATCACTTCCAACATCCACTCCTGGAAAACTGCGTGTCTTTGCAATGTTAACGCTTGTTCGGAAGCCCTTCTTGACCAAGATGTAATCAATCTGACTGTGATGGTCTCCACTGGGGCTGTGCCAAGTCCATTGTCTGGACGCCTTGTGAGGGCCGAATGTATTAGCCAGCATGAAGTCGTTATATCTGGCAAACTCCAGAACTCTAAGGCCTCTGTCGTTGGTTTCAGTGTTGCAGTATAGGCCACACATTCCTTTCCAGTTACTATATGCATCCGCTCCAACTTTTGCATTCCAGTCTCCTTGTACAATAAGTATGTCCTTTTTTGGTGTTTTGCTCCAGGACATCCTGTAGCTGATCGTAAAACTCTTCTACTTCATCATCATTGTAATCAGATGTTGGGGCATAAGCCTGAATGATGGTGATGCTGAAAGGGGATACTTTCAGACGGATGGTGATGAATCTGTTGGAGACTGGTCGGCATCTAATGACAGTATTCACAATGTCTCTGTGTATTAGAAAGCCAACACCGTGCTCATGTTTATCTTCCTTTCCACTGAAGTACAGCTTATGACCCCCTTGGGTTGATTGATTGTTCACCAGAGCCTTTCCAACGCAGTTCACAGATACCCAAGATGTTCCAGCAGTATCTTTCCACTTCATGGGTCAGTTCTCTCAACTTCCCTGCCGCTCTCAATGTGCGTACATTCCAAGTACTGATAACAATGTTATCTCTCCCATGGATCCTGCTTGTTAGTAGATCTTAGCAGACTTCTATTATGAGAACTATGTAAACTAGAAGAGGAAAAGATCCATTAGGTCAGTAGTCTGCAGTGTTACTCTGGAGTGAAAAATAGGAAATTCATACCATTCTGTCAGTGCGGAGTTAAACATATTGATTACATGATCACATAATTCCATGCTAAATTAAATAATGCTCTCCTAAATAATAGTAATTCTCTTTATTCAATATTTTAACTTCATTAGTGTTTTCTTAACAGAGATATCTTTATAAAGAAGTGCAGGGCAAAACTCTACAGTTACACATATATAGTTGAAATAAATATGGTAACCCAGTGGTGTTAATGGCAGAATTTGGCTCATACAAGGTCTCTTTCTCCCTCACTCTCACCGTCCTTTTATTTTCTGACTAGTAACTTTGAAATTGGTTAAACTGACTAGATTCAGTTACTCCAGCCTAAAAGAAACACCACAGCTATCCGCCCCCACTCCAGCCCCTTGACTCTTCTGACTGGAGCTACCTGATGTTTATTATCTCTTTCTTTTTTGTTGTGCAGAATCTTGTGAGACAACTAAATTCATCAGATAATATATATATCACAGAATCGTCTACCAGTGGTTTGTTCAGCCTCACTCAGGAGGGGGCTCAACTGTGTCGCATCATAGCCAAGGTAAGGGGCGCACCAGTTCATTCAGTGTAGAGTTAACTTACCAATTTTATTTTAATTGCAATGGGCCAGCCGCTTCCCAAGTGCTGTGGCGTGCACCATTAGGGAATCTGCTAGTTGATCTGAGATGGTGAGTCTTGGAATCCAGAAGCAAGTCTAAAATTAGGTTAATTACTATGTATTATGGGAATGTTTGGTTTAGAGTTCCTAACTGGAAATTTATGAACAATGTACAGTAGAGATTGTAATATAAAATTCAGTAGTGCAGAAGGCTGGTACCTTCTATTTCAGCCAATTCAGTTTAATGAAAAAATAAATTTTTACTTGAAGAAACCATCTTTTAATTTAAAAATATCTAAAAGATATACAGGGGAGTGGCAGCTGAGCTAAGGATGGGACAGATGCTGTTTCATGGCAGATGTTATGAAAAATGGGACCCAGTCTCAGTACTGACAGATTTTTTTTAAATGCAGTTGTGATGTTCATAATACATCTGTTTACTTCGAGGTTGAAGTCTTTTATTGAAGGGCTAATTGAATATCCCCTTCAACCATTAAATTCCTGTCTGTGGGGCTAGAAGAGCTAAATGGTAATGAGTATCAGAGAGGTAGCCGTGTTAGTCTGTATCTACAAAGACCAAGTCCTGTGTACCTTATAGACTAACAGATATTTTGGAGCATAAGCTTTAGTGGTCTTTGCCCACAAAAGCTTATGCTCCAAAATATCTGTTAGCCTATAAGGTACCACAGGACTTCTTGTTGTTTTTTAATGGTAGTGGTGGAATTCTGAACTCTCCTGAAATGGTCCACAATGCAGTCTGCTGAGCACAAACAGAACACAGAATATTTGCTTTCAGATGTTTACATCACATCTGTGTGATGATGACAACCCAGAAGAACCAGTCTTACTGGAGCCCAACCTTGTTATTGGCATATGAATTGGCTAGAGGAGGCTGGCTGCTTTTCTGTATGGCTAACCATTGGCCATCTATTCTTTAGGGCAGTGGTTTTCAACCATTGTGCTGTGTGAACTGTCCAAGTGTGCCATGAAATTTAAACAGTTTAACCATTGGAGGGAACTTTATGACCTTGCACCAGCTGGGGCTCAAGCAGCAAGGCTGCCTGAGTCACAGCTAGCATGAGGTTGGGCAATTCCCTGCCCTCCCCACAGTGGTTCTTTGCAGAATCACCATAAGGGAAAACACCAACCATGCAGACCACATTCACACCAGGAGGCAGCTGAAGTGCTTCTTCCTGGCCTGAATGAGCTGGCAGAGAGCTCGCTCCCACTCCTTGGAGTGACAAGGGGGAGAGAGGGAGTGCAGGAGCCTGTTGGAGCTGGGACATGGTTTAAATGCCGTGTCCTGGCTTGAATGGGCTGGTGTGGAAGAGAGCCTGGTTTGAGTGGTTACTCATTTACTCAACATCCCTAGCATGGTGTTGAGCAGATTTTGAAAATGTCTGCTCACTGTTGAAGACAGTGGATTTTGTGGTGGATTTGAAACATTAATGCACATGAACCTTGTTTTTCAGCTTGTTTGTATGTACTCCTAGGTTGCAAACCTCTCTAGTAAAACTGTAACCATAGTACATATAAGTAAATGCGATGATTATTCTTCTGAATCAATTGCTCATAAAGGGGGTGTTTTGTGGAATTGTCTCATTGAAGTGTGCTGTGGTAATGAAAAGGTTGGGAACAACTGCAGTCTTGGGCTAGGCTTCTGATTGAATTAAAGATTCTTTTAAGCATCTTAATAGTGTACACTCTCATCTTCACCACCCCAAACACTGTGCGTTAGGTATTTGACATCTGATTTCTAACCCTCTCTCCACTAAAATTTTATGCTTCAGAGAACTGCCCTTATTTTACTCCAGTAAAGCATTCTGAAAATTCACCTTGTGCTATTCAGAGGGTCATATGTGGTATAAAAACCCCAGTCTATGCTCAACCACATTAGATAACGGGGACAGTTCTGCCATGGAGTGAAGGATATTTGAGCATAAAGAAGTCTGCTGTTCCCCTGTCACATTTCTAGTTTCTTTACCATTTCTAAATCTGCAACCAGTTGTGGATATTTTATATGTGTTTTGCTTAACTGTTTAGGTCCACAAGCCATTACAAGAATAGCTCCAGGAGATTTTGAAGTAAATTTTATCTTTTGCTACCTGACGAGACTTGACTTCCAGTTGAATCAAGACAATTTCTTTTCTTACCTAGTATAAAAGGACCATCATATTCTTTTGAAACATATTGATTCATAAAACTCTAAATGTCTGGTTATCTGTAGGAATTTAACAAACTCTATAGGAATAAAACTAATCACTTTATTTTCAATGGGAAAGGGCAGTAAACACAAGCAGAATTCATTTTTTATCTGTCAGTCATTTTAGCAGCTTTTAGAAATGTTTTGGATCAATAAAGAATAGGCAAAATGCATGTTTTTGTATGTTTTTAAAACTGATGAGGCATTGCAAGGTATATACACTAGAACTCTATCTGAAGTCAACAAAAGGAGCTTCAAGAAGTACTAGTTTTATGCCTTGATTGAAGACAGCATAATCTAGAGATCTAAACCTGTACTTGTAAATTGGCTTTCAGATCTGAAAGAAAATATCTTCTAGGGTTATCTCTCTTTAAGAGACTTGTGGTTGAATCAATAATATATGAACCTCAAAAGAGTTTGAGTAACTTCAAGTTAAAGTCAAAAATTACAGGTCTGGTTTATCAATGAAATCAGAGGCTTGCACCATGTATGTTGATATCATATGCTATTTGTGTAATTAAATTGATGCCAATTTCTCTAACATACCTTTTCAGGATTCATTATGCAATATAAATAATTGGCAAATCATGAACAAGTAACTAAGGGTCTGATCCAAGCTGACAGATGTCAATGAACATACTTCCGGTAGGCTGGGCACTAACAGAGTTTGCAAAAAAACAATGATACTTGTTAGCCTCACTGCAGTTCGTTTTCCTTTACAGTCTAGTATAATATACTTCAGATGGTACACTCATCCCTCATTTAATGAGTACTTTACTTACGAGTACTCGCTAAAATGAGGGACATACATACCTTTGCTCACAAAATGAGTGAACTTACCTTGCTTATATGAGCTGTTCGAGGGGGCGGGGAGACCTGCAGCCTCACAGCTGGCTGTGCTGTAGCCACAGGGTCCCTGGCTGGGGGGGTGTGGTGGGGAGAAACCTGCAGCTGGCTCTGCTTCAGCTGTGGAGTCCCTGGCTGGGGGGTGGGGAGGGAAGACCTGCAGCCCCTTGGCTGGCTGCGCTCTAGCTGTGGGGTCCCTGGGCAGGGGGTGGGGAGACCTGCAGCCCTGGCCTGGCTTGTCCGCTCCCAACACCCACCCCAGCCTGGTCCCCGACTGCCCCCCAGCCCACCGCACCCCCCACAGGTACTGCTGCCACCTTCACCACCAGAGCCACTACCAGGATTTAACCTTCCCTCCTGCTCATGGCCCCAAACTGCTCCCAGTCTTTAAATCTTTCCAGCCCCTCCCTCCAAACCCAAGGTTCACTTACGTTTCAAAAGCAGTGTCACATGCTGCCACTCCTTCCCCAAGTTAGGAAAACTAGGAACCAATCAGAGACTTGAATGTGTATTTTAATGGTAATTTAGTGTCCCTCTTATGAGTTTTCGCCTATGAGCAGAAAGTTGAGAACCAATTGCGCTCATATAGCGAGGGATGAGTGTATAATTAGTTTTCTTTCAATCCTCAAGTTAAACATTTAACTTAATAGCACTGCAAAATACCAAGAGGAACAAGTGTGCCAGCATATTTGTATGATCATTTAGCATTGTCTTTAAAAAGACATGTAGAACAGTATCTCCCCTGCTCCACTCTTGGAATTGGCAAAGATGCCAGGAGTCCAGTAGAGGCAGGGTGGAAAAGCAGCCCAATTCATGAACAGCTTTTTCATACAAATAGAATTCCACTGGCTTGTAATCATATTGACACCTAACTCTCATATAGCACTTGTCATCAGCAGATCTCAAAATGATTTGAAATTTTTAATGGGTTTATCCTCGCCATACTCCTGTGAACAAGGGCAGCATTACATTCCCTGTTTTTTTAACAGACGGAGAACTAAGTTAAGGCTCAGAAAAGTTGTTAACTTTCCCAAAGTCCCACAGAAAGTCTGCGATAGCTTTTGAGGGTGCAATGGTGCTGTAAATCTGCTTTAACGGAACAGCCAAATAATCCCTCGATGTGAGGGAATCCCTAGCTGATACAAAGCAAGCATAGGAAACTACATTGTCTCCTCCTTCACCCCTTGGGACAGGAAGTGTACTGGAAGTGGAAGGAAATGCCTTTCAGGAGATTTATAAGCTGGCAAAAGTGCCATTGTAGTCCTCTGGGCAGTCCTCAGATTATGGACCAGAAAGGTGGCTGTCTCCTTTTTTAATTCAAGTTTTAAGGCAGGGGTCTGAAACTTATCTTAGGGCTAGTGACAGTCCTCAAATTCTCCTAGTGGACCAGTGGGCATTCTCCTCTGGCAGGTCTCGAAGGTGGGGAAAGATCTACATCCATTTCTCACCCCTTCGCCTGTTCCCTGTAGGCTGAGCACTTGAATGGCTACCTAGGAGAAATTCAGGTGCCTCCCAGCTGATTGTAAGAGCACCGATAGCCAGCAGCATCTGTTTCTACAGGTGGTGCGCACAAAATTTATTCCACCCATGCCAGGGGCATCATTTCAGGTTTTTTTGGGGGGAGAGGAGGCAGTGGGGTTGACAGCGAAGCTGAACCCCAGGGCAAGGTGGGAGGAGGCCTGGCTTTATGCCCTGCAAGGGGTAGGACTATGGGAAGAAGGGGTGAGGCTGAGAACAGTCAGTCCCCAGGGCCCCTCCCAAGCTGGCAGAGAGGCACAATACTACTACAGCCCCTGTGAACTGCTCCATGATACATTTCCAATGGGCCAAGAGACCACAGCCACCCTTGAAGGCCTGCCTGCGACAATGTCCCCTCTTGACCCCTGCTGTCATGTGTGGCTGGACTCCCCCCACTTCCCTATGAGGGGGGTGGGTGCACATGCCTGCTTTAAAAATGCCTCCATTGGTAACTGATGAGTGCATTGTCATGGCGTCACAGATCTGTACAAGCACACATGACCTCAGTATTGGTGCACAAGACAAAACTCGCTCCACTTATGGATCAAAAATATTAGAGGGACCTATGCCCCATACCCCAGCCCCTGGCCTCCTAACCCCAATCACATCCCTCTGCCCTGAATCCCCCTGCACTCCACCCAATACTTAAATTTCTTGCAGGCACTATTTTATAACAGAGGGCAGATATGTTGTGGTAGCATACTACCTGTAACAAATGTTGCTTTCATCCCAGGCTATAAATAAATACTGGGTTCCAATCCTAGTGTTCCTCTAAGGTTTTGAGAGGATAAACATCACCTCCGTGACACTTACTGAAGGTACGTGAGTTTGAGAGACTCTGCTAGTCTCAGAAATATTAAAAAGTAATCAGGAGCTAAAATTACTGACCAGCTGGAAGTGAAGGATTGATTAATACAGGGGAGAGACAGCTATAAAATGGTTGCATTTGTTGTTTCTACACAGTAACCAGTAGCAAATATATTCTGGGAAAAAGTCCTTAGAATCCAAAAGTGCATTTGCTATCCTGCTGAGGACTCAACATTTTTGTGTAACAGGCTGGGTCCTACCTGCTAATCTGACCCAGTCCATTGTAAAGGAGAGTGTGTGTCACACAAGTGTGAAGTGGAACTATGTAGAAGAATAGATGCCTCATCCTGGGGTACTGTCATTCCCCCCAGTATTGGAGAGTTCTCCCGACTCCACTTGCTGCAGAAGTGTGTCATCTTGGGTGGCTCCCTGGCCAATGTAGCTCTGAAATTGTGAAAGGAATCCAAGAGCTGGTCTGAGGCAGCCAGAATGTTTCCTGGGACTCCCACTTCCTTCTAACCCAGGAATTTACCCCTTCCCAAGACTATAGATTTAAAAAAAAAACATCTGCCACTGAAGTCAAGGCATGCGCGGCGGATGGGGGAAATGCCTCATCTGTTTGTTGTTCCAGTGCACTGTTACACAAGCTACGGGAAAACTGAAGGCATCTAGAATGTTGTTACCATGGCCAGCATGTTACATTGAGCGCTACAGAATCTTTAATTTCATAAAGGTCAGGGCCTCTGGAAGTTCCTCTTGCAGCCTCATATGTGATTCTGGCCCTTGGTACAGAGAATATTGACTCAGACGGAAGCCACTTAATGTTATCATCCCTTTGTTTCAGTACCCTAAGCTTTTTTTTAATGAGAGGCTGCCACAAAAGTCATCTGACGTAAAGATAAGAATATAACCTGCAGCAGCATGGCTAAAGCGCATAGAAGCCCAAAAATGCAGCTTCGCCTTTGTATGGGAAGGAGTGTTGGACATTACGATGTGTCTGTTTTGTTTTTTAGATGTTCTCAGCACCCATATTTTCCCTTGACTTAACTGGAATTGTGTGAGAGCAGTATTTCTGAAAATTAGCCCCTACGGTAAATGAGGCACTTGCTTTCACTGTGCTAAGAACAGGGTTTGTCCATGAAACACAAACAGCTTTATGCTGTAATTACAACTACACCTACATAGTAAATATTAATTCTAGTTAGCAAATGACATTTGTGAATACCAGATGTCCCTGCAGAACAAATGCATGAATCTGGCCTGTAGTATTGTCATGGCTGACTCACCTACAGCCTGAGCTTGCTCCCATAGAAATTTAAAGGCAAATTTCTTATTGACTTCAGTGGGTGAGGGATCAGGACATATACAAAGAGGGATGAATCAAGTCCCTAACTGTATGTTGTCACTCAAAGCATACAACACAGTGATGTTAAAGGTAAACCATACACATAGCAACAGATTATTCCTTTCTGACTTTGATAAACAGGATGTAGAGAGGGTTCACGCAGTTCCAGCAAAAGAAAAGAGCTGACATCTTGTAGGGGGTTGTCTGTCTGTGTGTGCTTCATTGCACATTCATGGCTCCAGAAAAGGATGGTGAGTCAGAGAACCTGGGGGTTGGGAGAAGATGCTATTGCTTATGCAGCCTCCCAGTGCTGTGGGAGGGGATTAGACCACCTACCTTTCCTGAGATTCTCTAGGTGCATTGCAGCTCTTTCTTGCCCCCTATTCAGAGCTGAAGCAAAAAGGCCAGTCTAGATAATTTTTTTTCCTTAATAAATCACGTACATGTGTTTTTTAAGCATTGAGAACTGAGAATTTACATGCTTGCTTGTGATAGAGAATTACTGTCCAGGTTTCCATTTCTATGAGTTAAGTGGACTCTGACTGGTAGAAACTGGCAACAGTGGGAGAGGCTTAACTTGTTCTGAACTGGAATTTGAGCTCCACTTTGTGGTGTCCCGAAGCACTGTTAAGATGCCTTATTTTGAGCAAAAATGGAATGGCTGTGGGTCAGAACCATCCTCTTTGATGGTTTCTTTACCATTGTGGGATTCCATGGGGAGTGTGCAGAATAAGTGGGCTGTCTCAAGGCAGATGTTCTTCACCCGCTCACTGAGGGCTGATATTTACATGGCGGTAGCACAAGATGTCAGGCGTGATCTGACTAGTGGGACAGACATGTTCCCTTGCCAACTCAGTGTGTTGTCTTTGGGGGAAAACAATGTGGTT
Organism: Carettochelys insculpta; assembly: GCF_033958435.1. Taxonomy (NCBI): domain Eukaryota; kingdom Metazoa; phylum Chordata; order Testudines; family Carettochelyidae; genus Carettochelys; species Carettochelys insculpta. The sequence goes on from NC_134142.1 coordinate 103,847,863, forward strand.
AGTGATGAACTGCCCACTTGTACAGTTATTTCTCCTATGCACTAAAACTTATTGGGTCTGATTCTGTCACTATGTATCCTGTGTAGAGACTTGCACCAGTGCACAGTGAACACAAAATACTATGTTATGCCAGCAGATCAGAATAACTGCATTTTTTGTCCCTTTTGTACTCACCTGTGCACTAACACAAGTGATCCTTGAAATGTACAGTAAAAAGAACCTGGAAATGAGACAGGATTTCCTTCAGGAGCAAGGTGAAATGTAGTGTAGCTTTTTGTGAAATTTCGGCACCACACGCACACACATCCCTCAAATATTGACGTTTCCTTGTGAATATTTCACATTTGCCCTATTTCAAATCATCATGCATGGGAAAAAGCCAGCATTGGTGTTTGGGGGAAGGGACAGTAATTTATGTAAACAAACACACAAAATTATTCATGTGGCTTTTAGTTTCATTCTCCCCGAGCATCAGGATCTAGTATCCCCATCCCAGGCCTGCATCCTATTCCTCATCTTCACCCCATTTTGGGTTTCACAGATGATCTAAAAATTACAGCATTAAAACAGGGTGCCACACTAATGTGTAGGTAGCAAGATGAGGTTGGTTTGTTTCATTCTTGGTGGAATTTTTGTTCTTTACCTCCAGTATGTTACTTTGCTAAAATTTTTAAAAGTTCTGACATAAAAAACCTTCAAAGGGAAAATTTACCTGTCCTCTTATTCCTGCTGGAGGCACATTACATTCATTAGAAACAAATAATTTCCTTTTTAGTGAAACCTATAGCATGTTTTGAAGTGCTACATGACTGCTGTTTTTGTTTTGTGAAGATACAGACTAACGTGGCTACTTCTCTGTGACTACAGTATGTGTGTTCATCTCATTGTCAGATTCGAAAACTGTGTGGTGAGAAACAACAACAAGAAGTCCTGTGGCACCTTATAGACTAACATATATTTTGGAGCATAAGCTTTCATGGGCAAAGACCCACTTCATCAAATGCATGAGTGGGATATGTGTGTGTCAGAGGAGTATTTAAAAAGTGGGGTCCCAGTAAAAGGGAGGGCCAGAGCTGACAAGGTCTATTCAGTCAGTTCTTTTGACCCACCCTGGCTCACCAACTAATTTTGTCCCATCAGTGCTTACTCAGCAGTATAAAGGTACTGTCTTAAGCAAAGGAGAGACAGGGAGGAAGAAAAGAAGTGCCGTGGGGGAAACCCTAGGGCTATGTCTTGCTTGCTGAGAACTGTCCGAAAAAGGTATGCAAACTGTGCAGTGCACTTGTGTATCTTTTGCTGACAATTCTGTCAGGAGACGCTTTTCCGACATGTGGCCTGTCCACACAAGGCCAAATGTCAGAAACACCCTCTCTGTTGAGACATCCTTTCTTCCTCATGGAACAACGTGTATCGGAACTCATACTTTATTGACAAAACATGGGTTGACAGAAGCTTGCGGCCTAGACACAGCATAGGAGTACCTAAACTAGTTGTGTGTGGGATGTGTTACTCTGAATAAAGAAAAGCCCAGGATTGTGCTATAAATGTTGGGCAGCAATCAATTTGCATGCATGTGCGCGTCTCACATATATGGTATGGTGACAACAGGATGGTAAATGGAATGAAAACAAGGGCCTGGCATAAGTTATTGGCTGTATCGTTGTCTGGCCATTGTAGGGATGTTTTCACAAAATTCTCATTTATTATGGTATTTTTGTTCCCCTGGACCTTTCATGTTACGATCCATAAATCATAGAAAGATCATTTAAAAAACAGTCATTAGGCTTTGAGATCATAGGGAGACCTCCACAAACTGAGTTATAAATCTTAGCTGTAGCACTTGTGGAAAATTGGCTTACATGAAACAGATTGTTTCTAAATTAATTCTGCATCATGACAGCTAAAAGAACCAGCAAAGGCCAATATCAAATAAATGGTATACAAATAAAGGGGGGAAAAAAAGTTTGCTGTAAGTGACTTCTGATTAGCAGATGAACATTTAAGGGGTAATGATGATGGCCTGTGATTTAATACTGTGCTAACAGTCTTTTTAGGGAGAAAAGAGACCCTTTACCATGCCCCAGACCTGCCTTTCTGGAGTGCTCAGCCTCCACAGTGCTCAAAGGAACTGAAGGCAATATAAGATACTACTCTGATTGCTGGAACATTTTGGTACATCAAAGGTTTCAAGCAAGAATTTTTGGGCATGAAAGGGGAAAAGGGCTTTGGTTTGTCAGTTCTCAGAAATGTTAGTTTTAAGTTCATTTGTAAAACAGGCACTGTTATGTGAGGTCAACTTCCTTGTTTCATCTGAATTAGCTCACACATCTCTATAACATGTTAATCTTCAGCAGGGTAAATTGTTATATAATCATTAAGGATGTAGATACCTCTTCACACAAGGTGCGGAGGGTCTCCTGGGAAGTGCTGTGTCTCTGACTCCCCTTGAAGTCAATGTCAATTGAGAACTTTTGGGTTTGGTGTTTATATCAGACTTCAGTATGGAAGCAGAAATCTCCTCCTTTTTCAGAGTTCCTAGATTCATTCCTTATCAGCTCTTTACAGCTCAGTATAGTACATAGCAAAATGAATAGTATCTCATACTGAGCAATGTGTCTAACCCATTTCTGTCCATGCTAGATAAAAGTGCTACAGGTGTTTATCACATAGAATGTTTGCAATGCAAGTTCCACCATTGTTGTTATCCATTATCAACTCTAACTTAAGACTGAAAAGCAGTCCAGCTGTACTTTAAAAACTAATGAAATGATTTATTAGGTGTTGAGCTTTTGTGGGATAGACCCATTTCTTCAGAAGTGGTTCTATCCCACGAAAGCTCTTCTTCTGAAGAAATGGGTCTATCCCACAAAAGCTCAACACCTAATAAATCATTTCGTTAGTCTTTAAAGTGCTACTGGCCTGCTTTTTGTTTTGATAGTATATAGACTAGCATGGCTATCTCTCTGTTGTTATTCAGACTGAAGTACAGAAATACAGATCTTCAGGAGAGAGCAATGTTTAGTGAGTGCATCCTCTTTGTTTCTGACAAATTGCAAGGTCTTTGAAATCTGAAATAATCAAATATATTCCAACTGTACTGGGTTTAGAAAAAGTGCATTGCACTAACTCTATTGTAACTTTTTCATGGGGGTTGTGAGGCTTAACATCTGTAAAGCATTTTTATATCCTTTTGATGGAAGAAAAGTATGATTGAACACATTAGTTTTGTCAGTACAATATATTTGCCTTTGTTAGTTTTGGTGACTTGGTAATGCACTGTGGTAGGTTTTGTGCTGCTGCTGTATATGCACACACATATCATGATGATTGTAGGAGCAAATTCTGCTCTTAAACACGTGCATATTACTTCCAACGATATCTATGGCAATTACACACGCATAGTCAAAGGCACAGTATAAAATTTCTACCTTGAGTTATTCAGAGTTCATCTTTCAAAATTCTGGTGTGTTCTTTTTAAAAATACTGTCACTGTCTTAGATTTAACTTACTCTAAACAAACACTTCTTCTGTATTGCTTTTGTATGGATTACAGATTTGTAGAGTAATTTATTTTCATTTCAGAAATCAATAAGTTTTTGGTTCATGTTCATGCCAAACCCCCACACAGTAAATCTCTATACATCACAGTATTTTGATGTATCAAAAATGGTAAAGACGACAAATATGAAAACAAAGGTAAACCACCCCAAAAGGATAGTTCTGTGAAGCTGAAAAATATGGTGGTATGTAGACCTTCTCAGGTTTATTTAGGAAGATGCCTGAGGATTTCTACTTCTAGTGAATGTTATTTGGTTCATGTTTGATTATTTTTTAATTAGTTCCTGGAATCTCTGAGTGCTTTAGGCTAAGTTCTTTCATCTACTGTAAACAAGAGAGAGCACATTTCAAATGCTACCATCTTGATTATATCTTTTGCTTTTTTCACAATTTAACGCATGTATAGTAAAAGCACTGCCTTAACACTTGAAACAAATGAGTGAAAATAGGATAAAACAATGGAAAATGTGTTTGGATTTTCTTTAAATTTATATTTACTCTTCCTTATGAATCATGTTTTATGATGTCACCTGTATTCAGAAGAGTGGAGAAACTGAGTCAAATTCTAAAGTGCTAAGTGTGCATGCATCTCCCACTGACGTCAATAATGAGTTCTAGGTGCTCAGATTCTCTCAGAATATTTCTCCAATAGAATATATGTAATTGGTAGGGTTTAATAGTTCTAATTAATTTTTAGAAATCAGTGTCCGGATTAGCTTTTATCTCTTGAGTTTGAAACATTATTCAAAAATCTTATGGTTTGTGACTCTTACGTGTCTCATGGTAGCACTTAAGGCCGCAGCTAAGATCTGTACAATGGTAATCAAAAACATTTTATACCTCTAATCTATCATATAAATAGATGTAAAAAGACTAACCAAGAGCAGGAGAAAGGATGTGTTAAATTCTCTGTTTTGTAGGCAGAAAAACAGAGAAGTCAGGGAAGGAGGGAGTTGGCCAAGGTCAAACAAGTGTGTGGCACAGGTGGGAAATGAGCCCCATTGTTAAAGTTCCAAGGCTTCTAACTTCAAGGTCAACCTTTTATCTCTTCAGCTTTTTTGTAGCAGCTCTCATTGTCTATTATAACAGAATGTCTGTATCTGATATTTCATGAATATCCTTTTTGGGGTAGTTTTCCCCCATCCCTTTTTTACGTCCATTCTGTCACCATTCTTAATTTTGTTTTCCCTTTCTACTGTAGTTCATGCCCTTGCATTTATTTTAGATGTTACGTAAGGTTTCAGTCTCCTTGTTGGAATTAATACTCTAGATTTTCATAGTCATTTGGGCCTCAGAACGAACAGCTTGCCTCTCATATGAAATCACAGAATTTGAAAGCTGATGTTACCTTAGTAGTACTTTGGAATAGTAATGAAAAGTGCCATAATACTATGTAGTTACAAAGGCAAATTTGGAAATCTTTTAAGAATAATCACTTGTATGGATGCATGCAAACATACATCTCTAGCACATCCTTGCAATGTTTTGTCAATATGGGAGGTTAATAATTTTGTGTGTGTGTGTGTGAGAGAGAGAGAGAGAGAGAGAGCTGTAAGACTAAAATCTTTGCAGTGGGTTACTTTTTTTTCTTCTCCTAAAACCAATATTTACTGGCAAAACCTTTTCTTTTTCCCCAGCTAACTTTCCCAAGCAAATATTGTTACTGCCTCATGTCTGGAAATGCTAATGATCATTGTGTGTATAATTTTCACTTGCATGACAAGTTTAATTAATATAGTGTTTAGTAAATGATAATAGTCAATAGTTTAAACACACTTTTCTAAGACTGCATTACTCTTTCATCTCCTAGTTTATAAGCACTAATCAACCTGAATCCTCTGTATAATAACTTTTTTTTGTTTTGTTTTTGTGACAAAGAAATTACTGGAAGAACATTCATTATCCCTGCTTTTTCACAAAGAACAAATAAGTGCAAAGTAATTAGTGTTGCTGACTTGATTTTTTTTGCTTTCCTTTTACAGGAAGGAGGTGTTACTGCTCTCTTTAAGATCTGCCGCCAAGATTGTTTCAGGTGCCTTTATCCCCAGACTCTTAAAACACTGGCATCCATATGCTGTGTGGAAGAAGGGATTCACCAGCTGGAAATGGTATTGTTACTTCAATGGTCTTACAGTTACTGTTCTACAAGAACAGTGGAGGCTCATCATTAATCTTTTCTAGTAATTGGTAACTCGGGAACGTGTTTGGATTCAGTTCAGGCTTCTGTTTGATACCTGGCTTGGTGATGAGCTCAATTTTCCCATACTGAGCACATCTTCGATGTTTACACTATTAGTTCCAGCAATAACATTACCCCTTTCAATTGTCTGTACAAATGATCTCTCTAAGTAGGGATGATTTCTGTAAGGCAAGTAGATGTGTTGATGGCTGTGTCAAGAAATTATTGAAGTAATTACCTCTGGACTTGATAAAGTCTTTCTTTTGTTTAGAAATCCCTGCATTCCAAATAACCAAAACCCTTGAAATGTGGAGGGTTTAAACATGTTTCAGCTCCCCACCCCACCCCCCATTTGTTTTTCCTGACATTCCTGCAAAGCACCTCTGTGTTAATGAGGAGATGTATGAGGGGTATAATTGCGTGAGTATAGAGACAAATAATAGCTGAATGTTAGGAAGAGGCTTCGACCAATAAGCAATAAGTCATGTAGAAGACCATTTTAACACTGATAGCTGACATGAAAACATTATCCCACAAAATTATTTGGACTGCTTATATTTTAATCCACCACCACGCACAGAAGTACACTGCTATATATATAGGTAAAAGAGCGCTTCTACCGGTCACTAAATCATGATCTCATCCTTTGTATTTCATAAAACATTCATCTTCTACAGCTGAATAATGTGCCTCTTCAAGTTAATGATAAATGATTTCATTGCTACTTTACAGTGACATGTCTTGTAATTTGCTACCCAGCCCTCAAGCAAAGTATGACAGCACATCTGCAGCAAAAATTGTCTGTAAGCCTAGATTTAATGAAGATAGCCTCTCACATTTTTGTTGAAATAAGTATTAGTTCAGACTGTTGCAGGAAGAAGTCTCCAGGGTTCACCCATTACAGTTGTAATAAACATGGCAACAAAACTGCTAAAGGCGGGGAAACAACCCGTTAGATCCAGTTTAGTCTGTTTTCTGACAAAGTCAGGATATAGTCCCATAATACAGGATGATCCAAATATTAAGATGACATTAGAAGTCCAAGAGGAAGCAGTTGTCCTTGTTCCTATGTGTATGGGCTGATTGTAATAGGGAGAGGAAGCAGGAAGAACAAGATTGGACAAAATCAACTCTGTGCTCGGTTGTTCAGTTCTTAATTGATGTCTTCACTGTTGGATTAATCAGCTCATTGTCAACTGGACATCCAGTTGCTACCTGGGCACTCTTTCAGAATCTGTGCCTCATTCCCAGTCTTGAAGCTGAGATGAGTATTTTCCTCCATCCAGCTAAACAGATTTAAGGTTCATGATAGGAAAGTTCAATTGCTAGGGATGTCATGTGTGGCAGAGGATAGGTGTTTTGCTTTTTTTTTTTGGTTGGGTTTGTTCCCCCCCCCCCCCTGCCCCGAGTTGAAAAAAGGGAGGTGCAGCTGGAAAAGGGAGTAGCTGGGAAGAAAAAGCAAAACAACTAAACAAATGTTTAATGGAGATTAAATGGACTAGATCTATAATAATGATTTCATTATTTCAACAAAAACATGAGAGGTTCTTATGAATGCATCTGAAGTGGGTCTTTGCTCACAAAAGCTTATGCTCCAAAAATCTGTTAGTCTATAAGGTACCACAGGACTTCATGTTGTTTTTAATTAATTTGAACATCATCTGCAGGAGTTTAGGAAATTGGAAATGAAGAGAACAGACAATCCCCTACACTAACGTTAAAGCTGCCAGCTATCACTCAGTATACTGGAAGGCTATAGCTATGTTAGAAGTTATTTTCAACAGAGAAATCTCTACAGAACCTCTGTCGACAAATTGTCAGTAGAGCAAGTTATGTGTAGCAGCAGAGAACTGCCAGATTGCACTGTTCTCTGGTGACAGAAAGCGGAATGGCAGCTCTGCAAACAAGTCTGCCTGGCAATCCAAGGTCCTCTGTCAACAAGGTGTCCACACTGCACTTCTGCCAACAGTATTTTCTCGACAGTGTTATGCCTCAAATTTTTGAGGGATAACTCTGTCGAGACGAATGCGGAGTTCTGTCGCCTCTGTCTACAGAATGCTTTGTGTGTAGCTGCTCCCTGAGTTATGTCGATAGAAGGTCCCTTCTGTTGACAAAGCTCTCTAGTGTAGACACAGCGGAAGAGTTGCAACTGAGTATGTTCACCTTAATTTTTATTTACCCAGATAGCATCTTGTGGCTCTTGAGGGTGTGTTTATGAATTTAGTAAGCACTGAAGGACAGCAACTGGGGTACTCCTGGAGTCCACTAGATGTTTGGTCCAGAGACAGAGTGAAGTGAAGGAGACTTGTAGATGACCTATGCTCTTCCTGGAGTTTAAGTTTAAGTTCCTGGAGTTTAAGATTTAAGTTAAGCTATTTCTGAAGGGAGGCATGTTTCACACACAAGAATGAAGAGGGAGAAATTCAAAACTAAGTCATGTTGAACTGAAAAATGGAAACGCCTCATTTCAATTTGATATTTTTTTCAAGCTGAAGCAGTTTGAAACGGACCTGCTTTTTGCAGAGCATTTTGGTGTTGCCAAATCTGCATCTTTTCCATGGGAAAAAATGTTCTGTCTGAAAAAAGTTGTCCAGCTTCAATTGGAATTTAACTTGATATTCTGTGCACCATCATCATCAGACCATAGGGAGGAGGATGGTAACCTCACATGGAAAACATTAACATTTCACTGCACTAAGATACTGTACTTTTAATGCAGAAAATTCATTAAAACTGAAGACGTATCCAAAACAACTTAGATTGGATAATTCAAGACAAAATAATATTTGACAATTGGTTTTCAAAGCCTTTTTTAATGCTTGTAAAGAACCACCTAATGCAATATTTAGTGGGGTGCTGATCTAATAGGGAGCAGTGTACTCCTAGAAACAATTACAGGGCTTAATGACTGGAGACATTAGAAATATTTTCTTTTGTTTCTCCAGTTTCATGCAATCTCATCCATTCAGTGGTAGAATAAGCCTATCTGCTGATGTAAATGCTATTAAAATAGGGGAACCAGCATAATAGTGTGGTGATGTTTACAGGTGTACCAGGCATGCACTTCAGTCTGAAGTTTTTCATGGATTTTAAAATGTATAAATAGCATAATAACATTATAAAAAGACTCTAACATGAATGAAGCCAAAATTAAATTTCTGATATTTGCCTATTTAAAGAAAAGCAAGTTTTCTGTTTTCTCTCTCCAAATGTTACAAAGACAGAATCTGGAAGACTGACACTAAAGATATAAATAGTGTAGTTGTAGGACATTGGAGTCAAGTTGTGTTTTTTGTCCTACTTCTGTTGGCAAGAGAATCATTCAAACCACACAGAGCTCTTCGTGTCTAGAAAAGGTACTCTGGTCCTTAAATGGTCCCCCAGAATATGTGCTAACTACTCAATGCTAAACAATCTATTGCAGTATGAAGCTGGAAGGTTTGGAGTACATTTCCCAGATCTGAAGAGCTCTGAATTGCCCTGAACCCCCTCTCATCACAAGTAGCTGGTGCAGTAAAAGATATTATTTCACTCATTTTGACTACATCTAGAGTACAAACCTTACAGCAGCACTGCTGCAGCTGCCCAGCTGTAAGGTCTTCCATGTGGCTGTTCTAAGCCAGTGGGGGAGAGCTCTCTTGCCAGCATAATTAAGCCACCCCCAGTGAGCTGCAGAAGAGTGTCTCCACGGACGTAGTACTGTTCGCTCTGACACTTTTGTTGGTGAAATTTATGTCACTTGGGGGTGAGTGGGGTTTTTCATGCCACTGACTGACCAAAGTTCTGTCAACAAAAGTGTAAGTGTAGACCAGGTCTGCTCATGGGGAGGTGTGGGGGTGGGCATCTGTCCTGGGGCCCACTGACTCAAAAGGGTCAGGGGCTCCTGACCGCTGCCTATGCTACTGCGGCAACGGAAGTGGCTGCATCCCTGGGCTCTATCAACTGCTGTTGGATCACCATGCAGCATGCTCTGGGTGGCTCTGAGAAGGAGGGGGGTGTAGCACAGTGTGCCCTGAGTGGCACTGAGGCCTGGCTGCCCCCACTTCTCCCCCTCTGTCCAAGACCTTGTCCCGGCAACTGCGAGTCTGTAGACCCAGCTGGTGTAAACAGCCTATTTGTAGAGATACATGAAATTCAACTTTTCTGAGTCAGTGCACTCTGGGAGGCTTAAGTGATAATTGGGATACTTCTCTGCCTCTCCTGTCTCCCTAAATCCAGTCCAAATTAAAACACATTGATCAGTGTTTTAATGTTTAACATCTAAACATGCTGAACAATGCCTTGGTCTTAAAAAGATCTGTTTTTTGTTTCTGAAGATTAGTTCATCTGCCTCATCTTGTATACTGCACCATATGCATGCTCCCACCTTATCAAAGTTTAGACCAGCTTTGTAAATGTTTGCATTCCTATAAGACAGGGTAACTTCATTTTTTACAGTGGCTTTTTTGTCGTCATAAGCGTGGGCAGGTAAACTTCTTTCTTCTGAGCTAGTAATTATTATTACAGTTTTGTAAGGACAGTTTTGTCATATTTGCTGTGTAACAGTTCAGTTCTTTCAGATGAACTCAGCTGACTAGAGAGAAAATATTGCAGCATGAGTCAGTTCTGAGAACGATCTTGGGTAATTATCACTTTGCTTAAGTACATTAAGGATATTTGAAAATGTACTGTTTGGTTAATTGCACAGACTTGTGCAAGATCATTCTGGGAACGTGTCAGTATTAAAATGTTCAAGCTTTTCACGTAGGAAGCCACAAACTGTAGTCAGGCTATTATGGAGCCACCCGGATTTTGTGATTGAGGATTTGTGTGTGAACCGACATAGCATTGTAATGATCAGGACAAGGGCTGCTATCATTTTACTATGCATTTTAGAGGTCAGGGAAAAGTCCACAAATCATAAAAACAGAGAATGAAGGAAAGTCACAGGCCTCAGCTATCTGTTGGGAAAGAAAGGCTTTTAAGGACAAATCTAAGCTCTTGCTCCCTCTCCTAGATGCAGAGGTGGTCTTAGGAGCAGTAATGTTACAAAGTAAAGGGCTTTGGGGCTTTTCTAAGGTATGAGTCCAGTTCCTCTACAGCAGTATGAATGGGACGTGTGATGACATAGAGGCTGTGTCTACACATGCCCCAAACTTCGAAATGGCCACGCAAATGGCCATTTCGAAGTTTACTAATGAAGTGCGGAAATGCATATTCAGCGCTTCATTAGCATGCGGGCGGCCGCGGCGCTTCGAAATTGATGCTCCTTGCCGCCGCGCGGCGCTTCCAGACGGGGCTCCTTTTCGAAAGGACCTCGCCTACTTCGAAGTCCCCTTATTCCCATCAGCTCATGGGAATAAGGGGACTTCGAAGTAGGCGGGGTCATTTCGAAAAAGAGCCCCATCTGGATGCGCCGCGCGGCGGCAAGGAGCGTCAATTTCGAAGCGCCGCGGCCGCCCGCATGCTAATAAAGCGCTGAATATGCATTTCAGCGCTTCATTAGTAAACTTCGAAATGGCCATTTGTGTGGCCATTTCGAAGTTTGGGGCACGTGTAGACGTAGCCAGAATGACCAGAGATGAGGATAAAGTGTTAAACTAACCTTGGTCAGTGTTCTGTATGGAGACTTGTTTGTGAATAAAGGCTAACCTCTTCTGTTATATATTTGATGCAGAAGTTTAATGACAAACCCTAGAAAGTGGAAGGAGAGTTTTGGTCAAGATGTGCATGTGGTATGCAGGGAACAATATGAATACCTGAGTTGTTCATAGTGTCCTTAGAAAATTCAGAGGACAGTGTTGATGGGCTTGCTTCTGCTAGGTTCCTCCATAACCAGGAGAGTTCAAGGGAAAGCAGGGGGTGGAATTAAACTGTTTGGTTTGTGTAATGTTATGCAGAATTATATACTTGGTATCCTTTGGTTTCAGAGCTCCATGTTTGCTTCGCACAAAGTGCAGTTAGAATGGATGTTTTCATAGTGAAGAAGTGGAAAAACAAGTGTTTCTACATGTTTTCAATGTGAAGGTCTCTTGCTTGGAAAACGAGCCTAGTTTCATTTAAAATATTGATGTGATGTGGAAGAATGTCTCTGTCTCTATGGGCTTTTACACTGATAATGGAACATGTGAGCCAGGATCTTGCAGTAGTTTCCACTCATGTATCTGCTTGTGCTACATTTAATAGCAAAAGGGCTGTGTGTCCACATAGCTTGTTTGTAAGGCTTGGGATCTAAGGCACCATTTTTCTTCACTCTCTGCAGCAAAACTTACCTTAAGCCTTCAATTGTTTGATCCTTACTCAGTCAAAAATCTGTAGGGAGGGAAAACTGCAGGATCAGGCCACAAATGGCTAACGATTGCAATAGACTAGACTTAATACCTATGCTGTGTGAAATGTACTATTAAATGCTTGAAGGATGCATCTCTCCAAGGTTCTTGAACTGTTGCAACTGCAACAAAAACAAATTATCTCCTCAAATGTTCATTCAAACAGCTGCCCAAATATTAACATTAATGAGTACATATTTGTTTTAAATATTTAAAATGGCCCATGGAGCCAGACACCTGCAATCTACTCATTAAAAGGAAAGTGACTCCAGAGAGGCTGATGACAGCTCTTGCTACTTTAATAAAACATTTGCAAAGAGAAGGGTGCACGTACAAAGCTTTTTAATATTGCACATTATGTAAAATTGCCCAGTTATGGACTGTAAATTGCTGAGTGTCTCAATGAAAAAACATTATTTCAAATGGTGAATTACTGCCAAAGGAGAAGTTTGGGAAACTGAACTGTAAACTGAAACTCTCTTTTTTAAAAAAAAAAAAAAAAAAAAAACTGAAATAACTTTGCAAAATCTCTTTATATCTCAGGAAAAATCTTATTATTCTGGAGGAACCGCATTCAGAAGCATGTTGTAACTTTAGACGAGGATAGTTTGCAGGCCTAGAATATTGCACAGCTGGTTAGACAAAATACAAACACTTTTAACAATGGCTGCTTTATATGGGATAGAACTTTGAAGTGTTTGCTGCAAAACCTGAAACTATGCAACATTTGTATATACTTTTGAGAGGCGATTTATTGACTTTGAAACCATTTCAAACTTTGTGGTTTTGACCGAGTATAATTTTCAGCTTCAGAGTCTTAAAGCAAAATACAGGTGGTTTGACCCCAGAGAAGAAAAACATTGCACGAATCCTTGACAGTTAAGACCTGTGAGTTTTATGTAGCTCTAGTGTGAAGCAGAAATTGAAGATCAGCTGTGGGTGTGAGGATCTATGGGACTTCCTGTAGACAATATATACCCGATGTATTTGATGAAGGTTGTGGCCAGTAAGATCAATGGCAAAGGACTGACCCATAGCGAGTCAGTATTTTAGCCTTTTCATGCCTTAATCTTCTGTAAATAGTCTGTGTTATCCTTACTAGAACTGTTCACAGAATCAGATATTAGATGCAGAATCCTCTTGTCATTTATTTTGGTCTAAACATAGAGACTAGCTGCATCCAGCTAAGGTATAGTTTTCAAAAAGTAGAAAGCCGGCAACCTTAAGGAATGATTTTTATCATTACAAATGAGCAGTGGCCTACCATATTACTACTAGCAATGAGCAAATCTCATAAGTTTCAAGGGTTTGGTTCATACCATCTGTAGTTTCAGATGCTTACTCAGATTTGTTATGTTAGGCTAGAAATCTTGTGAGAATGGGCTTTCTTATGAAATTTGTTATTCCACATGGGCAAATAAGAACCTTTAAAGGGCTGTTTCAGCAGCTTGGTTTTAAGATGGTACCAGAATGGAGAAAAGAGAGATGTGCCTGAAAGGGAGTTGAAAGCCTAATTACATTTCTTCAAATTTTAAAAACAAATCATATTAAAAATAGCAACAGTTCAGCTTTTATTCTAGGTACGGTGTTTTTAAGTGAGAGGACTTTAATATTTTGTCAGCTTTTCTTCTTCTCTAGAATGAATATCTAATTGTAATGAACTACATTCTCCTGGCTCACTGATAAAAATCCCTGGGGTGGGTGGGTGGGTGTGTGTGTGTGCGCACGTGAGAAATATCAAGATTCATGTAATTGGTCTCAATTTTCATTGGTCATACTGACAAATATTTTCACATCATTTTCCATTGTGCAAGGTAGAGCTCTGTGTTCATGCTTAAAAATGGTCTTTTGGTGAAAGTAAAAGTTTGTGAAAAGTGCATAAACGTTAACCTGACTTCTTTACAGCTAAAATACTTTCCTCATTGTTTAAAGTACAGAATTCATTAGTTTATGGTTCAAGAACATATTGGGTTACCTTAAAGAAAAGGGACATAATCCACACATTCTTGTCATAATGTAATCAATGACCTATGTCTAAAATGTCATCTGTTTTTTTTACTTCTAGTTTGCGTATTGCCCTTTGTTTTGCAGTGAATCAGTGCTAACATTTCATGGCCCACATTTCTTTAGCGTGGTAAGTTGGTAGCCAGGCTTTGTAATAATTTTTCGTGAATTTGAGTAGTCAGGAGCAGATGAAGATATTTGTTCAACTATACATAAGTGAGGAGAATAACCTCGTCTTTGAAAATGAGGCAAACTCAAACAATATACTGTGAGCTTCAATCTAGACCTGGCAAATAAACTTCACAGTTGCCATTGTTTAATTTTATAGGGTCACTGAGAAGATTGTTAAAGCAACAAAAAGGCAGTAGAACATTAAGCTGTAGTTAGGGGAAATCGTATATCCAAAAGCTGCTTGGTGGCCAGAGAAATCAATTTCACCATCTGAGCTCATGGCACAATTAGATAATGTAAAGTTGTAGACTCATAGATTTGATTTACTGGAGTGTGCATCTCAATAAGGCTCTTTTAATTAATTGGCAGTGAAAAATATGCTGGCTTTGGCAAATAACATTTTTGTCAAAGCCCCAGAAAGATTCATTAAATCATATCTAAGACTGGAGGGATTGCCCTCCCCCCCCACCTTTCTTTTATTTCTTCTTATGGATTCAGGCACATATTTTAGTTGGCTATTTTACGCTGTGATTACATAATTTTCTGCATTCTTAGTATATGCATCTTCATTCCATACAAGAAGAAGAGGACTGTTTTAAACAACTGCAAAGTTTGTATTATACTTAGAATACAAAGCAAATTCTTTGCTGGATGAGGTTGCGGTTATAGTGAAATTCACTCATTAACCATTGTCACCTTGCAAATATGGTAAAAAGGAACAAAATCTGGCAGTAAATTTGTGAAATTTTCTAATCTGTTCTAATCCTAGTGCTATTATAATTTCTGAAAAGTATTTGGATTTATGGTGGTAATTTTTGAACATATCTGGGAAAATGCATATTTGATAGCCTTGTTCATGATTCATAACAGTAGGGGGAGGAGGATTGAGGAGCTTTTCCAGATCTGTGTAGGGAAATCTGATGAGTACCTGTTTGGGCAAAGGCCACTGCTATTTTTCCTATTCTATTAAATAATAATTTCAATGACAGATATCTAGAAAAGGGAGACAGAGACTAGCATGTATATCATTAGAGATGATTATGTGGGCAGAGATGACAAAAAAGGACAATGTAGACTAACCTAACAAGCTCATGAGCACCTGCCATTACAGGGTTTGATTACTATTTAAGATAAGTTAGATCCCGATTCTGCAAATACTTGTCCATCTGCTTAGGACTGAGCATGTGAATACCTCCATCGAACTCAATAGGATTACACATGAGTCAAACTTTTGACGTGTATGAATGTTAGTAGGTCTGGGCTCTTGGATGGTAAGAAATTGCAAGACACTCAAATATTCGTCCTCTCTGTTTTTTAGAACATGGTTGTTTGAGCGCACCATTGGGGAGGGTGGCATATAGTGTGGGTGCCAAATTACAAAAAATCTTTATACTATCCTTAAGGAAAGAGATTGAGCTTCTGCTAGGTTCAATAAAGCCTCATCTATCTTAGATAAGAAAATTGGGATTGTGAGCACCAGCCATGCTTAACGCTCCTCATACTGCACCATTTGCTCCAAGAGAGCCTCATCATAGAATCCTAGGGCTGGAAGAGACGTCAGGAGGTCATCTAGTCCAGCCCCTTGCTTCAAGCAGGATCAACCCCAATTAAGTCATCCCAGCCAGGACTTTGTCAAGCAAGGACTTAAACCTCTAGTGATGGAAATTCCACCACCTCTCTAGGCAACGCGTTCCAGTGCTTCACCACCCTCCTGGTGAAGTAGTTTTTCCTTATATCCAACCTACTGCTTTCCTTCTGTAACTTCAGACCATTGCTCCTTGTTCTGCCATCTGTCATCACTGAGAACAGTTTCTCTCCATCCTCTTTAGAGCTCCCCTTCTGGAAGTTGAAGGCTGCTATTAAATCACCCCTCAGTCTTCTCGTCTGCAAAATAAATAAGCCCAAATCCTCAGCCTCAAATCATAGGTCATGTGCTCTAGCCCCTTAATCATTTTTGTTGCCCTCCACTGAAACTGCTCCAGCACATTCACATTCCTTCTATACTGGGCGACCCAAAACTGGACACAATACTCCAGAGATGGCCTCACCAGTGCCGAGTAGAGGAGAACAACCACTTCTCTGTCTGCTCGAAATCATCCTTCTAATGCACCCCAATATGCCATTAGCCTTCCTGGCTACAAGGGCACACTGTTTACTCATACCCAGTCTTTCATCCATCATAATCCCTAGGTCCCTTTCTGTTGTGTTGCTGCTTAGCCAGTCAGTCCCCTGCCTATAATAATGCTTGGGATTCTTCCGTCCCAAGTGCAGGACTCTACACTTCTTCTTGTTGAACCGTGTCAGATTTCTTTTGGCCCAATCCTCCAACTTATTCAGGTCACTCTGGATCCTATCTGTACCCTCCAGCATATCTCCCTCTCCCAAGAGCTTGGTGTCATTTGCAAACTTGCTAAGCGTGCAAGCCTGTCCCTCTTCCACGTCGTCAATAAAGATGTCAAAGAGCACCAGCCCAAGAGCCCAGCCTTGGGGCACTCCACTTGAAACTGACTGCCATTCAGATATTGAGCCATTGACCACTCCCCTGTTGGGCTTGACCATCAAGCCAGCTTTCTATCCATCTTATAGTCCATGTTTCCAATCCATACTTCCTTAGCATATGGGCAAGAATATTCTGGGAGAATGTATCAAAAACTTTGCTGAAGTCAGGGTATATTGTGTCCACTGACTTTCCCATGTCCACAGAGCCTGTCACCTCATCATAGAAGCTAATCATATTGGTCAGGCACTACTTGCCCTTGGTAAATCCATGTTGACTACTCTTGATCACTTTCCCCACCTTCCAAGTGCTCCAAAATGGGATTCCTTGAGGATCCCCTCCATTATTTTCCCAGGGACTGAGGTAAGGTTGACTGGTCTATAGGTCCCTGGATTGTCCTCCTTTCCTTTTTTAAAGATGGGCATGTTCTCTCTTGAGTTTAGTCACATCTATGGCCTTGTCCACACTGTGTAGTGGATCAATGCTGCAGCGATAGAACCGCTGGCTGTCAGTTTTGTTGTGTCTGATGTAGACTGATAAGTAGATCTCCAAGCTTGCTTTTATTGACACTGCTACTCCACCAAGATGAGAAGAGTAGACAGTGCTGGTGGGAGAGCAGCCACTGTTGACCTTATGGCAAGATGCCTCAGTGAGTATGTGGTAGCTGAAATAGGTTGCCCGAGCTGTTCAGTGTAGACAAGGCCTATGCTAGCAGTGCAGTGTAGCTAAAGAGCTGATGTTGCAGCTGCATCCTAACAATTGGTCCTTCTAGTAGAGCTTCTTCAGTCCCCTCATGTCTTGATTACTTTCTTATTCTGTAACCCTGCAGTTTCTGTCATTTTGTGTATGAAATTTTGAGTTAAAAGGTACAAATTAGGCAATCTGAAAGCTGGGCTTGTTATAGAAATTTGAAATATATCTTAATACAACAAGAGTGCAATGTAAGCTTGCAAAAGTCATGCTATTATGTCCTTAAAGTATGCACTTTGTTAATTAAAATAAAACTGGAATTACAACAGTGGATTGCCACTCCCTCAAATCTCACTTTAGGGATCGGTGCCGGAGACAGGCAACCACAATGTACTGATACTTCTAGTTATAGATTACACTCGCTCTTTTGCAGTTAGCTGAACTAGAATTTCATACTATTTATTGATTTGTATACTGTACAAAATGCATTTGAAGCACTTCACATATCTGTAGATTAATGAATCAAAAGTCAGGATTTTAGAGTAAGTGGATGAAAAATAACTTGAAGTCCCCAGGATATGGTTCTTTCTTAGGGATTTATAGTAATCCATAAGATAACAATCAGGTCTGTAAATGATCCATGAATGGCATACAGGAAATCGTACAGTTAGATGTGTAATGGCATCATGATTTCAGATACGGAACATCCACCTAGCAAGCAAACTTACTTCTAAAATCAAAACAAAAAGCAGTCAAGTCGCACTTTAAAGACTAGCAAAATAAGCCTCCCTCTCTTACTTTTAAAATGAGTGAATGAGGAGGAGAAGCTTGGTCAGCTTCTAAGCTGAGGGCATAGTTTAATGAAAATCAATTGAGACGTTTAAAAAGAATGCAGGAAGAGGGAAATTTAGAGCAGCAAACATTCTCTCTCTCTCCTGCTCCCACAGAGGAAAGAAACAAGGAAGAAAAGGAATTGAAAAAAGATCTATGAGAAGAACAGCTTCATTAGCTCTCCTGGGTGCTTTATCCTTCTGTCATCAGAAAACATGTTCCTTCCCTATGAATAGTGCTGTGTATTTGTAAAGTTACAGTGCTCCTCTTGCCCCCATCAATTCCAGGAGTTATGACTCTTGTGAGCCAAGTGATGATTCTTACAATGGGGCCACGTTTTTTTCCAGAGTTCACTGCACAAGAGAAATAACTGCAACTAACACCTCCTAACCAACCAACCAACCTTTGTTGACTGTTGTGATATGTACCACATCCTGTTTCTCAGCATCCAAGCTGATGTGCAGATGATGGTACCATATGTTAAGGCTTTTTAAAATGTATATAGCTTAAGGTTGTTTAGTCAAGTTTGCTTGCAGGAAACCATTCAGATGTAGCAACCTGCCTGACCTGGTCTAAAACTTTCTTAAATGTGTGTATGTTGTTAAGGAGCTTCTTCAAGAACATCTTAATACCAAATTCCTTTTTTAAAGGACATAAAATAACAATTAAAGTGAGGTATTTGCAATATTCATAGATCTATTCTACTGTGCATCTTGAGCCTTTCTACCATTACAGCCTGGCACAGCAGTTCCCTGACTGTTTCCTTTTTAACTTCCCTTTTAACATTTCTCAGGGAGCCTGCCTCGGATTCCAGCCTGCCCCTTATCATACTTGAGAAAATGTGAATAAGCTGTCATTTGACTTTGGAGCATATTATTTGTTATGTGGGGGCTCCTACTTTGAAACATTAGTAATAGAATGGCAAAATCCTCTTCCTGTCTCACCCTGTTGGCAGGAATTGAAACAGGTTTATCAGACCTGACCTTCTGAGTGAGATGTGGCTCAGTGATCCTGAAAATGTGAGTGGTAGAAGCAGCTTTCTGCAGGGGGTTGCCATGCCTGGGAACTGGGCTTTTGGCACTGCTTTCTAGCTCATGTGGTGGTATGCTTGAATGTACTTTTCAGTGATAAACTTGGCCTCAGAAAGGTGCCACTTCTGTGTGGACCTGTGTAGAGATTCCATCAGGTTACAACTCTTGGATACACATGTCTCAACTGGATTATGACTATTTATGGTTATAGGACCATGTCTCAGAGATGAGAATGGCAGGAGGAGAGGCTCTCTAGCTGCCCTCCTTTGGGCCTAGTGTGGAAGTGTGAAAACAGTCTACTGGATGGCAGAATGATCTTGCTTCAGCCTAATGAGAAGGGGTGGAAGGGTCGCCCCTGCCCCCACCCACAGAAGCCTTTCCATGATCTCTGTGAACAGGAAAGGAATCTTCAGGAATGGAACAGAAAACAGAATTTCCCATGGATATTGGGTCACCCATGCATAGAATAGGGCTAACTTCAGAGTCTGTGCATACCTGTATCCTGGATGCCCTTTCTCCCTAGGGCATTCCCACATTGCTACTGTCTGGGAAAATAAGCTTAGACTCTCCTATATCCAAAAATTAACAGTCCTCCCTTCTCCATTATCTCCACTTGTGTGAACCCCTTATTTGCTTGTATCTTGATCTCTAAGTTAGAGTGCTACAAAATGGCATAGTATAGGGGCCCTCCCAAAAGTGGTATACTCCCATGCTTCCCACTGACTTGTCTTAGTTTAGAGCAGGCAGCACTGAGGACTGCACTACTTCTGGATTGAAATACACCTTATTTAGTGCTTCCTACATCTCTCAAAGGAATCTCCAATCTGCAAAATTATAAGAGGAGAAGAAAGCTGAACTTAAAGAAGAAAAATTACCACATGAATAAACACGGCAGCTGGTAACATAGGAGTTAAATGTCTGTGTGGCAGTCTGCCTATTTTTATGCAACGAAAAGAATTGTGAAGTTAAAACAGTACCTCTTTTGAGAAGTATTTTAGGTTATTGTCAAAAGGCAAGTAGATTCTTTGAGTTGGAATAGAAAAGTGTCCAGCAAATGTTTATGCTTAAAAGTAGGATGTCTGGCCTGCTGTATAAAAGGAGCCACTTTCAGGCTGTTATTTCAGCTCTGGCTGTTTAATGGGAGCACAGTGATTCTCTAATTGTTCATAATGTATAATGTGACATGTGGACCAACTTGCCTTCCAACTTGTGACTGCATGAGCTTTTCATCCCCATTCACAGACACTGAATATCCCTGTGGCAATTCCACTAAATAATGTGTAAGAAACTGCTGTATCTTGTAATTATTGTGTAATGTGATTTTAGCTAGTGGACATATGGGGAACGATACATGTGGCCTCTGTTTCTCCATGGTTCACTTGTGGCCTTCAGACAGAGTTTGAGAGCCTAGGTCAGAAGAATGGAACGTAGAGCTTTGGAGTGGCTGAATAGTGTTGGTGGTTTGTCTTTATTTCCTATATATTTTTGTCTTCTGTGGGTCATCCCACAAGAACGCCTCCCAAGCAGAGCAGTTTGACTGGCCTAAGAAAATCATCTGCTTTCTTTTAAATAAACATAACCTCTTGATAGTACTTCACTATGGTGGGCTTTCCTGCAGCTGCAGGCCTATGCCAACTAAAGAGTCTCATTTTGAGAGATATTCCCAACACTTCCTGCTGCACAGATTCTTCCTCTGCTTAGAATCACAGCTTCTTCTGTGTCTTAAAGGAGTTTTTCACCAGTCCTACTATTTATTTTCCTTCCATCCTGCAGTATCACACACCTAAAGCCATCATAGTCACTTAGAAATATCTCCCTATGAAAAGTAATCTTTGAAGTATTGCAACCATGAGTCTTCTAAAACAGTTTCAATGTGAAGAATGAGATCTGATGGGTCAGTCTCTGTAGGAATTCCTTTGCTTTTTAATGCCCCAGGTGATGGAATTTAGACTCAAAGTGCCTGTGTTTTGATATGCAGAATTAGGCTTCCAAATCAGTTTGGCATTGTGACACTATCACAGAGCCTCAATACTTCTACAAATCTGGGTTTGAAAGTGGTTGATGGTCTTCCAGTAGCCAAGGCAACCATTCCAAAGGAGGGATGGTGAGTGACAGAAAAGATAAGCTACTATGAAAGGAGGCTCCTGCACCTTAGCCTGCTGCCGCAGAAACTGAACCACATTGTCATTGACATTGATAGGGTTACACAGGTATAATTCAGAGAACAATGGCCAAATGAAACCAATGAGAGAAGGTGTAAGATCACCATATTACAGAACAGCAATATTCTCCTTCTGTGTGTGACTGTTGTAAAAATATAGTGCAAGCCTTTAGAACTTCCCTGATGCAACTTCCTAGATGGTTGACCAAAGAGACTGAGGGAATAGGAACTATAAGAATCTTGAAGAAATATGACCAGAAGCAGGGATTGGAGGCAGTTTATTCCCTTTAATATTTTCTATCTCTGTGGAATAAATTTTATGTGCACCAAGGCAGGAGTGGATGTGCACCACCAACAGAAACACATGCTGCTAATCTACTGGGTGGTTGCCTATTTGTTCAGCTTACAGGGAACACTGACTGCAGAGAATATTATATGCATTGGCCAAAATTTTCAAAGAAGACCGTTTTGTTTTGTCTGCAACTTGAGGCATCTGTCTGAAGCCTGATAGTCATCTAGTGCTTGCCACTCACAAGCCATTAATTCAACTTCATAAATTAATTCCAGTCCATAAAACTAATATTTACTTCACAGTACACTGCAAAGGATTGATAAGAAATGAGCAAATTTGCAATGTGTTGGCATTACTAATGTGCAGTCCCTTCAGTTAGGGGCAAAATTTGAGGGCTGGACTTGGTGAATAAGTTATTAAACGCACAAAGTGGGCTTGTGGCTACGTCTAACAATAATATAATATGGTCTCTTTTTGTCTCGAGAGAGAGTAGTTAGCAGCAGCAGTGAGGATCTATGGGCAGTGGTTGAATCTGCAGCTTCTCTCATGGCTTATCTGTCCAATATTGGATTTGCATGGTCGATTGCAATAACTGCATGTCAGTCTATTTCCGAATTCTTGAGTCTGAGAGCTTTTCATTCTAAGATGAAGTACTTTTGCGTGACTTGCACATATACTGTCAAAGGATAATGTGCCTCATTGTAGCAGTTGTCACTGGGTATTTCGATCAGATGACGTAGATTCCCAGGATTTTGGATCGATTTGTTGAATTTTTTCATGGCATTTTTTGTATACTTGAATCTTTCTCTTGTTCTCAACCCACATGACAGCTCACCAAACAGGATTTCTTTGGGAAGACGTTCATCACCCTTTCTTCTTGTGCGACCAAGCCAATGTAGTCTTCTGCTCTTGAGGATCACCTATGAGGCTGGGTATGCCAGATCTTGACAGGATGTTGGCATTTGAAACTTTATCTTGCCAGTTGATATTCATAATTCTGTGGAGGCAGCAAAGATGGAAGCTGTTAATTTTTTTCCTCCTGGTTCAAGTAGGTGGGCCATGCCCCAGAACCATATAGCAGGATACTCAAAACACATGGCTGGTAGATTAGTATTTTTGTTTTCACTGTCCGCTTAGGATTGTTCCATGCATGTTTTATAAGTCTGCCAAAAATAGCAGCTGCCTTCCCAATTCTGAAGTTCAGTTCTTTGTGCATGGATAGGTTTGTGATTACAGTAGATCCAAGGTAAGAGAATTATTGAACCACATCTAATGGGCTGTTATCCAGAATGACTTTGAGTCCCTGAGGTATACTTGAGTGAATTCAACAGTTTTCTTGATGCTTGTATCACGGAAAAACAACCTATAGACTCTGGACAGAGAATCCATCAGCAACGGTAGCGTGTCGTCTTTATGAGCGATGAGAGCTGCACCATCTGCAAAGAGGAGTTCCCTAATGAGGGCTGTCTTGACCTTAGTTTTGGCCTTGAGTCTTGCTAGGTTGTAGAGAGAGCCATCTAACCTTGTGTGGAGAAATACATTGCTGCGTGAGTTTTGAAATGCGCAATTTAGCGGAACTGAGAAGAATATGCTGAAGAGGGTAGGGACAAAAACACACCTTTTGTTTGACTCCACTGTTCATTGCAAACGGTTCTGATGTAGATCCATCATATTGCACCGTTGCTTTCATGTTTTTGTGAAAGGATGTTATGAGCTTGAGCAGTGTCGGTGGGCAGCCAATCTTGGTTAATACTCTCTGTATCGTCTAGATATGCTAACTGTGTCAAATGCCTTTAAGTCCACAAATGCTATGCATAGTGGTTTTCCTTGTTCTCTGCACTTTTCCTGTAGTTGTCAAAGAGAGAAAATCATGTCCATTGTTGACCTGCCAGTCCTGAAGCCACACTGCATTTCTAGATAGACTCAATCTGTGAGTTTTTGCAGGCATTTGAGACTGACACAGGCAAATGCTTCTCCTGTGATGCTCAGTAATGAGATGCCTCTGTAGCTGATCATCTGTGAAGACAGAGCATTTCAGCACATCTCTGGTATTGAGGGCATTTGATCTTTGGCTTACTGCATTTCTTTGTCATATAGAGTTTCTTTGGGATGATTATCACTCCACGGATGATCAAGGAGTGATCAGTGTCTCAATTTGCCTGTGGTACGTGCATATAAATTTGATGGTGTTGAGATGTTTCCTGTGTACTAGTACAAGGTCAGGTTGATGCCAGTGACCAGATATGGGATGGCGCCATGAAACCCTGTGACACTTTCAAGTTAAAGTATTAGTGAGGCAGAGCTGATTCTTAAAGCTGTATTTGAGAAGCCTTTGACCATTTGTGTTCATTTTCCATTTTACCGAGGGCAGATGGGCCAGGACTGATGGTCACGCCCAACTCTTGCACTGAGGTCACCAAGGATGTACAGTTGCTTGCCAGTTGAAAAGGGGTCTAACTTTCTGAAGCTTATAATAAAAGCGGTCCTTGTCTTTGGTGCACGATGCCAATGTGGGTACATAAGCACTGATAATGTTGACATATCCTGACTTGGTGCAGAGCTTCAAGGATATAATGCATTCCGATTTCATCTGTGGACATATTGATCACTTTCAGCAGATTGTTCCGAACAGCATATCCAACTCCCTAGAGGTGGTGTTCCTCAGAACAAAAGCCCTTCCAGAAGGAAGTGTAGTTGGTTTCTTTCACTGACCCAGCATCTGCCAGCTTGGCTTCCTGGAGAGCAGTGATGTGGGCATTCAGTCTGTGTAGCTGTTGATCTATGACTGTTCTGTTTATTGAGTCTGTGTTCGTAAGGTCATGGGCAGAGTCAAGTCCCAGTTATGTGGTTCACACATTCCAGCTACTGAGATGGAGGCAAGTTGATTTATTATTTTTGTTTTATGGCGGATACATCATTTGCATCTACTTCTTGATTTTGGTTCTATCCCCATGCACCCAATGAGGAAGGCAGATGTGGTGCATCAGCACCTTATTGACTGTGGGCTGCCTGTCTTGAGGCAGGCGGCAGCTGACCAGTGGGGTGCGATGTATCCTCCCACGGATGAAAGTGACCCATGGCATTGTTCTCTTCGCCAGTTGAGGAGGGCTTATAATCCATATCAGCTACTTCCCCGTTTCTATGCTGTCAGCAAGGATGGAGTGTCCTCTCCAATCGGTACCCCCTTATACGCTGCACTTCCTGGGCTAGCGTTTGGAGCAGCTGCATTGCCCAAGCAGCACTATCCTTCTCTTGGTTGCCCCAGTTGAATCCAAAGGAAAGACCGAAGTCAGTATGTTTGGAACTGAGGTAACTGCAAGGAGATGCCAGAAAGCAGGTTTGACAGATCCTCCCTGCTAACCGCCTTACGGTCTCCACTTCGGATTTTCTATCTGTGTTTACTTCCATAGCCTTTGGATCTCTCGAACCTTCCCACAAGGCAGTGGGGAATTTTCTGACAGGGTTGTCTTCCCTGGGGTGATGTAAGGAGTTGTGCTCCCTTGGATGTCAGTGACCAAATCATGGTTCATACCCCATTTGGATTATCCAAAATAATCCAGGGACCCAAGTATCCCAGACCCTCATCTCATGCAGAATGAGGGGGCAGTAGCCTTATTTGATGGAGGACTACATACACCATGCCATAATGTTGTCATCGGGCACTTGTGATAATTTTTTTTAGTTGGGACAACAGATGCCAACTAGTGCCCCTTCACACCCTGGTTAAGTTGCCTCTGCTGATCTGTGGCTGCATAATTGCACAACAAAGCGCACTTAATTTGCAGCAAACCTCTCAGGAGAGGCACCTTCCTATCCACCACCTTGAGACACCGTGGACAGCATGCCACTATGTGGCCTGGCCCACTGGGCCCTGGTTCACTCCCTGCAATGCCCTTGGGTCCAGCACAACCCCCTCATCCCCCTCAGCTTAACCAATCACCAAACCCCCACCCCCGCCCAGCAGCCCCACACTGCTTCCTTGATCTCTGGAGCATGACCTGGCTCCACCTCTGGCCCGATCCTGCAGCAGGGGCTGGCACAATCCTCCTCACATACCCCAGCCAGCAGCTCCCCCTGCATCCTCCAGCCCAGTCACTGAATGTCCCTGGCTCCCTGCTCCCAGGTAAGTTAAAGGACTTACCACTGGTGCAGCCTGGAGGAGCCACCACATCCTCCACTGGAGCTGCCATGTGTATGTGGGAGCGCTGGCGATGGCTCATCCAACTGCATGGCGAAGCAGCCCAAGGCCTGTGGCAGGGCATGCGGTGAAGTGGCTCCGGCCCCATGGTGGGGCAGTCGCATCCGCACTGCCCCAGCCCGTCCTTAAACTCCTTCCCCAGGTACCGCTGGTGCAGCCTGGATGAGCTACCATCTCCACCACCGGCGCTGCCATGTGTACATGGGAGCTCGGGCAGCAGCTCCTCCAGGCCATGTGGTGGCCCTCCAGCTGCATGGCAAAGTGGATCTGGCCGCATGCTGGGGTGCTGGAAGCCAGGGTTAGACATACAAGAATGATTTAAATAATTGCATTAAGTAACTATAATGGTGACAGGCTGGTTTAGAAGCAAGGCATGTTGATCATCCTTGGACACTTTAAAGGAGGTGAATTATAAGGGGTACACAAAGCGAGCATTGATCCAGCCTGTGATCAAACGTGAAACAAGAATCCCATGAAATCATGTGAGCCACATCTTCTGTCCCAGAAGAATGAATGTTGTGTACAATAAGAAAGTCTTGGCAATTTTTAAGGTGGTTGAACCAGCCCTTCACATGCAGCTGCTCCAAAGGAAATCATTCTCACTTTGGGTGGGAGTAATTTCTAGCTAAAATAATTGTTTTGTGATATTCTAGGGCCATATAAAGTAAATAAGTAATAACTTCCTGAAGATAGTTTGAAAATTCAAATGGCCAAAAATGCAGCTTCTTACATTTTTATATCTTTTTCTTTGTTTGTTTCTTGTAGTATAGCACATATCTTGAACTGTGCAACAGTGTCACCCAGTGGAAACTGAAATTATGACAGTTGGTCAGGTTATAATGGTGAGGTTTTTTTAAATTTTTTTGTTTTCTTTTTTCAAATGCACTCAGGATTTGTAACTATAGGCCTCAGTTCAAGAAAGCATGTATGTTCAGGGCAGCATTCAAGCACATATTTAAGTGTTTTTCTGATCAATGTTGTAGTGATTTGATTTAGAGAGAAGCATTTTAGGACACCAATTTTAAAAATTGTGGTGGTGTGTTTTTTTTTTTTTTTTTAACTCTTTTCTAAAAGCATGAATTTAAACTTAGGGTAGCTGTTTCATTAAAATCTGTATTTAAGGGTAGATCTAAGCTTGCTGCATGTATCATCTCAGTGCAGCGCTCTGAGGCCTCATCTACACTACAGCCATCCGTCAACAGAAGTTACTGTCCGATTATCGTCCAACAAAACTTCTGTCAACAGATTGTGGCTACACACAAAAGCAGATTATTGACAGAGCAGAGAGTGGCCAGACTGCCAGACTGCTCTCTCGACAGAACAGCCAACCGTTCCAGGACTGCCTGGTTTCCTGGAAGCCCTGTCTGTCAACAGAGGGCCTCCCAGAGCATCCACACTGGCTTTCTGTCAACAGATTCTGCTGAGAAAGGCATTCTGCCTCCTGGGGAAATGGCAGAATGCTGCTGGCAGAAGTGCCATGTTCTGTCAATTTACTGTTGACAGAACACATTTGTAATGTGGACGCTCAGAGTTCTGCTGACAAAATGCCAGTTTTGTTGAAAAAACCTTGAAAGTCTCTATCCATCTTCCTTGAAGAGGTTTAGATAGTCAAAGTTCGCTATTGCTCGCACAATAATCAATTATCTAGCATAGGCCTTATCTGCTCTGGTTAAAATCAATAGAAAAATTCACATAGCTTTCAATGTGAGCAGGTTGGAGCTCATTATTTGCATATGTTCAGAAATGCTCTAGGGAGAATCTGTCTCTTCCCCATAGCCCCTTTGCTCCAATTGTACTGACATAAAGAAGTTATAAGGCAGACAAAGCCTTTGCAGCAGCACCCAGGATAAGTGATAAATCAGAGTGTTCCTGGGTTGGGTTCCAGACAGGATCAAGAGGAGGTATGATCAGGACATGTTTGCTTTCCAGCCATCCTGACTGCTGTCATGTTTAACAGCAATGATGTAGGCAGGCACAGTGAGATGAAGCATAGGGTTCCAGCGGCTCTAACTTGTTTTCACAGAATCCTAGACCTGGAGGGAACCTTGAGAGGTCAAGTCCAGTCTCCTGCACTTATGGCAGGATCAAGTACTATCTAGATGTCTACCCCTATCAGCAGTGGGTAGATGCAGGAAAAAGTAAGGATGAATGTTGCTTTGCCATTGGCAAGGATGTCTGAAAGCACAGCTAAGTTGACGCACACTTATGCTGTCTGCAGGTGCAGTGAACTTTAATGTGTGATGGGAGAGTTTGCCTGGTCATCAGGGAGCAGCATGTAGGTCAGTTCTGAAAAGGTAAGGTAAGGTCATTTATTATGTGCAATATTCTGCCATTTTTACGCTAAGTAATATTTTACTTTGTAAGTAATCCCATTAAAGTCAGTGAGACTACACTTACAGTAAGACGCTTCTGAGTGAGTAAGAATGGCAGAATTTGACCTTACATATAAACTTTCTGGAAAAAAAATTACTGTTTGTAATCCTACCAATGTAGTGCTGTTTATGAAAGGACATCAAAGAACTCTATGGAGGAGAGTAAATATTATATTGGACTTACTGCTTGAGGCCTAATGGCAGGAGAGAAATCAAGCCAGGAAAGGACAGATGTGTAATAGAATCGCAACACGTCAGTGGTAGTCTCCTGATCTAACCATCAGAAAACTTTGAATCCCAGATTTAAAAAGAAAATCCCAAGGGAAGAAGAAAAGAAGTCTTTGCATGTGTATTAATCATGTATCATGGCTATCCCTAGTGTGGCTGTGCCGGCAGATACTGGCCCTTTTCTGTTTCCATGCTCACATCACAGCCAGTGCATTTGGGATAGAACTGTAACTATGTATCAGATGCTCCCATCCAGGAAGAACTGGTTGGGGAGTGGATGAAGACTTTTCTCCCCCCTGCCCCCACATCCTAGTCTGACAAGTTGTAGGGTGTACACTACATCCTTCTATGGCTTGTAATATATCACTCCTCTCCCCCTGCCCCACAACTGGAAAACCTCTCTGAGGAATTATGCCTCCACAGTCAGTGCTTACTGTGTTTTATATCCAAAAGGCACAGACTAGCTCTTCTCCTGTGTTGGTTTTGCCACAATAATTGTACCAAAGTTGACAGGTGAGGTGAAAACCATTGAAAGCCACCCACTGTCCTTCTGCTATGTGAATAGTGCCATTAATGCAGGTGCCAGCCATGGGGCTGAAATCCTGTGGATGCAGTTGGCAAGAGTTGCGTAAGCTGTGCCAAGGAAAGTGAGGGGACACCTATCAAAATCTCTGAAGGTTTAATGGCCAAATGCTGCAAATGCAAGGGAGGGGCTAGTAATTCTGGGTCTGGCAAAGGCCCAGACAGTAAAAATGCTGATGAAGGGAATAGCCTTGGTAATATTTTGTACGTCATGTCAGCCAAGTTTGTTCCATAGATCCTCAGGAAGAGTGATGGACATAAAAACAAGGTAAGATACAGAATGAAAGGGATTCTGTGGCTGCCACTGCTGTTCTGCTTCTGTTGAGGTAGCACCCAAGAACAACAGAAACACCCAGCAGTGGGGTGGGGGTGCACTGTCATGGCACTGGAACTTTGGCCCTGCGGTCCCCTCTCCTTGAACCCCTACCCCTGTATGCTCCTCTCTGCTTGTACCCCTGTTGCTCACCCTCACATATAAGTGAGAGTATGTAGCCTTTCACTTTCAAGAGTGATGGGACCATGGTTTTCTGACTTCTTCACTTCTACTGCCAGAGTGAAGCTCCTCCCTGCCATTCTGATGCCACTGGTACCACCCAGACACCCTAGCCATGGACCTCTGTGTGTACCACCCAGAACAATGCACAAATGATGATCCATGCCTTCAGGGGGACCCAGAGGCTTTTGGGGGGGGGGGCTATGAGCAAAAATGTGACATGGAGCTGTGCCACCCCTCCAAAAAAATTAGCACTGAGTAATCACATGCTGATAGAAGTTACAGTTCTTGGGGAGAATCAAGTGGCGGCTTAAGAATAGATTTGAAGCATCGCTACAAGGCAACCCAATTTTAACTGAATAACGTCTTGATTCTCTGCCCACTGTAATCAATGGTAATGCTCCCTGCCACTTCATTGGGCAAGGTCAGACCCTTAGTCGGGTGTCTACACTGTAGCTGAGAGCAAGCTCCCCAGTCTGGGCAAAAAGACCTGCTCTAGCTGGGTCCAAGCTAATGTATTAAATGTAGCAATGTAGATGTTCCCTGGGGTTCTCAAGCTGGGGCCTGGGTCAGGTGGGTTTGAAAACCTCAGCTTCTTTCCAGGCTTTCACACAGCTCAAACCCTCCTGTAGGTTGAACCTCTTTCAGCCAGCTCCCTTGGGACCTGACCAGCGTCAAACAAGAGAATTTGCTGAATCATAGAAGGTCAATATTTTCTAGAAGCATTACCAATACTTCCGCTGCTTACTGGGCTCTTACAAGACATTGGCTACGTCTACACGTGAAGCCTACATCGAAATAGCTTATTTCGATGAATAGTGTCTACACATCCTCCAGGGCCGGCAACGTTGATGTTCAACTTCGACGTTGCTCAGCCCAACATCGAAATAGGCGCAGCGAGGGAACGTCTACACGCCCAAGTAGCACACATTGAAATAGGGATGCCAGGCACAGCTGCAGACAGGGTCAACGGGCGGACTAGCGCTTCCGGGGCAACAGCTAGCCGCTCCCTTAAAGGGCCCCTCCCACATACACTCAGCCTGCACAGCACGCGGTCTGAGGAGCCATAGGCACACAGACCCCGGGCGCCGCAGTCATGGACCCCCAGCAGCAGCAGCAGCAGCAGCTAGAGGTCCACCCAGCCCTCCCGGCAGGAGCAGGGCTTGCCCTGGCCCATGCCATATGGGAGGCAGCTGAGCACCTCCTTGCCCCAGGGGAGGAGATGCCCCCAGGGCAGCAGGGCTCAACCCCTACCCCTGCAGCACCCCGCTCCACCCCCCGCCTCACACGCCGGCGGCTGTGGAGCTACCCCACCAGCACCGACTGGTGGGAGCAGCTGGTGCTTGGGGAGTGGGATGACGACCACTGGCTCAGGAACTTCAGGATGAGCTGGCAGACATTCCTGGAGCTGTGCCAGTGGCTCACCCCCGCACTCAGGCACCAGGACACTGCCATGCGGCGTGCCCTCACGGTGCAGAAACGGGTCGGCATCGCTGTCTGGAAGCTGGCCACTCCCGACAGCTACCGATCCGTGGGACAGCAGTTTGGTGTCAGAAAGGCCACCGTCGGGGCTGTCTTCATGGAGGTAAGAGAACCCACAGGGGGAGGGCAGGGCAGGGCAGGGGGGCCAGGGCAGGGCCAGAGCAGGGCAGGGCAGGGGGGCCAGAGCAGGGCAGGGCCACGCACACCCTGCTCACCCCTCATTGGGGCTGTCCCATGTGCTTTCTCTGCAGGTTGTGCGTGCCATCAACGCCATGCTCCTGCACAGGCTCGTGAGGCTGGGGGACCCAGATGCCACCGTCGCCGCCTTTGCCACCCTGGGCTTCCCCAACTGCTTCGGGGCTCTGGATGGGACTCACATCCCCATCCGCGCCCCGCATCACAGTGGCGGACGATACCTCAATCGAAAGGGCTACCATTCTGTCGTCCTGCAGGCCTTGGTGGACAGCCGGGGACGTTTCCAGGACATTTACGTGGGCTGGCCTGGCAGCACCCATGATGCCCGGGTTTTCCGGAACTCGGGCCTGTGCCGCCGGCTGGAGGCGGGGACCTACATCCTCCAGCGGGAGATCCCTCTGGAGGACACCACCATGCCCTTCTGCGTCATCGCGGATGCGGCATACCCCCTCCGGCTGTGGCTCATGCACCCCTACACGGGCCATCTCTCCGCTAGCCAGGAGCGCTTCAATGACCGCCTGAACCGTGCGCGCCAGGTGGTGAAGCGCTCATTTGGCCGCCTCAAGGGACGCTGGAGATGTCTCCTGACCCGCCTGGATGCGGGGCCCAACAACATCCCCCAGATTGTGGGTGCCTGCTGCGCCCTGCACAACCTCGTGGAGAGCAAGGGGGAGACCTTTCTGCAGGGCTGGGCCGCGGAGGCCGGCAGGGCACACGTCCAGCCACCTGCTGCCCCCAGTCGGCAGGTGGACCCCGAGGGGACCCGGGTCCGGGAGGCCCTGCGGGCCCACTTCGACCAACAGGCCGCGGGTTGAACTCTGCCCAGGCCCCCTACTGCCCGCCTCTTCCTCCCCCACACTCCTGCCCCAACACCCACACCATGGAGCACCCCACCGCCCCCCCCCCACTTGTCCTGGACAAATGACAGCACGAACTTGTGGCTGAAAGTAATTTTTTTTTTTTCTGGCCGAACCTTTTTTTTTGGGTGTAAATAAATATGTGAAGCACAAACAGAAAACTAGGTACAAACGTTCAACCAAAGCAATATGTACACAAATAAAACAATCCAAAGAAACAACTGTGTGCCATAAATAATAAAAAGAAAACCAGGGAGGAGAAAGGGGAGAACTATTTACATGGGGGGGACGGGGCAAACGGGGGGACCAAAAAAACAGGGTCCAACTATATACAAAGGGGGAGCCACATCCCGGGCCCCTTGCCCCTATAGACCGGCACTGGGCGTGCCCGGCCGGGAGCCCCGCCGCGCTCGCAGCCTGGTCCGCGGCTGGGTGGGAGCGGGCTGGACTGGAAGGTATCGGGGCCGGCGAGTCTCAGGTGGCTCCAGGGGTCCCTCGGCGCTCTGGCCCTCGCGGGTGGGTGGTGGGGCGACGGCGGACGGGCCGGCGACGGGCGGAGCAGCTGGTGGTGGGGCTGCAGGAGCGGGCAGGGCGGGCAATGGGTCGGCCGGCGCGGCATGGGGGGCCAGGTAGTCCACGAGCCGGTTAAATGTCTGCATATAGGCCCCCTATGCCTCCTGGCGCCAGGCCAGCGCCCGCTCCTGTAGCTGGAGGTGCTGCTCCGAGACCTCCAGCTGCCGGCGGAGGATGGCCAGCAGCTGGGGGGCCGTCGCCGTCGCCAGTAGTAGGCGCGGGGTCTGCCGTCTTGCCCTCCGCGGGGCCGGTCGTTCCTCAGCTGAGGGGCTGCCCTGGAGCGATGGTCCCGGAGGGCTCTCCGGAACAACTGAGGCCTCGCCGGCGCTCTCTTCCGGTCCTTCGGATGGTGCAGGTGCAGGACACAGGAGAGGAGGGGGGAAAGAAGAATGGAGACAGGCATTAGTGTGGGCCCCGAGCCGTGGCCTCTGTCCCCCCCACCCTGTGCTGCAGGTTCCCCATCCCCGTCCCCGGGAGATGCTGCTGTGATGGATAGGGTTCAGGGGTCCCCCTGCCCTGCACCCCGTCCCCTGGTGGGAGTGACTCTCACTTCACTCCGCAGGGTCTGAGAGCAGGAGAGCTTTCTTAGGCCTTGATGGCCAGTTTCTGGCAGGAGTGACAGCACCAGCTGTCGGAAGAGACAGTCCTTCCAACCCGTCGTGGGGAGAAGACCCCAAGGGGGGCCCCTCTGGGATGCAGCTTTCCCCCTCCTCTGGCTGGCTGCCTACCAGCTCTCCCTTCCCCTAGCCTCTACCTGTGGCCCCCGCCCTCGCCCCCCAATTCCAAGCCAGCTCGGCTCCTCCCTCCTGTTTGTTCAGGGCAGAGGTGTCACCTGCCAGCTGTAGCGCCAGGATCCTCCTTTGGCCCTGGGAGCTCTTCGGCTCTTGTGGCTCATATGTAGCCTGAGTCTCCCTTTGGCACTCCCCCCACTCCATCACATGCTGCTGCTGCGGGGTGTCCCACCCCCTCCGCCCGGGGGCCCCTCGAGGTTCCGCTCCCCCCTGGCCTGGGGATGGGGCATGGCACTGTCATGCAGGGTGGGGGGGGGCAGGGGCTGATGGCTGCAGAGCTGTGAGGGCCATGGCCCTGGTGTCCTTGGGGCCATGGCCATGTGAGTGTGTGGGGGGCCCTGGACACATCTCTGTTACCCCCGCCCCTCAAGCCCAGGGATGTCCACCAGAGAAGGGTACCTACCTGTGGGTCCGCTCCCACGGTCCGGAGATCCCCGGGGGTCGGAGGCCCTGCTGCTGCTGCTCCGGGATGGCAGGAGGAGGATCTGCAGGCTGGATTCTGCGGAGGAGGAGCCCCCCTCTTCCTCCTCCTCCTCCTGCCGCGATGTCCCAGGGATGGCCTCCGGGGGGGGCCCCCGGGGTGCGGGGCTTGCCTCCGGGGCAGACTCTGGCTGCAGGGCCTGCTTGGGCTCGTCAGCCGAGGTGTCAAGGGTGGCCGGAGGGGAGGAGGTGTGCCGGGAGCCCAGGATGTCCCTGAGCTCCCTGTAAAAGGGGCAAGTGACGGGGGCAGCCCCAGATCGGCTGGCCGCATCCCGGGCCCGGGCATAACCCTGCCGCAGCTCCTTCACCTTACTCCTCACATGATCAGGAGTGCGGGCAGGGTGACCCCAGGCAGCCAGGCCATTGGCCAGCCGAGCGAACGCATCCGCGTTCCGCCTCTTGCTCCCCATTACCTGGAGCACCTCCTCCTCGCTCCAGAGCCCCAGCAGGTCCCGCAGCTCGGCCTCCGTCCAGGAGGGGCCCTGCTGCCGCTTCCCAGACTGCCTGGCCCTCTGGCTGGGCTGGCTGCCCTGGCTCCCCTTGGGGGGATCCCCTGGGGGCGCTGGGGGGGGCTGCCGGCTAGCTATCGCCGCTGGGTGGGTGGCTGAGGGTGCAGCAGGCTGTGGTGCAGCAGGCTGCAGCCTGCACGTTGCCTCAGCTTCCTGCAGAGGCAGGGAGGGGGAGGGGACCTTTAAGGGGCCGCTCCACGCGGTCACCAGTGAGCTGAGGGGCTGGAGAGAGCGTCTCTCAACCCCCCAGCTGATGGCCGCCATGGAGGACCCGGCAATTTCGACGTTGCGGGACGTGGATCGTCTACACTGTCCCTACTTCGACACTGAACGTTGAAGTAGGGCACTATTCCTATCCCCTCATGGGGTTAGCGACTTCGACGTCTCGCCGCCTAACGTCGAAGTTAACTTCGAAATAGTGCCCGACGCGTGTAGCCGCGACGGGCGCTATTTCGAAGTTAGTGCCGCTACTTCGAAGTAGCGTGCACGTGTAGACACAGCTATTGAGGGGTAAATTACAGCTTAATAACAGCACAGAACGCTGAGAGCTACAGCTGGTGGCTGTAAACAAACTTTATGGGACCCTGGGAAACTTGGCCACACCCATGATAAGTGGACATCTGGTTAACAAATTATGCTGGACTACTGATGTTGCTGGATGAGAGAGCCGAATTAGAGAAGTTCAATCTGTAGCTGAAATGCGTCTACCAAGGTTGAGACCCTTGCTTGGTGTAGGCATTTCCATAGGGCTACATCAACGTTTTCCATGTCTTTGAAAGGCCATGGATCTTTCATGAAATGAAGCAGAGTGCCCAAGCCTTTACCTTTCAATATGGAAGTGCAGCTGAAAGCAAGTGGATCTTGACACACCAGGCTGTTTATACCAAAGTGGAACACTAAACGTCATGTAACTAATCATCTCAGTGTGGCGTAGATCTCCTTAGTAAAGATGTGGGCAGCTGAGGTGATGAATTTTGATGGCCCATAACCTAGACTTTGGATGTCTTCATGCTAAGCAGAAGGAGGTCAAACTAATGATTCACAAAGAAGTATATGGCATTCAATTACTTCTACTCAGTAAAATTTAAAAAAAAAATTGAAAATTAGCCAATGTAAAATGGTATATAAATATCCAACAATCTTTATTCTTACAGATCAATGAGTTACAAAAGTGTGATAAGCTTGCAAATAGTACTTTTTTTTTTTCTTGGTGTTTATCGTAGGACAATTTTTGTATAAAGAACCACAAAAAACAAAACAAACAAAAAACTCTGACCACTTTTCCAAAAGGCAAGAAGCTGTTGCATATTAATCTCCTTACTTTTTAAATGACTGCTTGTTCTGAAAGGTGATGGAAACAGTCTCATTACCTACAGTAGGCTTTTGTTCAGACTCCAAAATATTTAAAGTTTTTTATTAAATTTAAAATTTATAATTCAGAAAAGCTGAAAGGGTTATAAGTTGTAGAAGTAGATCTATTTACTGTTCTCTTGGTGGGTGAAATCCACCCTGGGTAAAGGAGAGGACTTAAGTGGGATGGAATAGTGGAAAGACTGGCCTAGTTTATTAGGTGAATTTCACCTTCTGATATCGCAGAGTTGGTTTATGTGCTGTGTTTTTCTGACACACACATGCACTTAATGTTTTAGCTCCATCTGCTGGGCTATTAAACAATTATATAAAATCATGACTAGCTGTAATGATCTGAAAATAGAAATCTCAGAGGGTTAGCCATCTTAGTCTGTAGCTTCACAAATGACATGCAGTTCTGTGGCACCTTAGAGACTAACATTTATTAGACCGTGAGCTTTTGTGGGTAAAACCCACTTCATCAGATGGAAAAGGAGTGTACTACAGATTGAACCTCCCTAGTCTGGCATACTCTTGTCTGACAACATCTGTAATCCAGCATGATTTTTAGCTAACCAGATGACCACTTATCATGGGTGTGGCCAAGTTTCCCGTGGTCCCATAAAGTTTGTTTCCAGCCACTAGTCCTGGCTCTGTGTTCTGTGCTGTTATTTAGCTCTAATTTATTCCTAAATGTCTTCCAAGAGCCCAGTAACCTGTAGAAATGGTGGTAATGTGCTAGAAAATATTGACCTCTTGTGGTCTGGAAAATTCTCTTGTTTGACACTAGTCAGGTCCCAAGGGTACTGGACTAGGGGATTCAACCTGTAGAAGGTATGGTAACTGGGGCTGGCTGGAAACATTCTATCAAAATAACTTTCCAACAAAATATTAGAAATCTGTTTTCATCATGTCCATAACCATTTTCCATTCAGCTGTGTAGCTGATCAGAAACTGTTTTTATTGTAAATGTTTTGGTTTCAAGTATTTAAATTTTTGTTCATTTTTCCTGTGTTTTCAACCATTTGTAATATCATGTTTGTCTTTTACTAAAATGTAATTCCTCTCATCCTCCAGAAAACAATAAACAAACAGGCCCTGAGTCTACAGGCAGCCCTGCACTTTGAAACACACAAACCTGGGCAGGGCTGTCTCCTGAGAAGGGAGGTGGGGGCAACCCTGCCCAAAGCAACCTTTCCCCACCCCACAGGCCCTGCCACAGCTCTGCCTTCTTACCCCA
Organism: Carettochelys insculpta; assembly: GCF_033958435.1. Taxonomy (NCBI): domain Eukaryota; kingdom Metazoa; phylum Chordata; order Testudines; family Carettochelyidae; genus Carettochelys; species Carettochelys insculpta. The sequence continues at coordinate 103,884,935 of NC_134142.1, forward strand.
CTACCCCTCCACAGGCAATGGGTCCCAGAGATTAATTGGGGTGGATGGCCAGGCACGGCGGAGGCACCATGGTTGCCTCCCCTTCCCTCACCCACACTCACCACACAGGCAGCAGGAACCTTCACTGCAGAGCAGTGAGGTGCAGCAAGTCATGAGGAAGGCATGAGACAGAAGAGCAGGATGCTATTCCTGCTGCCTACATGGTGAGTGCAGGAGGGAGGGATACAAATCCTGCTGCCTGCTCTGTGCTCAGCCCTCTGCCTACTGTTCGGGAGCCACTGCAAGGCCCCGAAAAGCACAGGACCTGGGGCAGGTGCCCCAGTTCATCCTAAGGATGGGAGAGCTGACCTGGGCAGAGGCTTTTTGATTTCAAGGATGACCAACGCTGGTGTAAGAATCTGTTTACAAGAAGAAGCTTACAGGATCAAAGCACCACATTTAAAAAATGCTCAACCTTAAACTAGAAATGGATGAACTGGTTGAGCTAAATTAAGACTTGACTGTAATCTTTGCCCAAGGCTCAAATGGATCTCACACACACACATTTTGAAAGTTTCGAGAGATTTAACTTTTTGAAACATGCACTTTTTAATACAGTTTAGAGACTGAAAGGAAAAGTACAGCAATACCTCAAGAGGCCAGTCTTATGATGACCTGGCAAGAAGAGAGAAGTATAAAACTCTAGCAGTAAACCCCTCATTATTTGAAATTCACCACCATGATATAAACTAGCAGTTGTAGGAGACAAAGGATGTTCCCAGCCCTAAAGAGAAGATCCTTCAGCTAGTCTAAGTCAGCCTGTCTTCAATGGAGTTAACCTGACCTACACCAGCTAGGGATTTAACCTTTTGCCTCTTAATATGTTCTCATAGTAAAGCTGGTCATGTCCCTTTGTCATTCTTACAACACAAAAGCTGTTATTCACTGGAAGTTTTATATTTAAAGTGCTGTGAATATTTCTACTGTAAATCATTATCAAAATATTTACAACTTAGCTGTAAAAATGATCTTCAGGTAAAACCTAGCACATACTGATTCAGGCCTGGAGCCAACATATCTAAGTCAATTTGTTAAAATAATTGCAAGACCATTTTTAAGGTATGACTGGAACAAACAATGTTATTAATTCTTGATGCCTGGTGGTGGTTTTATAATTAAAAAATAAACCTTGCTTTAAAAAGGGAATATCGGCAAGTTGAGCCCATAATATGAGTTTTGTCACTTATGCATAGTTTAAAAATCACTCTTTGAATAATGGCTGCTTTATGTACCTAGTAGCTACTGCGGCAGAGCTCCAGCTTTGCTTCATGGGTCCTGCATTTCTAGGCAGTTAGGGAGTGCCTCAGAGGCACATACTGACCCTCAATGCAGCCTCTCCCCCTTTTTGGAGGCAAGGCTCACAGTCTACTGATCCACTTCCATCATCGGCCAGTCAATGGGGCCAAGTCTATACTAGCAAGTCCTTTTGGAAAATCAGGCCCTCTTCCAAAAAAAACAGGTGGCGTGTCCTCACACAAAATGCTCTCTTTGGAATTCCTTTCAAAAGAATGTAACAGCAACAAAGGGTCCTGTGGCACCTTATAGACTAACAGAAAAGTTTTGAGCATGAGCTTTCGTGAGCACAGACTCACTTCAGCAGATGCTGGTCTTGGAAATCTGCAGGGCCAGGTATAAATAAGCCAGAGCAAGGTGCCACAGGACCCTTCATTGCTGTTACAGATCCAGACTAACACGGCTACCCCCCCAATACTTTCAAAAGAATGTGGTCCTCCTTCTGGAGACCCTCTTCCTCTCCCAAATGAGGAAAAGCGCCTTTTTCCAAAAGATTCTTTTGGGGGAAAAAAGCACTTGTAAATGCTCTGCAGGCCCTTTGTTCGAAAGAGCTGTCCTCATGATGCCGGATTTTTCAACCCCTGGACTGCTCTTTCAAAAGAGCTGGGACTGCGTGGATGTTCTTATTTGAAAGAGCAGATTGCTCTTTAGATCCCTTTTTGTGTGTGTGGACACACACTTTTGAAAGAAAATCACCTTTCAAAAGATCCATGTATTGTAGACACAGCCTGGGTTTGGTGTGAGAAGACTTGTTGGCCCTAGTTCTCCCTCTCAGGGAGTGTCTCTGTAGTAATGCAGGGAGGGCTGGGGGGAAACTTGGCCCATTCTCTGCTCCAGGTTCCAGCCCAGGCATCCCAATGAGAGTAGCAGCAAATAGTCTTTCTTACCACTTCCCCAGATAGCCCTTTCCAGCTCTTCCACAGTGTACTCTCTTACACACACACACTCCCTGAAGGGGAGCCTTTTAAACTAGTCCCAGCAAGTTCTTAATGGGTTGCAGGTGTTCTGATTAGCCTCTCTCTCAAGTGCTTCTAGCAAGTTCTTAATTGGCTTCAGTGCACTCCTGAAGGCTCTGGAGCAGCCCCTGCTCTGGTTACTCAGGGAGCAGAAAACTTTTCATCCAATGGCAAATATATTTACCTTCTATCAGATTAGTGCAATCCCCACTCCCTTGTAAAGGAGATCTTGTAGTGGTGGGTGGGCTTGTGCCCCCCTGCGTCGTCAGTCCTCAATAGGATCAGACTAGTGCAGCCCACTGGCCTGGATCCGTCACACTACTATTTGAAGAAAATATCTGATTGTTACCCTGCACCTGGTTATTGTACATGTACCACATTAAAAAGTTGTCTAGTTGTCAGACACAACTTCTTGAAGGACCACATTTAGGTTAGGGTGACATCCAGTTTGAAGGCACCCTTGCCAAACCCATGTTAGGGACACTTTATATGACAAGGCTGAAAATGACAGACAAATATAGTTCATACAGGAAGCGTAAGAGTCTTTCCTTTAATGTAAATAATCCTGTCTATAACCTCAGCTTTATGCTTCTGTGTTTCTGAGGTAAATGGTTTTCAACCTTAAAAGTGTGTCTTTGTGGTGCAGGGGGAGAGAGACCAATCTGCACAGATTGTAGATAAATTTTAGGCTAAAATGAGTGGTTACCTTGAAATGAGAAACATTTAACATTGATGTTTGGCAAACACTTAATAATTCTTTCATTAATAAAAATTAGAATTTGGTCCAGGGACAATTTACAGGCAGGAGAAAAGGCAGCATAAGGACCTGCTTGTACATGTGCCTTTACAGGATTGGAGCCTTACATGTGCAATGAGTAAAGCAGCAGCCTTGCATACCCCTGCACTGCATGTTCTAAATACCTTTTGTGATTTCCAGCCACAACCCTCATGGCATAATGCTCCAGGTTAAGGATGAATTGGTCAACTTCTACTTAATTGTATGTTTGTGTTGGTCTGTGGGAAGATTTGGCTTTAGTGTGGGTTTCTTGGAAGTGCAGGTGTATTACTATTTATTACCCAATTTATTTTTTCAAATGCTCCAAGGATATTCCCTAACACAACACAAGATTTGAATGTTTTCAGGCCTCTGACAGGGAAATGTTCAGGCCGCTAACAGGGAAACTGATCTAAAGCAATAGAAAAAGTATGTCTGATATTTTCTTGGAGGTAAAAAGAGAATAGGAAGAGTTGGATTAGTTAATAGTGACTACTTCCCTGGTGGTGCCCTGAATCTAACTCATTACACTGGGGTATGTGTGTGTTGTGGGGGTCTCACTATTGTAATACACCAGAAGAGTCCTCTGTGACTTTTTTTTCCCCTCCTTCTTCTTCTTCTTCTTACTGGGACTACACTGACAGGCATTTTCTGATCATAAAATCCAGTGTCTCTCTCTCCAAAAGACCAAAAAAAAAAAAAAAAAGAAAAAACCACAAATGTGTTGAAATAAGGCTCTTGTTCCTAAATGGCAGGCACCAGGTGTTTGATAATGTGTGCTCAGGCAATCAAGTGCCTCTGACATTATTTATTTAAAACTAGGTGATTGGAACTTATTTTTTTAGTGAACACATCTCATTTTTCAAGTGTGCCATGTTATTCATAGGTCTAGATCTCTTGTTTGTATACAGGACTAGTTTTTGTCTCAGACTGTGATCCCCTCAGGGTAAATAAAAGTGAGAGCTACAGAGAAACTGCTTATGTACAGTCCTTATTTAAACTCAGGTTTTAGCTGCCAGCAGCTTGTTCAGCATTATTATATCTTATATGACAGTTCCTCTCATCTTATGTTCCTGGGTCCATTTTTATTCCTTTTGTGGCTTCATTTTAATGAAATGCAGACCCAGAGCATAAAATATAAGGGCTTTTTCATTATTTAAAAGAAATAGGGCCATAATTTGTAGAATTTATAATGCAGCCATCAGAGATTGCTACAAATAGAAATATATCTCTACAATTTAACAAATAAATCAGAATATCAAGCTAGAAAACCATAAGGCTAGATGAGAGAAAAGCCTTTTGACTTGAGTTCAGTAAACCCTCACATAGCTGGGAGATCTCAACCCCAGACTTTATCATATTCAGACACAAATATTGCTCCCCATTGCACATCCCTTGACCCTACAGCTGACCTACATTGTTGCTGTTGTCTTTACCATGGTATTTTGGATTCTTAAAATTATGGCATGCCATGAACATTGCTGTAAATATGGCTTGATAAGGTTATGAACATGGCTATATAATTAGGTTAGCTGTGATAGAAAATGGCTGGCCTCAGTGACCCACGAAGTTCCTTCAAGTTCTGTGTTCCTAATGCTGGTTTCCTGGGATGGCATTTGTAAAGATTTTAATGGTAACATTTGTATTTAGCTTTTACTCTGTATCTTTTGGCGTTAATAGCAGTAGAGCAGATTTGTAGCTGGGTTCATATAAGCAGAGATCCTTCCAAGTCAGTGGAGCTGTGCCAGCCGACACCTACTAAGGATCTGAACAACATCTCAAACTGGCAACTGCAGAAATATGAATTAGTGCTAAGTGGAAGGTGGAATTATTTTTTTGTCTCATTTTACCATTTTAAAGTGGAAATAGCAGGCAAAAATGGAGGCCTTTTTCATTTTAAAAGTGTAAGATGATTTGAAAAATCCATAGACAGTAAAGATGAAGAACTACCCTATTATAATTATAGGATATATTTCTATCTTGATATCCATTCATTAAAATAGGGAGGTGTTGTATGTGAGTGTATTCGGTTTTGAACAGTTGCAATACAGTGGAAGGTCACTTAATGTTTCATTCTATAGTTTTGGAAATGCAGTGTGTTCTGTTCCAAAAGCATGGAGCTAATGTTTTAAATGCGTTTTTCTTCTTCACAAAAGCAAGTGGAATAACTTTCCCCTTTCTCTTCTTCCCAGTAATAATTTTCGAGTTGTAATCCAGTTCTGTAGCGTTCAGCTATCCTTCCTTGATATTTAATGCACTGCTCTTTAGTTTCTCAAGTACCATGGTGTTCATCTTGTTACCTGTAGCTCCTAGCTATTCTGTACTGCATTCAGATCGCAGGTTTCTTCTGCACTAATACATAAGAAGTGTGGAAGAAAGGGTGGGGGGAAGAAACAAGTTAATCTCAAGTCTGGCATTTTTCCCTTGTCCCCTCAATGTTGTCCTTTAGGATGCAGTTCCCAAAATGTGGGACACTGAGAGGGGTGAAGCACAATTTGGGGCATTTGCCCATGTCTCCTGTTTTCTCTCACCTTTATATTTCTGATCACACTGCCCTTTCTTTCTTTCACACTCTTCTTTGTCCTTGGCCTTTTTCCACAGTAAGAGCACACTTTGGTCAAAAAACATTTCCTCTCTCAATAGCACAGGTCCTTCCAGGAGGCTGTCCCTCTCCTCTGCTGGAGAGCAGAGAAGAAATTCTTATGAACTACTGCTTTTCCTGAGCAGAACCCAACTGCAGGCTGCTACCATATCCAGGGGAGTTGACTATGGGCATCTATGGGAAAATAGTTGACGCCCATTAAGGATCTTTTTTCTTTTTCTCAGATTGAGAACCAGCATGGGGAAGCTGAATTACAGCAGAAGCTCAGGTCAGGAAATGGGGAGAAGCCAACATGGAAACTGAACAATAAGGAGAAATCAGTTAGGTGGCAGTGGGCAGGGATTGTCAGGAGATCAGCTCTCTATAAAAGACCTGTTTCAGTACACTTTGGGGGTGGGGATAGAAACTTAGGATGGTTATAAAGGTAGGTAGTTTCTTGTTTTGCAGCATGGGTCATAGTGAAGGCAAGGTTACTTTGCTCCAGGATCTCATTACAGAAAATAGTAATAGTAACAAGTCTCCAGGACCAGACGGCATTCACCCAAGGGTTCTGAAAGAACTCAAATGTGAAATTGTGGAGTTATTAACAGTGGTTTGTAACCTATCCTTTAAATCCACTTTGGTACCAAATGACTGGAAGACGGCCAATATAACGCCAATATTTAAAAAAGGCTCTAGAGGAGACCCTGGCAATTATAGACCGATAAGTTTAACATCAGTACCAGGCAAATTAGTAGAAACACTAGTAAAGAATAAAATTGCAAGGCACGTAGAAGAGCACGAATTGTTGGGCAAAAGTCAGCATGGTTTCTGCAGAGGGAAGTCGTGTCTAACTAATCTATTAGAATTCTTTGAAGGGGTTAATAAACATGCGGACAAGGGGCACCCAGTGGACATAATATACCTAGATTTCCAGAAAGCCTTTGACACGGTCCCACACCAAAGGCTTTTATGTAAATTAGGTGGTCATGGGATAGGAGGAAAGATCCTTTCATGGATCGGAAATTGGTTAAAAGACAGAAAACAAAGGGTGGGAATAAATGGTAAATTTTCACAATGGAGGAGGGTAACTAGTGGTGTTCCCCAGGGGTCAGTCCTGGGACCGATCCTGTTCAACTTGTTCATCAATGATCTAGAAAATGAGGTAAGCAGTGAGGTGGCAAAGTTTGCAGATGACACCAAGTTGTTCAGGACAGTCAAAACCAAAACAGATTGTGAAGAACTACAAAAAGATCTCAGCAAACTGAGTGATTGGGCAGCAAAATGGCAAATGAAATTTAATGTGGGTAAGTGTAAGGTAATGCATGTTGGAAAAAATAACCCAAATTACACGTACTACATGATGGGGTCAAATTTAGCTACGACAGATCAGGAAAGGGATCTTGGAGTTATAGTGGATGGTTCTCTGAAGACATCCACGCAGTGTGCAGCGGCAGTTAGTAAGGCAAATAGGATGTTAGGAATTATTAAAAAAGGGATCAATAATAAGACAAAAGATATCATATTTCCCCTATATAAAACTATGGTACGCCCACATCTTGAGTACTGCGTGCAGATGTGGTCTCCTCACCTCAAAAAATATATATTGGCATTAGAAAAGGTTCAGAAAAGGGCGACTAAGATGATTAGGGGCTTGGAACGGGTCCCATATGGGGAGAGGCTAGAGAGACTGGGACTTTTCAGTTTGGAAAAGAGGCGATTGAGGGGCGATATGATAGAGGTATATAAAATCATGAATGGTGTGGAGAAAGTGAATATAGAAAAATTATTTACCTTTTCCCACAATACAAGAACTAGGGGACACCAAATGAAATTGATGGGTAGTAGGTTCAAAACTAATAAAAGGAAATTTTTCTTCACACAGCGTACAGTCAACCTGTGGAACTCCTTGCCCGAGGAGGCTGTGAAGGCCAGGACTCTATTAGGGTTTAAAAAAGAGCTTGATAAATTTTTGCAGGTTAGGTCCATAAATGGCTATTAGCCAGGGATAAAGTATGGTGCCCTAGCCTTCAGTACAAGGGCAGGAGATGGATGTCAGGAGATAAATCACTTGATCATTGTCTTCTGTTCTCCTTCTCTGGGGCACCTGGCATTGGCCACCGTCGGCAGATGGGATGCTGGGCTGGATGGACCTTTGGTCTGACCCAGTATGGCCATTCTTATGTTCTTAAAATACAAGAGGAGCCCTCAATGCTATAAAGAGTAAGACTTATACAATATTTCAAATCAGGAAGTCCATTAATATAATTTTCCAGCAGTTCCATATTAGTCACCTCATAAAATATCAGGATTTAACTGGAGTCAGTCCAATTGCTTTGGTAGAAACCTATCTTCCTTTAACGCTTAGAAAAGGTCAACGTATTGAGAAGAGGACAAGGCTGTGGTGGTGGAACAGAGGGGAGAACAGGTACTGTTGCATCCCTGGCTTGAAATGGTTTCCATCACGTGCAGGGTTTACAATTTGGTTCTATGTCTATCAACACTTTCTATTCTAAAACCATCATGGACAAGGCTACTCGTTTTCACTCTTGTTGTGATGAATGGGGATCATTTCCATCCAGAAGATACCTGTGCATTACATTGATCACATAGCCATATCTGTCACACCAGTTCACATACGCCTGTGCCCATAAGAATGTAAGTTCCTTGTGGTTTTCCAATAATAAATATTGAAATATCAGTAATGCTTAAAGTGCTTATCAAATAACATTCCTCAAGTGCAAAGTCTCTGTGGAATCTTGTTGCATTCATAGAATTCCTTTGTTTGTGATATGCTTCTGACCCATTCTTTTGTACTGCCAAGGTGACGAATGAATTAGACATTTATCTAATTACCTCACCAGAATTAAACAGAAAACAGGGCAGCCCTCCAAAGTTCCTTTCAGTGTGAAAGCTAATTATATAAATGCTTTGAGCAGCAGTTTCTTTTTGGATGTTTAAGTGGTTTTATTAGATTGTTCTCTTGTCATTTAAAATTTATTATTGGACACTTATAAATGGTGTTGCTTGCTTGAGCTTTTTTTTTTAAAAAAAAAAAGAGATGGTTGCCAAAACCACATAAAGTAGATCTTGGCACATTGTATCATTGCAAAAGGAATAAAGGCTTTTTTGAGTCCAAAATACCAAATGTATCTTCTTATAGGCCAGCCAGGGTATATAATTTTTATATTTTTCCCCCCCCAGTATTCAATCAAGTCCCCTTTCCAAATACAGCAGCTCATTATATCAAGCCTATCAAAGCAAAGTCAGTAATAAACTGAGGGAAGGACACTTACCCTTTATTTTAATACTGTCTTTTTAGGTGTGAACAGCAAGTACTGGGCAGAAGCTTTAATCATTCAATTGTATGTCTTTTACACACTATGGCCCATCTTGTTTTGGGAAGAAGGGGTTTTGAAATCAAGGAGGAGTCGTATTGAAATGCACCTGGCTACACGGGCGGCGTGCGTTTTGAAACCAGCAGTTTTGAAGCGCACGCAGCTGCCATTATGCCAATATTCATGGCGGCACATGATTAGTATATTCCAAAATGCCACATTACCACAGCCCTTCTGAAAGGAGGGGCTAGTTTGGCCATTGCCTATGGGTTCAAACAAAACAAATCAGCAGTCATATAGCACTTTAAAGACAAATAAAATGATTTATTAGGTGATGAGCTTTTGTGGGACAGACCTACTTCTTCAGATCAATAGCACTCCCTTGTAGTTGCGTTCACTGCGTACACGTGCATTGCATTAGTAAACACTTGTATACATTTGCAATGTAAATTACATAGCTATGTTATGTTTAGAGAGACAGCGCACACCATCAGTTCTATTTGGTTTCTTCTTGTGTTTGAATTATATTTTAGCTTTTTTTTTTTTAGTCCCTTTTAAAATGTTTTCATATGGCTTTGCTGCTTATATGTAACCTAAGCTCCTAATTTATTTTATTTATTTGAGTATATGGACTTTTTTTTAAAAGTAAGTTGTGCTCCAGAACGTTGATGGAATGAAACAGCAGGAAAACAAACCTTCATGCAGAGGTAGCAGCCAGCAGTTTCACCCTCGTTCAGGGGATTCATACCCATTCAGTCCAAGATCTTTCTGCTCAGACTGTCAGCAAGCGTGCAAATTAGTACATATCTTTTTTTCAACTATAATTATTAGCATTTTTTCACCCCAAACAAGGTGTGATACCAGAAGACTTTGGGATGACAAAGTAGGGCGGTTTTTTCTGCCAATGTCTAGCACGCATTGGCTAGTAAATCACTTTTGAAGACATACTTATTTTGACAGTTTTATTAATATACCTTCAAGCTAAATGAATTCTGTGAATCCCCAGTTTCAAGCTATAGAATTCTGCCATAACAAGAAGAAAATATTTTGCTCTAGGTAAATTAATATTGAAAACTTGTCAAAAATTTAACTTTGAAAAGCAATTCATCTCTTGTCATTTTTTGGGTATCTAGTCTAAATATTTTCCTACTGATTACAAATCATAATGTACTTAGATGTTATCTCCTTTCTTGTATTTCCTTATTTTAATATGCATCCACTTGAATAGGTACATTTCTATTTTAAAAATAATATCCAAATGACTGATCATCAAGAGAGTAATTCCTATTCCCAGGAATTGGATAGATCTTCTGGAATGAAGAAATTGTCGCTGCTTACCAAACAATTTAATTTATGTCTGTTGGGACACTTAATTAGATAGCTTGGCATTGTATATTAATAAATAACTAAAATGGGAACAAGAGAAGCTTTAAACAAACCATTTAGAGATGAATGACTGAACATTAAAAATGTACAAGGTGTAAGGAAACATTGACTGGGTAGAGAGAATGAGGCAGCTCTATAAGCTGGTGAGTGCGTTAAGATAGGTGCATTCCCCAGAAGGCCAAGGTAGGTAGATTTTTCTGCCTTGACTGCTTTGCTCCATATGACAGTTGGACAACTGAGAATGTGGCCAGTCCTTGGAACATCAGAGCATGCTCAGGAAATCATTCCTGGCATTGTACTACGGGCTAGATTTTTCTTAAATGTGCAACAGGCTGCTCAGATCTTTTCTGCTCCTTGATATCTCTAAGTGCTGAAGTCAGGCACTGAGGAGCATCAGGGACTAATCAAAAGAACAACATATTCAGAATCTAAGGCACCTGTCTATATAATCTTCAAGTACTGCCTCGTGATTAAAGAGGGCATTAAGTGTTCCTTATGACTACATCTACACAAGAGGCTTTTGCCAGCAAAACTGGGCTTTTGTCAGGAAAAGATGCAGAGCATCTACACGCAAAATACACTGTTGACTGTTTGACAGAACCCAGCACATCCATCGGCAGTGTTGTACTGCTCCCTGTTCAGGTATAATGCCTCTCTTGACAGTATTCTATTGATAAAACAGCCATGTAGATGCTCTGGGGGACCTTTTGCTGACAGACAGGGCTTCTGTTTCACTGAGCAGCCCTGTTTTCAGAGTCAGCCATTCTGTCAAGAGAGGACCGGGCAGTTTGTTTGCTCTGACAGAGTGAAGTGCTCTTTTGATCTGCTTTTATGTGTAGACACAGTCTGTCAACAGAAGTTTTGCGGGGAAATCTCTTCCAACCGTGACTTCTGTCAACAGAGTCTTTATGTGTAGACGTAGACTACATAACATTCCCAATGATTCCCTTGGTTCTAGTGTGCCTCTTGTTTTTGGTGTGAGTTTGTTGTATTTATTCACATGCTTATAAACATAAGCTTTCTGACCTTTTGCTCTTGGAGATCCATGACTCATTGCAAGGATAAAGAGGCACCCTGCACCCCCATCACCCTAGGGATTAATTTTGCCCAGAAATTAATATGTAATCATCACCTAGTAAGTGATGATATAGCTAAGCTCTCATGAGCTTTCAGTAGAGTTCTCCCAGCTTCTCACAGATAGGGATTGGGAACGTGGGAAGCAAGGGTTATACCTAGTTTCTTCCCTTCTTTTTCCTTTATTGGGGAAAGGCTTTATTTTTGGGCCTTAATCTAAAACTCAGTTCTTTGGTAGTCAGGCTTGGACTCAATTTGATATCCTCTGATTAGAGTTTCAAAAATGGCAGTGCATCTTCAACATTAGAGTCCTGTGTATGAGGAGTGTGTATCCTGGGTTAGCCTAGTGCAAGGTTCTCTCTGGAGCACAACTGCCTTGAAAGGTGATGGACCGATAGTTTGAGGTATCTTAGACGTAACCAAGTGCCTTGTAGACTAGAATCCTAAATTCAGCACAGAAAGGATTAAGCAGCCACTGGTATTCCAAGTATTGATGTGATGTGATGTGCTTATATCTGGCTTTGTTTGCTAATACTGTATGAGTTCTGCAGGGCACTGCACAAGCAGCAGCTTCTTCAGGGCAGTCATATTAATCTGCAGTAGTCTTAGAAACATCTGGATCAGACACACATATTTGGGAGACTATTAAGAAGTTGTCTTTCCCAAAAAGTGGAGATATAAAATATTTAGTAGTGTATCACCTACCCCCTGTATTTATAATATTAATGCCAGCTCCAATTAAATTTTGAGCATGAAATTAGTTCCCCTCTGAATCTTCTTCCTGGAGGGAAGTCTGTAATGGCAAGTTATAAAATCTGTCCAACTACAGTGAACTGATAGGGAACAGAAATCATGTAAAAGAAATGGAAAAAAATTAGATTTTAGAGGTGCTTCCAAACAGAGTATACCAAAGGGCTAATACTTTATTTTTTTAAACTGTCAGGCTGTATTCTGCTGTCAATTATTTGAGATTTGTGTGCAACTCTGAGATCAATGGAATTATTCTAGATTAACGTGAATGTAACTGAGAATAAAATCTGGATCATTGTGTATGATTTCTATGTTTAAAAATGTAAAACATCCTTAAAAAGCACATCTTCCTACCTACATAGTGAATTATTTAAGAATACATAGGACAGTTGCAAACCAAATTTTTACTGATCTACAAATACTTTGAGTATGCTATTGTCCATAGGTCTTTCATCACTCTTCTCTGTTGGTTTTCTGGATAATAGGTATTAAATTTTTACAATACGAGCTGTTACATTGTGTTGGCTATTTTACATCATGCCTTGTAGTAGTATTTCAATGTTTACCAGGGTCCACTATGACACAACGTTTGTATATATGTGCATGTATTTTGCTGGCTAAAAGGAACATATCGGTCATTGCAGATGTACAAGAGATTACTCATCTTTGTTTTGATTTTTTTTCTTTTCAAAACTTCTAAAGGAATAATAGCTTTAGCTCTGGTTTGAGTCAGCATGTGCCTATGATACACTTGTGCAAGTTTCCCAGAAACTGCTGGTCTACAACGATCTTCCTGTTTGTCATGCCTAGAGGCTGAATATGATAAGCCTTCATCCTGCATTGACTTCTTTGCACTTTGGGATTTTCCATGCTTGGTCCCTGCCAAAACATATTTGTTATGTTTGAGCAAAATCAGCTCGGTCATTCTGAGTTATAAAAAGCTCTGGGGAGCAGGATGACATCCCCGATGTATTCTGAGAAATTATTTTCTGTTACACTTAATTTTTAAAAGGCTGACTCTCTCTAATAACTTTTTTTATTTGGTATGTGTCATTGAGTCCTAAGGCTTAAGCCAATTTTGAAAAGAAATCAGCTCAGCAGTTTTACAAGTGGTGTAGAATACCCACCTGTAAATAGTAATTTGTCTGTGAAAATGGTGTCTCTGTGCTTAACCTGCATCTAACTGTTATCTTTTCACATCCCCAAGGCCAACGGGATATTGTGCTTGGCTGACATTCTCATGGATATTACCCATTCTGAAGCCACTCGTGCAGAAGCAGCAGCAGTCATCGCGCAGATCACATCTCCACAGCTCACGGTCACTCAGCATTTGAGCAGCTTTCTGGAGAACATGGAGGACATTGTCACAGCACTTGTTAGTAAGTGCGTTGGGCTTGTTTTCATCCTGTCTTGTTAGATTTACTGCAAACAGTGTGAGTGTGTGTGTGTGGGGGGGAGGGGGGGCCTGGGGATGAGGGGGAACTTACGATGGAAGATTTTTCTCTGTTAGCAATGCTCTCTAAGGAGCATTTGCCATTCTATCGCCTATCATGTTCAAAAGTAGAAATTTATGTAGAATAGATCTGTTGTGTTGAAGTCTGAAGTAGGAAATGCTTCAATAGTCCTAATGTTCTTGACTGAGCCAAAGTTCAAATACAATTTTATGCCTGTTTGTGAAAATAGTAGCTATTTGAGACCCTAAATTACTGGGCCTGATGATCATCTCAGCTCTCCATTGCCTTCTATATTGTTACTCCCGATTTACACTAGTATAGTTATCAGTGTAAAACTGGTGAATCAAGTCCATTATCTTTTCTATAACTGTAGGATACTTTATAAAAACAATTTCCATATACCTTGCACATTAATGAGTGGCCTTCTCATTAGCATCTTAGCCCATGTAGGTTATGTCTACACTAGCCCCAAACTTCGAAATGGCCACGCAAATGGCCATTTCGAAGTTTACTAATGAAGCACTGAAATACATATTCAGCGCTTCATTAGCATGTGGGCGGCTGCGGCACTTTGAAATTGACGCTCCTTGCCGCTGCGCGGCTCGTCCCGATGGGGCTCCTTTTCGAAAGGACCCTGCCTACTTCAAAGTCCCCTTATTCCCATGAGCTGATGGGAAGTAGGAGGGGTCCTTTTGAAAAGGAGCCCCGTCGGGACGAGCTGCGCGGTGGCAAGCTGCGTCAATTTCGAAGTGCCGTGGCCGCCCGCATGCTAATGAAGCACTGAATATGCATTTCAGTGCTTCATTAGTAAACTTCGAAATGGCCATTTGCATGGCCATTTCGAAGTTTGGGGCTAGTGTAGACACGGCCGTAGAGAAAAGGTGGAATGTGGTGAGAAGTACAGTGGAAGATGAAGACTAAAATGTATCCTTCTGTCAACACTGAAGACTATCACGTGTGACTGGGGTTTGCCTTTGTCTGGCGTTAATGCTACCATTCTTGTAAATTAAGAAGCTAGTCTCATGGTCTGAGACGTCCTATCTATATTTTGTCATTGCTAGGTAGGGAACCTTTAGTTTTCAATGCCATTTTCTAGCCTCTTCCAGTACAAGAGGCTGTCAGATATGAACTTCTCCCATTCTCTCCATCTTAAGCTGTGTATACAATAACATTGCACTTTTGAGAGAAGCATGCAAATGAGGTGCAGGTTTACATATCTGGAGCCTCATTTGCATATTGTCCTTTTGAAAACGCTTCTTTCTAAAGCAAAAACAGCAGTGTAGATGTGGCTCTTTTGAAAGTAAACTCCGTCTACAAAAGAACCCTTCTTCCTATTTAGTTTCAGGAAGGAAGATTCTTTTGAAGATGGGGCTTACTTTCAAAAGAGCTGCGTCTACACTGCTTTTTTTCTTTTCTCTTTCAAAAGGAGATTATGCAAATGAGGTTCCATATATATAAATGTGCACCTCATTTGCATTTTGATTTCCTCATTTGCATGCCTCTTGAGAAAGTGCAAAGCTAGTTTAGACATAGCCTTAAAGATATAAATACTTGTTCATCTTTAAAAATTGATAGTTACACTCAGTCCTGACAGATACCAGAGGAGTTATATGCATGATCTGCAGAATAGATGCAGAGGTCTCTATGTCCCATTTGAGCTCAAGCAACCAGCTAGGCTAATGGAACTTTTATCCACAACTGGTAAGCAGCACACTCTTAAGCAAATCTGTTCCATGTGATACTTAGAAGTCATTGTAACATCTTCATAAGAGCCTGTGCATCATGAGCTGTACAAGTGAATAGAATGAAACCCACCTCAGAATCACTCCATATTTTTAAAAACTTTGGTCTGTTCACCGAGCTGCTACTCTGCCCAGGCATTCCACATTCACAAACAGTACAGATGAAACAACCATTACCAGTGCCCAGATATTTTAAATTCATAACACTCTGCAACCTGGAATCAACAGTGTGATTAGTACTGAATAAAATGTTTAAACCTGTGAATACATCTATTAACCATCAACTGTTACTCTCCTGGCTGTCATCTTGCATTTTTGATGAATTAGTAGTTCTTCTACACCTACAGGCACCTCTGTGCTCCCATCCTCCCTTGCAGTGGCACACTTTACTATGCTACCTCTGTCTTCCATCCAGCAGCCATTTTGTAATAGGATGGTGCTAGGCACCAGTATGCCTTCAACACCAGTTGATTTCATCTCTAATTTTCCCAGTCCTAGCTTTAAGTGGCGTTTTAGGGCTCCCAGGGATGCTTCAAACAGAGCTGTTACAAAATCAACAAAATCCAAGTGCAAGGAAACAGCCCATCACAAAAGTTGGCCTGTTGAATACAGGAAGTTGAAGAACGAGGGGCCAGGACAATATAGCAGATGTGGAAGTCTATCTCAGCTATGTCAATCACTCTATCTTGTCTAACCTAGTGAGTACAAAATTAGCGAGACTTTATTTGATACTTTATACTGTCCAGTATAACTTTCCAGACTCCACCTCAGGGTCACAGTGAAAACCCCATAGCACGGTTGCCCTGGAACCCATATACTATGTGTGGGGTGAAGGAATGCATGAATGTGTGGAAGAATATCTTCAAAAAGCTAGGTGATCCAGCTTCTTTAGGCGTCAATGTCTCCTTCATATTCCATTTGTACTCTTGTTACTCACCACGCAGTGTTTGTCAATATTTGTCTAATTTCATCCATCCGTGTGCAGAATAAATTTTGTTATATGCATCAAGGCATATGTTAATGTGCGCCACCAAGACAAACACAAAACTGAGCTGTGGGTGCTTCAGCTGAGGGGTATTTGAATTTCTCATGTGTCCGCATAAGCACACAGGTTATAAGGAAGACTGGTGTTTATGCCCAGCCATCGTGCCATTCAGGAATATGCCAACATGAGTCTGTATTCCTGTGAGCAGAGCCTGTGAGGAGAGGACTTTTCTTTATTACTATGGCCAAATCATCAGATAGTGCCTGGTAAAATGCACCAAGCCTAAGCAATATAAACTTTAGGAACAGAATGACTCAGATTTGGGAAAGCCTTTTTACTACCCAGTCATCAATTTCTTGGTTATGTTTATAGCTGAGGAGCTGAGTGACTTTTCATACTTTTAGTTTTTAAAACACACTGAAATGAAATTGCTGGGTGACTCAGACCTAGTGAAAGTAAATGTGTATAGGAGTGAAAAGGCACTTAGGAGGTTACAATAATAGCTGTGTCTGCAGTATTTTTAAGCGAGCTTCAAAAATGAAAAATACACAGTTTTAGATTATATAAAAAAAGTTTTAGAAACTGTAAGATAAATTGTAGAATCGTATTCTCTTAGATCTATTAGTCTTACCCATCTGCTGATTGTATCTCATTTTATTTAAAACTATAACATTTATCTTGAACAACATCCAAAGGAGAAAGTTAACTGTGATTGTCTAAGTCACTAATTAAGCAAATACTCCCAAAGACTTGTAGTCTAGATTTATTTAACCATCTATACCTGCTTCAGTCCAGTCTGAAAAAATGCAAGTGGAAATGCTTAATGTTAATTTCAGAGGAATACTTAACTTACTACAAAACTTTTCTTGCTGGAGGAGTAAATGATTTATTGTAATTAAGTTATTTCTGCATTTCTAGAATTATGCCAAGAAGCCTCAACTGGTGAAGTTTTCCTTCTGGCTTCAGCAGCACTTGCCAATATTACCTTTTTTGACACAATGGCTTGTGAGATGTTGCTTCACTTAAATGCAATGAAAATTCTTCTAGCAGCTTGCATGGACAAGCAGATAGTGGATACTCCATATTCTCGAGATCAGGTGAGGTGGTTTCGGCACAAAGTGTTATGTTTATACATGACTATAGCAGTCAATGGTAGTTCCTGTTATAAAGTGGCACAATAATTTCAATTCTAATATCCTGCTCTTGATGCAAACAAAACTTTATTTGAGGCCATATTTCCCATGCTCATTTTTTGTCCAAATTTAATTCTTCTCCTCTCCTTGGATAATCTGAACAATATTGAACAAAGTTATTTGAACATGGCTTTATCAAAAATGGCTGAGATTTTATATTTGAAAGCACGTGTATGATTCTGACTAAGAAATGGGAGCCTTTGTTTCACGTGAAAAAAAGTGGTTTGATTTAAGAAAATAACGGTTATTAATAAATTCACAGTAAAAATCTTCTTGAGCCTACAGGCCATCATTTAAACATAAATGCATAGCACATTTGTTTGCAGATGTTTTAAGGCTCCAATCCTTGAAGCAATTGTTTGAATGATTAACTTGCTGCTTGCATATGATCCTAATTACTCACCTACATAAAGTTCAGCATGCATGTTAGTGTTTGTAGGACTGAGATGTAAGAGAGTTACACTGAACAGGAGGCTGGTTCATGTCAAGGGCTTTGGATCAAGTCCTGAGGAGCAAGTAACTTTAACAAATGAGGTGGTTTCTCTTTCATTAAGGAAGCCTGTTGAGTTAATTGAAAGAAATGCATTAATGAATAATTAATCACAGAGGGCTCATGTGAGCCCATGAGTCACTGGCCTGTATTAGGGTTGTTGCGGAAGGGTAGTACATACGTGTGAGCTGCATTGTGCATGCCGCCTCGATAAGGTACAGTACTACTTAGAGCTCCCAATTTTCAGAGATGCAATCACTTTATTACTCCTGTTAAGGGAGCACACAGTTAAATTCTGTTTTGAGTCAGTCATCTCCACTAGCTACTCTGGTAGAGGATGAGGCTCTAACCTCTGCCTTTGGTGGGCAATGTAAACGCAGCAATGGGACCAAATCATCAAGCCCTGTTATATCAGTTTCCTTTCGGCCACTGCAGCAGCACAAAGGTGACTGAAACCTGGCTATGGACATCAACTCAGGACTGGGATGACATAGCAACTCTCTGTTACCCCCAGTGTAGGAGTGTTGCAGGTGGTACTTGGAATGGGAGGGACATGGCAGAAGGATGGTGTTCTCCAGTGACCCTGGCTGCTAGAGGTCTCCAAAGTAGACACCTGTCATCTGGGATAAGACAGGTTCTCACTGAGGCTGCTCTGACTTGCACCTGTGGCCATTTTCCACTCTCCCTTCATCACTAGAACCTGAGAATGGTGGTGGAATGGTGATGCAAAATGTGAAAATTCACAGACGCCCCTTTCTTACGCTGACATGCCAAGCTCTGCTCTGATCCCACTGAGGTTGTAGGCCGGGTGTTTTGGCTTTAGAATAAGCCCATTATTTTTCTTTATTTGTGTGCTCCCTCTCTTTCTTTCATATGTTCTGATTCTTTGTCATCTGTCTTCTTTCCGTGGGCCTGCTTCTGCTCCCTTTGAATTCAGTGGTAAAATTGCTATTGTTTCTGGGAGCCAGGTGGGCCACTTTCTTCTTAGTAGCAATGCAGCTGTTGACAATTAAATTGCAATTATTGTGTTAGTCTTACACACATTCCTATTCCCTTGCAATTTGCTAGCTTCCATTAGAGATCATTTTAACTAAAGTAACAGAAAATTTCTGAATATCTGATCATGGGAAAATATGCAGAAGGTTTAGCCCACATCGACCCATTAATTTCATTTTTCGTCATGAGAAGGACAGTGGTGCATAGTAACAATGTTGAAGGATTGCTAAACAGATGTTGGTCCAGTCCACTGCTCGCAACAAAATTCCCTCTTTCTCCTATCCCAAAACTAGAAGGTAGGTGAAGCATTATCTAAAACTTGAGGCCCAATTGTTTTCTTTCTCCTTCTCTAGTCAGAATAAGCAAGATTTGCATGCATACTGTCTATCTCTTCACCAAGAACAGTTATAAAATTGGCATTGGGCTTGAATACAGACATCAAAGGCTATTTACTTTGTATCAAGTTTCTTTTTGTTCAGGGATCTTAATGCTCCCCCAGTTAGAGAAGGCTGGTGCCTGGTTGCATTTTTAGAATGTGTACATCGTTGCCTTCATGAATCTTTAGCTCTGACAGGTACTGGAAGGAGTAATAGAAGTTTTGTGGCTCAGAGACTCTTTTCATTCTGTACGTGGGGAGAAAAACATAAAATATGAAAAAAAGTGTTCTTTCTGAATTCCCACTTGCATCCTCAGTGATGCTAACATTCTCACTTTACCTGTGAAGTTGTGGAATGACGGTCTAACACCTTATGACCTTTCATTATCCAGGAGGACAAAGGCTTAATGTGCAGCAAATACATCAATTTTAAAGCAGTTATGTTTCTACTCCTGATTTAGTACCACATTTCACACATGTTTATGGGTTGGGGGAGGCCTTTCACTCAGTCCGTGAGTCCCACAGTTAGCTAGCTGTTCCTACTGTTATCCATATAAGCCTGTAGTTTTCCCATTTTTGCAGTGTCTTGGTCAAGATCTAGTGCTCTGATGAAATCATAGCCTTTCTTCTAGTTTCTAGATTCTTTCCTCTGCCTTCTCCCCTCATGGCATTTATTAAGTTTTTCTGTCATGTTTTCCTGGGAGAAACCCCTCCAGTGATTTTTGGCATCAAAAGTAGAGGAGAGGCAGATGCTACATTATGATCAAGGCCTTTATGATGAGATTTTTTTTCAAAGAGGTCCAAGACTTAAGGACCTATCTCCCAAGGATAGTCAATGGGAGTTAATTGCCTAACTCTCTGAGGCTCCCTTGAAAATCAGAGTCTTAATCGCTGACTCAGAAATTCTCTATATACTCAGAGCTTCCTGAATATCATCTGGTTAATTCTTTCCTGCAAACTCCTCCTCTAGGTTCTGCTCAGTATCATCAGGTTGGTGGCTTACAATCTTTTTCTCAAGCTGCTGACCAGGTGTCCCCATATGTGGAAGCCACATGGGTCCAAGGACATGTTTGCCTGAGAATTATTAAGAACAAAGAACATGAGGTGAAATGTGGGCAATGAAGTACTGTACTCTCTATTGGGCGCCTTTCTGCATTAGTTTGACAAGACTGTGTAGTGAAAATAAGGCAAAGTGACATGGGAGGAATGGAAGCTCAGACTTGGTCTTCCCCCGACACTCTGGTACTGCTGGGAAAGGAGAGATGGAGGCATGAGACTGAGGTCTCCCCCTGCCATTGCTGCCTCTGATAGTGTGGGTTCTGGCTGAGAGAGGAGTAAAGATCCCACTGCCCTGCTGCATCACAACCAGAAGTGCCGTGTCTCTACTGGAGAACAATTAGTGGCAGGGAGCAAGAACTGCCCTACTTGAGGCACTGTTTAACTTGTTGGACTAAATGACTTGCTCAGTGCCACACAGCCAGTTAGTAGCAGAATAAGGAAGAGAAACCAGGTTTGCTAGCTCTCCTAAGCTGTACTCAGTCCAGTAGGCCATAGCTTCCCCCTGGTGAAAGCAAGGAGGGGACCAATCCTCCTGACAACATTAAAGTCTGTGTTCAAGCATCTGATCAGCTGTGTTATGTCTGAATGCCAATATCTCATCAGACAGTGTGCATAAGTACTAGCAATATGTGCCCACCCTTCTATACTGGGGTGGAAAAAGTTAGGGGCTCTGTTAATATGAGAGTCTTTGCATGAAAATTACAGATAGATCTGAACTTACTTTCTTGTATGACTCTCGGGTTTTGGTGTCCCCCTTTTCTACAAGTGCTTCGTACTTCACACAGCTTATCTGTGATTGAAAGTTCATTCATCCATAGGCGTCTAGATATGCTGTGATTTGATAATATAATACACTAAACTTTCTGGCATGACACTGTCACATACAGTGACAGGACTCACATTAAGAAAACAAATTCATGTGTCTTGCTGCATAGTAAGTGGTGAGGTAATCTCTGGTGTCTGTTAACAAAGACAAAGATGATAAATTATGGTAATTAAATTCCACAACATACTTAGGAAATTAAACAAGAAGCAATGGTTGCCAATAATAGATATAAAAATAAGAGCAAGGCCACATGTCATGGGAATTGCTTTGGATGAACTCTAGCAATGCCATTACATTACTAGTATCCTGATTTGTTTTCTATGAAAGAGCAAAACTTTCCTGCAGGATCTACCCCTCTTTTAAAAAAAGTACGTTTGCTTATCTTTGTGCTTATGTGCCAGATTATATTGTTTGAATGTCATTGGGGGAAAAAGAGTGCATGTAAGTTTTTCACATAGATTGTCAAAACATAGTTATGTAACAACAGAATAATAAGAGAAAAGCGTGTTTGGGGAAAAGTGGAGTTAAAATTATGGAGCCAAATTCCAGGGGCCAGAGTCCTTTCTCAGCCAGAATGATCATTACGTCCAAATCTTGGCCAAGTTCTTGGGACTTAGAGACGTGAAAGGCAAGCTGCAACTGTGAGGTACCAGACAGTCAGAAGACTCGGGGTGAAATCTTGCCCCCTAATGAATTCAAGTGCAAAATTGCCATTTATTTCATTAATGCCAAAATTTCATCTCTGTGTGCCATTTATTTGATGAATTTTCACCATCTGTAAAATGAAACAAATAGTAATTACCTATTGCTGTATAGCATCTACGCAAAGAAAATGCTGTATCATTATTGAAGTTTATATATATTACTAGAAGATTTACCCACTGTTGCTTGGGTTCTTAACTCAATCAGTTTGATTTTTAGAAAATAAAATGTACATGCTTCATTTGAATCATTACTCCAAGGTGGGACTGGGATGAAGGGTTCAGTATGGAAGCTGTTCCAGGGAGCAGACTACCCCCACCAAATATATAGTAGATAGCTGTCCCTTTGTCCCCTCCCTACAGCCTCAGTGGGGATATAGCTGTCCCAGTCCCCATCTGTGGCTCTTTGCTGGCCTCCTGTGCTCATTATCCAGTACAGGTGTCCCTACTTTCTGCTGCCCCATGTTATACAACAGAGCCCTCCCTTTCTGTTTCATGAGAAGCAATCCCATTCCAGGCACATCCCACTTTCCTGGTACAAACAAACCCTTACCTTGCTTTAAGTTATGATAGGAGGAATTTGGGGGTCCTAGCTCTTACTGTTTAGGAAGAGTTCTTGAACAAACAGACACACAGACTCACTCAGACTTATAGTGGATTGCTCCATGCCGACGCTGCCCCTGCCTGCCATGTTTTCGGCTGATGCAGAAAGTGCATCTGCTTGTATACTGTAGAAACTGTAAATGATAAAGATATGTTATGGACTTTAGAACAGTTATAAATCTGTAAGACCAACAACGATGTGGTAAAAAATGCATGAGCGTTCTTCCCCTTGTTCTCTTCAGTGGCAGGAAACAAAATAGATATCAAACAATATAATCGATCTCCAATCTGCTGCTGAGTTTTGATATTTCACTGCACCTTTTCCCTCTAAACAAATATCATGACAGATGGCTTCAGGCGCTGCTGTCAGCGAAGGATGCTATATAAACTGCATGTTCCCTTCATGAGTCACAATTCCACTCCTACTTCTTTCTTGGTCCCAGCACAGTAGCAATTTATTGCTGGTATAGACACCAATAAATTACTACTCCCACACACCCAGGCACTCCGGCCAGCAATTGAAAGGCTTGGCTCAGCTCAGGAGAGTGAGGAAGCATGCATGCACCATGCTTACTCCTAGTCACTCATATCCAAAGTCCAAGTAGTCTAGGTAGGCAAGTAAGGGGTGTACCCTTACTCAGTCTTCCAGTCCTAGTTACAATTTAGTTGTGTTTTAAAGGATTAAATGACACTAGAATGTCAAAATACAAATAAACAAAAGAATTCAGTATCATCTTTACTCCAGAGATCAGAGGTTTATATTTTTTAATTCCTCATGCTGAAATGAATGGTTCCCAGACAAATTCCTCTTGCATCTCCTTTACACGATATGCCATGCTGGGAGAATAGGACCATTAGCCTTACACATTTTAGAATCCAACATAAATGTACGCTGTGAAAATGCCAATATCTCTTGTCTCTAAATGTTGCCGTGACATTGCCCTTTACTAACAATAAGGCTATGTCTACTCTAAAAGCATCTGTCTAAAGAAGTTACTGTTGGAAGAGATGTCTGGACAAAACTTCTGTCGACAGATGGCATCTACACATAAAAGCAAATCAATCTTTTGAGCTGCTCTATCGGCAAAAGGGTCCCCTGGAGCATCTACACAGCTTTCTTTTTTGTCAAAGTTACTGTTGACAAAACCCATTTTGTGTGTAGACACTGAATTTTGTCTACAAAACTCTCTAGTGTAGATGTAGTAAGGTAATAGAAAACATAGTGAGGTGCTGCTGCTTCCCTGTTTCCTTAGGTGTGGAAGGTAAATGATCCCCATTCTATTCAATATCCTGAGTACCAAAGTGGCTGTGCTGACTCATCTCATACCAAATACCAGAGGCTGTAAAAGCAATATCTGAACAAAGAGCAAACACAAAATCCCCCTTCTGTTTGTATCTCCAAATGGGTTGTTTTTTCTGGTTTAATTTGCATAAAGACTTAAAGAAACCTAATAAACTCCATATTGCTTCTTTGAAGGGGTCAGACATCCCTTTATCCCTGAAGATGAGTGTCGGGAACTTCGCAAACTTTCTCTGGCTTATCTTTATTTGATTAATTTAAGTGAAACAATGTGTAGCAGAAATTAATTTTACTTAGCGATGAATCAGCCTTAAAGGAGTAATTAACTAAGAAGATTAGCAGTTCCATATTGATCTGCTTTGCCACTCAGTTTAATGATTTGGTCATTTGCATTTTGAGCTTGAATTTTTCTACTGATATCAGCATGATTAGTAAACGTTTATGAACCACCATGACCTTAACAACAACACATCATACCTCTACAGGGCAGGACCTACAAAATGAGGATACTGATCATTGAAGAGCAAGTCACAACTGGAAAGATAGCACTGATTTCACTGTGTCTCAAAATGTACCAATAATGCCCTCTAATGCCTATGCACTCTATTTCTCCATCTTTCCCTTGCTAGTATCTTCATTGTGTTTTGACCACTGGGATTTCTAGGCAGCAGAAATGACCAGCACTTTTCAATGGTGGGCTGGGGGTCTGGGGCAGACTGAAGGAAGCATCTTTGACAGATGTTATTGAGCATGCTCAATCTGTGTGAGTGTATTTAGTACAAGCCAAACAAAAGCTCTAAGGCACAAGACCCCACATACTGACTCTGCTAAATAGCCTTTAATTTCCCCCGGGGACTGAGTTTTCCAAAACAATGAAGAAACCTTTTGGCACATGTTGGTTTTACAATGAAGACTTCTTCACTTTGCATTGCCTTTTTAGTCTGCAAAAATGAGTAGTCGGTGAACCGATAGCTTGGGACGTGGCCTTGGCCCTGTCAGAGGTCAGGCAGGTAACCTCCACAGCCCAGGCACCCCAGGAAAACCTGTGGGGCTATGTTGAATGGCGGGGGCCAATAGGAGGCAGCATGTGAGCAGAGCCCACCAGGCAATTTGGGAAGGCATTGCTTTCCCCTGCCTCTCATACCAGTACCCATGTTTGTTTCATATTTAAAACAAGACACATTACTATAGTATTTTGTGTTTACAGGTTCCTTGCAGTATAAGTTCCTCAATCTGAATTTTCTTTCAAGATAGTTGACAAAAAATTCTTAATTAAGGGTTTTTAAAGAAAAACTTTAGTTTTCTCAAATTTCAGTCATTTTTTCTTTACAAAAGATTGATTTCCCAGAAGTGTTTTGTTTCGGAAATGTATTGCTGATTCTAAGAAAATATGGTTTGGCATCCTCCTGTATTTCACAAAAGGCAGGAGGTTTTTTTGGGGGTAGTGGGGGCTACAAATACCTGTGTTTTGAAGCACAGAAAGCAGTTTGTTTGCTCTCAGAGGGTGTAATTACTAATGATACAAAAGCTGTCAATTAATATTGAAAATAAAACACGTAGATGATATAACATGTCTGTGTGGCTCTTACATCAATTTGTGAGGTTCTTGTAAATTTAGATGGTTCCTGTTTGATATTTTTTACATGTGCTGTGAGCTGTGAAGAGGTGAATTTTATAAATACAAAATAATTATCAGACTTATCTGTAATGTGGCAACAATTATAAAGATATGAAATATTTGTAGTTCTAAAATATTTTAAGAGAAGAGGCTTCCCATGGAATTTTAAAAATACACAGCAGAGCTCATAAGTCATTTATACATTTGTTTCAAACCTGTTCCTGCCCCACCCCCCTGTGGTGCTAAGCACCCAGAGTTCTTGTGGGTAAGTGTTAGGTAATGCACGTTGGGAAAAATAACCCCAATTGTACATACAATATGATGGGGGCAAATTTAGCTACAACAGATCAGGAAAGGGATCTTGGAATTATAGTGGATAGTTCTCTTGGAAACATCCACGCAATGTGCAGTAAAGCAAATAGGATGTTAGGAATAACTGAAAAAGGGATAGAAAATAAGACGAAGAAAATAAGACGAATAAGAAAATAAGACTTCCCCTATATAAAACTATGGTACACCCACATCTTGAGTACTGCGTGCAGATGTGGTCTCCTCACCTCAACAAAGATATATTCGTGTTAGAAAAGGGCAACTAAAATGATTAAGAGTTTGGAAAGGGTCCCATATGAAGAGAGGCTAGAGAGATTGGGACTTTTCAGTCTAGAAAAGAGGAGACTGAGGGGTGATATGATAGAGGTATATAAAATCATGAATGGTGTGGAGAAAATGAATACAGAAAAGAACTAGAGGACACCAAATGAAATTAATGGGTAGCAGGTTCAAAACTAATAAAAAGTTTTTCTTCACACAGCGCACAGTCAACCTGTGGAAGTCCTTACCAGAGGACGCTGTGAAGGCCAGGACTCTAACAGAGTTTAAAAAAGAGCTCGATAAGTATTTGGAGGTTAGGTCCATAGATGGCTATTAGCAAAGGGTAAGGTATGGTGACTAGCCTTTTGTCGAAGGCGGGAGATGGATGGCAGCAGACAAATCGCTTGATCACTGTCTTCGGTTCACCACCTCTGGGGCACCTGGCATTGGCTACTTTTGGCAGACAGGATACTGGACTAGATGGACCTTTGGTCTGACCCAGTATGGCAGTTCTTATGTGCTTATGAGTGCTCAGTATCTCTAATGTTAGCTTTTGCACCTCAGCATGCCAAAGCCTTGTCTCTGTAACTTGAATCATATGAGGAGTCCCACTGGAGTCAGTGGGACTATTCATCACTTAATTACTTTGGATCAGGACCTTTGTGGGAAGTGCATAAAGGTCTAAGAGTAAAACTGTCTTTATAAAAGCAGCACAATGACACTCCACGTTCATTGTGTCTCACTGATTGTCACATTTGTCGTTGTGCTGTAGACTACACCATTTTAATTTCATGATAACAAGAATAAAAGTTTGATCATCCTGTGGCAAGGATAGGCCACGTAGTGTTAGAACTCCTTGAGGAGCAAGGGGACTTCGAAGATGCCCCAGCACTTCAAAGTACCGGCGGGTGCGCCGCAGCTAGACGCGTGCTGGTACTTCGAAGTTTAAAACTTCGGAGTTGCCACAGGAGGGAATTTGGTTAATGAAGTGCTGCCTATGCATGGCAGCACTTGATTAGTAAACTCCGAACAGCCTCATTACCATCCTTCCTTCGAAGGAAGGTGGTAATGTAGACACAGCCATTCTGTACCAGTGCAATGATAATGATACCCGGTGTTTGTCTGGATACTCCAATACTTATAAGGAATTGAAGAAGTGTGAAGTTGGTTGAAATTTAGGAAATAAGGTTCAGGTCTTGGATGAAGTGGAGAGATGACCGTAAACCATCTTTCCCTTTCCCTGATCCTGAGGTTGTTTGGGTTCTACTTTTCCCATCCCAGGTTAATCTAGAGCTGCAATGTAGTGTAATCGTTACATGCTTAGTGAAGAATGATGTTAGATACTGGTTTATACTGGGTGCTTAAAGGTGGGTCTTGGAATAAGCCCTCCACTGCCATTATGGTGATATGTTTTAAAACCACATAAATTCTGAGCAGTGATAAATTCTGCTTGAAATTCTTGAAAAAATGTATCAAACACCCCAGAACTGTTGCTGATCTTCTCTTTATCTGGAATTATAAAAATAATTCATTTCTCTGCTCTTCTATGAAAGATGAGTTGGTGCTTCTGAGTAGGATACAGAATAATGGTTCTTGAGCCAATGAGAGAGACAAACAGCATAAGTCTTTATTGCTAGTTATTTTTCACCATAAAATCCTTACTATGCCAAGTATATTCTAGTGATCTATTAAGTTTTCAGCTGCTGCTGCAACACCCCTAAAAATGTGGTCTTTCAGGTATGTGTTTATCACTAAAAATTGACTGTATCTAGAGTAAGCAGGAAGGGAGACAAGAGTATTTGTACTGAATTACTTGAAAATTATGCAAAATGCAGTCCAGTTAGTTTGGTCTGAAAATGGGCTTAGATTTGTGTGAGAACTTGATTGTACACCTTGAGTCACCAAAGAACAACTTCTTGGGAAGTTAGAATGCAAGCTTCTGCTCTCTGCTCCATTATTATGCCCCACCCTTAATCTAAAATGTCCAGAACTAAGAGTTGAGATGGTTTTATTTCCCTGCACCCTCATGGCTTCTTTGCAGAGAATGCTAATAAGGGTTTGGTCATAATCTGAATGTGGTCAAATTTGTCGATGCAGCTGCCTTTTCACAGAACACAACATAAACCAATGGATAGCCATTGGGTAGGAAGAGGTTGGAATCGCATCAACCCTGGATGGATTTTAACTGGTGAAATGGCATCTATTCCATTATCAATACTTTGACCCTCTGAGTAATTTCCATTCTTCCCATTGAGATAATCTAAAAAGAATCAGAAAAACCAGGCTTCCTCTAGACATGGGAGAATTAAATCAGCCAATGATCAAAAAGTATATTTTGTGATCAGTACTCTCGCCATATGCCTTTATGATAGAGGTTGCTGTGTTTGATAGCTTTTCTGATTTAGAATAATATATAAAGGTGGTATGTCTAGGAATTTCTAGTACTGGAAATCCTGATTGGTATGAGCTGTGACTTTCCCAATGGCACTATAGAACTCTCATGCATTGGCAGGATTTGAGAATGTGGTCTGTATCCCATTTTCATAGTTATTCTAATCTTCCACTGTCCTATGGCACAGAATTCATTGGTTGCTAAATGATCCAGGCAAATTGCAAATTTGTATCAAAGGAGATTTACGTTGGAAATTGGGGGAAAAACTTTCCAACAATAAAGATAGGTAAACTCTGAAACAGGCTTCTAAGGGATTCCACAACCTCCCTATCACTGGAGAATTTTAAGAACAGGCTGGATCTGTCAGGGATGGTCAAGGTTTACTTGGTGCTGTTTCAGCACAAAGAGCTGAATTTGTTGACTTCTTGAGGTCCCTTCTAGCCATACATTCCTATGTTTCTGTGGAAACAGCATCAATTTCCATTATTTGTTCAAAATGATGGTAGCCAGACTGACTCCTCAAATAGAATTGTGTTTTCACCTGGAGCATCTATCTCAGCAGGGCCAACAGCTACCATGGGCCCTGGCGGAAGATAGTGGGAGCTCAGCTCCAAGCCACAGAAGGGCCTGGGCAAAGGTGGAAGTGGCGGGGCCTAGACCATTCATCACTCAGTGCTGCCTGGACTGTGGTGCTGCTCCCCCTTTCCCTCCTCTTCAGCTGCGTGTAGTACTGCAGCAATGCTGCCGTGGCACTTCAAAGGGATGCAGGGGCAAATGCACTTTCCTCTCCTCCTCCCCGCCCTATTGGGCCTGGTCCATCTTTCTTGTTAAGTTGTCCTTGGGTTTTGGCCTGCCGTGCAGTCTCTCTCCATTGTATGATGCTTGCTGTGAGAGGTAGGAGTTGTATGTGTACCAGGATGGTAATCCCAAGAAATATAAGATGTATAAGAATAAGTACAAACGCTTAAGTGCAATGTCTTCTCCAAGTTAGCATCTATCCCATGTTGTTTACGTAATTTACATTACAAAAAGGGCTGACCAGTATTTCCAATGAAAAATTCTGCTCACTGTGAGTGAAATGATCTGAATGATCCTCATGCTGTTAGATGGTGCTTAGAGCACAAGACACCATCATCCCTCTCTATCTGGCACCATTCTTTGCATGCCCTGTATCATGTGAAGTCCTGTAAGTTTTCCCTCTCTGGCTAGTGCTTAATGAAGAGCTTCACTCCATTGGTCCCTTTTACATGTTGTTCCAGCCTACCGGTGGCCTGCCTGCCATGCCAAGTGCTCTGGCTTCATGCTTAATGCATACCCCAGATATTTCCATCTTTTTTTTTCTGGATAACTTTCGTGATGAGTTGTGGCATTTTATGACAAATATGGGCATTTCTTATACATTCATTCCATGTAATACCTACTGTTTTTCAAAGACCTGTCCTTTCAAAGGCAGTTAGACTTATCTGGATCTTTGATGTGCTCCTGGATTTCACATCTCTATGTTAAGATGGAAATAACAGTTGAAGATTCATAGTCTGGTCTTCGCTTTTAAAGCTTACATGCCTTTTAATACCTATTTAAGTCCTCAGAATATGGCTTTAATTGGGCCTGAGTGATGCATAAGCCTTGTAGGCACTTTCTGTATGGGGAGAATGACATTCCCTTTTGACCAGTGCATAAATATCTCTCAAATATATGCAGTACTGTATAATCAACAAAAAGAGAGCAGTCTTGATTTAGCCCAAATACGTCTCTCACTAATAATATCTAGTATGCAAAAATACACATTTTTACGTATAAAATACTTATTAGATAACATGAAGATGTGAAATAATTGGCATGTATTCAAATTCTAGTTAATTGAATTCATCTATCACTTAGAGAGCCACATGGGGTACAGGCTCGGCATAGAGGAAGTAATTTTCATTAACAGGATATAATTTAGATTTGAAAAAAAATACATACACTGTGCCTGAAACTCTGTTAATAATTAGCATGGAATAAATACCTAGACATATATTGAGTTTCCATTTTTCTACCTGTCACTCTTTAGAGATTCATCATCTCATTTGCATCCTAAGTGAGTGAATTTATTCAGAGAGATGACACTATAACACTGCCTTGGAAAGAGGAAGACCTTTATGTCAGTGCACCAAAAATTAGTCACCTTTGTTACTGTAATGGAATAGTGAGATCAACATTAATTGTAATTTGTTCTCAGGATTGCTTACATCTATCAATGAAATTTGTTTGTGAACACAAATCTTACAACCAAAAGCTGTTATCCAAATGTAGCCCCCTACATTCCATTATCCCTCTAGCAGATCAGCAACATCAGGATAGGGTAAGAAAAAAGGCGACAAAGAATCCTTTTAATGTAATCATTTATTCCTGCTTCATCTTGGGCTTTACATTTTGGGAGTAATGGTTATTCGCAATCCCTTTCTATGCTAATATCAGTGATGTTTGGTTCTTTGTATGCAGTAACATATACAGAGAGTTAATGAATGCTAAAATATATACCAATATCTTGGCACCTCGCCCTGACGGCTTGCCTCATTGAGAACAGCATACAATAGTGGATTGAGGCCAGTATGGTGGGATGAGGGTCTGAATTGTAATCCAGTGTCTATCAGTGATTTGTTGTATGGCCTCCAAATAAGTTGTTTTGGGCCTGATTTTGAGAAGCATGGAATACCCGGCACTTCTAATGTGCATGTTCTTCCATTCAGGTTCTTAATTTCTGTCACGTCCCAGAGTGCAATCCAGACCAATGAGGGATTGTTGTCAGCACCTGTCCTGCAACCGTGGGCGCTTCACAATGCTTTGCTGTTTGTTTCTCCCAAACTGAACCACAGACAAATTGCATGTAGGTCACACCAGTGGAGTAGGCAGAGTGGGTTGGGGGCAGGCGATGACAGAAAGGCAGGGTTAGTAGCCATCAGAGCAGTCTCTCTCTCCCTTGCAGTCCCCCCTGGGTGGGGAGGGCATAAATCTCTGGCCAAAGGCTCTGGACAAATGGGAACGCTGAGGAACTGTACACACTGCCTGTGCTGTGCCTTCTACCCAGCACTCCAGCCAGAGAGTGGGCTTGGGGCTTGCTCTGCTCTGTCTGGCCTTGCTCCAATTAGTCTGCCTGGCAGTCCCACTGGGGATCTGGTTTGGGGTGTGCAGGGGTGTGCCCTTCTCCACCAGCTGGTGCTCCTGCTGGGGACCAGGGTCCAGGCACAAGGCTAGCCTTGATCAAGCTAGGGAGACTAGATTGGGCCACGCAGACAAGCCCTGTGCCTTGACACTGGACCCCCTGGCTGGAGTGCCAGATGGGTGGAGCAGAAAAAGCCCTGGCCCCTGACTCCGGCTCTAAGTGCTAAAGAGGGGCAAGCCATGTGTCCTGATTCTGGCAGGAGTGCTAGATAGGCAGAGTGAGGCAAAGCCCAACCTGGCTCTGTAGCTGGAGTACTGGACAGGCTCAGCGGTGCAAACGCTGGTGCAGGAGCAGAACTGGAACTGAGAGGGGTGGGCCTGGATAAGTGGGTGTGTCCCAGTCCGCTCAGTCCAACCCATGGCTATGCCCTGGGTCATACCCTGAGTGAGCACAGCTGCAGCCTTGGTCCAGTAGTCGTGAGCCTAGCATTCCATCAGAAACCCACCACGCTCACTCTGGCTTCCATCAGGTTTGGTTACTACTTACACTGTGATCCCCAATACTTTCCTAGTCCTCAGATTTCCCAAAAACATGTAGTCTGCACTATGCAGCCCTCTCCGGATCTGTTCGGATACTAGGAGACTTGCTCCTGTAAAAAGTCAATACTCAACAGTCTGCAACTTGAATTAGAAGCACCATAGCAGCTCAGCTGAACCATAATAGATTAGTTTTGAATTTAAAGAAATAATTTTTTTAACACAAAGATTTTAAATGTGCTCAAGTATTCGGCATCAAAGTAAAAAATGGCTACAAGAGAAATAAAGATGAAAAATGCTTTCTAGTAGCTAAAACGTAAAAATCTAGAGTTGATTCAAGGCAAAAATTTCTTACCGCATGTTCCCACTTACACTGATGACCCAAACTATCAGGTCAGACTCCCCCAGCAAAGTCAACGGGCCGGTTCCTTTGTGTTTTTAGGTTTTAAAAAAGAGTTGCTCTTTGAAAGACATTTTCCTAAGAGTTACCTTTAGTAAAAGTTTATTCCAGCTGTGACATTGGAGACATGGAGTTTTGTGACAGAAGAGGTTCCATGTTATTGTTATAGATCTGTTTCTCCCCATCCCCTTCATTTTCAAAGAATGGCCACTTGACAGGTGACAGCAATCAACTTTGACATTTTGAAGGAAGAGGCTTTTTCTTTGTCTTTGAGGAAACCTGGCAACTCTCTTCCCAGACTTGTCTGTTAAATGCATTATAGCTTTGATTTCAATTTGTCCATAACTCTAAATATGCACTTTGTAAATAAGTTACACAAGAATATTAATAATCAGTGTTACTTGGTTTTAAATGGCACCTGCTGAGGCATATTTTGATGGTTACAGTCACATGGACTGTGAATACCTGAATGATAAGCACTGAAGGACCCCAACTCCCCATTGTGATTGCTCAGCATTTCTGCTAAGCAGGTGTTTAATATGTTTCCCCAGCTGCAAAATATGACTATGGCACCAGTTCAGGAAAACATTTAATCATATGTTTAAATCCAGCTCTGTTCTGGACAACACTTAACATGTTCAAAACCCCAATGACCTGAGTAGGACTGAAGTATGTACTTAGAGTGTATGCTTTCCAAAGACAGAGCCCAAAATACCAGACTCCCAGTGGAGTTGTGAAGATTAATCAGTGTTTTCTACCATATTTTGAAGATGAAAGTGAACTTCTGACTAGAATTTATGTCCAAGTAATAACTGAAGTTCTTAGTGGTTACTCAGTGGGGAATTTTGTCTGAACCTGAGTATGGAATACCAGATTTGTATCCAAGTGAAGACTGTTAGAGGGCTAATTCTTTGTACCCCTTCAGCTCCTTTAGGATGATTTAGCAGCCATAGGCATAAGAAATGGCTTAACGGGGAAATCCTTAGTCAGCTTAAACTCAAAAAGGATGCATACAAGAAATGGAAATGTGGACAGTTGACTAAGGAGGAGTATAAACGTACTGCTGGAGAATGCCAGGCAGTAATCAGGAAAGCAAAAGCACAATTGGAACTGCAGGTGGCAAGGGATGTGAAGAGTAACAAGAAGGGTTTCTGCAGGCAAGTTAGCAATAAATGTGTTATCAGAGAAGCTGTGGGGCCATTACTGGATGAGGGAGGTAACCTAGTGACAGATGATGTAGGAAAAGCTGAAGTACTCAATCCTTTTTTTGCCTCAGTCTTCACAGACAAAGTCAGCTTCCACATGATGGTCCTAGATAATGCAGTATGGGAAGGTGGAGGGCAGCCATCTGTGGGGAAGGAACAAGTTCTGAGCTATCTAGAAAAACGAGATGTGCACACACCCATGGGTTTAGATTTAATGCACCTGAGGGAATTCACAGAGGTCATTGCTGAACCTTTGGCCATTATCTTTGAAGACTCTTGGAAATTGGGGGGGATACCGGATGACTGGAAAAAGGCAAATATAGTGCCCATCTTTAAAAGAGGAAAGACGAACAATCCAGGGAACTGTAGACCGGTCAGCCTTACCTCCATCCCTGGGAAAATAATGGAGGGAATTCTCAAGGAATCCATTTTGGAGCACTTGGAAGAGGGGAAAATGATCAAAAGTAGCCAACATGGATTCACCAGGGGCAAGTCCTGCCTGACTAATTTGATTAGCTTCTATGACAAGGTAACAAGCTCTGTGGACATGGGGAAGTCAGTGGATGTGATATACCTTGACTTCAGCAAAGCTTTAGATATGGTCTCCCACAACATTCTTGTCCATAAGTTAAGGAAATATGGATTGGATCCTTGGACTATAAGATGGATAGAAAGCTGGTTTGATGGTCGGGCCTAATAGGTAGTGGTTAACGGCTCAATATCTGGATGGCAGTTGGTTTCAAGCAGTGTGCCACAAGGCTCGATTCTGGGGCTGGTCTTATTCAACATCTGTATTAATGACCTGGATGAGGGACTGGATTGCACCCTCAGCAAGTTTGTGGATGACACAAAACTAGGGGGAGAGGTAGATAGGTTGGAGCGTAAAGAGAGAATCCAGAGTGACCTGGATAAATTGGAGGACTGGGTCAAAAGAAATCTGTTGTGGTTCAACAAGGAGAAATGTAGAGTCCTGCACCTGGGGAGGAAGAATCCCAAGCATTGTTATAGACAAGGGACTGACTGGCTCAGCAGCAGTACAATGGAAGGGAGCTAGGGGTTATGGTGGATGAAAGGCTGGATATGAAAAAACACTGTGCACTTATAGCCAAAAAGGCTAACTGCATACTAGGGTGCATTAGGAGGAGCATTTCGAGCAGATCTAGAGAAGTAGTTATTCCCCTCTATTCGGCACTGGTGAGGCCACATCTTGAATATTGTGTCCAGTTTTGGGCCTCCCAGTATAAAAAGGATGTGGACTTGCTGGAGCAGGTTCAGCAGAGGACAACAAAAATGATTAAGGGTCTGGAGCACAAGACCTACGCGGATAGACTGAGGGATTTGGGCTTGTTTAGTTTACAGCAGAGAAGACTTACAGGTAGTTTAATGGCAGCCTTCAACTTCCTGAAGGGGAGTTGTAAAGAGGAGGGTGAGAAACTGTTCTCAGTGGTGTCAAAAGGCAGAACGAGGAGTAATGGTCTGAAGTTGAAGAGGGAGAGGTGTAGGTTAGATATTAGGAAAAGCTACTTCACCAGGAGGGTGGTGAAGCATTGCCTGGAGAGGTGGTGGATTTTCCATCCCTCGAGGTTTTTAAGTCCCAGCTTGACAAGGTCCTGGCTGGGATGACTTAGTGGGGGTTGATCTTGCTTGAAGCAAGGGGCTGGACTAGATGATTCCTGAGGTCCCTTCCAGCCCTATGATTCTGTGATTCTATGAGATGTAGAGATGCAAGGGGTACTGCAACATCCCCTGGGATTGGACCTGGCTTGACCACACTCAGGGGCTGGCCCCTACTGCCTACTCACCACTGGCTCCACCAGCCCTCAATCTCAGTCTCTGGGTGTCTCCTCTGGGGTCCTGCCACTTCCACCAGCTTCAACACCCCTGGAATGCCATCACCTGTGGTCCCTGGGGTCCTAGCCACTGGCCATAAAGGCTTTGCTGCCTTTCACGGGCCTACCACTGGCCAGGGGCTCTGCTCCACCTCCAGGTGTGGCTAGGTTGTCAGCTCTCCCAGAGCAGACTTATTGAAGGTTAGTCTTGGCAAAGGCTTTTCGTTCATCTGCTCCTGGAAAATTGGCTATCATAGGTTTGACCCTAGCCTGGGGTTGTGAAGGGTGCAAACAGGTTAAAGGAGGGGGATGTGCCTCAAGACCCCCCCCACCCTAAAAATAGTTCCAGTTTCACTGTTCACAGGATAAAGGAACTTCCATAGAGCATGCAAATCTTACCACCTCAGAAATCATCTGCTGTAGGAGTTAATGGATCCACAGCCTCCAGCTGTCGTAGCCCCCAGTACATGTTGGCAGCATGGCTGTGGCAAAAGGAGGCCTCACAAAAGTGCCACGACACTCCATCTACTATTGAATGTTTTTAACAGCTGAGTGTAAGTGGAAGCAGTGGCAGAGAAATTGATAGCAAAATGTCAGTCCCAAAGGATAGGTTTTTTTTTATTCTATTCTATTGTTCTTGTTATACTGTCATATTTAGCATATGAAACAGTGACTATATTTAACATTCCTGAATTGTAACATATTTTATGTTCTGTTCTCTCATCAATGCAGGTAGTGACAATATTAGCAAACATGTCTGTGCTGGACCAATGTGCTTCAGAAATAATTCAAGGAAATGGTATGTAATTGAACTGAGTTAAATGCTCTGTTTGTGTATGTGGAGTGCACATGAGAAAAGGAGAGAGCTTGAGAGGTGACCTGTGATGATGATAATAAGGCAGCATGTCCTGAGGATGCAAGTCAGTGGTAATTAAGCCCATTTGCCATTATTCTTAGTGGAATTCCTATCTTCTGGCTAATGCAAGTTGAAGCAGGATGCAAACTGAGGTCTTAGAATAGCCTTATGTTTGAAGTACACTGCTGTTCTACAAGAGATTTAGAACACTTCATATTGCTAACCCACTGATTTAATATTTATAGTTTACCTCATTACCCACAGATGCATGTTGGGGCAACCTGGAGCATTTTAATAGTAACATTTGTTTCTGTAAATTAATACTTAGGATATTTGAGAGGACCTGTGATTCTTATAAATCAATGATGTCATCTACTTATTGAGCTTTGTACATTAGCACCCTGCATTTTGCATTGCTTCATTTAAACTGTACAAAATCCATATGACATTATGTACCAAAATGTACAGAGCAGCAGTAGCAATGCTTCCCCGTAACCCGTGGACAATATATTTGGCGCATCTTAATTATTTGAGAATGCACATTTTAGAGATTATTCTGCCCAACAGGAGGGAATTAGCTGCAAATCTGAAAGAGGAAGGTAGTTTGGGTGAAAGTCATTATGAAATAATAGATTTCATAAAAGAAAGGAAGTGCAGCAGAATAAAGAGAATGGACTTAAAAAAAAAAAAAAGTAAACTAAGAAACTCAAAGAACTGGTAGATAAAGTTCCATGAGAAGAAAATTTAAGGAATAAAAGCGTAGGCATACTCAGAGGGGAAGGAAAGTTATAAGTGGTGATATAAAAAAGATTGAGGTGTCCAGTGCTTGTTTTGCATTGATCACCATTATAAAGGTGACTTGTGAACAGATGCTCAACACAATTAATGTTAAGAAAAATGGGGAAAGAACGTAAACCAAAGTAAGGAAATAAAAGATTAAATGCTATTTAAATATTTAATTAGTTAGCTATATTCAAATCAGCCTGATGAAATGAAGGAGCTAGGATACTAAAGAACTATCTGAAGCAATTTCATAACCATTAGCAACTTTTTTTTGAGAATTCATGGAGGATGGGTGAGGTCCCAGAGGACTGGATAGATGAAAGTTGAGCCTGCCTTTTAAAAGAGGAATGAAGATGATCCAAGGAATTGGATTGGTTTGCCTGACTTTGATACTTGCAAAGATATTGGAACATCTTCTAAAACAATCAAGTTGTGTGTGCCTAGATGAAGATAGGGTTACAAGGAACAGCCAGCATGGATGCGTCAAAGACAAAGCATTTCATACTGACTTAATTTCCTTCTATCACAGATTTACTAGTCTAGTGATAGAGTGGAAGCAGTAGACT
This sequence comes from Carettochelys insculpta, assembly GCF_033958435.1. Classification (NCBI taxonomy): domain Eukaryota; kingdom Metazoa; phylum Chordata; order Testudines; family Carettochelyidae; genus Carettochelys; species Carettochelys insculpta. The sequence continues at coordinate 103,922,773 of NC_134142.1, forward strand.
CTTGATATTAGTAAAGCTTTGATGGTCTGTCATGATATTCTCTCATAAGCAGATAAAGAATTGTAGTCTATAAAATGTTGCCCGAAGGTGAGTGTGTAACGGGTGGAAAAACTGTATTCAAAATTTGGTTTTTAGTGGTTTGCTATCAGACTGGGAGAGACATCTAAAGGGGCACAAAAGGGATCAGTCCTGGGTCCAGTAGTAGTCAGTATTTTCATTAATGACTTGGATTACAGAATGGAGAATATGCTTATAAAATTTGCAGAGGACACCACACTGGGTGTGGTTCTAAATACTCTAGGATACAGCATTAGAACTTAAAAAAACCTTGGAAATTGGCAAACTGGTCTGAATTTAAGAAGATGAAATTCTGTTAAGTGCCTGATGTAGGAAGGGGAAAAAAATCAAATGCCCAACTACAAAATGGGGAATAATAGAGTAGACAGAAGTACTGCTAAAAAGGATTCTGGGGGTTTTACTAACTCACAAATTGAATGAGGTATATTGTTATATTTGAGACATAGAAGGTAATTGTTCTACTCTGGCACTTGTAAGGTTTTGGCAGGGGTACTGTATCCAGTTCTGGAAACCACACTTCAGGAAAGATGTGGACAAGTGACAGAGCCCAGAGAACAACATGTATGATAGAATGCTTAAAAAACCTGACCTATGAGGAAAGGTTAAACAAACCAAACTGCATGCTTAGTCTTGAGAGATCAAGAAGGTGATAGTGATGTTGAAATGCTAAGGGAGACTAGAGAGGCTACCAAAATAAAACACGCAATAGTAATGGGGGATTTCAATTATCCCCATATTGACTGGGTACATGTCACATCAGGACAAGATGCAGTGAGGTGGCAAAGTCTGCAGATGACACTAAACTGTTCAAGATAGTCAAGACACAGGCAGACTGTGAAGAATTTCAAAAAGATCTCATCAAACTGGGTGTTTGGGCAACAAAATGGCAAATGAAATTTAATGTGGATAAGTGTAAGGTAATGCACATTGGAAAAAATAACTCCAGCTATACTTACAATCTGATGAGGGCTAATTTAGCTATAACTGATCAGGAAAGAGATCTTGGAGTTACCGTGGATAGTTCCTTGAAAACGTCCATGCAGTGTACAGAGGCTGTCAAAAAGGCAAATAGATGTTAGGTATTATTAAAAAAGGGATAGAAAATAAGACAAAGAGTATCTTACTGTTCCTATATAAATCTATGGTATGCCCACATCCTGAATACTGTGTACAGATGTGGTTTCCTCACTTAAAAAAAGATATTCTGGCACTAGAAAAGGTTCAGAAAAGGGCAACGAAAATTACTAGGGGCTTGGAACAGGTCCCATATGAGGAGAGGCTAAAAAGATTGGGACTTTTCAGTTTAGAAAAGAGAAGACTGAGGGCGACATGATAGAGGTATATAAAATTATGACAAGTGTGGAGAGGGTGAGTAAAGAGAAATTATTTACTTGTGCCCATAATACAAGAACTAAAAGACACCAAATGAAATTAATGGGTAGCAGGTTTAAAACTAATAAAAGTTCTTCTTCACTCAGTGCATAGTTAACTTGTGAAACTCCTTGCCAGAGGAGACAGTGAAGGCTAGGACTATAACAGAATTTAAGAAAGAGCTAGATAAATTCATGGAGGTGAGAGCCGTGTCTACACGTGCACGCTACTTCGAAGTAGCGGCACTAACTTCGAAATAGCGCCCGTCACGGCTACACGCGTCGGGCACTATTTCGAAGTTAACTTCGACGTTAGGCGGCGAGATGTCGAAGTCGCTAACCCCATGAGGGGATAGGAATAGCACCCTACTTCGACGTTCAACGTCGAAGTAGGGACCGTGTTGTCATTGCGCGTCCCGCAACTTCGAAATAGCGGGGTCCGCCATGGCGGCCATCAGCTGAGGGGTTGAGGGACGCTCTCTCTCCAGCCCCTGCGTGGCTCTATGGTCACCGTGGGCAGCAGCCCTTAGCCCAGGGCTTCTGGCTGCTGCTGCGGCAGCTGGGGATCCATGCTGCAGGCACAGGGTCTGCAACCAGTTGTCGGCTCTGTATATCTTGTGTTGTTTAGTGCAACTGTGTCTGGGAGGGGCCCTTTAAGGGAGCGGCTTTCTGTTGAGTCCGCCCTGTGACCCTGTCTGCAGCTGTGCCTGGCACCCTTATTTCGATGTGTGCTACTTTGGCGTGTAGACATTCCCTCGCAGCGCCTATTTCGATGTGGTGCTGCGCAACGTCGAAGTTGAACATCGACGTTGCCAGCCCTGGAGGACGTGTAGACGTTACTCAGTTGCTACATCGAAATAAGCTATTTCAATGTAGGCTTCACGTGTAGACATAGCCTAGGTGTATTAGCCAAGGGTAGGAATGGTGTCCCTGGCCTCTGATTGTTAGTGGTTGGAGATGGATGGCAGGAAACAAATCAGTTGATCATTATCTTCGGTCCACCCCCTCTAGGGCACCTGGCACTGACTGCTTTTGGCAGACAGGCTACTGGGCTGGATGGACCTTTGGTTTGACCCAGTATGGCCATTCTTATGTTCTTATGAAGAAAGGGATCTGATAAGTCTTCAAACCTGTTAATGCTCCTCTGGAGAAGTCATTGATTAGTTCTTCTCCATTTGCAGTGAAGACATAATGGGCATAATCTACAGCAAGGGAGATTTACGTTAGGAAAAACTTCCTATCTATAAGGGTAGTTTAAATTTTGGAATAGGCATAGGAATAGGGAGGTGTGGAATCCATGTCACTGGGGGAGTTTTAAGGACAAAAATAGTGTCATACAATCTTCTTATCGATAAACTAGACAAATAAAACTTAGATGGGCTTCTGTAAGGTGGATGCATAACTGGCTGGATAACCATTCTCAGAGAGTAGTCATTAACTGTTCACAATCATGCTGGAAGGGCATAACAAGCGGTGTTCCACATGGGTCTGTTTTGGGACTGGTTCTTTTCAATATCTTCATCAACATTTTAAACGTGGGCATAGAGTGTATGCTTATTAAGCTTGCAGATGATACCTAGCTGGGAGAGGTTACACCTGCTTTGGAGGATAGGGTCATAACTGAAAACAATCTGGACAAACTGGAGAAGTGGTCTGAGGTAAATAGGAAGAAGTTTAATAAGGACAGATGCAAAGTGCTTCTCTTAGGAAGGAACTTAAGGGTCATATGGACCAAAGCTGAACATGAATTAACCATGTGATGCTATTGCAAAAAAAAAGTCTAACATGATTCTGGGATGCATTAACAGAAATGTGGTGAGCAAGACATGAAGTCATTCTTCCACTCTGCTCTGCACTGGTTAGGTCTCAAATTGGAGTATTGTGTCCAGTTCTGGGCACCATATTTCAAGAAAGATGTGGAAAAATTGGAGAAGGTCCAGAGAAGAGCAGCAAGAATGATTGAAGGTCTAGAGAACATGAACTATGAGGGAAAATGGAAAGAACTGGGCTTGTTTGGTTTAAAAAAGAGAAGACAGAGAGGACATGATAGCAGTTTTCAAGTACTTAAGAGTGCTACAAAGAGGAGAGAGAAAAATTGTTGTTCTTGGCCTCTGAGGACAGGACAAGAAGAAATGGGCTTAAATTGCAGCAAAGGGGGTTTACATAAGACATTAGGAAAAACTTCCTGACTGTCAGGATGACTAAATTGGACTAAATTTCCTAGGGAGGTTGTGGAATCTTACATCACTGGAGATGTTTCAGAGCAGGTTACATAAATACCTAAGGGGGTAGTCTGGGCAGTGCATGGCCCTGATATGAGTGCAGGGGAGTGGACTTGGTGACCTCTCAAGGTCTTTCTCAGTTCTAGTGTTCTATGATTCTACAAAATTGGGGAAAAATTGTGCATGTTAAAGATGCCCTAGGTTCACTTAATGCAGAGCCTCAGTGCAGAGGGCTGATTATTGATCACCTCTCAAGGATCCTTCCAGTCTTTTATTTCTGTGATTTTATGAAAGACCAAGGTAGTATTGGTGCCTGTAAGGGCTGGAGAATAGTCCTTTGGATAAGGAAGTAGCAGGTCTAACTGATTTATGTGGAGGCACCTGGTAACAACTCAATGGGTAGGCTTATATGACCTTAAAATGGGGCATAAATTCTTGATTTTTTTTTCCTTCTAAAACCAGATGGTTAGTCAGTGATGTTTTGCACAGGTTTTCTGTCACATGAATTTTCTATGAAGTTTTATATGGTTTTCCTTAATATGCTTTTAACAGAAAGGGGTTGAATTTGAATTGCAGACAACACTTTTTAGCAGCTCTACCTTTTCAGTTTTGACCAATATGTCATAACACCAATTGTTTCCTGTTCACACAAAACTTTGTAGATGTAGATTTTGAAGCAAAATGAAGCAATTGGCAGCTTGCTAAATATAATTAAAATCATTTTACCTATTTCTTATGCTATAGCTAAAAGTGTTCATACAGACCTGCTGACAGATGAGTCCAAACTAACCTGGATTAGATAAGGTCCGTGGATATAGGTGGCTTAGGTTTTCATTTCCTTGCTTTTATCTGTCAGATGTCTTTTTATTTGTCAGATGTGTGAGAGAGTGAGTGTGAGGGGGAAGTAAAACTGACTGTCAGCAAAGTTTTCTTGTGTGGGGTATTGATTATGCTATACATCATGGGGGGGGGGGGGGGCGAGGGATAGCTCAGTGTTTTGAGCATTGGCCTGCTAAACCCAGGGTTGTAAGTTCAATCCATGAGGGGGCTGTTTAGGGATCTGGGGCAAATAGGGAAAAAAGGCAGGGGGGATGGTGCTTGGTCCTGCCAAGAGGGCAGGAGACTGGACTTGATGACCTCCCAAGGTTCCTTCTGTTCTATTAGATGTGTATCTCTTTATATCCTTATATTAGGCAAAAGTCTATGTAGGATCATGCTATATGTAAGTTCAATTAATCATCCTGTGAACAGTTCAATAGATCTTTGTCTTTACCTGTGACACACCCACTATTCCAGTCTATGCCTCTCAAACTCAAATACTAAAAGATCTGAGTCCTCCTGAGAGGTGATGAGTACACACCGCTGCCACTGAAGACTGCTAGCCTAATTGTCTGCTCCTTAGATTGGGGTAAACTAGGAGGAACTTTATGGAAGTCAGTGGAGTTACTCATTTGCATTAGTGTGAGGGAAAAAGATCAAGTCCAGTGGGCATGGAGGGTACCTATCATCTAGCTAATCAAGTCCTTACTGAACTGACACTGCAGATTTCAGTAAATTGCACAGCAGTCTGGGGATATGCATGAACACCAGAGCAGTCTAAGTTGAGATCACTCATGCTTACTTCATTTGGGATGAGTAAACCTTATTTGGACATAGACCCAGAGTGTTAAAATGTTAATGCATCAGCACACTCTGCCACCTACTTCTCCCTCTTAGTCAGTGAGATGATGCAAGTAAGTGATCATTTTAGTTCTGGCATATGTCCATGCAAAACCTAGACTTAATTAACCAAAGTGTGTTTGTGGTACAGTAAAGTCTGCACATTTCCTTTCTGTTGGAAGCTCATACTGAGGCAGCTGCCTCTAGGCTTGTGAAAAGAGCTGAAAGTTAATTTGTGCATAATCGTTTCCTGTGTCTGTGTAATATGGCAACAATTCGCAGTTGGTTAGAAACCAGAGATACTGATGAGACAAGAGTCTTTTGGCATTGGAAGAGCTTGGGTGGGCTCTCTTCTCAACTTCAGTTTCTAGTTTTGTTTCTTTTGCTAATTGACAGCAATTAACATTTGTGTTAATTATGTGAATACTATAATAAAATATAACAAAATAGTATCATGATACAGGTATTAAATAACAGATATGAGCTACGTCTACACGTGAACGCTACATCGAAGTAGCTTATTTCGATGTAGCAACATCGAAATAGGCTATTTTGATGAATAACGTCTACACGTCCTCCAGGGCTGGCAACGTCGACGTTGCGCAGCACCACGTCGAAATAGGCGCTGCGAGGGAACGTCTACACGCCAAAGTAGCACACATCGAAATAAGGGTGCCAGGCACAGCTGCAGACAGGGTCACAGGGCGGACTAGCGCTTCCGGGGCAACAGCTAGCCGCTCCCTTAAAGGGCCCCTCCCAGACACACGCAGCCTGCACAGCACGCGGTCTGAAGAGCCATAGGCACACAGACCTCGGGCAACGCAGTCATGGACCCCCAGCAGCAGCAGCAGCCAGAGGTCCATCCAGCCCTCCTGGCAGGAGCAGGGCTCGCCCTGATCCATGCCATGCGGGAGGCAGCTGAGCACCTCCTTGCCACACCGGAGGAGGAGGAGCAGCCTGCAGGGGAGCAGGACTCAAGCCCCAACCGTTCAGCACCCCGAAACCCCCCCCCCCCCGCCTCACACGTCGTCGCCTCTGGAGCTACCCCACCAGCACCAACTGGTGGGAGTGGCTGGTGCTTGAGGAGTGGGACGACGACCGCTGGCTCAGGAACTTCAGGATGAGCCAGCAGACATTTATGGAGCTGTGCCAGTGGCTCACCCCCGCACTCAGGCACCAGGACACCGCCATGCGGCATGCCCTCCCTGTGGAGAAACGGGTCGGCATCGCTGTCTGGAAGCTGGCCACTCCAGACAGCTACCAATCCGTGGGCCAGCAGTTTGGTGTTGGCAAGGCCATCGTCGGGGCTGTCCTCATGGAGGTAAGAGGACCCACGGGGGGAGGTGGGGAGGGCAGGGGAGGGAAGGGCAGGGGCCGGGGGGCCGGGCAGGGCCCCGCACACCCAGCTCACCCCTCATTGGTGCTATCCCATGTTCTTTCCATGCAGGTTGTGCGTGCCATCAACGCCATACTCCTGCACAGGCTCGTGAGGCTGGGGGACCCAGATGCCACCATAGCCGGCTTTGCCACGCTGGGCTTCCCCAGTTGCTTCGGGGCTCTGGATGGGACTCACATCCCCATCCGCGCCCCGCAACACAGTGGAGGACGCTACCTCAACTGCAAGTGCTACCACTCAGTGGTCCTTCAGGCCTTGGTGGACAGCCGGGGCTGGTTCCAGGACATTTATGTAGGCTGGCCTGGCAGCACCCACGACTCCCGGGTTTTCCAGAACTTGGGCCTGTGCCGCTGGCTGGAGGCGGGGACCTACATCCCCCAGCAGGAGATCCCTCTGGGGGACACCACCATGCCCCCCTGCATCATCACAGATGCGGCATACCCCCTCCGGCCCTGGCTCATGTACCCGTACACGGGCTATCTCTCTGCCAGTCAGGAGCGCTTCAACCAGCGCCTGAATCATGCGCGCCAGGTGGTGGAGCGCTCCTTTGGCAGCCTCAAAGGGCGCTGGAGATGTCTCCTCACCCGCTTGGATGCGGGGCCCACCAACATCCCCCAGATTGTGGGTGCCTGCTGCGCCCTACACAGTCTGGTGGAAAGCAAGGGGGAGGCCTTTTTTCAGGGCTGGGCTGTGGAGGCCGGCAGGGCCAACGTGCAGCCACCCGCTGCCCCCAGTCGGCAGGTGGACCCCGAAGGGACCCGGGTCCGGGAGGCCCTGCGGGCCCACTTTGATGATGAGGCCACGGCGTGAACTCTGCAAGGCCCCCCACCGCCCCCCCTTCCTCCACCACACTACCTGCCCCTATGCCCACACCACGGAGCACCCAACCGCACCCCCCCCACACTTTTCCTGGACAAAAGACAGCACGCACTTGTGGCTAAAATTTAACTGGTTTTTCTTTGAGAACTTTGTTTTTTTGGAACTATAATTAAAACAAGAACAAACTATATACAAGATGTGTGTAACAAAAGTAATGTGTACAAGTAAAACAATAGTAATAAAAAAGTTTGTTCACTAAAAAGAAAACCAGGGATGATAAAGGGGAGAACTATTTACATGGGAGGGGATGGGGCAAAGGGGGGCACAAAAAAAGAGAACTAAAACTGTCCATCATTGTCCTTTTTTAAAAATCAACTATATACAGGGGGGGGGGCACGTCCCGGGCCCCACGCCCCTAAAGTCCGGCACTGGGGGTGGGCGGCCGGGAGCCCCGCCGTGGCCACAGCCCTGTCCGGGGCTGGCTGGGGGCGGGGCGGACTGGAAGATATGCCCGGTGAGTCTCAGCCGGCTCCAGGGGTCCCTCGTCAGTCCGGCCCTCGCTGGTGGATGGCGGGGCGACGGCGGATGGGACGGCGATGAGCGGAGCAGCAGGTGGTGCAGCAGGTGGAGCAGTCAGGGCGGGCGCTGCGGCGGCCGGCGCGGCATGGGGGGCCAGGTAGTCCACAAGGCGGTTGAAAGTGTCCATGTAGGCCCCCCATACCTCTTGGCACCAGGCCAGTGCCCGCTCCTGCAGTTCGAGGTGGCATTGCTCCACCCGCAGGCGCTGCTCCGCCACCTCCAGCAGCCAACGGTGGATGGCCAGCAGCTGGGGGTCCCTCGCCGTCGACTGGTGGTGGTGTGGGGTCCGCCGTCTAGCCTGCCATGGGGCCAGTTGGTCCTCAGCCGAGGGGCTTGCCTGGAGCGATGGCCCCGGAGGGGTCTCCGGGACCACTGATGCCTCGCCGGCACTCTCTTCCGGTCCTTCGGATGGTGCAGCTGTGGGACACAGGAGAGGAGTGGGGGAAGAAGAATGGAGACATGCGTTAGTGTGGGCCCCAAGCCGTGGCCTTTGTCCCCCCAGCCCTGTGCTGCAGGTTCCCCATCCCCGTCCCCGGGAGATGCTGCTGTGATGGATGGGGTTCAGGGGTCCCCCTGCACTGCACCCCGTCCCCTGGTGGGAGCGACTCTCACTTCACTCCGCAGGGTCTGACAGGAGAAGTTTCTTAAGTCACAGATGCCCAGTTTCTCCCAGGAGTGACAGCACCAGCTGTCAGAAGAGACAGTCCTTCCAACCCGTCCTGGGGAGAAGACCCCAAGGGGTGCCCCTCTGGGATGTAGCTTTCCCCCTCCTCAGGCTGGCTGCCTTCCAGCTCTCCCTTCCCCTAGCCTCCACCTGCGGCCCCCGCCCCCCCGCAATTCAAAGCCAGCTCGGCTCCTCCCTCCTGTTTGTTCAGGGCAGAGGTGTCACCTGCCAGCTGTAGCCCCACGATCATCCTTTGTCCCTGGGAGCTATTCGGCTCTTGTTGCTCATATCTAGCCTAAGTGTCCCTTTTGCACTCCCCCCACTCCATCACATGCTGCTGCTGCTGCTGCAGGGTGTCCCACCCCCTCCTCCCGGGGGCCCCTCGAGGTTCCACTCCCCCCTGCCCCGGGGATGGGGCATGGCACTGTCGTGCGGGGTGGGGCGGGGGCAGGGGCAGGGGCTGATGCACTGCTGTGAGGGACATGGCCCTGCTGTCCTTGGGGCCATGGCCATGTGAGCATGTGGGGGGCCCTGGACACACATCTATTACCCCCGCCTCTCAAGCCCAGGGGTGTACACCAGAGGGGGGTACATACCTGTCGGTCCACTCCCACGGTCCGGAGATCCCCGGGGGGTGGAGGCCCGGCTGCTGCTCCGGGATGGCAGGAGGAGGATCTGCAGCCCGGATTCTGCGGAGGAGCCCCCCCACCTCCTCCTCCTCCTCCTGCCGTGATGTCCCTGGGGTGGGCTCCGGGGGGGGCCCCCAGGGTGCGGGGCTTACCTCCGGGGCGGACTCCAGCTGAAGGGCCTGCTGGGGCTCGTCGGCCGAAGTATCAAGGGTGGCCGGAGGGGAGGAGGTGTGCCGGGGGCCCAGGATGTCCCTGAGCTCCCTGTAAAAGGGGCAAGTGACGGGGACGGCCCCAGATCGTCCGGCCGCATCCCGGGCCCGGGCGTAACCCTGCCGCAGCTCTTTCACCTTACTCCTGACGTGATCAGGAGTGCGGGCAGGGTGACCCTGGGCGGCCAGGCCCTCGGCCAGCCGAGCAAATGCATCCGCGTTCCGCCTCTTGCCCCCCATTACCTGGAGCACCTCCTCCTTGCTCCAGAGCCCCAGCAGGTCCCGTAGCTCGGCCTCCGTCCAGGAGGGGCCCCGCTGCCGCTTGCCAGCCCGGCTGCCCGCCTGGCTGGGCTGGCTGCCCTGGCTCCCCTTGGTGGGGGAGGTCCCCTGAGGGCACTGGGGGCGCTGCCGGGTGGCCATTGAGGGTCCTGTGCCTCCTGTGGCTGCTGAGGGACGTGCAGGCTGGCCGCGTGTCTGAGCTGCTGCCTGCATGTTCCCTCAGCTTCCTGCACAGGAAGGGAGGGGGAGGGGACCTTTAAGGGGCCGCTCCACGCGGCCACCATTGAACTGAGGGGCTAGAGAGAGCGTCTCTCAACCCCTCAGCTGATGGCCGCCATGGAGGACCCCGCAATTTCGAAGTTGCAGGACGCGCAACAACTACACGGTCCCTCCTTCGATGTTGAACGTCGAAGTAGGGCGCTATCCCCATCTCCTGATGAGGATAGCGAGTTCGACGTCTCGCCGCCTAACGTCGAAGTTAACTTCGAAATAGCGCCCGACGCGTGTAGCCGTGACGGGCGCTATTTCGAAGTTAGTGCCGCTACTTCGAAGTAGCGTGCACGTGTAGACACGGCTATAGGTAACAACAAATACACTGCCAAAAGTGTACAGACTGTTGAAATTCTAAGTGAAATCCTGGCTCTTGTAAAATAATGTGAGTTCAGTTGCAATGGAATGGAAAAGGGCCTTCATATCCTTTAAAATATTTTCAGTGTAGTATTTCTCTGCTTTTCGCTTGCTTTCTTTCTCTGAGTAGGTTTCAAGAACATTATAATTTTAATAATCTGGTAGCTGCTCTAATCTCTTTATCATTAAATCCTGTTTTAAAAGGTATCATGATAGCCATAAGACTTACGTTTAGGGTGTTTTGCTCTGGCTATACAGGGTGTGTGATATTTTAGTGTATCTGTAACTAAAACACTTGTAACTAGTTCCCCAGTAGGTGCTTCCCTGTAATTTAAGTCATCAGGGGTCTGGGAGTGACAAGGAAGCTTTTTCTCTTACGGTGTGGAAGAGTCCAGGGACCTAATGGGTCAGTGGAACATCTGAGTACAGTAGTTATTTCACTGCTGTTTTGATTGTGGTGTTACAGGTATGCAGGGTTGCCTGTAGAATCAGAACAGACATTGTACAGGGTACATAGCATAAGATAATGCAAAGGATTTTCCTTTCCCTTACACTTCTGCAAAGAGTCTGGCTCCCTCAAAACACGAGGACTCATGACTCTAGCTTGGCTGGTGGTATGTCTGTTAGGGGTTGTGCATGAAAAAGGCTATGAGTCTGTTCCCTCTGCACTAGCCAACAGAGCTGCAGGGACATGGTGCCATGTGCATGCTTCCCTAGTAACAGTATATAGCATGTATCTGCAGCAATCGCTGTGTAACAGGGAACCTTCTGCAGCTCAAAGACTGCAAAATGCAGTAATGCCTTTTCCTGGGGGGGGGTGTGCACACTTCTACATATATATACATGTGCCCCCGCTAGTCAAAAAGTGACCAGTGAATCTGGGTGTGCATCTTGAAACATCTTAAAGGAGTCAGGTATTTAGAGAGAGTGCAGAGAAGTATCTCCTCCCTGCATGAGACAGTGGATGTGGGGAAGAGGTCTACGTTTTGCCATTAGACCGGCAAGCTAGACATGATGAGTCAGTGACCTCACTGCATCCTTTCCCATATTAGGCCAGCAAACTGGAAGTCTTCAGAGTCAACTGCAGTAACATTAACCCAGCACACTCAAGATATTGAACCACACATATCACAGCTGTTTGTGCCATGATTAGGTTGGCAGAATTTGACATTTGGTATCTTTTCAGTTTTAATTTTGAATTGTACAGTTTCAGGAAATCAAGGCAGGGAGGGGCTGATGTTAAGGCAATACTGATATCAAGGTTGTTGGGGGTTCCCAGAACTGAAAGCAAGGCTGCAGAGGGCTCCCTCACACTTCTGCAGAGCTACTGACACTTACCTGATCCTTGCAGGCACAAGGCATGGGGAAGACAGGTGCTGGCAGAGGAGAGATCTCCCCAGAATTCCCAGCTGGTGAAGGAATGGAGCTGTGAGTCCAGGAAGGAGATCTCCCTTTCCTGCTGCAGGACTAGTAACACATGGTGCAGGGCAGAGGTTGCACTCCTCTGACTATTAGAGAGATTATATCTTTAGTCTAGCCCAGCATGTTAGCGGAAAATGACATTTACCAATATCGATCCATTTAAATGGAATCCTGCCAAAACTAGCCATGTTCACAGACTGGCAAATTAGATCTGCTGACCCAATGATGTCACAGAGTCCTTAGTCTTGGTGCAAACCTCGCACGCTAATGCTGCTGAGCCATAAGCACAATGGCCTGTGCACATCACATCAAAGTAGCAAGGTAGAGGTACTTAATAATTTCACAAGGGCTTTGAGCTTAACATCAGTCAGTGGGAGAGCTAATTACTTCATAGAAGCTTTTAGCTGGACATTGTCCCAGCAAAGTAGATCTGCTGAGTGGAAATTTAAAATAAGGGTAAATGTTACAGTAGTTATGGGGTTCAGTTCTGAGAACTGGAAACCAAGGCACGTACCGTGCGGGGAGGAGGTTGAATGAATAAACTCAATCATAAAATATTGCTGAGAATACAACAAAACCAAAAGACTCTCAGGCATGCAAAATGGATGTGCAAGAAGACATTAATGTATGTAAGTTTCACTGAAGTCCATGGGAAACCTACCATGCATTGTAACTGAGAATTCAGCCTATTAGCTATGATTAAATTAAACATTAAAAAGGTGTTTGAAGTCATATGAGCGGCAAAGGCCTGTAACATGCATGTAACTGACCTGAAACCTCTTCTGATGTACTTCAGGTCCCTTTGTGTAGGTTCATCTGGAATTAGAGGTTTAGAATTACAAGCATTGCCATGGACTTTGAGCCAGATGGGGTAGGTCAGTCTAAAATCCAGGTGTCCAGTTTGTACTAGAACAATGTAGAGGGAAGAGAGGAACTGTGAATGTATTTGCTGGTTCCGTATGTCTCTTAGCCTCCTGTAGGCAACACATATTTTTGGGCAGAAACAGGTTGTGCGTATGTTCTGAACAGCACAATCATATGTTGCAGTTGTGTACTCACTATTTTGGGCTAAATCTGCTTCACTTTCATACAAGAAAGTGGTTTGAAAGTTTTTATTGTTCTCTGGCAGAGGTACTAACAGCAACTTTCACACCTTTGTAGGTGTTCAGCTTTTAATGGAAATGCTCTTTGAGAGATCATCTTCTGGGAATTCAGCAGAAATCGCCGCTTGTGAGCGTGTTCAGCAGAAATCTGCAGTTACTCTGGCACGGCTCAGCCGAGACCCTGAAGTTGCAGATGCAGCCATAAAACTCAGCTGTAAGATGTTAATGCTAATCTAGTGGCAGACTATAAGCATGGTGAGGATGACGTTCTGCTGAGACTAGAGCAGCAGAGCCTCTTGCTGGTTTAGTCAAGGAGAGAGGCTCTCTTAGTCTCTTATTAATGGCTGCTCTGCAGATCCCAAGGTTCCTCACAGAATCTGAGCTGACAGTGGATGTTGAGGGTGTACGATGGCTAATTTTTCAGTGGAAACTGAGATGCAGCTTCCTCCTATATATAGCTAAGGATAGAGGGAATACTGAGCCCTTACAATGACTTGCGGAAACAGTGACACCTGAAGATTCAGCATCTCCTGTCTCCTCAACTTACAACATCATACATATGTGACTAGTCGGATCCCCCAGCAAAGAGAGAAACTAGGATCCAGAGTTTTTCCAATTTTTAAAACTTTTGTTTTGGGGAGTTAGGGAATGATGGATAGGATGTATTTTAGGTTAACTCTTTTCATTGTAAAAAGAGCAGTAGAGGGTAAAAACAATGCATTTATTTGTACTTCTCTGTTTTTCTAACCGGCAATTTTTAGTTGCATAGCTTGTTCTAATGCATGAGAGGAGAATTCCTTCTACACATTTTGTGTAGTGTTGTATTAATTCACAATTGTACTAAATGAGACAGATAAAACTAAAGAATCCACTGGGCTGAATTTGGGTGTCAAAATGGGAGCGTTTCAGATAACAACAAATGTTGCTTCTTCTCTTCATTGTTATTTACACTTCTAGGTATTCCGCGCCTTGTAGAACTCTGCAGATCACCCACTGAAAGAAACAACAGTGATTCTGTTCTAGTGGCTTGTCTGGTAGGTACATTTAAACCATCCCTTATCCTGAAAAATGAAGAAATCCCATTTGTTTCATTGGGATTTCAGTATGCATAAGTATCACAAGTTTGCAAATTGCATATGAGGCTCAGCTCCTTCCCGTCTTGGACCAGTGCCATGTATCTTAATTCCCATTAAAATCAAGATTCATGCGCTGTGATCAGGTGTATCAGTCTCTTCAGAGCTCCCTGATTGGGACCCCACACTATACGCCCCCTTGAGAAAGGATTGGGGGGGTCCTCTAAGGCTGTTTAAAAAGGCTGTACATAAGCAGTCAGTTGAGAACCCAGCAGCCTCAAATAAAAGGAGCTTTATGGCTTGCACAGGTCAGTTTGTAGCTGGGACCAGATGGATGAAGGTGTCTCTGCTATTGTGGGAGTAACTCAATGGACTGACTGGATATTAGAGGACTTGACGATTTGGCAGGCAGGCTTATGTCATCTTTATTCTCAGTGAAGTTACAGTCCTCATGACCAGTGTGCCCTCTAATTTTGTCCATTCATGTGTGGAATGATTTTTGTTACATGTACCAGTGGGGAGCTGATGTGTCATGTAAACAGACAGTGTATGGTGGGGGGTGGCACCAATGAATTAGGGAATGGGGTGTGGGATGGGGGCTCCATCTGGGGGTGCAGACTCTGGCATGGAACCAGGGATGAGGGATGCAGGCTGCCCTGTGGAGAGATTATTACCCCCAGCCTGCTCTCACTGCAGCAGCTCTGGGTGCCTGTCCTCCAGCTGGGTGCCCAAGAAGGGCACCTCTCCCCTGGCAGAGATGGCTCTGGGGAAGTTCCAGGTTGTGCACTGTGGCTAGGGGAGAGGCATACTTCTCCAGCCCAAGCACTGACCATGTGCAATAGAAGGTGGAGTGCAGGCAGGGCGGCGCGGGTGGTGGCCTTGGATCTGGCATAGAGCACCTGTGGCCAGATTGTGAGACAGATTGTCATTCTGCTTCACACACACTGTTCAGACATGGGTATAGTCAGGACAACAGGTATCAGAGGCAAAGGAAGGTGATGCCTCCCCAGAATGACTGGCTGCCCCAGCCCACACTCTTTCCCCCAGGGCAGGCTCTCCCATTCAGCATGGCTTCCCTAGTTTCCTGAGGCTGTCTGGGCTTCATCCCTGTGTGGCCAGCCCTCCCCATGCTCCATGAGGGGCCAAGCCAAATGTTGTCTGCCCTCTCTGTGCTCAGGCAGGGCCAGGGAAACCTGAGCTACAAACCACCCCTGTGCTTTAGGGGTGGGGCTGTGGGACTCAAGTGCTCTAGCGGCACTGGACTACAGGCCACCTGTGCTAAGGGGCCAGGGCAAGCCACCAGCAGCCTATTCTTGGGGTGGGGGGCTGTGCTGTGCTGCAGGCTATCCATGCTCAAGGGCTGTGGCTGCCTGTGCTCATGGAGGGAGAGTGCAGGGCCACTCGTACTCTGGGGAGGCTGGGGAAAGCTGTGGGCTGTCCATGCTGGGGAGGAAGGCACAGAGCACCTGTGAGCAGGGTGTTGGGGGCCACCTGTGCTTGGAGGGGACCTGCCCTTATAGTGTGGGGGCTTGGTTCCCATGAGGACCTTGGGCAGCAATGGCAGGCTTTCAGGTAGCAGCAGGCAGGACTGGGTGCCTGGCTTCCCCAGTCCTAGATTCATCCACTGCCTGTGTTTATAGTGAAAATAAGTTTATTATCAAAGGATAGAAATTCAGATGGCAGCTGGCAGGAATATTGGAAACAAATTGTTACATGTAAAACAATCATAACAAACCAGAGACTTTAATTAAGTAGGTATTCTTTTCTCACATAGAGAAATCTCACTCAAAGTCCTTTCAGGATCTTACAGCTAAGTTGACTGTGACCCTCCATGCTAATATCTGATACCTGCATGAAGGATCCAGGGTGTGGTTCTGTGCACTCCCATATACCACAGCAATCCGTTATATTTACTTGTAGAGAGTTTCCCCTTATTTTATTTAATTCATCTGGTAAGTTTCCTCTCTTGAAGATTGTACACTCCCTTGGTGAGCATTTGGCTCACTATGCAAACAACCATCCACTATGAGACATACAATGCCCCCCATGTACATAACCTGAGACAGAGAGAAGTGTCCATTGCCTCCTGCTTGAAAGGAAACTGTCTGAGACCTGATAACTCCTGGTTACCTGCCTTAAGATTGTAATTTTCAGTATGGTCACACAACTCCTTAGATAGCCATGTGTATATGTCACAAAGCAATTGACCAGTGGGGAAGGGAAACAAAGGGACAGAAAGTGAAATGTCTTGCCAAAGATCACATAACAAGTCATGTACTCAAATTCATTGAAAAGATCAGTTTCACATTTATATTAGGAGGGAAGTTTAGCTGGATGAGTGGATAATTCAGTCTAGAATATAGGCGCTATGCACAGGGCTCAAATTCATGTATTGGCTATTATTGGTAGGTACCATATGTCTTTAATTGTGCTTTTATTGTTTCTGACAGGCAGCCTTACGGAGACTAGCAGTTATGAGTCCTGATGGCCTTGAGGATTCAGATTTCCAGCAGTTGGTAAAGCCAAGGCTTGTGGATTCCTTTTTGCTGTGCACCAACATGGAAGAGAGCTTTGTATAAATTACTAAACAAACCCCCCAAAAGCAATCAGGATAACACATGCACAATGATGTAATTCTAGCAGTATTATTTATGATTAAATTATTTTAAAGTGATTAAGGTCTGATATGTAGAGGAAAAGAAACAGAAACAGCAATCTTTTATCAGTGGTTGAGCAAGTAATTTCCCCACACTTTCTCTGCAGTACTTATGGATCAGAAAATTATATGGATCAATGGATTAGAAAATTATAACTGTTGTCACTTTTTTGTGTAGATTTGGGCCCAGATTTTCTGCATGCTTACACTGGTGTGATGAGATGACATCATGAATATTAAGGTGAATTTGGCCCCATGATTTTAAATGTTATGGTATTTCATCCCTGCTATTTCTTTGTAATTACAGTACTACTAAGTGGTCTAAAAGATTTATTAGCTTAATGCCCTCAGGTATCACAAGTTGATTCTTAAAAATAAAAATATAAAAAAGCTCGAATATAAAAGAAACAGTATGATCTGAGTACAAAATTCTCAAGTCTCCATTGAGGTATCCTGATTTGCTTATATGTTGAATATCGGCTCCTCTTCTTCTTTTTTTTTTTTTATTTTAAACAAACAGAAGTCTGGAAATATCTGCCCACAATTAGATACTGAAGGTATGTAAAACTAAAACATCAAATAGCCACATATGCAAAACCAAATTTTAAGACTGCATATGCAAATGCTGGCACTGAGTGTGGGAGTATTTTTGTTTTCGAGGTGGTTTAGGCTATGTATAGATGTAGTCCTTCGTGGGATATATGGTTACATGTAATCTATTTTGTTTTTATTTACGTGAAATTAAAATCCTGGAAATTAGCTTTCATAAAATTTATACAAAATATACCAGAATTTTCTGTCAAAAATATTTAGATATCCACACGAAACTCATCAAGGCACACACATCAATTTTTCCTTGAATTCCATAATTGTACGTGAAGCCCAGAAGCGTGAAAGCCTCAACATATTTTAGTGATTCAAACCAATGCTCATTTGAAAATGTGTACATATATTTTTTTTTAAAAAGGTAAACCGACAACTGACTGAATCTTCAGTCATTCTGTTTTCTTAGCTTGTAATTTTTCCTTAAAATATGGGGTGGGATTTAAAAAATCATTCAAATTTATCAGAAGAAAATTCCACTTTACATGAATGGAAGAATTAATTGAAAAATTGGAATTTTTCATCACAAATGTCTGAACTTCAAAATTTTTTTGCTTCTACTTATCTCTAGTAACTCTGAAGATGTATATTTGTATTTTCTGGTGGATTGCAAATATAGTGCTGAATAATTTGTGTCCAGGTAGCTCTCTGGTGCTAGGGCCTCTGTGAGTAAACTAGAGAACAGCTTACTTCTTGAATTTACTTCAGAGAAGTGTTATGAGGCTAAATCCATTAATATGTGTGTCACATTTTGAATTTTGAATGAAAGACACCACAAAAGTGCTAAATTGTTGTCATCTTCCCAGTTTTCATGAAAGATGTTTTCCGCCTTTTATCCCATGTATGACAGACCAGTTCACTTCCAGTTGTGTAGAAGCATAGAATTTTCTTTGCTGACATCTTCATGGTGATGTCTTAGGACATATATTTATCGTGGATAGGGGTTTACCACCCCTTTCTTTAATTATTAGCATGCATACAGGGACCACCACCCTAAACAAACTCTCAAAGTTGAGACAAAAATCAGATGTTTTACAGTGTTGATTTTCTTATGAGTAGCTATGATTTGTGCTTAGTATGTATCAGTATTTAGAGATGATCCTTTATGAAATGACCTTACACTGTAAGGAATGGTCTGTTGCAAGAGTTTGATTGTATTATACCAGTGACTCAGGCACTTTTCTACTTAAAACCAAATACACATTTGAAATGACAAATTTAAATGGTGAAATCACTTGGACAGTACACTTAGAAATAGTAGAGTGAGGGATACTATTAACATTTTACGATAATTTATAATTCAAAATTGTATATAAATTACATTCTGCTTTGTCTAGCTGTTGTAATCTTAACTTAATCGGCTCTAATTTAATGTCCATTATTCTGTATTTGCATTTTTTTAGCTACGAGTAGAGTTTCTCCCATAAGGTGTTCAGGTCAACAGCTGAGTTCAAAACTGCATAGGTGCAAGCTGCCTGACGTTGTTCTGCTGGAAAACATACAACATCTGGGAGGGGCTAGTTCACTGATGTATTTTAAGGCCTATGTAAGTCCAGAAAGATTTTTCTACAAGCACCATAGCCACCCATAAAAAACTGAAGAAGTCCATTTCCTATGTGCATTACCACCATCTTACAGTACTTTAGACTGGCAGAGTTACCTTATCACAGGTACAAATAGAATTGATGTTGCTAGAATCACAAGAAGTAGACTGGTATAAACGACTGATTTTTTTTCTAGTTAATTATGCTGAATAATTTCAAAAACAAATGTTTCAGGAAGGCCTGAAAAACAATTTTACAAAATTTTTGGTGAATTGAGGAGTTGAGAAATGAAATTGTTTCCACTTGAGTAAAAAGTTTGATTTACCTGAAAAGAAAAAAAAAAAGTAGGTTTTAACTATTTTTTCATAAAACTGAATCAAAGCAAATTTTTTTTTAATTGAAAAACTGAAAAATTTAAATGTCAAATATTTTTCCAGATTATGATTATTTTTGGTGACTGAAATAATCTTGTGAATGCAATAGAGATCTGGCTCTGGGAGCCTATATGCCTACTCTGTAATTTTATAGCCCTGCAATCTGAGCCCGGCAAGCCTAAATCATCTGACATTGGCCATCCACATTTGGTTTTATTGCAGTGTAGATGTGCTGCAAGTATTGCATAGGCAGAGTGAGATGCACACCAAAGCACCGCTCTATGGAAGCACAACTAATTGGTAAGAACTGATGGAAGGGATACAAACACTTCAGAGCTGATCCAGATGGAACAGAAATAATAATAAAGGTGCAATGGTGGACCGGAGCCTGTTTTGAATATGGGCATAGTATAAAGGGGGAAAATCCATAGAAAAGCACAGCCAAAGAACCTTTTACACCAACCACATATTGGACCATTATTATAATATTGTTTTACAATACATACTTAAGGCTGGTCTACGCTTCCAGGAAGAATGACCTGAATCTTCCAGAGTTCAATTTCACACATCTGGTAAAGATGCACAAAATCGATCTGTCTGGGTTCAGCAGTTGACCCCTGTACTCCCTGCAATAGTGAGGAGTAAGGGAAGTCGAGGGGAGAAATGCTGTCATCAACCTTAGTGAAACAGTTACATAAGTTCTGATACATAGATTCTAGCTTACACAATTGGTGTTGCTAGAATTGCATATCTGAAACTGACTTTCAGATCAAGTGTAGACCTGGCCTTAGTCAACAGTCCTTATCCTACCTGAATTCTTGAAAGAGGAATTAGAAATCTTAGTGGAGATATAGGTTAAAAATTTGGACTGAAACAAAGTGAAGATACAGGTTAAAAATTTAGACTGAAACATTTTGGACAGCATTTCAATGTCTAACAAAAAAAAAAAAAAAAAAAAAGCCAAAATGAAATCCTTATAGCTGCTCGTCCTGACTTTCCACTTCCATGCACCTTTCTGAGATCACATATATATGGTTGAAATGAGTGCACAAAGGTGTAAACCAATGCCACTATGATTTCGTAGTTAATAGATCATTTTGCTATTTTGGACCAATTTCAGACCTCCTAGAACATTATTGGATTTGTACCTATGGATATTAGTTGTGAATTTGTCTCTTAAATTTAAATGTTCCTTTCATATATAGTGGTATTAGTCAGAAAACTAAGAAATTTTAAACTGATTCTAAATGAAAATGTACTGCGTACTGACAATTTGAAATGACATTTTTTTTTTTGTTGAACACGATTTCTGTTTGTGAGAGAGAAGAGCTTTTCAGATTCATCTTGACCTGAAAAAGAATTCGGTGCATGCACAAAGTTGGTCCAAGCTGTCGCCTCACCTACCTTGTCCCTCTAATATTCTGGGGCCAACCAACTTCACTTAGTTACACATTTCACAGAACTATTCTAAACCAATGTGGCTACAATGCTGCATGCAACTATTTTTTTAACTAAATTTTGGTAATTTTATTTTTTGGAAAACATATTTCCATGCTCCAAAGACAAAAAATTTAATTTTGAACTGCTATATAGACATAAAAATGTTTTACTTTGAATTCTTAGACAAAAGAGAGAGAATTAAAATGCCATTTTCTAAGTGAAAATGTTTACTATAAAAACATAAGTTTTAAACAAAAAAAAAGCTTTAAACTCAGAATTGTATGCGATGTAAAAGCTCTGTTAACCAGCACTAATGAGAAAGTTCAGTTAATCAGCATTTCTAATATCTCCCAGTACAAATCTTCAGACTAGTAACTGGGACTGCTCAGTACATCCTGCAATTCCACATTCTGTACTCTACCTTTATGCAGAAGAGGTAGAAGAGAAGTAAGCAAGCTCAGATCAGGGATTTATTCAAAAAGCAACTTCCAGGTTGTGCCACAGGGTCATTACAGATTCTGCCTAATCTCCTCATTGTCTACAACCGCAATGGTAATTGATGTTGATAATGGTGATCCTGAGGTACTGCAGAATCTTGACTTGCCTTCTGAGTCATCAAAGAAAGGTTAAATTATGTTCAGTGTTGTTTTAGTGTTGTGTGTTTTTAGAGATCTGTATGCCATAAACTGCCCAGAGTGATACATAGTATCATAAGGTAACCAACTGTGCAGAAATCTTTACCTGTATACATGTAAGTGTTTAAGAAACAAAATACTCTGCAGTGCAGTGCAATCTATGTGCTAATTTATACATTTGTTGTATTGTATTCTAATTCTTTTGAAATATTGGTAATTCACTGATACAGCTCTCCGTTAACCAGACCTTAACTCGCACCACCCCATTTCCCCCACATACTGAATACAACAGCTTTTGTTGCAGTTGCAGACCTGATGGTCTTGTGTCTCTAACCATCAGAAACTGATCCAGTAAAAGATATTACCTCACCCATCTCGTTTCTTAAATAAGAATTGACAGTTTCCAGTGAAAAATTTCAGTTTTTGTGAAATCTTACTTCTTATTCAGGAAAACTGTGCCCCACAATTGTCAACCAGATCTAAAACACACATACAGTAAACCCTCGAGTTACGCAGGGGTTGCGTTCTTGCAACCCCAAGCATAACTTGAATTTTTGTTCAAGTTGAGCGGGAGCCAGGAACCATGCTGCCACCTGAATCCCAGCTCCCTGGGGTATGCAGGAGCTGGGAAACTGACCAGCCCACCTGGGCTGGTCAGTTTCTTGGCTCCCAGAATGGCAGGGAGCAGAGGACGAGGACCCTCATGGCTTGTCAGTTTCCTGGGTCCCCTAAGGGATGAGGACCTGAGAACTAAGTGGCAGCCTGGTTCCAGTCTCCTGGTGGCTTGCAGGACCAGGAAACTGACCAGCTCATGGCTAGTCCATTTCCCAGTACTGCCACCGCAGGGGAGCTGGGAACCAGGCTGCCATTTGGTTCCTGGCTCCCTGCCTCTCGCAGAACGTGGGAAACTGACCAGCTCATGGCTGGTCGGCTTCCTGGTTCCCACAAGCAGGGAGCTGGGAACCAGGTTATAGAACCTTCTCCCTCCCTTCCCCGTGCCCCATGTCTGGGGGAAGAGGAGGGAGAAAGCTCCAGCTGTGGGGCTGCAGGTCTCCTCGCCCCCATGGCTGGGGACCCTGCAGCTGGCTCTGCGGGGTCTCACTGCCCTCTGCTTCCCCACCACACACCCTTCTCACATAAAAGCGAGATATGCGCATGTTGAATGTGTGTATATTGAGGCATTACTGTATTCAATCTCATGCACATCAAGGAGCTGTGGGGCAGGAGGCTGGGGAGAGGGATTTTGGGCCCAATTTAGCACTGATATTTTGGAATCTGAAAACTATATTTGCTAGAACAATTCTTACATAATTTAAAATTCTCAACATGGTCTCTTTAAATTTGGGTATTTTGGACAAATGGGCAGTGAATTGCAATATCCTTTGTAAGTTGTTTTACAGACCTTATGACTTTGGACTGTGAACTGAACCTTCATATTTAAAATCATATGTAGTTCGGGTATTTGCAGGTTTTTTTCTCAGACTTTTCACAGAATAAGAATTTATACTTTGATATTATGTATCTATTACATTAAACAATATTTACAGTGAAGATTTATTAGTCTGACATTATTTGTTTCAAATGATGACTTTTAGGTACAAAGAATAAGATCTGTTTTTATAAATCCACTTACTGATTTATTGTGGATGCTACACAGCTGGCAGATGACTAACTCCCCCTCCGGACAACAGTATAAAGTGAAAAGAGACTGTGTATTATATGGAAAAAAATTAAATCGTTAGTGATGTCTGGTTTTCACTCAGAAATTGTACCAATGATAAAATGTATTCAAGAATTTAGAAAAGTGAAAAGGGAAGGATAAGCTGAGACAGATGCTGCTCAGTAAGAGCACGTTCAAAAACCGGCAAACTAAAGGCCTCAACACCCAACATCTGAAGACACAGTTCGAATATTTTTTGTGTAATTAAAATGGTATATCTTACACTTTACTAGTACTAGTTTGTCCTGACTTTGTAGTACGTTTCAAAATTGAAAGCTCTGGATTAGCATTGTTATTTTAAAAGCAGAGATGAGCTCTCAGAACAGACCTATAATACTGCTTAAAGAACAAACCCAAAACGACCTCTGAGAAACCCTGATGGTCATAGTCCCCCTTTTTCCATTTCTCCTTTTAATGCTGCTCAGTGGTGTGGTTGGAAACGGTTGCTTCTTTAGAGAAGCACGAGTTTTGTGTTATGAGGTTTGACTTTATTAGCAGGTCTTCGCTAATCAAGATTATCATATGGCATGGAAGTCCTTTTTGAAGTGAAGTTATGAGAACAAGACATCTATAAAAGAACACTAGTATGAAAAGGTATAACAGGTCTCCATAGCTCCCTGCTGTAGGCCCTGCAGTCTCATTATGTTCTGCCCCCAGAAAGCACAGCAAAGGTGGGTCCTCCAGACCTGCCTAGAAGGACTGCACAGAAGCAGTCAATCATGTCCCAGCAAGCACAGATAAAAGAAGATGCAAGGCCTTAGTAGGTCAGCCCCTACAGTTTCTTTTTTTTTTAAACTTCTTTTTTTTAAACTTCTCACTGGAAAGAGAAAATTTCCCAATCCACTGTCCTTTGGGCAGATTGAAGTTTGGTAGCCATTGCTGAAAAATATTTCAACTATTGGAAAGCATCTTCCCTTGAGCAACATCCCTAAGTACTTCACAGACTATCCAGAGGGTCTCTGAAGTCAGCCAGCACACATTGGGTTGTGGGCAGTGAGAGTATTTCTTCAAGATAAACCTGGAATTGTATTTTCTTCACTATTTGTTTTCTTTTTAGTTAAAGCTAGACCCTGGAGATTCTGGAAAAGATCCTGAATAAACGGTAAAAAAAGATGAACAATTGGCTTTGTTTGTGTAGTATGCTCACTTGACAACTGAAGGAATTTACTATCTGAGGTACATGTAGGATGTCTCATCATTAAGTAAATGTTTATCAATATTGATAAAGCCTGAAATATGTATGTAAGGGAGCAAAGTGGAAAAATATTGTTCATGCAGATCTAGGGATGGAGGTAGAGTCCCTTTATGATGTTGTGACCCAGGGGGAGCAGCCTAGCTGCCCTGGGAGTAATTGAATGAACAGTTAAATCATCCTGATGCAGCAAGTTAGGGAACCTGTGTATGTGAGGAAAAGTGTAAAATCTGCACTGCTGGATAGCAAATTGGATTTCTCAGTTGGACCAGGTGCCAGTGTCAGGCAACTTCCTTGGGGCCATCTGCAGTCATTCTGGGCTCCCCAACTGCTGAAGGGATGTAAGATCAATGTTTCATGCTATATAGGGTTGGGAAATTTACTCTGGCGTGCTGATTGCCTCAAAAAAGTGTTTTTTCAACTAGCCTTGGTGTCAGGTGCCTTCTTTTCACTTGTGAATCTTGATCCTGTTTCCTGTCATACCTGGGTGAGACAATGTAAGGCAACCAATCAAATCCTATAGACAGGCTGTGTGAAAATTCAGATGCATGTTTTACACAGTAAACTCTCAAGGGTAAAAGTTGTTTCTTATGGTTGTACAGTGCCTCACACACTCTGACATCAAAGCTGTTGGTGATCTCTCAGGGTTACTGTAAAAAAAGTGATGTTCATAATGGCAGTGTGAAAATTTGCCTGTAACCTTAAGCATACCATGTGTGACTATATGGTGAACGTTTACTAATCTAACATGGTTTTATCTAAGACTACTACCTGTCCTATTGTGCTATATTTTCAATAATAGTATTCATGAAGTAAGAATAATTGAATTTTACTTTAAAGCATATATTCCATACATAAATGTGTTGTTGTCTGCTAGCTTATGAGGGAATCCTTGCTTGTTTCCCTCATATTTTTCCTTGAGTCTTTTGCTGTGATAATTTTATTAAGCTGTTATCAAGCATCTTTTCTTTTTGCACATGAATACAAGAAAATATCACTGACTCAAGCTATCTTTTGCTTTTATGTAACAGCTTTTTGTAGAAACTTGTTAAATTCTCTGCAGGTGATACGCTTTAGAGATTGCCTCTTACTAAATTATTCCTAAAGCCCTACAGAGGTCTATTCTGTCACTTAAGCTTCCAAAATAGAGTGTAAATGGGATTAATGGGGTCCCATTGGCTTGTGCTGGAGCCAGGTACAGTGATGAATTTTAATCCATATTATGTTATAGAACCTTTCCAGGAGACTTACTGGAAGTTAAAAAATCAACCATACTGGATGATACTTCTGCGTTTTATAAATACTGCCTCTTTCACTTCATCCTGTCTAACTAAAAAAGACACGTTTGTCTCCCCTTAGCTAATCAGACTTAGTTTATGAGTGTCCTTTTCCTTCCATACCTGATTTGTTCTCACTGTTGTCAATCAATATTTGTGAATTATCTGTGAAGTGTTCAATGGTCCATTAACTCATGGTACATTAACTGTGCATTGCATATTAACTGTGAAGCCAGAACATTTGTACTGCAGCCATGGAGAGTTGAGGAAGAGACATGAAATGTTAATAAATCATGAATTCTTGATGACTAAGGAAGTGCAGAGGGTTCGT
The DNA here is from genome assembly GCF_033958435.1 of Carettochelys insculpta. Classification (NCBI taxonomy): domain Eukaryota; kingdom Metazoa; phylum Chordata; order Testudines; family Carettochelyidae; genus Carettochelys; species Carettochelys insculpta. The sequence continues at coordinate 103,948,674 of NC_134142.1, forward strand.
AAATGCCAAGGGAGCTAGAGTTCCTGAAGTATGAATGAAAAGACACTACCAATTTTTGGTGACTCTGTTTTTCTATGCAATTGTCAAGAAGCAAATATGAAAAGTTCCCCATGCTATGATTATCTGTTTAGATTGTATACTACTGGGAAAAGAACTAATTTTTTTACTGTTCCATATTTAGTTGTAGACCAAAGTCCACTGAGCTTCCGGTTTATGATTAGAGTTCTCAGGCACAGCTGCTCCTGCTGCTGCGGCTACTACTACTAGTACTGCTACTGTATGATGGTAAGAGAAAAGAAATGGAGACTCTCGAATCCATTGAAGGTGGGGATGGGTGAAGAGCAGTAGGTCCATTTCTAATCGGATCCTAGTATCTAATACAGATTAGCCCAGAATCTGAAGCTTGTAGGGCTATATCAGAGTAATTGTTACTCAAATATTGTTACTAGAAATGATGCAAAAAAACATTAGTTTTGCAAAATAATTGGAAATTTAGAAGTTGCTTTTCTTTTGAAGGGTTATATATTGATTCTTTTTTGTTGTTTTCCTTGAAAAACCTTTGAAGATTTTGTCAATTCCATGCTTCTGCCCCTCGAACATACCCAGTGCATTACTGAAATAGTTATTCAAATTCTTTTTTTAGTAAGATCACTTTTTCTACAAAGCTTTTTTGAAGGCACAACGTTTTTCACAAATTGAAAAATTTCAACAATGTTGAGAAATGTTTCAAGAAAAAATATTTTTAAAAATGTATTTTTTCCCAGAGAAACACCTTGGCATATCGCAACCAGCCATACTAATTGCCATACAAAAGCCATTTTAATATGGCTGTAAATAATCATTTAAAATGTTAAAATTAACTCACTTCAGAGCTGTTATTTTAATGATGCTGAATATAAAACAAGCGTAGGGATAATCAAAAGATAAGTTTATTTAGCAAATGCAGCTTAATATTATTTGATCATTAGCTTGCTTTATAATATCTTGCAGCACGCAAATGAATAACATTGACTCTTCGCCTATTGTCATGAATGGTTAAGTTATGTATTTTAACTACAGTTCTGAGGCAACACTTTCAAATGTATTGTGCTTATTTTTGTGGCTGAATTTCTCATAGTTGCCTGGAACTAGGAAAGAGAAAATTGGTGAAGGCAAATAAACCTTTTTGATGTATAAAGTATTCTTGCTAATAAATTCAGCTACACCAATCATCTCATGTTAGGGCTTGCTGATTTTGCACTAGAGAACAAAACAAATCCATGTTACTCTTTTCTTGGAGTCCCACTTTCAGAAATTATTCTTCTGCTGTTCGGTGAATCTCAGAAGCCCCAGTGATGAGGTTAGCAAAGCTGAAAAGATTTTTCTCTTGCTTTGCACGGTTGCCACACTGTAACTTGCATGGCATTTTCTTACTAGTATGTTCCACAAGGAACCAAAACAGTTTTTTGTTCTTTCTTTACCCAGGGTCCAAGACTCCAAGTTGGCAATTATCAAGGCAAAACTTTGTCATGACAAGGGTGTTTTATAATAAAGTTAACAGAACTCCTCTTTTTTTAATTTAGAGCAGTCATGTAGTTGGGCTTTCTACAAGCTGAAAGTCTGTATTTATGCTGTGGTCAAAAGCCAGGGTACGGATGGAGTGCAAGCAAGTGGTTAGGTCTCACCTATAGAGATTTGTCCTGTTGAATATCCAATCAAGCACATTTCACTTGGAAGGATCTTGGACCCTTAGTGCGTTGTGGTTGGTGACGGTCTTCATTCATGTGTCCTGTGGATTTTTTAACTCTCTGCAAAAATTTCTTGAGAGCTGCCTTTTCCCTGTCCACATCAGCACAGCTGAGAGCTGCAGCCCTCTGAATAACTTTGATTTTATCAGCACTCCTCTTCTCTTCCCCACGATTTGCAACTCTTGCCCATTGCAGAGCCATTGTGTCTTCAACCTTTTTAAGAGGCATCTTCTTTACCTTTAGCTTATTCATGCTGGACTTTTTAAAAAATCCACAAAACTACTATCAAGCTAGCCACAGAACTAATACTTTTCCTCTTGTAGGTACTGTGAGATATTAACTGAACTGTGAGATATTAATTGCAGCTTCTTTCTTGGAAGGCTTAAGATTAATAATTAACCAGCTTTCTGAGAGTGGGTTGTTCTCATTGTTCCCCTGTTGTGCTGTCCTTTTAGCTGATTTAATAAACCACCTGATAGGCTTTTACGTGGACTACTTTAATTTTGTCTAAATTTTTGAAAATATTTTGAAACATAAAGAAATGGAAACTGAAGAGCATTTTTTTAAAGAATTAAAAAGCACCAGAAGAAGTCACATTGAGATCATATACGTCACAATTTTATTCTAAAACTATTTTTTGTTAAGCAAATAGTGCAGCTACTGTTCACCCTCGCATTAGCTGTGGCAGTTGAATTACAATGTAATCGTATTGTTAGGGAATTAGTTAAGTCTGGGTAGGGATTGAATTGAAACCTCATTGAAATTCATATTTGACTGCATCTTTCATTTATGATTGCTGTAAGAAACAGCTAAGGAGCAGCATCTAAAACATGGAGTTATGGAGTCTCCTAGAAATCAGAGCCATTTAGGTGGAGAGTTCAGCTGGGTATTGTTCTGGCCAGGATCGTGGATTTGTCTGCATGTGTTTGAAAAAGACAAACTGGGGCTACAGACAAGACACAGAGACTGAGAGCAGATTAAAAAAATGAAGCAGCACTCTGTTGAAGCACCGTGCCACCCTGGGAGAGACCTATAGAAATAAGGTGAATCAGACGTTGTGGCTAAAACATATTTGGGTCTTATGAGCATAGGTAACACATGGAGGTTCCCCTCCCCTTCCCCAGCATGGCACGGCCCAAGTGTGAGCTTCCCAGTTTGCACTTCACTCTCAACCATGCTGCTCTAAAGTGGGGTTGGAGTGGGGAACAACCTCACATTCATTGGAAGTGGTGTGGCATTTCTGCAGGAAGAGGCGGAGCAGGGTGGGGAGAAGGCAGGGCTTGGGCAGAACAGGGGTAGCAGGAGGAAGGGTGTGGATGGAGAAGGGGTGGAGCATGAACAGAGCAGAGGCATGAGTGGGGAGGGAGCAGAGAAGGGGCACATGGTCAGTGCCCCTCCTTGTAATCCCAATGCTGCTCCCCTCTGCTAAGTGAGCTAAGAAACTGCTCCTGTGTTCACAGAAGCAGGACTTCGTAAATTAATAAGAGTGCTTGAAACAAAAAATTCCAGGAACCCTCATCAATTTCTGCTTCTGATTGTAGATTCTGATTTTGAGTAGCTGCTCATGTTTAAAAAGGGGGTATCAATATGTTGATGCATAAGCCCTTTGAAAGTCTGAAGAGAAACTATGCCATGCTTTTTCTAAAGAAAAAGCTAAATGTTGAGAAGCTAAATAGCGGTTTTAACTTTCTCCAGTTAAATAATCAAACCAAAACCAAAAACAACCCAAACTTCAGATTTGATTTGGAATGCAGCAGAAATTCATGACATTGGTTAAAATTATTCCAGATTTAAACTTTTTAATAGGTATTATAACATTTTGGCCATGTCTACCCTACAGCAATCTTTTGAAAGATGGTTTTCCAGAAGATCTCTTCCAAAAGCTCTTTTTTTGAAAGAGCACATCCACACACAAAAAAGGAGATCAAAAGAGCAGTCTGCAGTTTCAAAAAAGAGCATCCACACAGCCCCTGCTCTTTTGAAAGAATGGGCTAGGGGTTGAAAAATCAGCACCATGAGGACTGTCCTTTCAAACAAAGAGCCCCTGGAGCATCTCCACATGCTTTTTTCTGAAATAATCTTGTTGGAAAAGGTGCTCTTCCTCATTTGGGAGATGAAGAGGGCCTCTGGAAGAAGAGCTGTGTTCTTTCGGAAGGAATTCAAGAGCATTTTTTTTGTGGACACTCCACTTGCTCTATCAGAAAAGGGCCTGGTTTTCCGAAAGGACTTCCTCTGTCTCACAGGCTGCATCTACACTAGCTTTTCAGCTCCTATTTAGAGATGAAAAACCCATTTGGATGAAATAACAAGTATAAGCCGAATACTTTTGAAGTTTTTTTAAAGTGTGTGGTAAACATATAAATAATAAATTATTTTCTTCTTAGCATAAGGCACCCAAATTCTCTATCCAGGAACAGAAGTGATAAAATAGAACCAGAATAAACACTCCTCTGATGTTTGTGGGGTGAGGACTTGTACAAAGTGTGCACCTCACTTAAATCTCCCTGTTGTGGGTCATAGAGACTCAATGCCTAGATGTGAATTTCACAGTTTGTAGCTATTTAAATATCAATATTTCACCTGATAAGCATGTGAGCCAGTTTACGCCACCTGAACATCTAGTTCAATATGTCAATTCCTTCTGCTGAAAGTAATTGTCTGGAACAGATATTATAAAAAGAAGTCTACACATTCAGAATTTGATTCTGTTGTGGTCAATTATGTCACAGGGAGGCCTCATTTTGGTCCTGTGTCTGCCAGCTGTAAAATTTTTCATTGTATGTTACTAGAATTAAGTATTTTTCCCCATTGGTATTTTTGCATATTAAATGGAGGGAGAGAATTATTTTCCCTGTTCCCTTAAAAAAAAAAAAACCAAAAAAAAAAAACCACCTAAATCCTTTCGGCAGAAACTGACATGTTGGACTAGTTGCTCAGCTGTGTAAACTGTCTTACATCTGGTCCATTCTGTACTCTACATCTTAGAATATAAAGATACAACAAAGCTGAACAGAACATTGCAAAGGGCAAAAGCTCAGTTTTGTGGCTTGTTTCTGTAGTGTGTATGTTCTTGGTGAAGCACATTCTTCTCTTTTAGTCCATACCTAATCATTATTTCAGAATTAATAATTTTTTAAATTTTTCTTGTGAAAATCACAAACGTTCAAGTATAAGGTTCATAAAATAATAGTTTTTCATTAGTGAGACTATTATGTCTATGCAATTTCTCCCTTTTCTAGCCCCTAACCCAAACAGAGGTCAGATTACATGAGTGACAGGATTTCCATTAGTTTGATCCTTCACTACACAAATCAGAAAATAACAGATTTTAATGGGGAAAAATTTACCCCAAGAAACAATGTAACCAAAAGCAAAATCAGTCTCGGAGCATCTCTCTGTATGGTACAGTGCAACCAGGTTTTTTAAAGGCTTCCTTTAGATTTACTTGTGCATTTGTTTGGGAAAGGTGTGCTGACATCTACTGGAAATTTAAAACACTTCATCATGCACTTCCAAGTCTCCAAGCAAGATGGGTTTGGTTTAAGAATTAGAGCTGGATGAATAATGCGAATATGCTTCTGCGCATTTTTAAACAAATCAGTTTCTGCCATTCTTAGGCTCCTTTGGTATCTTTTTTTTTCCCTGTACAAAGGCCTATAATAAATTGTTAATTGTATGAATAATGGCAGATAAGCAGTAAGCTCCCATAATGGACTTAGAGGTTCACCCTCTCTAGTCTGGCACGCTTGGGAACTAAGTAGTCCTGGACCAGGGGAGGTGAATTCTGTCCCTGTGCTGGCCTCCAGCCTCTGCTCATGGGTTCCCCTTCCCACTGTTGCCCCCGGCTCTCCAACTGTCCCAGCCACAGTTTCCCATCTGGCCCTGGCTGTGGCTTCCTGGAGCTGCTGCTTCCTGCCCAGTCCCAGAGATGAGCTCCACAAGCTGCTGCTCCCCAGACTGGGTCTTTCTGTCCAGCCCCAGCTGCAGCTTCCCAGCAAGCCAGCCCTGGGAGCTGCTCTGTGGCTGCTGCTGGCCACACCCTCTTCCCCTTTGCCGTCAGACCAGCTGTAGTTGCTCTGCCCTGGGCTCCTGCCGTTGGTGTAGCTGGCCCCTTCTCTTCCCAGCTCCAGAACTCTATGGGCTTGCAAGTTTCATGGTCCTGCCAGATGATGGATGTTGCCGGATGCAACAATTAGATTTGGGAGTTTCAACCTGTACTTACAAGAGTGAAATCTAATTTGCTTTCTGAGTATTTGCACCACAAAGCTGATTTTACAAGTTATGTTTACCAGACTGGGGAACAGAAACAAAACTGAGCAAATAATGAGGCCAATCTCGCTTGAGCCATATTTGGCCTTTGAATAGCAACTCTTAGTTTAAAGAAACTTGTAAGCAATTCATCAAGTAATTTTTACATAATGAATGATTAAATTGGTGAGGATTGCAATCTGTTCATCAATATTCTTTGAGAAGAAAGAGATGAAACTTATTCACCATGAAATGTATTAAGTAACAATGGTTTGCACAGCTCCACATGGTACGTCATGGAAGAGGGTAAGAACTCCTGTTATATCCTTATGCAGGCTTCTTGGTCTTTGGGTGCGCAGGAATTGGAGGGCTACGTGTCTGCCTATTCTGTCCCTGGAGCAATTGTGTGGGGATGGTGCAGGGTGAGGCCACAGAATGGGGGAGGACTATGTCCTCTAATCCAAGCACACTTGCTTGGCAGAATGAACAGCTGAGAGGAGTTGTCACTTGCTGATGTAGACCACCACCATTTAATTCCATCTATAGCAAGAAAGAATTGGGGGAAAGCATTGTGCATCCGAATCAGCATTGATGTTTATAGACTACCTTTCTTTCACAACTGGGCGTAAAAGCACTAGGTATCTTAGTTTTCCATAGCTTACATGACTATATAAAATGAGTCTGTCACACAATTAAAAGTAATACGAGGCAGAGCTGTATATTCTCATTCTAAATTACCTGCTGCGTTCAATATCATTCCACTGGCTCTAAGTAGATTTGTTTCCTCTGTCATTTGTACACATTAAATGTCCTTTTTTTATATGAACTGCTAGAACTGTATAACTCAAAAATGGCCACTTTGGGTCAGATCACCGGTCCATCTAGCCCGGTGTCCTATCTTCCAACAGTGGCCAGTTAATCTATCCTCCATGAGCTTTTCTAATTTATTTTTGATCCCAGTTACACTTTCGTCATTCACAACATCCCCTGGCAACAAGTTCCACCGTCTGTGTTTTATGTGATGAAGTTTTTCCTTACATTTGCTTTAAAACTGTTGAATGTTAATTTTGTGTGACTCCTGGTTCTACTGGAATTTTAATAGGTGATATCTAGCATTTTGACTTTATCCATTTGGGCCAAACTCTGCTGTAGGCTGGAATATATGTATCAATTGGAACTACTACAGTAATTGAAGAGATGTTAGTTCTGTTTTGGATCAACATTTAGACAAATAAATGCTAAGGGCATTAGAAAAGAAAAATGAGAAGTACAAGAAGAATGCATGAGCTAAATGTGTTTTGGAAAAAATATACTGTAGACCAAGCATCCAAAAATATCTAGTGATTTTTGGGTGTCCAGTCTGACACATCATTATATGGGCCTGATATTCAGTGGCTGAGTGTTCACACTTCCTGAATTTCAAGACCTTTTAAGATGTCAAGTTAAGCATCCAAAATCACTTGTCACCTTTGAAAATGTAGGCCTGTTAGTTTGATTTTGTTTAAGATGTCTTCAGTGAAATACTTCATTATGGAAGGTGGGAGATTTTGTCAATAATTGAATATTAAATGGGAATATTTTCAGGACATTAAAGGGAAAACATGTTTAAATGTTCCTCATGAAAGCTGTGAATCCAAACTCAGCTTCATCTTACAGGTTGAACCTCTCTAGTGCAGCACAATCTAGTCCTGAACACCCATGGTCTGGTATGATTTCATTTATCCCAATGTCCATTTATCATGGATGCAGTCAAGTTTCCCATGTTCCCATAAGAGTTTGTTTACAGGCACCAGTCCTGGAGTTCGGTGTTCTGTGCTGTTATTTAACTATGCGTTTTCTTAACAGATCAGTGAGCAGTGGAAGTGTTGGTAATGCTGCCAGATAATACTGATTCAGCAAATTCTCTGGTTCTGCACCCATCAGCTCCTAAGGACTAGAGAGTTTCCATCTATACTAGTTTGACTGTGAATGTGGCTAGAAACCAAGTATGAATGAAGATGAAAGAGATCTCTCTTGTGCACATTGAGAAATGCAAAAAATAGTCCTCCTCTTTCTCCCAATTAATGCCGCTGGTTTAAACAGGCTTTCTTGAGTTCTCTGAATTTACATAATCCAAAAACTGTTTTTTTTTTTATTGTTTTACCATCTAGATCTCACCCTCGTCTCTACTTTATCTTCCATATTACCCATTTTACTAAAAATACTGAGTTGCTGATCCAAGAAAGAGATTGTTTAGCGTTTTCCACCCAACATTTTTCCCACAAAGACATTAATGTTCATTAAAACCTGTTACTTTCTGCCTCAAAGGCAAGACAAGCAACCACATGGGGATTTAACACTGGTGGTGTACCTCTGAGCAAATGGGTCATTGTAGTAACCTAAACTTGCCACCTTCAGTTCAGGCTTGTGTGGATAAGATCACATTCAGATAGAAGTAGTTTCTGCAGTAAAGAGCAAGCTTTCTACAAATCATGTTTTTTCTAGATGTGCATATGTCAGGTGAAACAGATTGCAGATGTGATAGTCTAACTTATTTTCAGAATTGGAACAGTTTGGCTGCCAATCAGCATTAAAGTGAGAAGCTCTGACATGACAGTTTTCTGACTTGTATTAATAGGTTTTAATCCTGTATGTTACCATCTCCTAGCATTCCTGCATTGTGTCCGTGGTTTGCACAGGTGATGAGTTTCTAACAGTCCATCCATCTTATTCAGCTGACTTGGTGCAGATTTATCATAAAACAGAAAATATCTTTTCATACTTCCTGTGCCTATAGGCAAACTCATGTCTATTCACTGCTGATTGCTTGCATGCCTCAAACCTACTTTTACTGCAGACCTTGAAGCAAAACATGCATTCCTAATATTTATACAAAGATGCCACGTGCATTTTCAGTTAACACTCAGACTCAACTGCTTTGCTGAATCTGGCAACCGTGCTCAGCCTCTTGCCACTCAAACCCTGGGTAATACAACCAACAAGCCACTGGCACAAATAAGTGGTCAGAGCCTTAGCTGATATAACTCACATAGATGATTGGTGCTACAACAGCCTACGCAAATTGAGGATCAGGCTGAAGACCCATTATGTGTGGTGAAAGATTTAGGATATGGAGTACTAAAATCTTTCCCAGCAATATCACATGATATCCCATTATTAGTAGTTACAGTAAATCTATCTTTTCAGAGATGTATTTCGTAATGGTTATGGCAATTCTTGCTTTCAACTGGAAGTTACACAACACTTATATTAGGAATGGGAATTAGCCTGAATAGTGGGCTAATTACGCTGCTGGATTTGAAATGTGCTATGGTTCTTAGTAGGATTTTTCTTAATTTTGGGAGACATTCTGGTTCAGGAAGGGTGAGAACATGGACCCAAAGCATAAGCATGAACCATTTTTGAAACTAAAGAAATGTAAGGTACAATTGTGATTTTCTAATGAGCCACAAGAGGGGGAAGAGTGAACGTAAATGAGAGGACCTGACTTGAAGGAACAGGAGTTAGGTTTAAAAGACAATGAATAACTGTTAGATGTGACACAATATTGTAGTAAAGCCAAACTTTAGTACATCAAAAAGTATATGTTTGTGGAACAAAGACATTTAAAATAGACATTCAAAGGCAATTTCCTCCTTTGTGTGCTGCTTGTTTATAATCACATCACTCTGAGGTCAATGGACAAACCACATTTTCTGTTTGCAAAATACCATGACAATCTGTTTATTCATCTCTTGCCTTGCCGCCTTGATCTGAGAAACATGCTAATTAATTGGCAAAAATAGAGCTCAATATGATCTGAATAATCACATAAAAATTCTCATGCTCTGTTTTTAATTTTTTTCCCCAGTTATCCCTCCTCCTCTAACACTCTGGGGATCTCTTTCACGTGTACTGATAGCAGGAAAACTAAATTACTTCTCTGAAGCCTATTTGGAGTATGACAGATGGTGAACTTCCTAGTCCTTTTATGCAGTGCTTCTAACCTTTGTAAGAACCCCCAACCCTGTATCTCTTCCACCTCACCTTTAGGAGTTGCCACTTCTCTGCTTTCCTGGCCACTCCCTCTCTTACTTTCTGTCCCTGTTACTTTTTATTTTCTTCTTTTAGTTTGTGTATGTTTTCCATTTTTGTTTACTTTTCCTCTGTCTTGATTTTTGTGCCCCTCCTCTGGGCCATTACCTGTTTCCCTGTTCAGAAGAAAGGTCAGGACAGTTCAGGGGGTATCCACTAGTGGCTCTCTGAGCCCAGAACATAAGTACTCTCAGCCAGAGGTGGAAAAAGTACCCAAAAAGTTACCTGAGTAAAAGTGCAGCTGCTTTCGCTTCTGGATACTTGAGTACAAATTATATGTGGGTGGGTGGGCGAGGGGTGTGTGTGTGTGTGTGTGAGAGAGAGAGAGAGAGAGAGAGAGCGCATGTCCGTGTGTACGTGCATGTGTGCTTTTTCTCAGGTATTTTTCCAGAGGGACACCAGTAACTTGTATTTAAGTACATTTCCCCCCAAACATTTGCACTTTTACTCAGTAGCTTTTTGGGTACTCTTTCCACTTCTACTCTCAGATGAACTGTGTGTTGCCAAACCAGGCACATTATATTCTCAAAAATAACCCAGACGTTATAATCAAACCAGCTGACAAAGCGGGTGTTGTTGTCACCATGAATAAGTCACACTATGAACAGGAGGCAGCTGGACAACTCTCCAACACCACATTTTACAGACCTCTCTCCACTGATCCCACTTCGGAATTCCAAAAGAAATTACTACTACTTAAGGAACTCCCTGCTGCTACTTGGGACCTTATTCACTCAGGTGCACCATCTGAGCTCCAACCTGGATTATTCTATTTACTTTCCAAAATCTACAAACCTGGAAACCCCGGACGCCCTATCATTTTGGGTATTAGCACCCTTACCATGAGACTATCCAGTTATGTAGACCCTCTCCTCAAACCATATGCCGCCAACACTCCCAGCTAGCTCCAAGATACCACTGACTTCCTGAGGAAATTACAAAACATTGGAAAAATTCCTGACAGCACCATCCTTGCCACCAGGGATGTAGAGGCTCTGTACACTAATATTCCACATGAAGACGGATTACAAGTGATCAGGAATACCATCCCTGATGTCCCCACAGCCAATCTGGTGTCTGACCTCTGTAACTTTTGTTCTCACCCACAATTATTTCCGATTTGGGGACAATTTATACCTTCAGATTAGTAGAACTGCTATGGGCACCCGCATGGCCCCACAATATGCCAATATATTTATGGCTGACCTGGAGCGATGATTCCTCAGCTCTTGTCCCCTATTACCCCTCCTCTACTTACAATACATTGATGACATCTTTATGATTTGGACCCATGGTATAGAGACTCTAGAAGAATTCCACAGAGACTTTGACAAGCTGAACCCCACCAATTTATGCCTTGACTGCTCCACACAAGAGATTTCCTGGACACTACAGTACAAATCAAGGATGGCCTGATCAGTACCACACTCTACCGGAAACCCACTGATCACTATACTTACCTACATGCTTCTAGCTTCCATCCTGCACACATAACTTGATCCATTGTTTACAGTCAAGCCCTTAGGTACAATCGCATTTGCTCTGATCCTACTGACAGAGACTGAAAACTACAAGAGCTCTACCAAATATTCATACACCTAAATTACCCACCAGAAGAAATAAAAAAACAAATAGACAGGGCCAGATGAATACCCAGCAACCAGCTAGGCCAAGATAGGCCCCAAAAAGCCAAGAACAGAACACCACTGGTCATTTCCTACAGCCTCCAACTCAAACCACTGCAATGCATTATTGAAGACCTACAACCTATCCTCAGTCAGGATGCCACGCTCCAGAAAGCCCTAGGTGACAGGCCTGTTCTCTCATAGACTACCTCCCAACCTTATGGGGATTCTCACCAACAGCCACAGTCTATACTGCAGGAACACCAGTCCTTGAACTTTGCCTGTCAACAAGGCCTGTTGCCAGCTTTGTCCGTACATCTATTCTGGAGATCCCATCACTGGACCTAACCAGGTTATTCACAGAATCACGGGCACATTCTTATGTTCCTCAGCTAACATCACATATGCCGTCATGTGCCAACAATGTCCAGATGCTTTGTATATTGGACAGACTTCAAACTCTCTTAGACAAAGAATTAATGTGCATAAAACAGACATTAAACCACTCCTGATTCTCAAACCTGTCCGTGAGCACTTCAATGGACTGGGCCATTCTGTTAATGATCTGAAAGTATGCATTTTACTGAAGAGGAGTTTTCACAACAGCTTGGAAAGAGAGGCTGCCGAACTCTGTTATATTCAAATTCAACACATTAATGCGTGGTTTGAACTCGGATGGGCATTTTCTAGCTCATTATAGGGGCTTTTTTGCATACTTGACTTTATTTAATTCTTGACTCCATGCCCCCTCCTGGCCCTATTCTGCCCCTCTGCTCTCTGATTTGCTCACCTTCGTAATATTTTTCTGATTTGTCAACCTTGATTACTGGTTTTGGCTCTCTGTGCCTTAAATATTGAATCTGTTCTGGTATGGCTATGATCTGAACAAGTGGGTCTGTCCAATGAAAGCTCATCACCTAATAAATTATTGTGTTAGTCTTTAAAGTGCTACTGGACAGCTTTTTTGTTTTTATACGCTCCCTAGTTAGCTGCTTCCTGTACTGCTAGCCCTGGGTGTGTTAGTGACTCCTGTGACCCATTAGAGTGGGGAGGAGAACAAAGGAAGGTGGGTATCAAGAACCCATGCACTGCTTTCTCCACACCACATTACAGAGTAGACCAAGGATTATCTACCTTTCTCTCCTCCCTGACTCCTGTGTGCCACAAGTAGACTAGAGAATACAGTCCCCCATTCTGTATGTGTGAGTTACATTCTGTTTGTTCCTAGTTGTATGATTGTCCATTTGGTGGTGTTAAAACATACTGGGGGAAGAAATCGGTTGTGGGAAGCTAGGCCATACTGAAGTCCATAGAAAAGCTCTCATATACTTCAGTGGAACCAGGATTTCACTCATGCTGCTCAAATGAGCCTCAGCTCAACAGGTGTTCCAGATCACTCTCTCTCCAATTGATGAGTTCTTATGCAACCAATTTTTCTATCTGTCTTCAAACTTTAACATCAAAAAGTGAAAAGAAAATTGGAACCATTACAATTTTGTTACCAACTTGAGCCCGAGGAAAATACTTCACCTTGGAATGTGGAGATGGAACCTAATGCAAAAGAGGAATTTTTGTTTAACAGAAATTTCTCATGAGTATGAGGCATTCCTTCTTTGAAGCTATAGCACACCTACTCTGTTACACTGATGCAACATGACTCTTGCTTGAAAACTTATTTCTCTCACCAACAGAAATTGGTCCAATGAAATATTTTACCTCTCCAACATTGTGAATCTTGCTGTCCATATTCAGTGTGTTCTGTTCTCTAGTTATATTGAATATATCTGTTGTTTACACATTTTTCTTTTACCTAATTTAGAATATGCATGTCAAAAATAGCTTCATCTGAAATGTTGAACAGTTACTAAATCTTAACTGAGAGTCACAATAATCAATTAAATGGGGACTTTACAATGAGGAAAATTCTTTGCCGTTAGCTAGGGATCCAAAACTTCATTGTAAAATTGTGTGTGTGTGTGTGTGTGTTTCATTTCTAGTACAGATTGGAGAGCTCTTCCAACGTCAGGTGGGGAAACTTTGTGAATATGGCATGGGAAAGTAGAGTGTCTTTTGGATACTTGTGCTGAATTCTTATATATTAAGCATTTAAATGCTTAAGTGTTGACAATGCTCATGATTTTCTGTGAATCTCATAATAGCTAGCATGTTTTTTGTCTGTTTTTTTTCCTGAAAGCCCCAGCTTCAGGGATCAAATGAATATAAGGGAACATTGTCTTTAATTTAAAAAAAAATATGGACTTGATGGTTGCAGAGAGAAACTGTACAATATTGAAAATCAAAGGCTCCCCAAACTAGAAAACAAATGAGAATACGATATGTAGTGTATTTTTTTTTTTTTAGAACCTCATGATTTGTAAACCACTCATGATTCAGCAGAGCTTGACTCATAAGTTTTGAACACTTGGCTTAAAGGAGCTCAGGCATGATCATATTCTCTGTTTCCATGAGTGGAGACATCTTCAGGTGGATTCTCTCCAGGGGAACTTTCGATGGAGGGAGTGAATGTTTCTGAAGCATCACTGTCGTCTTTCCCTGGGAGTGGAAACTCCTTGTCAGGAGCTCAGTGGTGAATGAATTCTGAATGGTTTCAAGGGCAGAACTGAGGATGGAAAGGGTAAGCACCATTCACTATAGTATTTCATTTGCCCTAATGGTGGTGAATATTTTTGCTTATGATAATATTGCTTGGAGCAGCATTAATTTGGGCACATTAACTGCAGTAACCTCAGGGAGGAGATTTTTTTTCAAAAGCCTGGGATGGCTGCTTAAGGGCAGCATGACATCTGCAAAATTTCCTCCTACCTTTTCCCTGTCATGCAAAACTTATTTATCTTTTACATGCTTTACATTCTTCCCATGGGTATTTAGCAAGGGAGAGTTCAGTTTAAATGCCCCTTAGAAGAATCCATTGTATGATGATATATTAACTTTGCACAACTTCCAATATGGAGGAAAATACCTAAATAGGAGGTAGAAATCACAGTTGATCTCAACCTTGGAATTTTACCCTTGCTTCTCATTATAGCTTTCCTACAGGGACTGGGAACTTTGACTGACCAAATAGGAGATGCCAGGCTCTCTATATAATGCTAACTTAATGAGAAGACACAAAACACATTAAATAAGCCACAGAAGCATTTTACAATTGACTTTTGCAATACATAATTATTGGGCAAGCCAATCAAAATGTAAACTAAAGAAAAAGTAAAATGCTGAAAGTGATTTTACAGAATAATTATTGTTGCTCATAATAGTAATATTATTGTTTGGAGATGAAATATATGAGCTATGGCTGTTAAATTTATTAGCTACAGTAAAATGCCACATTATGTGATTACAGTTTAAAGAGACAGCTCTCTAGAAGGTGTGAATTAGGGCTGCTTCATTGTAACAAGTGGTGCTACACCAAGTTACACCAGCTGTAGATCCGGCCCCTCTCCCTGCACCCCCCCACCCCCGAAGAAATGCTTGAACTATCTGAGTAGCTTGAAAGCAATATTATATTTACATTTCTGCCATCTGTACAACACCATTTAGACACAGTGATTTGCTTCAAAGGAGATATTTACAGGGTTTTGAAGTCTTCCTTTTTGTTTACTGTCAGCTATTCATTAGCAAAATACACAAAATGAAGTGCACAGCTTTTACAAAGTCGGTACCAATAAAAGTTACAAAGAGAACAGCATTGTTAGTTTATACCGTGTACAGTGCTGGAAATGGAATTCAGCTCTGGTTCTGTTACCATTACAGTGATTTTACTGGTCAGCTACATTTGCTCACATGGATAGGAGCTACCTGAAAACTTTAAAGTGCCAAACAGCACCTTGGGAAACTTTGAATACTTCCTCTGGTTATCTTGATCTTTGGAGTACCCCAAGGCAAGATGCTTGACTCATGCTAGCAGCCTGAATGTATCTAATGTATATTTCCTCACTTTTTTTTTTTACAAAACGATAAACCTGAGGTGCCCTCTGACTTCAACTCTAAGAAACCAAACTAGAAAAACACAGATTGCTTTTTTACATTTTCCCTGGTAACAGCTGTAAAACTATGCACTAAAACCCTCTGCCAAAATGCTTTTACATGAATTTCACTTCCCTATTGGTTAGCTGTACTCAGGTTAATTAAAAGCAGCACTCCTCAGTTGCAGTTTCCGGGTTGTTTACTGAAAGGGGCATGACTACTCCAAAGACTCATGCTGCTGTTATGCTGCTCCTCAATGGAATGTGAACTAAACTGAATTGCAGTAGGGGGCTCCAAAGTCTGGGGCATTTGAGCTACCGCCTCTGAAATGATCCTTGGTTTGGGGAAGATGGAAATGCACCAGTTATTTTCTCATTAGTGAATGGGCTGCAAATCTGGGATGAAGGTAGATGTGTTTCACTTGGATTATTTCCCTAAAATGAGGAGGTGACTGTGGTCTCCAGGGCAGGACAAAGTGCAATGAATATTTCAGGGCATCGTTAAGTGGCAATTTTCACACTTCTTGCATTCTGTTTGCTCTTTGCTTCTAAATGCAGATTGTTTTTACGTTCTAAATAAAAAATAAGTGGCCCTATGTGTACTGAGAAGTTAAAAGGAACAGGGATGGATTTAATACCCTGCCTGGTGTCTTGGCAGCAGCACTTAATACTCCACTGTGGGGACTAGTAGGTTCAGCACCAACCCCAGAAGTCTTACTACTTGGCCTGGCAGACAGTGAGTATAATGCATAGACAATGAGCTCATTCTGCAGGTGGAATGTTCAGCTGCATTGATCTTACAGCACGCCTGGCCTGCAAAGATTTTTAAAGAAACACCAACTCTGATGTGAAAGGAAATTGCACTGCCGCTGCCTGTCTTTCTGGCAGTTTAGCTTGCAAACTTAATAACATTAAAAGGAAAAAAGAAAAACAAACAAGCAAACAAAAAAGCCCTTTACACAGTAAGGCTGAAACAGCTACACAGACACAGTAATTTCCTAGAAATAGTTTTGCTTATTGTATTTGTTATCTAATCTTGTATCACTTAATTGTATTTTCTGGAGTCAGCCAGCCTCAATGGCTACACTGAAATCAATTCTAACCTGTGTATGATGGATATTAGATGTCCGTTAATGAAGCACATGTTTCGTGGGCAATTCAAGTACCAAAGTCAACTCACATGGTTGCATGCTTTATATCTGTATTGGCATCTTAGGGATCTGTTCTATAATTGAAACAGGAAAAGAGTGGCACTGTGAGCTTCTAAAAGTAACACAGAATCTCTGAATTGTAGCTAGCTGAAATTCTAAGGTTGAGGGAGTCTTAGAATGGCTGACTGACAAAGACACAAGAAAGATTAACAAAGTCAAGAGTATATGGGCAACACTCCTTACAATTCATTCCCATAGCTAACGGTGAAATGAAAGGGAAAGGGAAGTTAGGGCTTCACCTTGCAATAATTCTGATTGGCTGAGGAGAGCTGAATGGGACACCACTTCAGAGCCCATCAAAACCTCCCGCATGGGGGTTCCTGCAGGGCAACAGTGAGGTGCTATTTTCCACAGCCAAGTATATGGCTTCTGTACTACTTCCAGTTCTGTCAGCATAACACTTTGTTTAAGACTTTTTTTCCCAACAATTACAGGTATTAAAAATGGTTCAGCTAGGACTAGAGCCAACTATTACAGAACACTGTTCTGCAAGTTGGTTTTTTTCACTAAGGTGGACAAACTGCTAGGCTACTTGGGAAGTTAAGGGTGGCTACATCGTCTGTTCCAATATGAAAAAAAATTGGATTTGATTTGAAGAAAGAATAGTTTTTGGTTAATTTTATTGTTTCCAAAGTGCCTGAAGCCTTTGAAAGTAATAAGCAATATAAAATAAACTCTTAATGGGTCAGAAACAGCCTTGTTCAACTTATGTTTCCATAGCAGTACATGAGCTTTCTGTATACTTTGGCACTGGAAAATGACACAACTTGTATTTTAAAAAATACCAGAACAAAATTCATCAGTAGCATAAATGGGAACCATGCTGTTGGTTCTAAGTTTTTATATTAATGGCAAGTTTGATCACAGAAACGTATCTTTGTTTTATTTCCATGTAACAATAAATATTGGCTAAATTCAGCTGCAAAGTATAGCCCATATGTAATGGAGTATACCAAACCTTGAGGGCCAGGCTTTTTGGGTGGAAAAGGCCCCACCCCTGAGACCCTGCTGGACATGCTCCAGCTGTAGCACAGGTATAAAGGCCAGGGAGGCCAGTCAGTTAGGGCTGGCCACCTGGGGAGTAGGAGCTCTTGCCACAGGGTGGGTGGCAACCTTCTCCAGAGGCGGAGCCATGACTGCAAAAGGAGGAGGAGCAGGAGCAGCAGCAGCAACAATGGAAAAGACCCACAGAGTAGCAGTCGCAGCAGCAGCAACCCGGGGGGACACAGACAGAACCAGGATGGCTGGGCACTTCCAGAGCAGGGTAGGAAGTAACTCAGGGCAGGGAACTGGGAGGGCCCATGTTGTGAGCTCAGAGTGTTGTGGTGAGGATCTTCGCTGAGCTGGTGGCTGCGGTCACACACCCAACACCGACAGGGCCTTGGGCTGGATCTCGGTGGAGAGGGTGAGCCCGAGGTCCCCTACCTCCACCCCAGGAAGGGGGAACTGTGTCTAGGCCACTGGGCCTACGTATGTTGATTAGGCCGCCAGGCCAGCATATATTGACGGAGTTGCTGGGGCCTGCAGATGGGGACTGGGCCACTGGGCCTGCACAGAGTGAGTAGGCTGCTGGGCCTGCACAGGTTGATTAGGCTGCTGGGCTGATATATAGTGGCTTGACCACTGAGGCCTGAAACTGGGACCAGGTCACTGGGCTGATGCAGACTGATTAGGCTGCCAGGCCAATGTATATTGATTGGGCTGCTGAGAGCTGCAAACAGGGACGAGGCTGCTGGGCTGGCATAGATTGATTAAGCCACTGGGTAAATGCATATTGACCAGGCTGCTGAGGCCTGCAAACAATGGCTGGGCCACTGGGGTCATACTTTAGCTATGAGGCTTCACTGCCCAACTGTAGGGGCAACTGATATTGACTTTAGCTGTTAGACCATGCTGCCGTGACGTTCGGGGTGATTCATACTGACTTTGGCTACTAGGCTTCACTGTCCCGACAGCAGGGGTGATCCATGTTGACTAGGCTACCAGGCTTGTGAACCTAGGCTAGGCCACTGAGGCTTGACTAGGCTGGGGGGCCTGGCATGAGGAATAGGTTTAGACTGTGGAGCCCTGAGGGCAATGCAAGAGCCCTCGGGAGCAACGTGGGGCAGAAGACCCCACCAAACTGTAGGTAAGTGTAGTGCATAATCTGCCCCAGAAGACATTAGATCATAGAATAATTTCTGTGGCCAGTAGGTATGGGGAGGGAACCTCTTCAGGTTTCCAGTTGCAGGAAAATACTAAGTGGTCAGTAGTCCAAATTACTACTCTGTGCCAACACCCAAAGTTGAGGAACTCTGAATAAGGGCCGTGGAAGTGTATGGGGCATCTTGCACAAGTGGAGTCCAATCTGTCTAGTCTTGAATAAAGACAAACTTGTTGCCTCTGCTGCTCACCCATCAGTCCTTTACATGTTGCATCTCCCTTGCTGTCTTCTCACTGCTCTGCACCTTAACCCTCCCTCCTACAGGACCGTCCTTATCCATATGCAGCTGTGTAGGGCACTTGAAAATTTGGGGCACCTCTGCATCATAATGTCCACCCAGCTCCCTCTCCCTATGCCTGTTCTGTGCCCTGGGAAAGCCCAATTACACACCTACCCAGAGTGTGCGCCAGGAGGAACCAAGCACTGTATGTACCAAAGCCCTACATAGTGATGGCACAGGGAAGTCTTTCCAGCCTCTGTGGTTCTGCTTCCTCCAGAGCGAATCTTGTTCACTTAAAAGTGAACAAACCTTCTGGACCTCATAGCAGAACACTGACCCTGTGAAAGAATTGGTCAAGTGCTAATGAAGCCATTTAACAGGTTTTTGGCAACCCCAGCTATATACGGAGAGTTGCCAGGACTAAATTTGCTTTAAAAATATCATTAGTGTGTTGCTGAAGATTATAAAATCACATCTCTGGAAAATTATCATCCCCCCCACCCCCACCATGGGCTGCCATTGGGTATGGGGGCACCAGTTTCAAAGTTCTTGGTAGGGCTCCATAAATCCTAAGGATGTCCCTGCCCCCCAGCCCTGATGCTCTTTCACATTGCCCCCGCCAGGACACATTCCACTCCCAGCTAGTGTTTCCTCTAATTTTTTATGCCCATGTTTGGCATGAATTTTATGTGCGCCAATATGGAGATGATGTGCATCTTCCCAGCCATGGCAGCTCTCTGCTGGGGCCAGAGAATCACGTCTTGTGCCCCTCTCCCCCACATGCACCAGCTTCCTCCTGGTGCTGGAGAACTGTTCCTTTCCCCTTAGCTGCAGCAGCTCCCTGCTGGCACTGGAGGAGTGTGTCTCTCCCCAAACCATGGCAGCTCCACATGCGGCAGCCTTGAAGCCCCTGCATGGGGCATATTAGCAAGCTGCATAGCTTAGAGGAAACCCTGGTCGTAACACTGTGCAGCCCCCTTTGGTCAGTGTACACAGCTCACCAACAGCCTGGCCAGCAGGGCCCTTCCTTCCCTCACTGCCTCTGGCTGGGCCAATGCCCTGGGGAAGCCCAATGCACTCCTGCCCAGGGTGCTGGCCAGGACGAACTAAGTGTTGTATATGCCAAAGTCCTACATAGTTATGGCATGGGGAAGCCTCTCAACTGCTCAGCTAAGCTCTGGAACAATGAGGGAAAGCAGTTACCAGCCTATTCATGTCCTCAAACTGCAGGCTCCACAACAGTTTCCCAGGAAGGGGCTTAGTACCCTGGTTTCCTGTCCCCCCTGCTTTGGGTCCTGCTCCCAAGAAGGATGAGGCTGCTCCATGCTTTGGATACCTTCCTCTGCTGAGCTACCTCTCTGGACAGGTTCGCAGAAGCCTCTGAATTTAGTTTCCCTGGACCCTGGTGCACAATGCATCGGTTGAGCTTAATCCCTTTCTGCTTATGCTGCAGCTAGCAGGCCAGGAAGTGGCTGGGTTTTATTGGTGGCCAACAGCAGCTTGGAGATGTTAGCTGCCTTTTGGTACTGTGCAAATAGGAAGGAACAAGCTGATTCTAGCCCTGAGGGTAGAGGGAGACATGAACTCTGCAAGGACGTGAGCTAGGTCATCCTTTTTCCCTGATCCACCTCCCCTGTGCTCCCATCCCCTCTCTACCACACAGTGCTGAAAGGCTGCTGCTGGCCATGTTCTGGTGTGAACCTTCGGAGAAATCTGTGGAGCAGGGCATGTGACCATGTGGTCCCCCCCTCATGTGTTGCCTTTGGAAGATACAATGCCCAGCACCAGGAAAGGTGGCTCCATCTTGGGATCCAGCTGGGCAGAAAGGGGAGAAAGCACTGGGCAGAAATGTTCAGGCTGGCCAGTCACTTCTGCAGGTGTGAGGGGGCGTACAGGAGTGTTTAGGTATAACCACTCCCAGTGTATTGCAGGTGGGATAGGGGTCTGTGTGTCACCTCTCCCCATGTGAGCTCTAAATCCTCAAAGATAAGAAGGTAAATACAACTACGAGATTAGTAACAGAGAGAAAGCCATGCTAGTCTAGCCTAATTGGGACCACGTTCTACCAGAAACCCACTGATCGCTATACTTACCTATACGCTTCTAGCTTCCATCCTGCACACATAACTAGATCCATTGTTTACAGTCAAGTCCTTAGGTACAATCGCATTTGCTCTGATCCTACTGACAGAGACCAAAAACTACAAGCTCTCTACCAAATATTCATAAACCTGAATTACCCAGCAGGAGAAATGAAAAAACAAATCGACAGGGCCAGACAAATACCCAGAGACCAGCTAGTCCAAGATAGGCCCAAAAAAGCCAAGAACAGAACACCACTGTTCATTACCTACAGCCCCCAACTCAAACCACTGCAATGCATTATTAAAGATGCACAACCTATCCTTAGTCAGGATGCCACACTCCAGAAGGCCATAGGTGACAGGCCTGTTCTCTCCTTCAGACAACCTCTCAACCTTATGAGGATTCTCACCAACAGCCACAGTCTATACCACAGGAACACCAGTCCTGGGACTTTTCCTTGCAACAAAGCCCGCTGCCAGCTTTGTCCACATATCTATTCTGGAGATACCATTACCGGACCTAACCAGGTTAGTCAGAATCACGGGCACATTCTCATGTTTCTCAACTAACATCACATATGCCATCATGTGCCAACAATGCCCAGATGCTTTGTATAGTGGACAGACTTCAAACTCTCTCAGACAAAGAGTTAATGGGCACAAAACAGACATCAAAATACTCATGATCCACAAACCAGTTAGTCTACATTTTAATGGAGTGGGCTATTCTGTTAATGACTTAAGAGTTTGCGTCTTATTGAAGAAGAATTTTCACACTGCTATGGAAAGAGAGGCTGCTGAACTCTTTCATATTCATATTCGACACATTAACACGTGGTTTGAACTGGGATGCACATTTTCTGGGACACTATAGGGGCTCTTTTGCATACTTGGCTTAATCTAATTCTTGACTCCTCCCACCCCCCCGCTCTGATTTTGCTCACCTTGATATTTTTTTTTTCTGATTTGTCAACCTTGATTACTATTTTTGGTTCTCTATGCCTTAAATATTGAGTCTGTTCTGGTATGGCTATGGTCTGAAGAAGTGGCCCTGTCCCACGAAAGCTCACCTAATAAATTATTTTGTTAGTCTTTAAAAAAAACTATGAGATATTTCTTTTTAGCAGGAACTCACCCAGCTTCACTATAATTTGAACATTTGTGCTTCGTAGATCTGATTGATTGATTGCCATTGGATTTGCTTGAATATGAGTAATTTTACCTGGTGTGCCAATATTCAGCACAGGGATATATGGTCATTCTATATTTTGCTGCATGTAATAATGTTACATACTTTAGGCTAATGGGATTTTATTATTTGGAACATCTGAAAAGCAGCAGTCATCCTACTTTGTGCTCAGCTATTGTCAGCACAAGATGAGTCTTTTGTTTGTTTGTTTGGCTTTGTTTAAAATTGCGACCTAATATTTGTTTAAATCTATTTCGTCTCTGTTTGTTCAGTTCTCAGGTGCTGCAGCAAGGGCTGGCTTTGTGGATTTAAAACAGCATTCCTGATCGTTTGTGGTCAGTAAAGTGCACATGGCACTTTTTACATGAATAGAGGTGTTTAGTCAAGGTGTCCTGGCCTAATTCCAGCTCTTGTAATTATTATTTTTTTGCCTACCTAAGTTCCTTTAACAGCTTCATTTGGCTTCAGCATTGGCCTATGGCTCCTTTTGGGCAAGTCCTATGGAAACTGGGGATCTGGAGGGGAAACAATATCCTTTTTCCCCCACCCAAAACAGGCTGTGTACTCCCATCCTCAGCTATCTCCCATCCTTCTCTGTGTAAATCCCAACCCTGCAGAAGGGGTAGTGGGTGGCAGAGATGAGGCATAGATGAAAGTTTTCTCTGAAAGTAGTTTTGTGGGGCACCAAGGGACAGGGCAGTTGTAGGCATCCTAAAGAATGTCATTAGTGCAAGGGTCCCTACATCGTGTGTAAAGTCTTTTCTGCCACCTCCATAGAAACCTACAGCATTGGTTTGCACTCCCAGGTTGGAGGTGTTACAGTGGTGAAGTCAACATGCTTATGACCCAGTGATTCTGTACCCCTGTAATGGACCGTAGAGAAGACTAGAAGAGATTGCTAGGTAGGCTGTGTTAGGGTCAAATCTTCTTGCATCCTGTATTGTTTAGTCTCATGGGCATCTGCATTTCACTAGTGGACAGAGTGACTTCTCTTAATATAGAAAGCAGTCAAGCAGCACTTTAAAGACTAGCAAAATAGTTTATTAGGTGAGCTTTCGTGGGACAGACCCACTTCTTCAGACCATAGCCGGACCAGGACAGACTCAATATTTAAGGTTCTCTTAATATAGGTTCATGAAGCACTGTAGGATTCTTCAGAATAAGAGGTGCTCTACCAATATTAAATTATTATAGTAACTCCTATATGGGAGTAAAGAAGAAATTCACAGGCTGGGACAGAATTCTGTTCAAGAAGTAAAATTCACAATAGTCTATGCCTGACGGTATGTCTGATATCAAAATGGAAAATAGGGCAATCTTCTTAAAAACTTAAGTGAGTAATTGGCACTGTTAAGGGAAAGGAAAACTGTTTAGATAATATGAAAAACTGGTTCTTGACCCAAATTATGAATCATGTCCAAACTTTACAGCCTGTTCCCATGCCTTCAGTCAAGCACAATATGACCCTGACTCACTAGTACAGGTGAGCAAAATTGAGTTTTCCCTCGCAAGGCTTTATTGGGCCCCTCAACATGAGCATGTGGAGAGTTAGCTCTTTGTAGTATGTTCGCTGCTTCCATTCTTTGGGGGTTCAGCAAGGTCTGAGCTCTCGCAAGAGAAAGATATGATCCTTCATTGCTCTTTCTTCCAGACACACAGGGTTATAGTACAACTTAATGCAACTCAGTGGCGTATTATGTGCTCCATATTCCTTCTTTGTGCTGTGTAGTGCCTGTTTAAGCAATGGTCTTAGGAGCAATTGTTGGATGAGTTGCTGGAAATAGGGCTTCTGTAAAAACAGTGCTCCATAGGGACCAGCTGGAGTTTATATTGGACTGGGCACATTGGAGTTCAGGATCATCAGGTAGCCTCCAGGAGCCACATAGGTTTAAACTGGCTCCTGACTTCTGCCAGGACAAGCAAATCCTGTCCCTCAACTGTGAGGAGAATGAGCTGGGAACTTCATGAGTTTAAAGGATAGAAATCTCTGTGACTGGACATTTCCTTTTCCCAGTGTTGGTTATTGTTTGGAGTGAATAAGGCCCTCAAATTAGAATCTGTCCAGAAAGTCAGGATTAAACACCTGGCCAAGGAAAGCGATCAGAGGGGTCAGGGCCTATCCTCTCTATTCTGCTCAACCAGAGATAGTCAACAGAGCTTCAGTTCAAGCTGGGCAGACTATATAGGGCTATTTTAATTCATAAAACATTTGCATGTCCTGAATATGTCATGTCATTCAATGAATATCCTTATGCCCTCTTCAGATTCATGTCTATGGCACACCAGAGGTTACAAACACATGCTAAAACGAGCCAAACAGAATAGTCTGGCATGGGCTATGCTAAGCTTATTTTGTCACCTGGCCAACGTATCATTGCCAAGCCATTCATTCAGGTTCTTAGTGTGAAAAAGACATTTAATAGTCAGTGGATTACTATAGTGGGCAATAGTTTATAAATCTTCATGACTACTTATGTTCAGCCTAAAGGACTGTTGATTGAGTGTCTTTACAGATCCCTATCCCAATCTCGTTAACTTCCAATTATTTGTCCCCATTTCTATTGTTAATGGAAACTATTCACCCTGTCTTTTGCTGAGAGGCTGTAAGGATTCACTTGATAAAAGGCCGTGTGGACCAGCATGGAACAGATTTCATCCTTTTCTAGGCACAGTCATTGCACCATTCCCTTCAAGAAGCTCACCCTGCAATACAAGACAAATGTTAGAGAGTGAAAAAAACTATAAACCATAAACCTTCTTTGTATAAAATAAAACCGCCATTATCCTACTCTTTTCTGCTCTAGATTTCTTAAGAATGACAATATTTTAAAATTGTAATTTTTGAAATATTACTTTTATTTTCTTAATGGAATTCTACAGTGTTTCAGGGAAACATTGCATAGTAAGATTACATAAACTGTTACACAAACCAGGCCCAATTTTAACTTCAGAGTACCTTCTGTTTGCTTTGTAATTCGAGGGTGACTATAGCCAAGAAAGGCCTGAATTATGAAATAAGACTGCTTCCACACTTACCTTGTGAATGACAAAAGATGTTCATTGATATTGTCAAAACCTTAAAGTCAACCATAACAGTCCCACTGTCTTCAGTAAAATAAGTGTCTCTTGGATAAAGACACTTTAGTAAAATATTAAATAACCAATGCACCAGTTTAGTTTCTGGTGTAATTTAATTGAAGCCAATGGAATTATCCCAAAGATTAATTGGCCCAATAATGTTAGATCCGCCCCTGTTCCACTGGTTTTCATCAATGGAACTGCTGATCGGAATGATGGCTGTGGATTTTTAATTATTTTTTAAATAAATCACCCCGTAGTATTCAGCACTTCAGTGATTGGTTTTTTTTTTAAAGTGCAATAAATTGGAATGGCAATATGAAAACAGAGGAAAACACAAAGTGGTATCAACAAAAATGAGGAAACTCCTACTGACAGGTCAGGGATGTGAAAAAGGAACATTTAATAGTCAATAGAACACATTTTTGGGTAATGGTTTGTGATTTTCCATGACTGCTCAATTTTCCATATGCTGCTCAAAATACTCTTGATTGAACAAATTAGTTTTGAAAATTCATTCCATTCATTCATTTACTAATGATTTCTCCTGCCCTCATTTTCAATGGACATCATCAGCCAGAGCCTTGTTTTAGGAAGGTATCTAGCCAATTGAAAATTGAAACACACGAAATACAGTACATATTACAGCTTTGAAAGACTTTTCATCATGGAAAAGTCATCATATTCATATTGCATTGTATTCTAGGAAGCTCTACATGGTACTGAAGAGAACTAGATACTACTATTTAGTACAAGCCAGTCAAGATGGTTCATACTGTTGCAGACAGTGTGTGTAACCTAACTGCACCTGATAGGTTCACTGAGAACATTTGCCCAGGGTGGAAAAGTTTAAATTGGAGTCAAGGCTCCACAAGATGCTCAGTAGAGGCTTCATGGGAATGTGCTGAATCAGTGATTCTTTAGCTGTCTAATACTGCCCTTCTCTCAGACTGTGATAATACATACCTGAGACCCTTGCAATTCAGAAAATCACTGTCTCCCATCCCCAAGCCCCACCCCTTCTTGCTACTACCTGTCTTTGCTTCCCATCTCCAGTCTTGGTAGCAGCTGTCAGGCTCCCCTATCACTTAGACAGGGGGCTACTTAGAGATGTGGGCTGGGTGGAAGAGGCTGTGGAGGTCTCCTCCCCTCTGCACACGCTACGTGTGCAGTGGGACCGGCAGCCTGCTCCATCCTGCTGGGCTACACCATGCCACCCTACCAATCTGCTGTGCCTCACATGGTGGGTGTGGGAGATGGGGAGCGGAGGTGACCCCTGCAGGTTCCACCGTGTCTGGTTCTTGGCCCCAAGTAACCCCAAGTCTCTGGTGCCTGGGGACAAAAGAGGCAGAGTGGGGCAGGTCCTGTGGTGATGGGGAGGTGGCCCCATGCTCCACCTCCTCTCAGGATGGCCTGCCCCGTGCCTCTAATATTTACAGATTTTACTATTTGCAGTGGTGTCAAGAATGTACGCACCATGTATGGTGGGGGTTTGCTGTGTGTCCTTCTCTCTACTCCAGTTCTCATGACATTGAGTAGCAGATACAGTGACAGATGTTGCAAGTCAGCACTCTGTGCTTCAGGGCCACTGCCACATTTTAAACGTTTATGTGTGACTCTGTTCTACCCCAAAGGTCTTCCAAGAACTAAAAACAGAATAGGTGTTGGGTGGGAGTGGAGGACGGAAATAGTAAGAGAAATCTCTGAACGTTTAAACAGCCCCTGAGAGTTATATCCCTAGC
The DNA here is from genome assembly GCF_033958435.1 of Carettochelys insculpta. Lineage (NCBI taxonomy): Eukaryota > Metazoa > Chordata > Testudines > Carettochelyidae > Carettochelys > Carettochelys insculpta. The sequence goes on from NC_134142.1 coordinate 103,976,058, forward strand.
AGGGCTCTCCTAGACTGATTCAGACCAGGTCTTCCAGAGACCAACAGAAAAAGGGCTTCTGCTATAAGAAGGCTGAGTACAAACTGATATAGGGCCTTCTTTCTAATGCAAAAACCAAACATTTATTTTTTGTCTGAAGGACTCCAATGCTTTCGAGGAGTTGGAAGGATTTTAGCCTCCTAGGGCCTTGTGAAACTGATTGGGTGACTTCTACTATGTTTAATGTGGTTTAAATCTATTTATTGTTTTGTTGTCTTTCTAATGCCGTTATCTTAAGAATAAATTGACTTACTTAGAAAGGCTATTTTATAACTGCTGGTAATGCATTGTTCACAGCACTCCAGTAGTTGCTGACTCTTAGGTGGTCTGGCTTGGAGGGGATAGCCCAGCATAAGCCAGGGTACTGTGCAGCCTTTAAAATGCTGGTGATAAGGGAGTGGGACATAGATTCCTGCTCAGAGACAGTTTTGAGACCTGATGGGACACTCCAAGAGTGGACCACGAAGTGGTGCAACACAAATGGATTTCCCCCAAAATTGTGACACACACAAAAACAAGAAAGTGCTCCCAAATCATTCATAGACAATTAACAATTCAATCCATCAAAAAAAAAAGTAATAATCCAGACCATCTGTAGATTTTTCTAATTAAACAGTGTTTTGTGGCGCACAGCATGTGGTGCAGTCACAAGTTATCTCACGTTCAACACTGGGTTCTCTCAGTACAAACATGCTGACAAGATACCTGTTAACCACAGCAGTTCATTGCTCCGACCAGCTTTAGCAATAAACCCTTAACTAAAAAGCAAGCGCATGACAGGAAAGCGGCATCTTATGTCCCTTTGGCAAGCTGGGGACTCCAGTCAGCTGCAGACAAGTGGGAGTTCTCTAGTCTTCTGAGGCACCAGCGCCATGACACATCAGTGAAGTCAAAATTGTACTGGTTTCTGGGTGAGTTATATACAGTTTTACTGCCTCGTTACACAGTTCCATTAGGTCACTCATACCATTTACGGTATTTCCTTTGCTGTCATTTATTGATCTGTTATTGGTTCTGTTACTACTTGTTCTTTAATCCTGCTTACGTGTTTACCACAGCTCATCACGCAAGATTGTTGCATGTCTGTGCCCTTCCTCTTATATCTATCTACAAATTGTTCTGCTACAATGCCACCACTTACCTTGTTTGGTAGCTTTTCCCTGAGGCTTGTTCCTGGCTCATTATACATGGGGTGGGGATAGGGTGCATGCCTCATCACCCCTAAGCTTTCACATACAAAGTTCTTCTGCAACTGACCACTACAGCATGTGTGCTAGGGTCAAGAGCTTCCTGATCTTTCAAAATGTCTATTCTTGTCACAAACATACCGTTCCTAACAGCTAGCCAATAATAGAATCCATTTTTTTTATTATGCTGCAACCTAGTCTAGGGACTGTGGTTGAAGAGTTATTTCCATTGTTTTGAAGAAGTCATATAACATGACATCGTCGTCCATTCTTATTGATTTCTGTGTTAGTCTTGCTATTGACACCAGTGAGGCTCAACAAGAGAGAGGTGCCTAAATACTGTGAAGGCTCTGGGCCCAGTGACTTCAATGGGCAAAGTGTCTTTTTATTTTGTCATTTGCTGAACTGACCATCCTCGGAACAGAAGGGCAAATTGGGCATCGTTTCATTTTTCATGTCCCCAAAATACGCTTTCAAATACAGTACTTAGTGAAATAACACGTCACTGGCCGGTATTGTTTAGGTGGTCTTGTAAAATCTTATCCACAATTCAGTTCACTTGGGATCAGTGCAAAAAACCCAAAAATTTGCATTGGGATTGCCTGCCCGATAGCAGGTAAATTACTTATTTTGTAAGATGATGATGGACTGGTGCCTGTGGCAGGTGTAACGATCTTGGCAGATCTCTTTAGTAGTTATTTGTTTTTATAAATATCTGTTATTAAAACCTGACACACACATTTCTACACAGCAACCCATTGTTTTTCCTAACGAGTACACGCACTATGTAAATTAGATTTTCAGACTTTCAAAAAATTTGTTTTCCTTTATTATGAAACTGAGAGAGCAGGGCCTATCAAACCATGTTGATCCATAGATGCTACTTTATTAAGCTATAATGTCAGAAACTGTCGAATGAGAATTAATTCTCGCTTTTCCTTTGTCATATAGCTTAAACCATTGGTGTAAATATTCATCATATGGCTTAATTGGTTTGATATACTGTAGCAACACAAGTGTAGTCAGATGCTTGTTATGTAGGTCTTCGTGTTGTTTCAAAGTCTTTATTATTATGACAGCAAAGTCTTGTTCATTAAAGTTTCACAATCCATTTTCATTAGGATGAAACTGATTCTGTAAATGAACAGTTGCTCTAGAAAATCAAACCCTTGCAGCTATCACAGGGGAGGTACAAAGTCTGTATTAATTATCAGGAATATGGTGTCGATCGAAGATGTTAATTGCCCTGATGGTTGGTTATTTGGGGAATTGCCATGCATTTCATGCAGGGATAATAAAAATGAATTTTTAAACAAAGAGATCTTAAAATAATATCTAATCTGTAGAGAATACCAACATCAAAGGCTTATCTCAAAGCTTTGAATTTTATCTTTGTGGTCCAAAATGTTAAAGATGAATTGAACAGTATTTCAGTTGGTTCAAGTTTGTGAGAGGAAAACAAAACAAGAGTTAATTAACTGTTATTACAAACCTTTTCAACTTTAATTTGACTTTCAAATATTAGCATTTATCTATGAACTATGCTTCTGGCTTTGACAAATTAGCTTTCACAGAACAAGTTTAATTAGGCTTCATTGTGCTTTTATGCCACTTTGCACAGCTCCAGACAATGAATGGATTAACTTATTAAAAGTCATATGTTCTAAGCATTCACCAAATTCTTTCAAAGTTGCAAAGCTATTGCTAGTCAGGTGTGGGGAAAAATGTATCTATTTAGGTTCAGCAGATGCATTCTTTACCAAAAAGGTGACCAGATGTCCTGATTTTGTAGGGACATACCTCATGCCTGGGACTTTGCCTTATATAGTCTCCTAGCACACTCTATCCCTAAATCAGTGTGTTCACACTTGCTATCTGTTTATCCTGTTTGTAGAGAACAGGTGGCATCTGTAACCCTGCTTAGGGACTGTCAGGTAACCTATGGGCTATTGTACCCACATTCCACCTCAAGGAAATGTGGGATGTGTGTTTGCTGCTGAAGTCTAATACTTGCCAAAGCCAGGAAAGAAAGAGAACTACAGGTGCACATGCCACGTGACTGGGACAGCTTGAATAAAATTATCTCACTGTGAACTTTTACATTTCTGTTCTATTTAATTTCTTTACTGGTAGCATTAAGGATATGAAATATTTATAATCTAATAGCAGAAAAGAGGAAAAAATGTACATGAGATTTGTGGCTGCACAACAGGCTGATTTGGTAGAGCAATCCCAGGCAAGAGTGGGGAGTGTTTTAAGAAATACATATACACAGAAATTCTGAATGCTTATGAATGTTGAAATATTTAGGTGTCTAACATTAATATATTTATCATTAAGTACAGGGGTGTCACTGTGGTACAGGCTGACCAAGTATTTGTTTATGGTAGCTTGAGAAGGGCAACAAAATTGGGGTAGCCAGATTTGCAGCTACATATTTTGCCTCCGATGTTCTGTTTGCTACCATAATACACCATATACACCTCCCACTCCGGTCCAGTCTTGTCTCTGATCCATCTGTGAAATGCAGCAGTACTGATAGTGGGCTGGAAAGTGGTTTCTTGAGAGGCTTCCCTTACTACACAAGGTGGAATGGAATATGGCTAGGGAGGAAGGTGGGAAACGTGGGTGTAAAGGAAATATGTTTGTGAATGGTGAAAGAGGGATGTGGAAAAAAGATAAGACTTAGGGAATGGGATTTCTGTGGAGAATTTGGTTGGTAAAACACAGCCAGGGCTAGATACCCTTCTCAGTCAGGAACTGGAGTAAGTTGGGCATTTATGTTCTCTAAAACCTGGAGCTAACCAGCAACCAGTTTGGAGCCCAGCGTAAATGAGAGAATCTCTCAGTGCTGCTGTAGTTTATAGCTGCCTGCCTATGTTTCCAAGGGCAGTTTGGATGCCAAGCATTTGACATAGTAATATGTTCTGGACTTGTCTCATTTGTCCTGGACAAAGTCCCTATGCCATCAGCCAGGAGAAGGCATGCCATATTTCTTCAATGACCCTCTGGTATCCAAAAATTCCCACATCCAAAGATAAGCTTGAGGGGAAAGGATCTGCTGGGTTTCTGTTTAGAAGCCAGTATGTGTGCATATGGGACTGTGGGCTGTTAGTCTAGGATAGGTGCAGAATGACAGGAAGGTGAGCTTGGGAAGTGGAGAGTTAGAAAAGTAGATGTGGAGAGAAGAAAGGTGGCAGAAAATAGTCAAAAAAAAAAAAGAAAATGAAGAGAATGAAGGGGAAAGAGTGGGGTGGACAGGGTCTGAACTTTAAGAGAAAAGGAAACAATTAGTGTGTTTTTGAAAAAATGAAGTTATGCAGCGGTGGCAAACATAAAACACAGGACACACTGATGTTCAAAAAGGACCTAGATTTTATAGTGAAACATCATATAGTATCAAAAAAACCAAACCTCAGCCAACCACCCAAAAAAACCTCAAAGGGCATACAATGAGCATCCCAAACACAGATGTAGGCCCCTCTGTATATCGGAACCTCTGATTGCTACTTGTGCTGCAATCTGGCTCTATACACTACAACTCCCATGAGGCTTTGGGAAGGAAAGATTCTTTTGGCTAGGTTGGAAAAAGAAGCTGGTGGTCTCCTGTTGTTTGAGAGTTCAGGCTGATTGAGCAGACTGCTTCAAGACAAGTGTGAAGTTTTCTCCCAGCCAGGAGCTGCCTTGGGGAGCTGCAGCCTGCTAATGAGAGACCCTGCAGGGAAGGAACTTCATCTGTGTGTGTTAGAGTGCTGCAGAGGCCAGCTCCAAGTCAGAGGGCCTGCTCAGCTTCTTGCCTTGCCTGGAGAGACGTCACAGAACCTTCACCAAGCTGTCTGCAGTCCAGTAAACAGCTGCATGCCAACACAAGCAAGTAACTGGAACTTTGATAACTAAAGAGTGTACACTCTAGGGTGGGATAACTAATCGTAGTGTACATGCCAGTTACGTTTCATTTATTTCTGTGGAAAATGTTAATTGATTTCATTCACATTTAGTCTATAACCCATTTCCTTATTTTATGTAAAGGTGTGTGTTGATTCTAATGTGGTCTATTAGGTATATACTATTTGTAATTTCTGTTTGGGAGTTAAATCCCTATTAGAACTGGAATAAATTTCCTGGAGGTTTCCAAAGGCACACCGTTTAGTGTGTACAGGGACCAACCAGGTGGAGGCACTGCCATTTTAAAGAGCTTTAGAAATCAGGGGTGGAAAGGGGATTCCTAACTATCCAACATCACCACAGGGCACTCAGGATCTCCTTTAATATTGAACCCATCAGGCATACAGTCACAATTGAGTGCTGCCTGCTCTTGAGTAATCCAAGAAGGAGAGAAAGGGGGTTACACGCACCAGTCTACCACCCTAATCCCTGGCCTCATGATGTAGGAATTCAGTCACTTTCAGTGTAGCTACTTTCCCTGTTCTTCACTGACCTGTCCAGCTTGTGTTTGTTCTATTAAAATGTCTTTCCCAGCACAGTTTTTTTTTTTCAGACAGCTGACCCTTTTAATCTTGGAAGCTTTATGTGGCCACTGTACAGGCTGTATCTCTCACCCTGTTTTCCAGTGAGAAGTTTTGTTAAGTGTGTAATGTTTTCCTAGTCACTGAGTACTGAAAAGAGGGCAAACTCTTGTGTGTGTCAAGTTATATAATAGAAGTAAAGAGAATAGAGAGTGAGTGGGGGAAGGAAGCAATCAGAAGGAATACAGAACCCTATGTTGTTTTTTATTTATTCCACTAACTCTCATTCTTTTCAACAGGTGTTGTGTGTACTCAAGAAATGTAGGATAGGCCACTGTAAGTAATGTTTAAAAGTATTGTCAATTGAAATATATAATAATCCTCTCTGGTCCTAAATCCAACCCATACCTGCCCTCCAAAAGCACACTTCATGTATTTTTTGCTATTACCTTTTACTGAAAAAAAATCATAGTTTGTTTAAATGCCAAAACAGAACCTACTTCTGATTTACATAATGAAAAGGTAATATGTAAAAGTGTTTGATTAAATAGTGTAGTGCCATCCATGGGTTAGTATTACACATTGGTGGTATAACTCTTCCACACAGAATAGCATCAGAGAGGTAGCCATGTCAGTCTGTATCTTCACAAAACAGAAAAGCAGTCCTGTAGCATCTTAAAGACTAACAATTATAATTTATTAGGTGATGAGCTTGCATGGGACAGACCCATTTCTTCAGATCTGGAGAATCCTGATAACTAGATGAAGAGGATTTCTTTTGAAAGACAGAAAAAAATGAAATAAAAACTGACAAATCAGCTAGATGAGATTGAAGACAGGTGGGGGAAGGGGAAGAAAAAAAGATTTCTGCAAGTGTCTATTAAGTTAAGTGGGCTGCCTGGGGTCACTGGGATCTTCCATTCAGGTTCGATAAATTTGACTCAAGCAAAGTCTTTAATTCACAAGTCAGCGACTAAGTATTTTAACACATCTTGGCTACGTCTACACGTGCACACTACATCGAAATAGCTTATTTCGATGTAGCGACATCGAAATAGTCTATTTCGATGAATAACGTCTACACGTCCTCCAGGGCTGGCAACGTCGACGTTCAACTTCGACGTTGGGCAGCACCACATCGAAATAGGCGCTGCGAGGGAACGTCTACACACCAAAGTAGCACACATCGAAATAAGGGTGCCAGGAACAGCTGCAGACAGGGTCACAGGGCGGACTCAACAGCAAGCCGCTCCCTTAAAGGGCCCCTCCGAGACCCAGTTGCACTAAACAACACAAGATCCACAGAGCCGACAACTGGTTGCAGACCCTGTGCATGCAGCATGGATTCCCAGCTGCTGCAGCAGCAGCCAGAAACCCTGGGCTAAGGGCTGCTGCATACGGTGACCATAGAGCCCTGCAGAGGCTGGAGATAGAGCGTCTCTCTACCCCTCAGCTGATGGCCGCCATGACGGACCCCGCTATTTCGATGTTGCGGGATGCGGATCGTCTACACGTGCCCTACATCGACGTTCAACTTCCCATCCCCTCATGCGGTTAGCGACTTCGACGTCTCGCCGCCTAACGTCGATTTCAACTTCGAAATAGCGCCCAACACGTGTAGCCGTGACGGGCGTTATTTCGAAGTTGGCCCCGCTACTTCGAAGTAGCGTGCACGTGTAGACGCGGCCCTTGTGATAAAAACAAAATGACATTGGGTAATTAGAAACCATCATCTATCTTGTAGAATCAGTAGGATATAACCTCTATAATTACCTTCCATTCCAAAGCATGGCTACTAGAGGCTAAAAAACGTGATTCAAGGCTGAAATCTGCAACAAGATATTTCCTCGTGGGAAGAATTATGAACTATTACTGGAGAAAATATGTAGGTCTCTTGCATCTGAAGCAGAAGTGACTGTGATTCTATTCATTCCCTGGGGAAAGAAATATTTTTTTATTTTCCAAAAGCCCTTTCTGTCAGCTTCAAATTGCTGGTCAGATACATGTCCAGTTATCCTCAGTCAGAAAGAAATTAGTAGAGTTGGCCAGGTTATCAAGTCTTCTGAGGTTTCAAAACTAGATATTGTTTTAACACTGAAAACCTCAGTAAATTGAAATAATCCATTGTAAGTCAAATGAATTATTTTTGTACAGTGGAATAGACTCAACAGGAGAATATGAAAGAAACCCATATCACAATGTGCCATAGCCCAGGGGGTTAAGGTGCTTTCTACCACTGGGGGAGAGCCACGTTCCATGCACCCTCCTCCACGTCTGCCAGAGGCATGAATGGAACCCCAGTTCAATCTCAAAACCATTAGAGTAAGGCCAAGGGAAGCTCCTGATGTGTTTTTTAATTGGTGCCTTAGTACTGAAAAGACGCCTTGCCAAAACTCTTCAGCGAATTCATGTCAGTTATCAAAAAAAAAATTCTGTGCCTGAAAATACATTCTTTTGGGGAAGAAAATTGCTATTTGCTTTAAAAATAAATTGCTCACTTCTACGCTGAACACCAGTAAGTTCGGGTTACCAGGCATGTGGTTTGCAGGTTGAGTGCCACCCCCTTGCTAAATCAGTTTGTCAAATCTCTAAATCATTGCAACTATTTATTCAAGAAATATTAGCAGGAGGAGCATAATGTGCTTTCATGGTAATGTAAAGTGCATTACAAATGAATTGAATAATGCTTACCTCTCAGATTACAGAAAAGACAATGAAGACCATATGTGCAAATGCAAATTATATACAAAAATATCACAAATGAATCCCTGAGCTGTAACACTTGTTCATTTCTGTAAATATTAACACATCAGGATTTATTTTGACATATCACTGAGATAAGTGCTAGAACTGACAATAATGTATAATTTGTGTCCTTCATATTACCTTAACATCACTGCACTTACATTATTACATAAATTAATTTAATGTTTTTGATATTCAGCAGATTATTCAAGCATTTGTTCTTTTGTCTTCTCATGGTTTCTGTTGATGTTTTCTAAATTACAGAATGTTACTATCCTCATGTTGAGTTTGTTTTATACAATTCATACATTCAGTTTAAAGTTCTGAAAGTCTTTACTTGACATTCAGATACAAAATAGTGATAGAAGTATTTTTATGTGTAGGGTTTGGGGCAGGGAGAGAAAGGTTAAAGCTTCTTTGTATTAAACAAGGTTAAGCTGGTGATACAAACTGACAAAAGGTAAGTAGTACAAAACCTATGCTAAAACCAGTCACTCATCATACGTTGTTATGTTTCTGGGAGGGATTTAGGGATGGCAAGGGCAAACCTAGAGTCTCTAAAAGTCTGTCAGCCCTACCTTTGAATCTCTTGGATTTTTGTCAGTTTGGGACATACTCAGCTGGTGAGTTGGGCACAATGAAACATATGAAGTGTGCAGAGGTGCTGGCAAAGCTTTGAATTTTGCATTATACTTAACACACATTTCTAGAGATCACCTAGTTGGCATGTAGGGTTTCACTTTGTATTGAGTTTTACTGCTTTTTGGGTTTGCCTACACAGAAGAAAAAAATCACCCCAAAAACAATAAAAACCCACCCCACAGTTTGCCCAAGCCAGTCGACTCAGGTCCATGCTACTTGAGCTCTAGGGCTGGTTCACTGCTGTATGGAGTTCCAAACTTGGGCTGCCTAGGAGCACGTTGTATTTTGATAATTGATTTCATGGGGATGGGAAAGTATTTTCCTCCAAGCCATATACCCCTTGTACAAATGAGTTGACATTACCGTTAAAATAATCTTTTTCTGTGCTTGGGAGACACTAACAAGCACTTGGAAGAGTCACGTTACCTGTTTACAATGGTGCATATTAATGATCATGCAAGTTGTAAAATAAAATGAATAAGCAAGGATATGATGTCCAAAAGAGAATTTCAATGGCAGAAATCTGCTAATGATGCCCACTTTTGTTCTCTCTTCTCTCACATTAAAAAAAGGCAAAAAACAAAAAAACCCTCTCCATGTCCTTTCCAAGATGAAATAGTCTTGAGACATACTCCCAACCTCTGATTTCAGTAAATAAATAGGCACATGTTTTGTCTTTTTATTCTAGAGACACATCCCACATGTACATTGTAATTCCTGTCAGTAAGAAGTTTGTTCAGACAATTGTATCTTTCTATAACATTTTGTTTCAACGAGTAGGAGTTTTGCCAAAAAAGTTAGGTCTCCTACATTCTGATAACAACATGTACTGTTCCACGGTATGAAGTATTGTGTGGGCTTCTTCTGAAAGTCCAATGAATCTGCCTTTAAGTTTCAAAAAAATACAGATTTGGCCGCCTGTTTTGAGATAACATTGAGAGTCCCAATGTGCTGAGTTTATGGGAGAAAGCCAAGAGTAGTAACTGACTTCTATTGTTGTGTGTGGCAGTACTGGCGATGTATCACTTTGAACTGGCATCAAGAGAAGAGGTGTTTGAAAGCGATCCCCTTTATTTTCTTCTGCTGCAGACTCACTAATGTAACTAGCTTTCCATGTTGGAGCTGCCACCCTCAGTAAAGCAACTGACTAGATGGATAACATCAGAAATGCATCAAACAAAAAAGCAGCCCTGTGGCACTTTAAAGACTAACAAAATAATTAGGTAGTGAGTTCACGTGGGGTAGAGCCACTTCTTCAGATCTGAATTTCAGAAATTCCAGATCTGAAGATGTGGGTCTGCTCCACAAAAGCTCATCATCTAATAAATCATTTTATTAGTCTTTAAAGTCTACAGGGCTGCTTTTTTTGTTTTGTGAAGATACAGACTAATATTGCTGCCTCTGTGACTATCAAACAGTTATATTTGCTTTCTGTCCTGTGTTTCATATCAGAAAGGGTGTGGCAGTTGCTAGCAGAACTTTCTGGATCTGTGATCAACTGATCCAATGAATCAATAAAGAAGGTATTAAAAAACTGCTGTGATCCCAATTAGGTCAAACCAGTAGCACCTGTGCAGCTGTCAGGCCTGAGGATAGGCCCTTAATGTATTGTAGTTGGAGCCTGCATTCTGAAGCAAGTAGAGCCTGGGCTTCCAACTGAGGTCCTGTGTTGTGGACATATGGCTTGAAAACACAACCTGTCAGCCTGAGCCCTCTGAGGAAGAAAATAAACCTGTCTGGCTTTGGATTTTGCTGTTGTTGGAATCCCCCAGGACTAAACCTTGGCTTTTACGTGTACAGGAAAGTGAGAGTCTGATAGTCAGAGGGGCTGGAAAATCTACTTCCCACTCCCTTGCACAAGGAACAGGAGTGGACCTGACCTCTTTAGGGCTAAGGAAGTATTTTTCCTTTTGTTTGGACTGCTTTATGTGCACTTTTTTCACCTACCATACATATATAATACACACATGTGAAGGGGTGGACTTACTAAGAGGTACAGCCAAGGCTGTATCCCAATGCCCAGGACTGCCACAGGATAGCTGTCATCTGGGGATTGATGCATGAAGTAAGAAAGGTACCTGGCCTTCTCCCAAATGTATAACTGCAGGACGTAACCTTTGACAGACCTAATAGCCCCTAATAGCCATGTGCACACAGATTGTGGAATGGTCCAGGCTAAAGATGGCCTATAGGTCATGAGTCTGAGATTCCTGGTAGAGACAAAGTCTCAGTGTCTGAGTAGGGTGCATGAGAAAGAATGCTGATGTGGTTTTGTGGGAGAAGAACTTCCATACCATGGGACAGTGGTGGGAATGAAAGGTTCAAGGAACTGAGGATGCAACTGTATGGATGTAATGTTGGAGAGGAAGATGGAATAGTGGGGGAAAGGGAAGAATAAGGGATTTGAGACGGTGAACAAAGGGGACTGAACAAGTAGTATGAAGAAGTAAGCAAGGGTATGTCGAAGAAGATAATGAAAAGGACAGGGGAAATAAGGGGGTATGAGACCATCTCAGGAAAGGAGTGAGAAAATTAAAAACATTTATCCAGCCATTGAAGGGCTTTCAATTGCCAGAGGTTCGTGTGTTGACTATAAGTGAGAAGGAAATGAAATCCGTTCTTAAATGCAACCCGTACATTTGCATGTTTTGTTAAGTGAGTGAGGTGCAAGATTTGACTCTTACCTCTAGTTCACTCAGTTCTACCTTAGCTCATATTATGTTTGCTAAAGACCAGGCTCTGCCCAGTTAATTCACACCCTAGCTAACATGAAATAGAGCTGTTTACAAAATATTCTTGTATGGTGGACGCAGCTAGCTAGTGATTAAAAAATGTTAATTTTTAAAGGAGGGTGAGGGGTTATATTGATCCACAGGGAAGCTTCGAAGCCTATTTTAATGAAAGTTTTTGTATCTGAGTCTCAAAAAGAAAAAGAGACAGAGGGAGGCCTTGGAGCAATTGCATAATTTTAACTACAAAGGGTGTAAATTTGAAGCGTCATGCCATGCACCATTAGTTTTTTTTTTCTCATTTATAAAATGTACCACCTTGTACATTGAATTAAAATGTTTTTTCATTTGTAGCTTTTAAAATCCCACTCACTTTTTCGTGCATCATTGATTTGCATTGCAGTGCCGGTCAAAAGCTTTTATTCGGTCATAGAGAGCAAATAGAAAGATGAGCAATTATCATTTGAATGCTTGTAAACTTTGCAGAACTTTTACTGAAGCTCTCTCCCTTTGATGGTCTTCCTGCCGCAGTACTGCCACAATCTTTCAGCCATCCTCCACCTGACTTGGGATTAAAGATTCAAATCTACTCTGACAATTTTGAATCCAAAGGTCCTGGGAACAGAGGGAGGTGGGAGTGGGGTAACAATCAGGGTTTAAAACAGAAATTTGATTGGACCCTTACCAGTGCAGAAACTACCAATACTCCTCAATCAGAGCTGCTGCAATGTGGCATCTTGGAGCAAACCAGTGATCCCATGTAGTCCAATATATTTTCTTTGACAGTTGTTAGACACTTCAGTCTCAGAGGAAGGTGCCTTAACTGTTTAACGTTGTATCCTGCAAGGTAATATCATCCTGGGTCTTTTTGAAGACCTTACTGGCCATGAAATGTGAGTGCTTGTTGCTTTAACCTTTTGATCATACTACAGTTTACGTGTTCTTATTAATGCAGAAGTCTAACTTCTCTTAACTTTTGCCTTGACTTTCCAGAAACCTATGCACTATGAGGGCATATATACATTAATATTTATATTAAATCATGACACATTTTGGCAGAAAACCCAATGTAACCCGGAAGCAACTTTGCTGTCATATTTGTTCAGCATAAACTACACCCACTTTAGAAAAGTCATTGGTTTTAGTCTCATCATAGTAGAAAAATGAAAAATAAAGATGTGTACTGTCTTACATCCCTCTCCTGAAAACAGTTATTCACGAGTAAATATATACACAGAAATAATCCTGTTAAATTCAATAGCAGAGCTCATGTGTGAAAAGTTGCTCATGTTTGAAGATCAGGTTGTTAACTTGGTTCTTATATTGACTAGTTTAAATATAATATGGCACTAGTACAGTGCAGCATTTCACCATGCATGTTACTTAAAATTAAAAATATCATTCAAAAGTCTAGAAGTTTTAATGGAGCTGACTATATCCACAAATAATAGTTATTAATGGTTTGCAGGCATGCTGAAAAGGCGTAACAAGTGGGGTTATGCAGGGATCTGTTTTGGGACAGGTTCCATTCAATATCTTTATCAACAATTTAGATACTGGCATAGAGATTATGCTTATTAAATTTGTAGATGATACCAAACTGGGAGGTGTTGCAACTCCTTTGAAGGTTAGGGTCATAATTCAAAATGATCTGAAGAAATGGTCTGAGGTAAACAGGATGTAGTTTAATAAGGACAAATTCAAAGTACTCCACTTATGAAGCTGATTATTTCTTCCTACATGTAGAATGTGAAGCAACTGTCTAGGAAGGAGTAAAGCGTAAAGTGGTTTAGTGGTCATAGTGGACCACAAGCTAAATATAAGTCAACAGAGTGATGCTGTTGAAAAAAAAAGCAAACATGATTCTGGGATGCATTAACAGGAGTGTTGAGAGCAAGACACGAGAAGTCATTCTTCTGCTCTATTCACTGCACATTAGGCCTCAGTTGTGTCCAGTGTTGTGCCCAGTTCTGGGTACCACACTTCAAGGAACATGGAGAAATTAGAGATCATCAAGGGAAGAGCAACAAGAATGACTAAAGGTCTAGAGACCATGAGCTATGAGGGAAGACTGAAAGAACTGAGCTTGTTTACTTACAGGGGACATGATACCGGTTTTCAAGTACCTCAAAGAGTGTTACAAGGAGGCGGAAGAAAAATTGTTCTCCTCGGCCTCTGAGGATAAGACAAGGAGCAATGGGTTTAAACTGCAGCAAGGGAGGTTCAGATTAGACATTAGGAAAGACTTCCTAACTGTCAGGGTGATTAAACGCTGGAATAAATTACCTGGGGAGGTTGTAGAATCTCCATTGCTGGAGATATTTAAGAGCAGGTTAGATAGACACCTATCAGGGATGGTCTAGATGGCGCTTGGCCTAGAGTACTTTTTCTGGTATGCTCCTGGGGCACTATGTGCATGTCATCTGGGTACTTTATCCTTGTGTTGAGGCACAATAGATGGCTTGCCAGGTTTTGCATAGATATGAATGTGAGCAGCATGACAAGTGTAGATGTATGGTCTGGTTGATTCAGGATTATGTTGTGCATAACGTATTCATGTGGGCACAGCTGTGTAGGTAAACAGATCAGAGAAGAATCACAAGGTGGTTACAAAAATACATTTTGTACATGTAACCTAGACTAGTCCTTACACAAATGTGCATTTCAATTCATCTTCAAAATAGCTTTGTTTCTCCTGAGTTGGGATATCCCACAAGCTTCTCAGCCAAGGAACAAGCTCTGTGGTTTAGTTTGGTTTTATTTCCATTTGAAGCCTAATCTTTTTTTTTTTTTGGCTAAAAAGATCCCAGCTTTTGCAACCATATTATAGGGTGTTAAAAGTATTTTAAACAGGTTCTCAACCTGGACTTTAAATTGATATTCATATAACCATAATGTATTTAGCCCAATTATGCTGATTGTCATATATACACATAAGACAATTCCTACGAGCAAGAATTTACCATCCTATGTCAGAAGCCAAATAAACTGTGAGTGAAAGGAAGTAATACTATCCCCCCCACCCCCACTTAACATCTGGGAAAGGGGGAAACATAGTGATTAAGTGACTTGTTCAAGGTCAAACAGGGAACCTGAGGTAAAAACAGAAACTGAATTAACCATCTCCTGAATTCCAGTCTTGTGTCTTATCCACAAGATCAGTCTTCCACTTTAAAAAGGAATGTTTGCTGAATACTCAGTTATCAGTTTGGATAAAAGCTTGTTTTTAACATATCACCATTTCAGTATTATAGAATAAGGGTTAGTGAGTATTCATTTCATGCTAAAATTGCCAGAATTGATATCAACAATCGTAAAACATTGTTGAAGCAAGGGGAAAAACTATGAAGCTTTTATAAAACAAAACAAAAAACAAACAAAAAAAAACCCCACAACCAAAAAAACCCTCCATATGTTATATACTCCTAGCAATATTATCAGAAAGGCAGTAAAAATAGACTCAATTAGACATTGTCAAAGCTTTTTTCTCTCTGCAGCTGCTGAACAGAATATGACAATTTATCCACAATGTAAAAGTTCAATACAATGCATTGTGCATTGTTAGAATTCATTAACACTTTGCTACCTTAAAGATTGTTGCAAAGAAGAAAAAAGAAACGGTGCAAGCTTGTCATTTTTTGTTCCTTTTGTTTCAGTGACATGTTTGGAAGTGTATGACTGCTAGAGTGTTGTGATTTAAATTTAATCATCATAACAGAGATGTAGTAAGATGCTATTTTCTTTTGCAGACTTCCCTAAACTGATTGCTACATGAAAAGTGATACTCAATTATACACAAAAAAAATATATATTTTTTTTTTTTAAAAAAAAAAAAGCCTTTTTACACAGTATTCCCTCAGGAAAATAACATTTTTATAGAGATTTCTTGGCTGTGCTTTACAACAATAAAATTAATTATAATCGGAGGCATCCATAGAAGATCCCAATGCCGGACCAGAGCATTCAGTTATAGAATTCAGCCATTTTAACCAGGGCCAGATTAACACTTCAGGGCTTTTAGAGGAGGAGCAGGGGGTCTAGACAGGAGATAAAATGTGGAAGGAAGCTCATGGCTGGAGCAGGGTGTTGGGATGCAGAGTGTTTACCTAGGGCAGCTTATTTTTGGTAGTGCAAACCCTGGAAAGAGAGAGAGGAGGTAAGAGGAAGGGAGAGAACGGGTCTGCGTGATACCTTGAGCTCCTTTGCAGTCACAGCCCCTGCAGCACTTATTGGCAGAGATTCCCAAATCTTTCCCTGTCTTTGGAGGGGGATAGAAATAGCTACTAAACACAGATACATTTTTTAAAAAAGATTATGGGATACCACGAGTCTGTGATAAGCTCATCTGTATTACTGTATCTTGGCTTGATTTAGCTCAGCACAGTGCTATGATAATTTAGCCAAAGGTATTTTATTGTAAACATAGCCAGTGATACATAAGGTAATAACAAAAGAGCTCTCCTCAGTTTAGACTTAAAAAAAAAAAAAAGATTCTTCCCATCATATGCAAAGCCCTTGGTGTGGAAAATTAAGCAGGGCTGTCTAGTGAATAGAATTCAATGCAGTTCATGGGCAGCCTGTACTGCAGGGCTGCATTGCATTCTGTCTCTGCCCCTGTAAAGTCATTACTAACGACATGGATTCAGTTTTCTACAGCTGCTGACCAGCATGAAGTCTCTACCCATATGGGGTGCGTCTACCCTTGCATTCCTCTTTCAAAAGAAGAAAAACGGTGTAGACACTGGTGTTTTGAAAGTAAACCCATCTTTGAAAGTGTCCTTCTTCCCATTAAATAAAGGTCACACTGGTTTTCTTCTTTCGAAAGAAGATCTTTTGAAATAAGAATATGCAAATGAGGTGCCAAATATGCACCTCATTTGCATTTTCCCTCATTTGCATATGTATTTCAAAAGAGGAATACAAGTGTAGATGCACTCATGGAGTGTGGAGCTCTCTCTCTGTGGCTACTCCATTTGTGAAGCCTATCACTTCATCCCATGCACCGTTGAATCTTGGAGTTTAAAGTGGGGCAGAAGTCCTTGTGCTGGGTAATTTTCCCTTACCCCATTCTGTGTTTTTCCACCACAATGCTGATTTTAGAATGTTACTACCTCTTCCAGTTTCACCAACTGAGACAGGAGTTTCTTTCAAATGTGAATCTCTTCAAAGCAATCTTAGTGAGCACCCCATTCTTATCATTAACTGTTGTGTGATGACTTAGAGTTCAGTTGCCAAATGAACAGAAAACACAGGTGGGTGTCCTGTCTTCATCAGACCTTTTACAATTTTGTATATACAATATAATGTATGTATACACAGGAGTGTATGTATGGTCTAATAAGACGTTTCTACTGCATCCCACTAGCATATATTTTATGCAACTTACATTTTAGAAAAGGTATTTCATTAATGTTTTAGAGAGTTGTTAAAATTTTACTGGGGCTATTGTTTTGCCTGTAAAGCCAGGTGCCTGAGAACTAGCATGAATCCAAAAACATTGGGGGTGCAATGAAATCAATAAAAAAAACTACTTAAATTAGTTTTTACACCTAGAAAAGTGATGATTTAAAGCCTGATATCTCAGGCCATCCACAACTAGCATTATTATTTGTTTTAAAAGAGATTTACTGGATCCCATTGGGAAACTGTTCTTTTGAAAGCTGTAAAGGTCCCATTTCTAATCCTGCAACCTCCCCAGATATTGAATATTATAATCAGACTACATTAATGTGTACAAAAGCTTTTAAGATTATTTTTGGAGGTGTTTTGTATTTCTTCATTTTAATTTTTTTGCCCATGCATATCTGTACTGCTGGACTCATAGTAGTAAAGAAGGCACTGCTAATGTGTTGTGATTCTGGGTGTGCACCAACAAGATTATGTCAGTGATACTTTCAAGGATTGGCCATTGTCTGCTCTCTCAGCTTGGAAAGTTAGTACTTCTATAGGATGTATCAAAAGGACAATGAAGCACAGCACAGAGTGGCACTGGTGGTTCAGTAAGTGGCAGTCTTCCCTGTGAGGTAACACTAAACAGCAGTTTTTGCAAGGTTACCTTCTTTCAAATAAGACATAGGTGAGATTTAGATTTTCTGTGTCATTACAGGTTATATAGTCCTTTCATACAAGTAAGAGTATTAACTCCAGTGTCTCAGACTGGAACACAGTTCATTATTTTTTTCCAATGAACATTCCCATAATGCTTTCAGTGAGTAATGGACCCAAGCTTGTTAATATGGTACCACAAAATGTTTTCTTTTCCTCTTGTCATGTAGGGATGTGTTGCATTGCTGCGCATGATTACAGTTGAAGAATTTCACTCCAGAGATGGCCACATTGGCATGGTGACGTGAACCCTGTACGTAACTTGTATTATTGTGTAAGTTTGTTAAAACCCTTTGAAATCCTTCAAGATGAGATGCTAATACAGCTGTATAATAGTATACACATGCAAAATTCTCCTTTTAATAATACTGCAAAAATACAAAATAAAACCAAATAACACTGGTGAAGGTTGACTGAATGAAGTATGTAAGATACCATTAGTGCATATTTAACCCTCATTTAAAAATGAATTTTTAGTGTAAAGAGGGGAACTTTTTCTTCTTGTTTGAAAAATTGAAATAGAAAAATGAATATTGAAATTTATTGGCCTGGGATTTTCAGCACAGTTTAAATAACTAATTAAGAAAAAGTTGCAGGGAGGAAAAACATTAAAACTTGCAATAATTTATTTTTAACAAGAGTAAAACAGATTATTTTAATTAATACATTTAAAAATTAGAGGGTAAATAAACTGTGTTTAAATTGTCATTCAGACAGGCTTGGTATTGAAATATGGAGATTAAAGCCTATAAAAATGTAGACAAAAGGCTTAATATATAATGAACACAGAAGAGAATTTAGACCACCTACCTTGTACATTGCTTTCCATTTTTAGCTCAATCTTGTTGACCTATGTCAACTCTTTAGGGTTGATTTAAAAAAGAAAAGAAAAGAAAAAAATGAATAGCTAGGCTGGGGTTGTTCTATGATCTCTGAGATATTAGTGTTTTCTGTTACCAAGGATCTAGAAATGTTTTAGACTTACCAGCTATTTTTAACCCCTTCCTGACCAGGTAGACTTCTGCTGTCTAGGGGCTTGGACCTAGCCTGGCTCCCTAACGTTTCTTTCCATATCCTCTTTTGCCACTTAATTTTGAATCTCCTTCCCTTGCAGGCTGCCCGATTCCTATGCAAGTCCTTGTAACCAAGTACCGTCAAAGTCACAATGTGCATACCGTAGCTAATGGGGTCTTGGTGAGAGCTGTGGGCTGTTCCTGCCATTAGATCAATTCAGCTCAAAATCATCCGATAGTTTTTATAGAAACCTTCTGAATATGTATCCAACTAAAGCTGTTTGTTCCTTGTGCTGCAGTGTCTGTGGAAAAGCCAGTGCAGTATAGTAGAGATTTATCTCCTGTATTGGAATAAATATGGTATTATGTCAAGTAAGGAGTAAATTTTTCTTTTAGCTGTATACACATACTCCAGGTTGACTGAGATCTAAAGATAGCTATGTGGCAGCCACATCATCGCACCCATTGATTTTAATTTATGTGCACTTACAGGCAGGGTTTGGTGCTAAGGCAGCATATTGATCAGAGTTATGAGATTAAGAGCTCCATTTGGTTTTGGTTTTTAAATAAACAAACATTCCCTGGAGACCTGTGCTTTTGTTCAGCATTTTAGGGCTGCTGAGCCAGTGAGCTCACAAAGATCTGTGCCTTGGCATCAGCCCAGAAAGTTACAGCTGAAAACCTCACAGAGGCCTTTGGTTTCGTATCAACCCAGCGTGCCAGAGGTTTGGTCAGTGATCACAGAGAGCTTAATCAGGCAGGAGAACATGAAATAGGAGCAGGAGATGGAGCTGTTCCAAGACTTGGAATCCAAAAGAAATTATCCAGCTTTTCAGGCAGGCTACACTGGTACCTAATGGAGGAGAACTGTTGTCCAAGCTGGGACCCCCATCTCCCTCCTTTCTTCACCGACAAGAGTGCTCCCCGATAGCTTGCTGGTAAAGAACGAACCTGGCACATTTGAGTATTCCCTCCCCTTAGTATCACCCTTTCCATTCCCTCTGCCAGCCTAGTGCTTCATAGAGCAGTGTCTGAGTGGGGAGGATGGTTAGAACTTCATCAGGAGTTTTGCTATTCCATGAGGAATTGTTAAAGACTTGAGGGTTTGGCCTGGGTGGACTTGAATGTGGTCGGCACCCATCAGGGTTTGGCTCACAGTGAATATAGACCTGGGATGACTATATAAATGCTACGGTTCTCCTAATCTGAGCATCTCCTTTTCATGTTTCTAGTCTCCACTCAGGTTTATAACTCTTAAGACTCTTTTCAAGGGAGAGACTAACACTATTGTTACAGGCCTTATGCAACTATGGTTTAAAGCTACTGGAGATTCACCTGCAGTTCAGCTATTCACGTTGCTGTTTTTTGAGCCAAGATTTTTCTCTCTGGAGTTAAATTGCTCAGAAACTGAATAGGTACTTTTCAGATTAAACAAACTGATATGATGCAGCTGTGTAGATCATAATGTGCTACAATGGGACTTAGTAGTTTAGTGGAGATTGCGGTGTGCTGCTAAGGGATTTCCCAGGAACTGCTACTATAAGATTACATGGTGCTACACTAGCTCTGGGATTTGTTGATTTGCATTCACTCTGTAGCTTCATTAACAATTTTAACTGGAATATTTTTAGCACTACTCAGAGTGTTTTCATTATGCTGTTTTAGCCTTAGAAAACAGTTCATCCTTGTGAAAATAGGAAATGAATTGTAATATTATGTTTAAAGCTGTGTTTGTTGTTTTTCCCCCCATTTAAAATGAAATCTGTATTCAAATATGACCTTGCAATGTTGAAACCCACAACAGCATAGTCATACACAGCCTCTTATCCATCCTTCCACTGATTGCAATGCACCTCTGGAATTGATTAGATTGTTTCCTACCGAATAAAGGAAGAGAGGAAGGATGGTATATTGACTTAAGCACAGAACTGGAAGCAAGGAGACATCTGTATTCTGCTGTTGGCGCTGCTTCAGACTTGTCACCTGACATTGGAAAAGTCATTTGATCCCCTTGTGGCTCAGTCTTCCTATCTATAAAGTGGGCATAATAATACATATTCATCTTCTGGCCATCTTGTGAGACTTAATTTGTAAAAATTGTTTGCAAAAGTGCATTGCAATCCATAGGTGGAAGCAACTATAGAGATGAAAATATTGTTAGGGTCAGGTGTATTCTGTGAATTTCTGTCAGGAGAATTTGTCTAAGAATCCATTTCGCTGCTGCAGAACTGTGTTCTAGAATTTAAATGGTCATTAAAAATGTTTTAGCTCATATTGATGAAGGGGAAACTTAAAAAACATGAACTGGATATGAACCTAGAACAACAGCTCTGAGATGGATACACTGTCTCTATTTATCTCTCAGTTGATCACTATGAAACCTAAAGATCACAGCAGTTGGGTCTAGAAGAAACATCACCAATCCATTTTTCCCAAGGTGACCATCAGTCTCCCATCCAGATGCCAAAGCCTTCACCATCCCACATGACAACTTAGTCCGTTGTCAATAAAAAAGGTGTACTACCTGAGAAACTAAAAATAAAGGGGGTCAAGAACCTAAATTTAAATCTAGTATGAAATTGTAACACAGGAGCAGCTGAACTAACTTTATTTTTCTCTTTCATATTTAATTTGGAAAATTTTCTGTTTATTTGGTTTTAAGATAGCCTCTACATAATTCCAATTCTATAACCTGCAGGGCTTCAATTCTTTGGTAAAGCCTCTCTTAGTTTCTGTGACACATTCATGGAATTTATGCTTTGGGGGAATGATAGTCATATGTGGCCCAGACTACCAACATACTCTCATGAAATTGCATGAGCTTTTACTTAAACTTACTAGATGTGCCTCGCTAATATAAGCTTTATTTTTCCTAATTTCCCGTGATTATACTTTATCAAAGAATGACAAGTTGGATTTTGCCTTTCAGTATTTGCATGCTGTCCCTTTTGCATTTCATGGAGAGGGTACTAAATTATAAGATGGTGAAGTTCAACTTTATATAGATTCAAAACAAAAAGCAGTCAAGTAGCATTTTAAAGACTAGCAAAATCGTTTATTAGGTGACCCACTTCTTCAGACCATAGCCATACCAGAACAGACTCAATATTTAAGGCACAGAGAACCAAAAACAGTAATCAAGGAAGACAAATCAGAAGACAAATGATCAAGGTGAGCAAATCAGGTTGGGAGGATCATCACAAACAGCCACAGTCTATACCCCAGGAATACCAGTCCTGGGACCTTTCCTTGCAACAAAGCCCGCTGCCAGCTTTGTCCACATATCTTCTCTGGAAATACCATCACTGGACCCAACCAGGTTAGTCGCAGAATCACAGGCACTTTCTCATGCTCCTCTACTAACATCATATATGCCATCATGTGCCAACAATGCCCAGATGCTTTGTATATTGGACAGACTTCTAACTCCCTTAGACAAAGGGTCAACGGGCACAAAACAGACATCAAAACACTCCAGATCCACAAACCAGTTAGTCAACATTTTAATGGAATGGGGCATTCTGTCAATGACCTTAAGGTATGTGTGTTACTGAAGAATTATCGCACCATTCTGGAAAGGGAAGCAGCTGAGCTGGCTTTTATATTCAAATTCGGCACATTAACACATGGTTTAAATCGTGATGGGAACTTTCTGAGTCACTATAGGGGTTCGTCTGCATACTTGGCTTAATCTAATTCTTGACCTTCCTCTGCCCCTCCACTCTCTGATTTGCTCATCTTGATCATTTTTTTCTGATTTGTCCTCCTTGATTACTAGTCTGTTCTGCTCTGGCTATGGTCTGAAGAAGTGGGTCTGTCCCACGAAAGCTCACCTAATAAACTATTTTGCTAGTCTTTAAAGTGCTACTTGACTGCTTTTTCTTTTGATAGTGTATAGACTAGCATGGCTCCCTCTCTGTTTATATAGATTGATAGACTGTCTCTACACTAGTCTTCTCCTTTCAGAGGGGGCATGTTAATGAAGCATTTTGGAAGATGCTAATGAGGTGCTGAGATGAATATGCAGCACCTCATTAGCATAATTGCAGCTGAGCATGATTCGAAAGTGCGGCTTTCAGAATGCACACCTCCCATGTAGTCAGGGACCTTTCAAAAAGACAGACTAGCACCCTGAAAATGGCACCTCCAACCTGCTTTTTGCAAATTATTTTGCACATAGTAAGGGATCATTTTGGAGACCAGAAGAAATGTTGATAAGATTCTTGTGGGTATGGAGTGGATCTGTTATGCTGCTGTTCTGCAAAAC
Source organism: Carettochelys insculpta (assembly GCF_033958435.1). Classification (NCBI taxonomy): domain Eukaryota; kingdom Metazoa; phylum Chordata; order Testudines; family Carettochelyidae; genus Carettochelys; species Carettochelys insculpta. The sequence goes on from NC_134142.1 coordinate 103,999,251, forward strand.
ATAACTAATGTCACTGTGTGCTTAATAATGGATTGCATGAATAAAGGAACTGAAATTTTTCTTTTGAACTGTGTGCATTTCTGGGTTTCTTGTGTGTTAGCTGTAACTTTTTGCTGTCTTATAAAACAAATGATTGTGACTGTCCTAAGAATTTACTAAGAGCTGTGGGAAGGGAACTGATGGAAACATCAACTCACCCAATTTTGGGTTATGAAAGTCTCTATCCAAACTCATGGAGATCATCGAAGTGTGAAACTGGAAGGGATCTCAGCATGTATTCTATTTCACTCCCCTGCACTCAAGGCAGGACAAAGTATTGTCTAGATCATCCTTGACAGGTGTTTCTCTAACCTGCTCTTAAAAACGTCCAGTGATGGAAATTCCACAGCCTCCCAAGGTAATTTATTTCAGTTCTTAAACACTGTGACAGTTAGGAAGCTTTTGCTTATTTTCAGCCTAAACCTCCCTTGTTGTAATTTAAACGCATTGCATTTTCTCAGCGAATATTCAGAGTACTGGGGTTGGTGTTGTTCATGATACCTCTTGCCTTGTTAGTATGCAGTAGCAGGATGTACCTGGGTATTCCTTAAGAACTACATACCTCCCTCCTAGCTCGTTGCTGTGAAGGCACACCTGGGACAGGTACCACCTCAGTTTCTCAGTGGTGGGAGAAGAGATCCAGTCGTGGTTGTCTTCAGTGATGTAGTTTTTTTTAAAAAAGAAAAAAGTGGGTGAATTAGCCTTACCTAAAATCCATACTCCCCAAATAAGAAGTGGCTAAGCTCAGTGTTTCTGAATTTACTGTTGACTATACTTCTAGTTCTTTTTGCCTTGCTTGGGTTGCCCTTCACTCAGTAACTGGTCTCTGATCTATATTTATTGTTTCTGGGTTTTTTGTGGGAGGGGTGTTACTAATTACATTGCAGGGGGTACTTTTAGTTATTTAAATATAGTAAGAAATACGTAACAGGAACAATTGAACAACTTTAGTGTTGATATCTTTCATATATACTATAATAAATGTTATATTATATAATCTGAAACAATACTATATTAAAAATGCTAGGTAAAATTACAAAGATATTACTTGAACAGCAATATGTGACATGGCATAGGGGAGCCTTGAGTGCATGCCAGCAAGGTCTTCACAGGCTAGTTAACATGGAATATGTGCAGAGTAGAACTCTGTGTGGACAATCCTTAGATTCAAGTACTGTACTGATTTCCTGTGTTTTTTTCCTTCTATTTATTAGATAAATACTGATCTAATATTTATTGGGATGTGTGCTTATTGGTGTGTGTTAGTTCAAACCGAAAATTGGAGGCCTTACCACCTTTCTATTTTTCCCTTTGGACTTTTGTTTTCTTTTTAGTCTGCTCCGTTTTGCATTTTCCCTTCAGTCTAATGTGAACCCAGTAAAGTTTGAGTCACACATTTGACCCCATGATATTCAAATGATTTTGAAATCAGCCAAAATGAATTTTAATTTATCTATCTTTCCCCAAGAGTAAAATTGTAAGGGTCAATCTTGGCTCCATAGACATGTATTTTATTTGTGTTGCCCTGTCACAAGAGGCTTGGAACATTTTTCATGTGGGTATATTCCTCGATGACATCAGAAATGTGATACTTTATTTTCTTACCTTGGGGAAATCATTACATTAATTTTTCCCTGCCATCCTTGAGAGATGGGAATAGGACATATGTGTAAATGGTCAAATTTAATAAAGCATACTGTTTTCTCTAGTGTGTCTCCGGGTAACTAATGGTACATTATTTACTAGTCAACTAGTTTACTATGGTTTTTTTTTCTAACAACAAACTATGGTTTTGAAATTGCACATCCATTTAACCAATTTAAAAAAAAAGGATTACGAGAAATCAACCTGTTTATGAAAAAATGGGCATTTATATATTATCCCCATGAAATAAAATAGTTTAATCTCTTCAGAATAAATGTATACATCTGGATCTGGAATAATTGCTGTCTGCATTTCTAATCCTTGCCATTGGGTGGTGCCAGGCAATCAGTATATACAATATTAAACAACACTTTTTTTGTACATATCAGTAATCAAACAAGCTTTAAAATCTTATCTTGAATAATTTACAGTGCAAATAAACTAAGTCACTAGTTCAAACACTAAATGCAAGTTTTTTTTATACTTAAGATAAAGCAAGGGTCTGTCTTATTTCTGCTAATTTTTATGTGAGTACTTTTTGACCTGAGTTGTTGTTTTGCCTAAAGGATATTTAGTGTCTAGGTTTGAACACATTGAGCTAATGTAGCTTAATTAATTGGGCCTTTTAACATCCCTGCTAATGTTAAGGCTTTTGTTCCTTAGGCTTGTAGCAAACGTGTATGTTAGATGTTAAAGGTGAATAGAAACAAATGATACATTTCAAACTTGAAAAAATACCTATCTCATTCATATTTAAACAAGAATAATTTAGCATTTAATGAGTTTACCGTTAAAGAATGAAGCATTAACATTTTAAAATCACAAACATTTCCTGATCTTTTTCTTTTCAGATATTGTATTATGTTAATAAAACATATATACAATATTATACCCTGGAATTCATACCTCTTTTAACTCAGTGTCTCGAACATTTGGATTACAGTAACAGAGAAAGAAACTGGGGATGCCATGAGTAAATTAGATTGGGTGCGGCCAGACTTAGTGGCCCTCCAAGACATACATGATAATCTTCTGAAATTCAAGAGCCAAGGATGTATTCCTCAGCTTGAGGTTTGTGTATGAGTGGGGTGAAGCCCTGAGACCCAACAGGCATACCCCAAAGGGCTGAAACCCAGATCCCTCCCCACCCACACCTGTAGGGTAGAAGCCCTTAGCCTCACCAGTCTGCTGCAGAGCAGATGCCCCAAGCTGCCTGCATCTCTGTCTGGTAGATGAAAAATGGAGTGGAGACAAGGAGTGCTCCATGAGGCTCACTTTAACTGTAAGGCTATGTCTACACAGCAGCATTATTTCAAAATAAGCTAGTCTGGAAGAGGTATTCTGGGGTAGCTTATTTTGAAATAACGCTACTACACACAAAATGTGTTTCAAAATAGCTCTTGGCTATTTTGGAATAATGTCTTCACACACTGGCTGAGTCTACACTAGCCCAAATATTCAAAATGGCCAGGCAATCAGCAGGTAGGAATAAGGGGATTTCGAAGTTCCTGGGGTCCTTTCGAAAAGGAGCCCTGTTTGGATGAGCTGCACAGCAGTCAGCGGTGGCAATTTTGAAGTGCCACGGCCGGCGGCATGCTAATGAGGTGCTGAATATGTATTTCAGTGTCTCATTAGTAATCTTTGAAATGGCCGTTTGCATGGCGATTTCGAAGATTTGGGCTAGTGCAGACATAGCCAGTAGAGCATATTTCAAAGCAGAGCCATTGGGTGCACTATGGGTTTTTTTGAAATAGGCTCTATTCCCTGTCTCCACAACCCCTATTGTGAAATAACTGTTTCAAAATAGGTGCTATTCCTCATGGAATGAGGTTTACCTATTTCAAAATAAGCCAACTGCTGTTTTGAAATCATTTCGAAATAGTGGTTGTGATGTGTAGATGCTAGCAAAGTTATTTTGAAATAATGGCTATTAACTTTGCTGCATATGGCTTGCAAGCTATGGTTTGGCCACCCGACATAGATGATAAAGTATGACGTTTTGAAAAGGGAACATGTTTGTTATACAATAAGATTGCATTAGCTGGGAATAATAAATACAGTAAAAGAAATAAAAATGTCATTGATTTATATTCAGTATAATATAATGGGGAGTTGTGAGAGAGTCTCTGAGACAAGCATTTATTTTTTGGAAAGCAACATCAGAATGCCATGTGTATATGAAAACATATTGCACACATCTTTTTCTATGATCATTTATATTAAAGTGGGGAAAACAGTCTATCGTGATTTCTGCTTATAATTTACATATTTTTAATAAAACAGTTAATGTGATCTGAAATTCACTTTGAACACCATATGTTAATGTATGAAATGTTTGCAAATAAAATATGGTCTGTGGCACACAACTGAATAGGTTAGAAAAAGGTTTGTCTAACTTATGTAGCTCCTGGGTTGGTTGGCACGAAATGTAATCCAACTATCAATTTAAATTTAATATTTTATATTGGGACTTTTCATTATCTTTCTCCTAGAGAGAAATTTTGTACGTAAAATTAGGATTTTTTTTCCATGTTTGAGAAGTCCTAGCTGACTTCATGTTAATGAGCTGAAGAATTTAAAAGATGCAAGAACTGAATTGGCATGCAGGCAGGAGAACAACCACACCACAAACAATGTGAATGTTTGTTTTCTTATCCACATTTTTTATCTTGATCCATTTCACCTGACTGCAGATGAACAAGACTAATTTTAGATTGAAAATGGTACACTGTATCCCGCTTTGAGGTTAAAAGTTTTCAAAATATTTGTAATAACTTACATGGTAATAGCCTTGTCAAGATTTTCTTTTTCTTGACTAAATATTCATTAAAAATGACTTTTTTGCACTATATAATTCACTGGCATATGTGCATTTCTGGACTTTCCCAGGTTTTACTGTGGAATTGTTTTTGTGAAACATTCTAAAGCATTGAAATCTGGGAACTACAGGTCGAACATCTCTAGTCCAGCACCCTCTGGACCTGACTGGTGCCAAACGAGACAATTTTCTGGACCACAGGAGGTCGATATGTTCTAGCAGTACTACCAACACGTCTGCTGCGTACGGGATTGTTACAAGCTAATTAGGAGTAAATTACAGCTAAATAACAGCACAGAACATGCCAGCCAGGATTGGTGGTTGTAAACAAACTTTATGGGACCATGGAAAAACTTGACCGCACCTGTGATATGTGCTCATCTGGCTAACTAAAATCATGCCAGATTACAGATGCTGTCAAATGAGAGAGTTGGATGAGAGGGTCAGCATGCACAAGAAAACAAGTCCTCAATTCAAATATAGGGACATTTTTCTTTAAAGAAAAAAAAAAGTACAGTTTTCCTGTAGAAATCCAAAGTGCTCAGCAGCCATCTTTCTAATTATAATACCAGTAAGAGTAGCAACACCACCAGCAATGAACTTAGGTTTTTTAAGTGAGGGTTTTAGTGAAGTCAAATTTGGTAGACATATTTTCTGAATTTCTGTTTCTCTCAGAATATATTTTTGCCTTTCTTTATTGTGCCGTTTTTGGATGCTCACCTTTTAAAAAAAATGCAGCAGTCATTTGCAGCCTTTATTGTGGTTAAATGTACCTCGTTATGCTGGTTTGGTTCTACTGACATCTTAACACTGTTAATAATCACTAGCCATTTATGTGTGCTGTGTAAAGGCATAATGTGCTTTATATAAAACATAGTTATGAGGGCACATTATCTTGTGAGGCAGCTGTTAAAATGAAAATTAAACAACTGCAGACTTGCTATGTCAGTGTTTTAATAAATTTAGCAGATTGATCCACAGTCACTATCTGATTTTGTGGGGTTATATATCAAAGTGTTTGAGATTTGTATACCTAAATTCTTTTGCAGAATAGTGAGATCTATTCATGAAACACCTCATACTGTTTTACTAATTTACCTAGAAATTCTTGTTATTCAGGCAACATCTTACTGGGGCATGCAGTGTATTTAAACTGATTCTTAGTGTCATTAATAGTTAAATGGAGTTTATAACTGACCCTTACTTATGAATGCATAACTGGTAACTTATAGAGCTGCTGGCCTGCAATCTGTTACAGCTATTTGTGCAAATATATTAAACCAAAAGAATGAGTGCATGAGGGTGTGTGTGGTGGGGGAGATGGAGGAGCAGCAGCTGTGCATACCAGGACAATGCTTGCTCTTCTTCCTGGTCCCCTGACCATCAGGGAGTGAGGGGAAAGTACACAGATGGCATGAATTATTTCGCTGCCCCCTTCCCTCACTAACTAGGAGTGAGAGCCATGGACACAAGCTTTGTACTTCCCCTCACTCCCTGATAATCGGGAACAGGAGAAGAGCAAGCAGCATCCTGATATGCATGGTTACACTGCTTCTACCCTCCTGAAATGTTGCTATTGAGTCTGAGGCTAGTCCAACAATTTGGCAGTCAGCTGAATAAAGTGATCAGGTGATCAGCTGAATAAGAGCTCCCTGGGTGAGGTTATGGCCAAAAGAATTAACACAATCCTAATCTCAAAATGAAGAGATGCTTACTTATCTCTGGCTGCGTCTACACGTGCACGCTACTTCGAAGTAGCGCCGCCAACTTCGAAATAGCGCCCGTCACGGCTACACGTGTTGGGCGCTATTTCAAAGTTGAAATCGACGTTAGGTGGCAAGACGTCAAAGTCGCTAACCCCATGAGGGGATGGGTATAGCACCCTACTTCGAAGTTGAACGTCGAAGTAGGGCACGTGTAGACAATCCGCGTCCCGCAACATCGAAATAGCGGGGTCCGCCATGGCGGCCATCAGCTGAGGGGTTGAGAGACACTCTCTCTCCAGCCCCTGTGGGGCTCTATGGTCACCGTGCGCAAAAGCCCTTAGCCCAGGGCTTCTGGCTGCTGCTGCTGCAGCTGGGGATCCATGCTGCGTGCACAGGGTCTGCAACCAGTTGTCGGCTCTGTGGATCTTGTGTTGTTTAGTGCAACTGTGTCTGGGAGGGGCCCTTTAAGGGAGCAGCTTGCTGTTGTGTCCGCCCTGTGACCCTGTCTGCAGCTGTTCCTGGCACCCTTATTTCGATGTGTGCTACTTTGGTGTGTAGACGTTCCCTCGCAGCGCCTATTTCGATGTGGTGCTGCCCAACGTCGAAGTTGAACGTTGACGTTGCCAGCCCTGGAGGACGTGTAGACGTTATTCATCGAAATAGACTATTTCAATGTCGCTACATCAAAATAAGCTATTTCGATGTAGTGTGCACGTGTAGACGTAGCCTCTGTGTTTGGCATTGGGAGGGCTGCTGCAGGACTGCTGTGTCCAGTACTCATGTCCTTATTTTGGGAAGGACTTGGAAAAATTGGAGAGGGTTCCAAAAAGAGCCACAAGAAAGATTAGCAAATACACTTTCTGGTGATAGGCTCAAGAAGCTGAATCTATTTAGCTTGGCCAAGAGCAAGATAAAGGTGTTCCTTGACTACATTGTGTAAGTTACCATAGGGGGAGCAAGTATTTAACTGTGGGTTTTTCAGTCTAGCAGAGAAGGGTGTAACATGAGCCAATGGCTAGAAGATGAAGGTAGACAAATTCAGATTGGAAAGGAGATATAAATTTTTACCAGTGCAAGCATGGTGGATTGTCCAATTTTTAAATCAAGAAGGGAAATTTTTCTAAAAGATCTTCTCTAGAAATTACTTGAAGGGAGCGCCATACAGGCAAATGAACTCAGTCATCCCAGTCGTCCCTTTTGGCCTTGAAATCTGTGAAGGAGGATGCTCAGCTGTTGCGTGTTTTAATAATAATGTAGCTGATATACTTCAATATCTTTACTGGAAGAAAAATTAGAAAAGTGTAAATGTCGCTACTTCACATTACGTTATATTCTGCTAGTTGTCACATTAAAGTTTATATAATCATGAGGCGTTATGAATTCCTCAGTGTTGTTTACAAAAGGTGTAAATGGTAGGTACCATAATGGAAGAATAAATTCAGTTTTGGGCCAAATGCACAACTGGTGTAAAACAGAGTATCACTGTTGATTTATTTGGCACTGTATCATTTTACAGTAGCTGAGATTCTGGCCACCTGTATTGTACTTTTAAATCTGTTGTTGCAATGCTTATTTTAGACCTGAGATAATCTATGACTCACGTGTAACTTGTGGCTTTTGACCAGCATTTATAATATCAGATATTTGCCCTATCAGTCTAGTTAGCATCTTTTTTTTTTTTTTAAAGACGCATTTGGGGCTTTGCCATTCACGTTGTAGACTATTCCAGTACTGCTGCACTGAGACAACAACTGCATTTGTAACAAATGGAATTTTGAAAAATACCTAGTCGTGGAACAATAATCCAAGAGGTTTGGTGTCAGATTACCTTTCTTCATTAAAAAATAAAATAATCTGGAGGTCTAGCACATTATGTCACTGCCTAAATCACACAGTAAGCGGTCCCATCAAAGAATAGTGGGAATTATCACAGCAGCTTGCTCCTTGTTAGAATCATTTACCTCATGACCCTTTCATTTGCCTACTGCCACTTTAGTTTAAGAGTGACAACACCGCATAGCACTCTGCAATTTTTTTTCCTTTTCCCTTTCCCTTAGCACCAGATGCCTTTGTAGAGCAGACTGGTGAAGCAGTGAACAAAACCTTGTGGGATAAGTCTGACACTGGAAGTTAATGATTATCAGTCGAAACAAAACACTTGTTTACATGTTGTAGTCATTAGAGGTTCCAGTCAGTCATACCTCGGCTGGGATTCCTGCCAAATGTTTTGAGGGTTCTTTCACAAGCTGTGCAGTTTTGTAAATACAAAAGCACTCTTATTAAGCCTTTTTAGTATTAGACTGTTTAATTAAGACTACGGGTAATTAGATTCCTTTATTTGGAATAGAATGGTCCAAGACACACACACAACTTTCACAGCCACAGGACACCATCCGCTCTGTATTTGGGTGTTCCATTGCAGATGGACAAGGATAACTTTTTCATGTTATGCACATTTTTCTTTATTACAAATTACAGTCAAAACTCAGTGGCATCATATTTTCTCATCTCCATGTCAGGACCTTCAGTATGACTGTAAAACTCCCCCGCCCCCCTGAGTCTCAGTTTGCTGGTAACATTTTGCTTATATCTGTTTTCTGAGTACTAATGGGTTTTTATTTCAGCCTTACTACAACTAGGAGGAGGGAGGGGATTTGACTATGAAGGACTTAGGAAAGTTTCCAATTGTAATTATCCTTAGACTAGGGTGACCACATTTGCCCTATGGCAAATACTGGACACCAGACTCTGCGAATGGGGTCTGCTGTTCCATGTCAGGACTCCTCAGTGATGGGGGCAGCTGCCCCTTAGTGAGGCAGCAGGGTTGGGGGCTCTGCAGCCTCCTGATGAGGAGTGGGAGATGGAGGCTCCATAACCTCTCAGCAGGGGGTGCCAGGGAATTGAGGCTGCACCATGACACAACTCACCTGCAGTGGGAGCTGCCTCTGTGGGCTGCCAGGGAATGGGGCAGCCACCCAGTGGAGTTGCTTGCTGGCAGTAGGGGCTGCTGCCTTGAGACACCAGGTGCCAGGGAACAGGAGCCTCACAAATTATGGGACAACGTGCCCATTTTCTTAAAGTCAGGATGCCTCTGAGAGAGCTTAAATAAGGGACTGTCCTGGGAAGAAACGGGATGGATACTCACCCTGTCTTAGTCAAACTAGCACTGAGATATCTATGTTGTCCCTCTCCATTGCTAATAAGTGAATATCTTTTTCAGACCTGTGTATTATTAATCCATGCCTGTATAAGGCAGTGGTTGCTTTTTCATTTCAGTTTAGTATAAAACAGCCATAGCAGCTCAGATTTGACCAGATTGTGTCAACGCTTTAATCATGTAAGGATGCATTTAATAAATAATCATGTGAGCTGTTGAACCCGTTTCACATACTCTTCTGCCTTGTCAGAGTTCTCTGAATTCAGCACAATGGTAAATTATTTAAGATTTGGGAGGCCATATTTTGTAACTGTGAATTGTAAGACAACGGAATCGTCCATACATATTTTATCTCTATTTTTTCTTTGCCAAAAAAGATATCAGCTTTAGTTGCTACTATGTAGGACTGCTCGCTTTGACATTTCCCGGTTGTCTGTAGTGCTAGGCAATAATTAAATATCAGGTGCATAAGCTGCTCTTTAATTTGACATGTGTGCTCCAGGCAATAAACACATGCAGTGCAATGTGGGAGTGTAATTGCTAAGGAATAAAATCTTGTACCAAGTGAGATCATTGTATCAGGTACTATGTGACAGCTCATTTGATCATTATGCCCAGGCTAAAGAGGTTGCCTAATTAGTTTCCATTAAAACTCACCCTTTAATCAGGAATTATTCTTGCATAAAGAATGTCACTTGGTCCAGATGAATGAACAATGGTTCCCCCTTGAGATTCAACTATCTGTTACACTTGTGATGCCATATGTCTTTTCAAACAATTCAACTATCGCAGTAGTCTATGAACCTGGATCTCATACCACTGAACAGAGCATGAATTTTCTTAAAACCAGCCAGCATTCTACAGAAAGCTGTGAATGGTATTCTGTATCTACTTTTTCAAGCCATGCCAAACTGAATTTAAGTAATATGCTGGATGTTCAGCAAACTTGCAAGAAACTTATGCTCTGTCCCTTACTTATGTTGTTTCTGAACTCTGCAGCACATATTTTATAGTAGTGACAAAATTAATTTTGCGAGTGCTTTTTTCTGGAGCTGGACTTTGGTCTCATGTGAATATGTTTGAAGGAAAGTAATTTTCTAGCTCTTTCCTTGTTTAGACAGCCTTGAAAACATAAAGTGGCCACCGAAGTGGACCGGTTGGATGTGCTTTTTCCATCACATCACAGGTTATTTTGGATCTTCTGCTGTTCTACAGTTACATGACTTGGCTGCTTATTGGAGTTCATGCAAGCCACAGACCACAGGGCGCAATTCTTGAGAATGCGCCAAGCTAAATCACAGCTATGTTGCTAGCGTTTCTGCAAGTGCCTGCCAGTCCAGCTGTCTGTCTGAAACTGAGCTGGCTCAGCTGATGAGCAGAGATTGTAACCTTTGGCTTCAAGGAGGGACAGCTCGATAACATAGGCAGCAGCATGGTGTAGTGAAATAGGCAAGAGATCGAGAACAAAGGGGTTAATATTCTAAACCCATCTCTAACATCAGCTTTTTCAAGGGCCTTAGCCAATCACTTGCTTTAACTGGAAGCTATCCAACCTTTGCAAAATATTATTAGGCTGGAGTGTCCATACTCCCAGGCTATGCCTATGCTGAAGTGGGGAAGTGACTGCCATTCCACGGGTAGGGAGACTCAAGCTAGTAAACAAAATATAAGTGTGGACATTGTGAATCCAATGGAGACTTAGGTTAGCCACCTAAGCTTGGACCCAAGGGGTCAGGTGTGTTTGAGAACCACCCAAGTCGCCATGTCTCTGTTATTTCTAGCATGCTAGCTTCAGCCCCACTAGCATGAATCTGTCTATTTATGGTGAAGCTGAAAAGTAGACTTAGCCCTGGATTTGTTATCCCCTGCCTGGTCTCCCTGCTTTTCTGGGGAGCAAGTGACCTTCAATTGCCTGTACTTGCCATAGCCAGTCCCTCCCCAACCCTCAACTTAATGGCCAACAGTGTCACAGAGTGTGTGGGAGGTGGTGATGGTGTGAAACTTGACTCAGGTCCATTCCTGAGCGCTGGTGTATGATGGAAAAAGGGACATGGTAGCTTCATGGAGCCTGCTTCGCCCTGAATGCAAAAATTGGTGATCCACTACAATAGTGTAAGCAAGAAAGAGAGAGATTTACTCCCCTTGCACCCTGGAACCAATGCTTAGAACAGTCTCCAGTTTGACTCTGTATAAATTCTAATACTCCCTAGAATGCACACCTAACTCTGCAGTGACAAAGACACCTGCTTTAACCAGATTCTTGCAAACATGGCAGCTTAAGAGCTGGGACTTTTGTCTTTTGGTACAGGAGGCTGATGTTGGCCTAAAAATTCCTAGTTCCTTCCACTGCAGAGAACTGTGCCTTCAAGAGGCTCAAGCTCTGTAGCAGAGGCTCATATTGTGTAACTCAGGGGCAGTGAGAACTTAGTTTAAAAGTGTCCAGTTGATTCCTAAACCCTACATCCACCACTTGCTTATATAGAAAACAATGTATATAATTTTGGAGTACCTAAAATAATCATCTTGATAGTCCTTCTCTAAGTGGTTAGGCCTGTACATCTTGGTGTGATCATAGCAGACATCAGTTGTGTATTTTGAGGTGAGAAGGACTGAAAATCTCTTGCAGGCTAACTGAGCCTCCATTGCAGAGCTCAAGTGTAATCAGCATTCTCAGTTCTCAGGCCTAAGACAGTACCACCACTTTTGAGTACCACCATGTTCACACTTTTGCTGCATGGATTCATTGTTCTATGGTAATTCTCAGTGGAACGTGAGGACATATGCTCTGTACAGTAACTACTAAGCAAGAAGATACATAGGGTACTAAAAGAGTTCAGATGTATATTCTGCACATGTTGCCTCCACAGTGTGGATTTATTACTGGTATTTACTATTTCTATTCTGGTACTTCCCAGAGTTGTCTAGGCACCTTTGAAGCACAACAGAAGACAGTGGTTGCCTGCAGGACAAAGAATTGGGGAAAGGGATAAAATGTCTAGGGAACTGTAACCAGGGAGATGAAAGGCCCATGACTAATTAGTCACACCTCTTTTGAAATTAAAGATGATTGGTCCATCTAGTTAATACCCTGTCTCAGATCCTGTCAGGTACAAGATGCTTCAGAGAACCATTCAGGTATCATTTTGGAATAATGTGCCCATAGTCGAAGTGTCTTTCTAACCCCAGATATTTCGAGTTTTTTTCCCCCATTCTGTAGTAATGTAACTGGCTCTTCATATTACCCCTGTAAATATCTCAGCTTTTTCAGCCCTGCTAAGCTCATGGCTTCACTGAGTTCCAGAGAATGGTTATACTTTTTGGTTTTAACCCCTCAACCCCCACAACCCAAACTGGTCTATATAATGGCATAATATTATTTTCAAAGTTTGTTATAGTATCAAGTTACCCTGTTTTCAATGAAGATGATAAATCAGCTTAGATTCATTCTGTTTATTCCAGCTTCAATGAAAAGGTCATGAACTTCACAAACTTGGATGAAAAACTGGCCTGAAAGTTCATATTTTCACTGAAACTCTTGCAGCAAGTCCACAAATGGTTTAAATAGGTTTAAAGACCTTCAATGACGAATTTCCTTAAAAAACCAAGCCTGACAAAAACACATTTGCTGTAAATAAATATTCAGAACAGTCAGTTCAAATTCTGGATGAATATTTAAAATTTTTTGTATGTTATCAAAATCTGTTTTCCAAATCAAGACCTTAGATTTTATATATAATTTTTAATTTTACAAAGATATTTATTGTTATTTTAAAATAAGAACTTTACTTGAATTACCTTTTTGTTAATGATCTAAATCATCATTTGTTTTACTGAGCATCCACTAGTATGAAATCAAGAACATTGTCCAGTACAGAATAAATGTTTTTCATATGAAAAATTAAATTAAAATGTATTCAGTATAAACAGAATTTCACTTTGTAACATACTGGTATTTTAAGGTCCTTATTGGTCTGAACACATCAACTATAACTCAGAAGCCTTAATAACATTTTTTAAAATGTTTTATTTTGCAATGTATTTCAAAAATGCCAGTAAGAATTATTTGTTGGTCTCTTTTTAGTTTTACTGTCAACAGTGAATGTTACCAAAGAAAATAAACCATTGTTGTTTTTTGTTTCTGTAATGTTCTGTTCTGTATGGTCAAATTCTGCTCTCAGTACAAAGAAACTCTGCTAGCTTTACTGTAGTTTTCTTCAAATCTGTCATAAATCCATTGTCCATTCATTTCAAATTCCCAGTATTGTAACTGGGAGGAAAAACTTGACCTAGCAGAAATTTTGCTTCATTAAGAACTGCAGGATTAGTACAGTGTGGTAATATGAAATGTTTGTTCTCGTATATCTAGTTTAACAGAAAATCCAAATATATATAAATGTAAATATGTACAGTGGCTCAAAACTGCTCCTAAATCCAATTGCAAAGAATTTAAAATTATAGAGTTTGTCCCTACACAAAATGGACAACTTCAAACATTCAAAAATAGTGAATTAGGCCTTAATAACAAAAGGATAGCTTAAAATTTGTGATTAGTATAAAACCCATTTATTTATTTATTTTTAATTTCACATCTGCTTTTAAGCCTTTATGCCCTGTGTACATGGGAAAATTGACTGGACTCACTGTTGCAGAATAATTAGAACTACAAATTATTTTGGAATAGTTACTTTTATTCCAGAATATTCCACATGGGGTTATTGCAGAAAAATATATTTTGCAGTACTTATTTTGGTCATGTTCCCTAAGTAGATGAGGCTTTAAATATATTCTTTTTTTGCAAAGACTTTTCTCCATAACAGTAAAAACTAGAAACTTACCTTAAAAAAAAAAAAGATGAAGCTGAGATTCTTGTGCAATTTTATTTATTTATTTATTTATTTAGTTCTAGCTGCTGGGGCTTTAAAACTAACACCAAATGTGGTGAGACTCATCACAAAATCATGAGATTTGGGAACACAGCCTAGAGTGGGAAAATCTATAGCCAACAGGATTCCAACATATAAGTTTTAATGTGGACAACAGTACAATTTGAAGTCTGGTTCAAATATCTTATTTAAGTGCTGTAACTTGGGCTTTATTATTACTAACACTTTTATTTAAAAAAAAAACTGCAAATTCATTTTTTGGACTGAATTCATTATTCAAAAGGCCGTTGTTCATTCCCCAGCTTTTTAAATGGCCAACTTTCATGGGAAGTTACATCTTAAGTTCAAAAATAGTGTGTATTTACAGTTGACTTCATTTTGAAAGCTTTTTCTGTTCATTCTTTCATATAGAATGTTGAACACGTAATATTCACAGATCCTCTTGATAATAGGCTCATTGGGACAGGGAAAGCATCTTTCTTGCTTGTTCCATTTCAGTTAATACATCTGGTTTGGACTCTTGAGAAATCAGGTTGGTATCTACAACCCCTTGTTAAAAAAGATATCTAGATTCCATCGTTTGTGCCCCCATCAAACGTTGTTATGAATTGATCCCTAAAAGCTCTGAGGAAATTAGGTTTTAGTAATGTCTTATGTTTATTTTAAAATAAATGCAAGTGTCATGTACTATCATTATTTCTTGTGTATGATAGAGCTGTCAACCGCTAAAATAGGACAGATCTACATGTTAGGTTAGATTGGGAAGTGAAGCAGAAGCACATGAGTTCTTCAGAAGGGATATGGAATATCTCCAGTGCTTTTCTTTACACAAGAACACCCCCATCCACTAGTGCATACCTTGGAAAGAAGAGTATACAGCTTTCAGTGGTAATGACTGGAAACAGATTTTCAAGTAGACTCAAAACACTGCAAAAGCGAAGATCTGTAGAGAATAAAGGAAGGATCGATATATATGTGGGTTTTGGTTAACTACAGAATCTATCAAATCACAAGATCAGAATACTATAGAAAAAACTCTGATTATTTCCAACTGAAAACCCAGAAGTACTTAAAATAATGGCTATATTCTACTAGAGAAAAATACATCAAAACTGCAATGTTCACTTCGTTTGCAGTAGAACTTCTTTGATATCATGATCTGAATATGTAGTTTTCAGCCTTGACCCTTAGTATGCTTAAATCTAGTGTTAAACCAACAATTATTTATTTACTATTGTGTATCAATTTAAAGACGTTAATGTCCATCTCTACAATAGACTACTTTAGAATGTTTCAAATTTTGAGATGAAGATATATGCTATATATGTTAGTCGTATACTTTCAAAGTCCTTCATTCAAGGTTGCACTGGACATTAGGTGAAACCAAAGCCACTATCGATAAAAAAAAAGTTGTAGTTCTTTATCATATTGCATAATGTGAACAAGAGATAGTAGCAGGCCCACTGACAAGGGGGGAGGTAGGGGGCCATAGTAGCAATGGTAGTGGCTGGAGTTCTGGGCACCTTTTGAATTGCTGCATCAGCACAATTCTGACTGTGCAGCTGGGTGGGAAGGGCCAGTGCTGTGGCCCCCGCGGTGCTGAGGGTCAAATGCCCTAGGCCCTGCCTCTTCTGCCATTGGCCCCCATCCCTTCTGGGGTGTGGAACCCACCTTCCCTCCTACTTTGCTCCAGACCCTGTGGCAGCTGTCATCAGTGTTGGATAGTAGGGTAGTATTTTGTGGAATTTTAAACTTTTGAAACATTCAGTGGACCAGAACGTTTTATTTTTATTGTGTTTGAATTTGTCCTTTTAGGTTGGTGACCAGGTGAGGGGGGGAATGAATGTTCTGTTTCTTTTTCAGCTTGTCAGTTTACTAAGCTTACTCTATCATGGCACTCCAGTCCTCTGTTCATATTCTTTCAGCTATTCAAATATTCTCTTCTCTATCTCTCAGTATACTTCCACAATTTTTCCAACTGCATTCAACAGTATTCTCCTAGCTACTGTGTTCTGTCAATTCTTTTTTTCCTCATCTTCTCCATTTCCATTTAATTATAGCATCTTGTTCATGTTACCCTCATCCTCTCTCTCTTCCCACCATCTGCTGTAATTATCTCTCTTAGTTTCATATGTTCTGTGGTCTCAGTATACAAACTGATACATATATTCTATTGCATTCTGATCATCCCTGTACTAGGCTTCCCAGTTATAAACTATTACCTCTTATCCCTCACCCACTGAGGTCTACTATGAAACCTTCTATCTCTTCAGCCTTCTGATTACTGTATTGTCACTCAAGTTTCCTTTCCTTCAGCATTCTGGTGTAAGGAATGTGCCAGCAAGAGCTCAATACTGCTGAAGGATTTGGGGAATGTGTCCTTTAGAGATCATTTGCGTGAAAATGCAAAGATGTGGCTATGTAATGCCTTGCAAAGAAAGCCTTGCAAACGAAGCAATGAGGTTTTATCTATTGTAAACAACATGTTGTTGTAAAGTCACAATTTATGCTATCACCCAGTGTAAGAATTGTGGAGTTTCACCAATGCTTGAAGTTATTGTGGCGGTAAAAGGCAGTCATCACTGCTGTGTAATATATGGATCACACAGGGCTCTGTCCATCTAAGCATTGCGTGGTTGAAGTGAGGAGGGATAGTGGTTGAGCCAGCTGGCTGGGAGCCTTTTGGCCATACAGCTGTAAGACTGGTTTGACTTGTTCTCACCCGCACTGTTCAAAGATAGATCTGAAGCTGGGTCTGTAGTTCTTTTGTGAAAATCCACCATGGTGGATAGTGAGTTGCTGTGGCTAGGCCCAGAGCTGAAGCCACAATGAGCTGAAATCTCTGAGAGCTGAAGCCACAGAGAGCTGGAATCACACAAGACAGCAGGCAAATGGCTGGTGGAGCGCAGCAGGCGGGCAGCTGACAGGAGCAAGTGGTGGGCAGCTGGTAAGAGAAGCAGCTGGCAGGAACCAGCTAACCTGGTGAGGAGGGCTTTAAACTAGGTTTGCCGGGGACAGGGGAGCAAAGCCCGCAGGTAAGTGGAGAACATGGAAACCTGGGAGATGGGTCGGAAGTAGGAGGGAGCATGGGCAACAATGTCAGAGTAAAAAGAGGGCCAGGAAAAAACTGGGGGGAAAGTTCAAATCAATATCTAAGATGCCTATATACCAATGCAAGAAGTATGGGTAATAAGCAGGAAGAACTGGAAGTGCTAATAAATAAATACAACTATGATATCATTGGCATCACAGAAACTTGGTGGGATAATACACATGATTGGAATGTTGGTATTGAAGGCTACAGCCTGGTTAGGAAAGATAGACAGGGAAAAAAGGGGGGAGGTGCTGCCTTATATATAAAAAATGTACCCACTTGGACTGAGGTGGAGATGGACATAGGAGATGGACGTGTTGAGAGTCTGTGGGTTAGTTTAAGAGGGGTAAAAAACAAGGGTGATGTCCTGTTAGGAGTCTACTACAGGCCACCTAACCAGGTGGAAGAGGTGGATGATGCTTTTTTCAAACAACTAACAAAATCATCCAGAGCCCAGGATTTGGTGGTGATGGGGGACTTTAACTATCCAGATATATGCTGGGACACTAATACAGCGGGGCACAGACTATCCAATAAGTTCTTAGACTGCATTGGAGACAATTTTTTATTCCAAAAAGTTGAAAAAGCCACCAGGGGAGAAACTGTTCTGAATTTGATTTTAACAAATAAGGAGGACTTGGTCGAGAATTTGAATGTGGGAGGCTGCTTGGGTGAAAGTGATAATGAAATCATAGAATTCACAATTCTAAGGACTGGTAGGAGGGAAAACAGCAAAATAGAGATGATGGATTTCAGGAAGGCAGATTTTGGTAAACTCAGAGAGCTGGTAGGTAAGATCCCATGGGAGGAAAAACTGAGGGGAAAAACAACTGAGGAGAGTTGGCAGTTTTTCAAAGAGACATTATTAAGGGCCCAAAAACAAGCTATTCCCCTATGTAGGAAAGATAGTAAATATGGGCAAAGACCGCCTTGGCTTAACAAGGAGATCCTGCATGATCTCAAACTAAAAAAGGAATCCTATAAAAATGGAAACTAGGACAAATTACAAAGAATGAACATAGGTAAATAACACAGGAATGCAGGAGTAAAATTAGAAAGGCTAAGGCACAAAATGTGCTCCAACTAGCTACAGGCATAAAGGGTAACAAGAAGGCCTTTTACAAATATATTAGAAACAAGAGGAAGACCAAGGACAGGGTAGGGCCATTGCTCAGTGAGGAGGGAGAAACAGTAACAGGGAACTTGGAAATGGCATTGATGCTTAATGACTTCTTTGTTTCGGTCTTCACAGAGAAGTCTGAAGGAATGCCTGACATAGTGAATGCTGGTGGAAAAGGGGTAGAGTTAGTTTTTGAAATAAAAAAAGAACAAGTTAAAAACCATTTGGAAAAATTAGATGTCTGCAAGTCACCAGGGCCTGATGAAATGCATCCTAGAATCCTCAAGGAGCTGATAGAAGAGGTAGCTGAGCCGTTAGCTCTCATTTTTGGAAAGTCATGGGAGACAGGAGAGATTCCAGAAGACTGGAAGAGGGCGAATATAGTGCCCATCTACAAAAAGGGGAACAAGAACAACCCAGGAAACTACAGGCCAGTCAGCTTAACTTCTGTGCCAGGAAAAGTAATGGAGCAGGTAGTTAAGGAAATCATCTGCAAGCACTTGGAAGGTAGTAAAGTGATAGGGAACAGCCAGCATGGTTTTGTAAAAAAACAAATCATGTCAAACCAACCTGACAGCTTTTTTTGACACGATAACAAGACTCATAGATAAGGGAGAAGCAGTGGATGTGGTATACCTAGACTTTAGTAAAGCATTTGATACGGTCTCGCATAATATTCTTATCGACAAACTAGGCAAGTCCAACTTAAATGGGGCTGCAATAAGGTGGGTGCATAACTGGCTGGCTAATCGTACCCAGAGAGTAGTTGTTAATGGTGCTCAATCCTGCTGGAAAAGCATAACAAGTGGGGTTCCGCAGGGGTCTGTTTTGGGACCAGTTCTGTTCAATATCTTCATTAATGATTTGGATATTGGCATAGAAAGTACGCTTATTAAGTTTGCAGATGATATCAAGCTGGGAGGGGTTGCAACTACCTTGGAGGATAGGGTCATAATTCAGAATGATCTAGATAAATTGGAGAAATGGTCTGAAGTAAACAGGATGAAGTTTAATAAAGATAAATGTAAGGTGTTGCACTTAGGAAGGAATAATCTGTTTCACACATACAGAATGGGAAAAGACTGTCTAGGAAGGAGTACAGCAGAAAGGGATCTAGGGGTTGTAGTAGATCACAAGTTAAATATGAGTCAACAGTGTGATGCTGTTGCAAAAAAAGCAAACATGATTCTGGGATGCATTAGCAGGTGTGTTGTGAACAAGACATGAGAAATCATTCTTCCGCTCTACTCTGCGCTGGTTAGGCCTCAGCTGGAATATTGTGTCCAGTTCTGGGCACCCCAATTCAAGAAAGATGTGGAGAAATTAGAGAAGGTCCAGCGAAGAGCAACTAGAATGATAAAAGGTCTGGAGAACATGACTTATGAAGAAAGGCTGAAAGAATTGGGCTTGTTTAGCTTGGAAAAGAGAAGATTGAGGGGGGACATGATAGCGGTTTTCAGATATCTTAAAGGGTGTCATAAGGAGGAGGGAGAAAACTTGTTCATCTTGGCCTCTGAGGAGAGAACAAGAGGCAATGGACTTAAGCTGCAGCAAGGGAAGTTTAGGTTGGACATTAGGAAAAAGTTCTTAACTGTCAGGGTGGTCAAGTACTGGAATAAGTTGCCAAGGGAGGTTGTGGAATCTCTCTCGCTGGAGATATTTAAGAACAGATTAGATAGATGTCTATCAGGGATGGTGTAGATAGTGGTTGGTCCTGCTGTCGGGGCAGGGGACCAGACTCGATGGCCTCTCGAGGCCCCTTCCGGTCCTAGTGTTCTATGATTCTATGAATGACTAGTGGGTGGCTGGTGGGGCAGCTGGCAGGAACAAGCAGAATGTCAGACCAGGACAAAGGTGGCATTGCCTCAGGCTCAATGAGGGAATGCATGGACTGGACAGAGTTGGAAGTGGAGCATTTGAAGAGGAG
This sequence comes from Carettochelys insculpta, assembly GCF_033958435.1. Taxonomy (NCBI): domain Eukaryota; kingdom Metazoa; phylum Chordata; order Testudines; family Carettochelyidae; genus Carettochelys; species Carettochelys insculpta. Next base: position 104,019,639 of record NC_134142.1, read on the forward strand.
CATGGAGAAAGTTTGTGTGTGTGAATGGGGCCTTTACAGTATTGGACAGGTGAGTCTGAGAGGCAAAGGACACTGCTCAATCCATATGAGCCGGGACAGTTACTTGAGGGTTGGTTATGGAGTTTGGTATTTTCCTAAGCTTATGCCATATGACTTTTCTGCCTCTTTCATTACAATTTTCTTTTCTACATTCAGACTCTGTGCTTGCAAGTGGGGAAGCATTGCCTCTCTAGGGTGCCTAGGGGTGTGTGAATTTCCCAGGGTACTGGGTGGGAGATCCAGCCAGTTTTGTGCGAGATAGATGAAAAGGAACCCCTAGATATTGAACCTGGTCCTGGTTGCTGCTGACTCCTTCTGGCAGAAGGGTTACACTGGTTTTAGTCTCACTGTTGTGATCAGCTCAATCTACAGGGCTGAAGGACCGATTGACCAAGGTGTCTATGGAAGGATGTCCTATAGACTTGCAGGACCCCAGCCCGATGGTGTCCTTAGCAGAAGGGCCAGTTGAGCCAGTGGGATGTGCAGGGATTTTTTTTGTGTGGAGTTGAGTGGGGCTGAATCCTAGCAGGGTTTTCAGATACCTAGGTGAGAATTTTATGTAAACTGTGGTATCAAGTGTGTCTGAGTTTAGTTAAATTCAGGAGCTTTAAAAGGGGCTAAGCTACACTTAATGAGTGTAAGAATTTGCTGATGAGAAGCAGAGAGAGACTGTGGAAACATCAGTCATTCTGTTTGTGATGATTTGGTTAAGTGTGTTAGGCATTTGTTTGTTTTGTAGAGAGTTTACAGATAGCCCTGACCCACAGGAACATATTGTGCTGAGAGACAGATAGTTAATATAACTTTGGTTGAACAAGCACCTGAAATACTGGCAAGGCATTGCTGTTCTTGGGCCATTTGTGAAAGATTTTCCAGCAGTTTATACCCATTAACGCAGAATTTCCTTTTGTTTAAAATAATTTTCTTGTGTTTTAAAGAACCTTGAACTCCCCTCTCTCTCTCTCTAGTGTCCTAACAATTTTGAAATAGGACAGTATGCATTTTAAATTTTACTCTCTTCATCAGACTGGTAAGAGTTCAAACTTCTGACTTTTATACATGCATGCTACTACCCTGAAAGAAATTACTCCATTGTGTTAAGGTAAAAATCTCAGTAATACACATTTTCTTGTCAATATAAATAAAGCTTTTCTGAACCCATTTCTTACTTCCTTGAGTGAGAGTGCTGTTTTCAGTATGTACAGCTATGTTCATCTCACATGCTGGTTTAAAAATAACTTAGCAGATGTTTTATTTTTTGTGATGTATGAAGTATTTCTATGCTTAAAACTTAAAATTGAGTAAGCAACGTGCCAAACTACGTCTTTTCATGATGGACTTCTGGGATTAGTATTACATGGCCCAATATTCTACTGATGTGTAATTGGATATAGCTTGAACTGTATACAGCTATGCTGATGTGGTCAGAGTTGAAGCTTTGCATTATACTGTAGACAAAAGGAGTCTGGTGTATGCGTTGAATTAATGTTAGAGGTGCATGTTTTTAGAGGAGAATAGAATCCATCAGCGAAAGAGGTGAAATTGGTGAATGGTGTTAAATTAGGCTGACCATACAGGATTCGTCTATCTCCTGGACAATGTTTTACTGTCTTAACATGTATTTTAATAATTATTTCTTATTGCATTATGGGAAGTAGGGCAATACTAAAGCGGTGTCTGTAGGAAATGGAGGAGTAAAACATGGTCAAAACATGGTTTGAAAAACTTCTTAAACATGATTCAAGCCACTTAAAGCTGAAACAGGATACAACATGCTCTAGCCAGACAGTGTGTATGAGGACAAAATATGTTAGATCCCATTTTGGCCACAACTCTGCTTAAACCAGGTTTAAATTGCTAACTATGGTGGTTGGCCTTAGGTAGCTAGGGCCCTTAACTAGTCAGTCTGTGAAGGAATGTGTTAAATTCCTGCTCTAGAAGATGGGCTGGACAAGGCAAGTGAAGGAACCACCTTACAGTAATAGGAATAAATTGCTACTTTAACCTCACACCCGTCCCCCTATAGTAGAGGGTGGTATGGTTGAACACTGGGAACTGCTGGAGCCATTGAATCTGAAGGGGCACAATATCTTTTGGTGGACAGGTTGGGTGAGGCTGATCTTCCACCCTCTAACAGGAAGCCACTTACTTCCTCCCTAGACCAGCCTGTAAGGAAAAGGCACAGCAACCATTTCCTCACCCTCCCTTGCTTTGTTGCAGGGGCTGACAGGTGGTTGCAGTGTGAGTCTTCTGAAATCTTTCCTTTAAGATCATACAAGAAGTCTACTGTGCCTAATCTCACTGCAAGAGACCAAATGAAGTGGAAGAAGTAGCTCATTGTACACCCCCATTTTTCCCCTCATTCTATTTCAGCCCCCATTTCTCTTTTTGTAGTCCCTCCCCACCGTGCCTTTCCCCTCCCAATGTGTTGTCCCAGATTTCTTTCCGTTCTGTCTGATCTCCAGCAGTGGTGGTGAGAGAGCATTTTTTTGCACAGCCTATCTTTCCTGAAGTCCCAAGAGAGATGAGAACTGGGGTCGGACCACTCCATCCCGAGAATAAGTTGGCAAATGTTTGATGCTACCACTGGCTAGGGGGGAATCGGTTAGCTAACTGCTTATTGATTGCCCTCTATACTTCTGTTGCTTTTTGCCCCACTCTGCACTTGTTATATCAGTGATATTAAAGCAATAAAAACAGAGAGAAGGGATTCAGAAATCTACAAGCCTTCCTCCATCACAGAATCCCCTACCAGTGTTCCCTGTGAGCTGAGGGGTTGGACGGCCATCCAGGAGAGAAGTGGGTGCCACCTAGCTAATTAGTAGAATTCCTAAGGCCACTCACAGCCAGCAGCATGTGTTTCTATAGGTGGTGCACATCTGCACATGCTTTGGTGCACATAACAAAATTTATTCCATGCATGCATGGGAAAAATTAGAGAGAATGCTGGTCCCTACCCATCAAAGTCCCTCCCCTCTCAAAATAAAAGAGCAAAAGGAGGATAATCTAATTATCACTACCTAGGCCTGACTTTAAAAATTGCATCATTCACCAATCTGAACACCTGGAAGGCATAGTGATACAATGGCTACATCTACTCTTAGTAAAAACTTCAAAATGTCCATGCTAATGGCCAAATCAAAGAATATTAATGAGGTGCTGAAGTGCAGTGGTTCGCTCTCGCATGGCTTGCCTACAGCAGGGTCCTTTCAAAAGGACCCCACCAACATCGAAATCCCCTTATTCCTATGAGCTTCCTTTTTTTATGGGAAGAAGTATTCTTTTGAAGATGGGGTTTACTTTCAAAACAGCAGCATCTACACTGGTTTTCTTCTTTCGAAAGAAGCTATTTTGAAATAAGAATATGCAAATAAGGTGAAGGATATGTGCCCTCATTTGCATGCCTCTTTTGAAAGAGGAATGCAAGTATAGACACAGCCTAGATGCTCTGGAGTTTTGTCAACAGAAGCCTTTGTGTAGATGCAGCCTAAAGCTAAGAGGTTAAGACGCAGCCTAGAGGCTAAGACTTTCAAAAGGATTCACATTTCTATGAACATATTTTCTGAATGATTTTCAAGCTGATGGAAGAAAATATGCTGAGTTCTATCCAATTCTCCATTTTTACAGCAGTTCAGATCAACAAAACGGCAATTAAATAAATGTATGAGGGCATGGACAATTGTTATGGAACTAAGATTCTCTTTATTAAGAAGAGAAACTGAGAGACTATATTTGCCAATTAATTTGTAAGATTCAGACCAATCTACGTAATGGTGGGGCAAACCAAAAGGACAGGAAATATAAGACAGCTTAAACATCCAAAGATTTTTCATCTCCTGGCTTCACAAATTCTGTGTTCCTGACCACTTGTATCCTTCAGTAAGATAACTGATTATAACAAATACAAATAGAGGATCACCTTTGAGGCTTGCTTTTCATTTGACTTGAAAGGGGGAAAAAGTATAGGAATTGCAGACTCTTTCAAATAAACCTTGAGAGGTTTCATAAACAGAGTAGACATATCCAGCTAAGAACTAGATGTAGCTTTAATTTTAGGAAACTTATTTTTGTGGGTATATAAAACTGAATTGCAGGGGGCATGTTATCTGCATGCAAATCTCATTGAATTCAGTGTGTGGTTTGTGCTCGTTTATGTAAGAGTAGAACATGGCCTCAGAAACTCTAAGTGGTTAACATACCACTTAGAAAGATAAACACTATTCATTTCAGTAGCATGTGGTAAGGAATAATAGTAATTTAACATACTTGAACCAAAGTAATTACCTTTCCAGTGTTTCCACAGTATGAAATTATAGTTCACAGTAATTTAGAAATATTAATTCTTTCAGGCTACTGATGTGAGTGGTGTATTTTGAATACATTGTGCAAGCTGAGGGAAAAAATAAGTTTTACGTCCTTGTGCTTTGTAATCTGACTTCCTTTTCAAATACTTTACCTCAGAATTGTGGATTGGAGACTGGCTTGTAGATAAAGAAAAACTGACATTCGATCTTATAGTGCATATATGTGAGGTACTAGCAGTTTTTGTTTGTGTTATGTAAGTTTCCATATACACAAAACATGCATGCTCCCAAGATAGTCGTTCTTTCCATGTCCTTCTTTGGGTTTTTTTTTCATGTTTCTGCATCTGCTTACCGAAAAAGATCAGTTTTGCATGGAGAATACCATTAATAATGGAATGCAGTCTGTATGCTTTTTAAAAGTCTATTTCTTGCCTATAAATAAATGGTAATTTGTTTTAAAGCGTCATTGCACACAGTATTCAGTCAGTTCTCATGCATTCGATTATTTTAAATAAATGTACCATAAATGGAACAAGTTCTTTCTAATTTGCAAATGATATGCAACATTTTTCAAAAAAAAAAGAGAGCGAGAAAAAGAGAGAAAAACTGTAAAATTTGTTCTTAACTACATCTCATTAATGTGAAGCTGTTCAATGCCCTGTAAAGATTAAAGAATTAGTGAATTGGTAAAATTATCAGAATGAAAAATCTGTATAATTTTGATTTCAATTTAAAAATCTGCTAAACAGTCTTTGGGCTTTAGAAAAGGATATTACATTTTAATATCTGTTCCCACAAATGTCCTGATATCATTACAAATGGACTGCAATAAAGGCAACAAATAGTATGTTTAAATGTATGGTGTTATAACAATCTGTTTAAGCTGATGATTTTTTTTTCCTGTTCATTAAAACAACTGAAGACATTTAATTAAGTGACCGCTCTGCTAAGTGGAGCAAAAATTAATATACGCAAATGAATTTATGTGTGGGCAATGATGCATATTTAAAAATATATTTCAGATGAAGAGCCAAAGCAAAAAGAAAACAGTTTAGGAAGAATGTTCTTGAAGATTGTCAGATCATTCATTTTAAATGTCTCAAATACATAGGGTCTACTAACTGGCAGTACTCAAACTAAAAATTGTGATACAATTACCTTAATAATACTGGGCCATAGTATTGTAAATGAGTGGGAGAGTGAGTGCTATCAAAGCTCATCTTGACCAGAGAAATCTGTTGATTGAATATAACACCTATAATAACATGCTGTCTAATATGCTGAAAATGATACGTTGAAGCCTGGGTCATGATTGCTAGAATTTGATTCAGAAATGCTGATGGTGATGAGCCCATAAGCAAAAGCCAGACACACTGTGGATAGAGTCCATACTTCTGCGTGAAAAACAAATATGGGCTTAAGGAAGGCTCCTTTTACACTTGTAGAGTATTTTATGCACATGTAATCTTGTTCATCAAGTACAACCAGCTGAAGCACATAAATTCAGCCTTACCATTGAGCAACTGAAGGAAGATAGCTTGCTTTTCTATTTTTTGCTATCTTAGAGTAGAGACAGGAGTAAACCGAGACCAGTACCCTCGTAGAATGTTTTGCTGCTCTCATGTTTTCTATAATAAGCTCTTACAGATATTGTGCCTTGAGGTTTTACTTTAAAACAGGGCATTTAAAGATATTTCTCCTTTGTTATCTCTTGAAGTTTTATCTTCATTCTTACTAACAGCTGATTGTGCGGACCTGGCCTTATTCTCCATTCTCCTTTCTGCTCTGGTGTAATTCACTCTGGCTACGTCTACACTATGAGATAAAGTCGAATTTATTAAAATTGATTTTATAGTGCTGTTTTTTTTTAATTCGCTTTTGAGTATCCTCACTTCCCACAGGCTCCCACAAATTTCAACATATTGCCGTCACACTGAAATCACCAAACATCAACTGTTGCAGCAGTGCATTGTGGGAACCTATACCACAGTCCCCTCAGCCCTGCATTCTGAGCCAAGTGTAGCAGAGTTGTCAGTTTCCCAGGTTCCACAGCTTGGGGAACCCAGGAAACTGACAGCACAGCAGTCCTCTTCAGCTTCCTGTTTCTGCTAGTCCAGTAAGCCCTCCATTTAATGCACTAATGGGGAGAAAAGCTGTCTGTTCTTTCTGATGGTCTGTTAAATGTGAGGGTTTACTTCCCCTCCATGCAGGCTCCCTTGGCCCCAGTCCCACCCCAACTTCTCCCCCCAGAAAACAACCTCCCCCAAACAACTTCCCCCCAAAACACTCCCCCCCCAAAAAAAAACCCCTCTCCAAAAAAATCCAAACCCCTGCCACTCACCAGCTCCAATGGAATTGTTGCTGGAGCTGCCTGGCCACAGGGTGCCTCGCCCCAGGTTGAGCTGCCTGGCCATGAGGTGCCTGGCCCTGCACTGCAGGAATGCAGCAGTCCTGGTTATTTTCCCAGCTCCTCCTAGTAGCGGGGAGCTGGGAGCCAGGAGCCAGGAGCTGGGAGCTAGGTGCAGCACATAGCTTTGTGGGATACATTGGAGACACTTGTGGAGGCTAATAAATTCAAATGAAAGACATGGCACTTCCACACTAGCTTTTATTTGACATTTTAAACTCAAGAGTGACGTTACATCCATCAATGTTGACATTTTGTTATCAATATCAGGCAGATGAAATCGAGCTAATGACATGTACAGTGAAGACAGTGATGTTTTAATGTTAAGCTAACACCTTTAAATTCAATTTTTATCTCGTAGTATAGACGCAACCTCTATGAGACAGGATAATGGCGACTCAGGTCGATTGTATCTTACTCCTAATGGTTATGAGGAAAAGAAATATGAAAACTATTTCCAATAGGTAGCAGCAGTGGCATGAGGATCCCAAACTGAGCTATTATAAATTTAAGATACAAAAGCAGTGCCCGGGGTCAGGGTGGAGGGAAAAATTAGCCATCTAGTGGCAGAAGAGGAATGCCAAAGCACCTGCATTTGTTGTTTGGCTGTCTGAATTTTTGTTTTTGTTTTCAGATTCTTCTCTGTGTTTGAAGCTGCTGATGTATAACAGGTACATTTATGAAAGTGCTTTGTAGTCTGTGCTAGATGTACAACTGAATAATTTGGTGCACAGCAGGGGTCTCAAACTCAATCTACCTTAGGGCTGATGCCAATGCTCAAATCCGTCTAGTGAGCAGTGAGCACCTCCCTCTAGCAGGGTTCAGGAGGGGAGCCAGGGGTCTCTACCCATTCCTCCTCACCCTTCATTATGTCTCCCTAGCCCTGCTTGCCAGCCTGCATGCACTGTCTCCAGTGAGTGCGTCCCGCACTGCTTGCTGCCCTTGGGTGATTTAAAACTCTCTGGGAGCCCCCTGCCACCACCACTGACAGTACAATGGAGTAAGAGTGGCATCCGGGTGCTAGCTCCATGCTGCTGCGGGCACATACCTGTGGCCCAGAGGAGATATGTGCAGAGCCATTTGGTCCATATGACAGATTGGAGCAGCTGCCCTGGGCCTTGTGCTCTGGGGGAAGCTTCACAGTGGCTGCTCCAACTGTACTATGGACAGGACAATCCTCCATATTCAGGTTAGCTCCTGAGGCCCTGTGCAGGAGTCAGACTCACTGTGATAGTGGGAGCAATGGTAAAGTGGAGTGAGCACGCTGGCTTGGGAGAAGGCAGCAGAGTCGAACAGAAGCTGTTGCATCATTCTGCTTCCCTATGGCTTTCACTGCCATTGTGAGCAGGGAAGGGCTAAATTCCAATGGCTACCCCATGCCAGGGATGTTGAATCCTTTCTATTTGTGATCTGGGGGGGTTTTGTGTGTGCGTGCATGCATGTGTGTGCACATGCACAAGCACACACCCTTAAGTGGTCACGTTTTCAATATTGTCTCTGCAGTCTTAGGGCTAGAATCTTCCTTTAAAATAAAAACTGAGCTTGTATGGGTGTTCACATGACTACAGCAGTCTGGGTTTCAAGATTAAGGGCCTGAAGTTAACATGCTTACTACTGTAGATAGTTTGCTAGCTTAATCCCAAAACAGTCTAACAAACTTTAACTGAGCCACCTGACTGGCTGAGAGGATCAGCAGCAACAAGGTGCTGATTGCTCATAGCTTCCATCCTGGGCTGTGATAGTTCTGTAATCTGCTTGTTGGAACTTGTTCATGCCCTGCCTCACTCCAGCTCACCTGGCTCTGACCCTAGGCTCTGGCCTCTGATTCTGTGTCTGATCCTTAATTTTGATTCCAGGCTGCCTACTCTAGCCAACTACCTTGTCCTGGTCACACAACAGTGGGGTTCTAAGAAAAAGAAAGGCTGAAGTCCTGACTCCACTGTAGTCAGTGACAGAACTCCATTGGTCTTATCTAGAGCCAAGATTTCGTGGTAAATTTCAAGAGACTTGGGATTATAACTGTGAGAATTAGCATCACGCTAATATAAACATCACATTGTCTTGTGTATTACTGATAGCTACTGTAGCCTTTGTATCAATGCTCTTCCAGAGATGCAGTGGTAAGAAAACAGCAATGTCCTTACTTCTTGATCATCCACCCACTACAGTGAATCTTTAATTAAAGTGAAAAGATAGGAATAATACAGGGGGTACTTTCCCAGCTGCTTGTAAGGTGATGTTCAGGTTCAGTCTCCCACCACTGCTGAAAAATTCTAATATCACCTGTAACATGTCATTGGTGAGTTCATTTCAGTACTGAGAGGCCACACATAAAGAGCAGAGCAGCCACACACAGGCCCCTAACTGGCATAACTTTAGTGCAAAGCAGCTTGAAATCACTAACTTCACAATGAATAAGCAGGACCTAAAAATAATCTCACCAAGAATATCACTCCCTTTGTTGGGCGTGGTACCATGGCAGTCAATGGCATGAAATTAATAGAAGACTGGGCCCCTGGAGCCCCTTCAGGGTTAGGACTTCCATGCCTTGCGCCTGGGGAGCCCCATTTCCTCACAGCTTCTGCAGTTTCGTTTTCATGACATTTCACAAAGGTTTCTCTGTCCATGTAAAATGCAGGAGTGAGTTTGTTTTCCAACTTTATATACAAGGGACTAAATCATCACATTTGGTAGTCAGACTGGGGCATCTGGGTGTCTTAATGCCTCTCTTACCCTGAGCTGAGGCAAAAGTGAGGATTAAGCCTTATTGGTTGGGATTTTCAAAAGTACCTCAAACAGGTGCCCAATTCACACTGACCTTTGAAAAAGACCCCCCCTTGGTTATCTTAATTGATGTACTTCGTTATTCTAGCTAGACGGTAACAAAGACAAGATGCAAGAGATGCAGTTTAATTATGCCACACCTTTATTAACTCATCTGAAAATAAGCAGTAAGTCCTATATTGCAGCATTCTTGTTTCCACCTTCTTGGGAGGGCTGTTGTCAGATCCACTCTTCCAATCATGCTCTAAACCCACTGCTGGGAGGTTTCTGCTGTCCCCTCAGTTGAAGACCAAGAGGCAATGAAGAAATGGGGTTGTCCGTGACATGAGTAACTTCAGTTCTCCCTCCCTCAGCTTGCTTAGGAGATGCCTTCTTCCAAGGACACTTCCAACTCCAGTTTCATTGGGGAACTAGACCACCTATCGAATGGCACATGCACTGGACTCTCGCCGAGTTGACAGCTTGACCCTAACTGCTTTGCCTACTTTGCCAGGTCCTGGATTTGCTGTGGGGAAGGTGGTAAACACAACACTCTGCCTAATGTAGTGGAAAAAAAATTATTTTGAGATATCCAAAAGGAGACTAATGCAATGACATAGAAGAAAAGACCTGGTTATACTCTGACTCCCAGGTGGGTGTGACTATTGGATGAAGGGGGGGACTCCCACTGTCTTTTCTTAACCCTCATGAAGGGACATCTGAGGCAGGACGGGAAGAGAGTGACATGGCACATGGGCATCTGAGGGAGGGAGTGTATTTATACCCTATCCAAAGTGTGAGTCAGGCTCTGCTATGTGAAGTGTTCATTGTTAGCAAATAAGAAAAAAATGTTTTAGAATTGTAGAATCCTAGGGCTGGAAGAGACCTCAGGAAGTTGAGTCCAGCCCTTGCCCAAAGCAGGATAAGGTTTTCTCCAGGTTGGGATAGCCTCATGAAATGGCACTGATAAAAACATATATATTAGGCTTTTATTTTGTGAATATATTACCTCTTTCATTTTTCTTTTGAAAGCTGCTGATATAGCATTGAACAAAAGGCTCTTTTTAATTAAGTGCAAGTTTTGCAAGTATTGTACATAGGATCAACTACTGGAGCTGATGAAGATTGGCTTTGATACTAGAGATACAGGGGTACTTGTGAGATGAATTAGTTCAGAATAGAAGGAGGTGGAGATAAGTGAAGTACCACAAGGATCAGTTTTAGGACTAATTTCATTCGTTTTGTATATTAATGACCACAAAGGAAGAATGTGTACTAAGAGGATTAGAGCTACCAGAGATGCAAAGTTGGGGGCAGTCAATATAAATAAACAGGTCAATGTAATTAAGAATGACTTGGATAGACTAGGGACATAAGTACGGAAGTAGTTTACACAAAGAAACGTAAAGCAAGAAAGATGCTAAAATGTAAGAGGAATGGACCACTGAGGTTGTTTAAAAGGTTATACAGAAAATGTTGAAAAGCAGAAGTGTCTGGAAGCTTTGATAGTTTTTATAACAGTATCAGAGAAACACTTAGAATCATTAGGAAGCCCACCAGCTTTCCACATTTTTCATGGTAATAACCTAAAAGTGCTACTTTCCAGTGGCACGATGTTACCTTTTCTGTGATAGCACACCTGGACCACTTTCACACAGGCCACTTCCTTCGGAAGTGGCATGCTAATACATGGACTGAAAGATGCTAATGAGGCATGGACGCACATTCCCTGTACCTCATTAGGATAACATCACAAGATTTGGAGTCCAGAAGACCGTTCTTCCGGACTCCAAAACACCATGTAGAAGCGCGGCTGTGGAGAGGCTTCCAGAAGGAAGTCCTTCTTCCGGAGGCCCCTTCTTCCTGAAAATTTTTGGGATGAAGGGGTCTCCAGAAGGAGGACTTCCTTCTGGAGGCTCCCCCAGGGGCCGTGCTTCTACATGGCATTTTGGAGTCCAGAAAAATGGTCTTCCGGACTCCAAATGATGTGATGTTATGCTAATGAGGTGTGGGGAATTTGCATCCGTGCCTCATTAGCATCTTTCGTTCCATGTATTAGCATGCCACTTCCAAAGGAAGTAGCCTGTGTAGAAACGGCCCTGTTGTACTAGCAGCGCACAAATAGACGTTTCCTGCTCTTTAAAGTCCAAGTAATTAGTGCTTTTTATCCTGAAAACATCATAGAAATAGATATCTTCTCAAATATGTTGGCTACAGCTACTCTAGAAGCATCTGTCTGCAGAAGTTACTGTTGCAAGAGATGTTCCAACAAAACTTCTGTTGACAGGTCACTTCCACGCATAAAAGTGGATCAGTCTTTTGGTCCGCTCTGTGTACAAAAGGGCCCCTCAGAGCATCTACATTACTTTTTTTCAACCATTTCTGTTGACAAAATGCATTTTGTGTGTAGGTGATCTGCAAGTTTTGTCAACAAAACTCCAGTTTTGTCTGCAACACTCTCTAATGTAGAGGTAGCCATTTGGACATGAGCAAAAACAATAAACCCAAAGCCAACCCACCAAATAAAATCATGCCAGTAAACCTGAAAAGGAGAACAAACAAATCTCTCCGTACTCTTTACAGAATGAAAAATAGATTCTAATTATATGTGATATTAAGATAACATTTCTATTTTATGTAAATGGATTTTGCCTACCAATATCAGTCACTAAATATAATCTGAGATAACATAAATATAATCTGAGCTCCTCTTATCTGTCTCAATTCCATGTTTTTTGTGTAGGTAAGCAAAATTTTCAAAATAAGGAATGTAATCTATTACTAGGATATGATCTCCTTAGAGTTCTATTGATGGAGTATCTGTTCCTCCCCCATCCCCATTCAGTGATCTCCCCTGTCTGGCAGGACAGCAGCTGCAAGATCTGTGTCTCAACCTAGCTTATTTTACATCCAGAGATATTGCCAAAATGTGATGCGGTAAATTAGGGAAGGTGAGAGTGAGTGACGATACAAATATCAGTATATAAGGAATTAGTCTATGGCAATCATCTTTTGAAGTAATACTTCAATATTGAAAATAGGCACCCTTGACAATTTCCTGGACCTAGTGAATGGACCACCGAGGCAGCATAATTCATTAGTATCCATGTAGGTGAATAAACAAAGTTACAGTCAGTGTTCCTTCTCTCAAACTCCATTTTCTCCCTTACTGTGAAATAGTAACACTTTCAATTCAGTCAATGGCTACCTTATGTCTGCTTTTGACCAGGCAACAGAAAACCATTTTAACGCTATTTTGAAATTCATGGAGGAGAATTTTCTCTTTGACAGAGCCAATTTGATCTTTTTTTTTCTTTTTTTTTTCTTTTTTTTTGGTATAATGGTATGCATGTCAGTCTCAAGCCTAGAAGGGAGAATTCTTGCAAAAATGTTTGCATTAGTATTTAACAGGGCAATTGATTTATATGAGAATCACTCCACTTGGGACTTGCCCCCTTTAGGGATTAGGGCAAAAGCTGCTAATTACATGGTTTCAGGGAGTCTACAAGTATCCAGTAGATTCTGATACACATTCATTAGAAGAGGCAAATATTTTCTCAGAGACCACCTAATAAATGTCACTTTTTAAAAACACCAGTACTTGTGATTGTTTTGGACTTCAGTATGTCCAAGATTCTTCTGTATTTCAGCTATTGCTCAGAGAAGTGGTTAGAAAAGGTTTGTTTTCTTCTGCAGAAAATTTTGACTTTTAGTTTTAAAATAAAAGTTCTCCACAAAAAACTCTTTCAATTTTCAGTCAGAAAGTTTTCAATGAGAACTGAGTTTTCGCACAAGAAGGAAACACATGGGGGTGGGGTAGGTGAACAGTGTGTATGGAGTCAACCCCCAATCTCCTATTAAAATATAATTTAGATGGAAAATATATGACCGGATCTAATTTTGAGCAACTCCAAAGCTTGTCCTTCAAGCCTTGTTCTTTGCCCTCGCTTGACTGGGAATGAGGGACTCTCATGGAGATGGAGACTCTCCCCAAAAGCTGAAATTGCAATACATAGCTGCTTGTTTGTGACCTTTCAAATATGTAATTTCCGTAATTCACAATGCCAAGCTAGATCACGATTTGCACATCAGACTGAGGGGAAAATTAATCCTTTGAATTTTTTAAATATTGAAATTTCAAGGACTTGAAAATCACATTGACATTTGCAAAACATTCAGTGTGAAATTCTGGGGAAAAAAACTAATTTTGCCCACTAGCCTTAGCTGGCCAGCACTATATTGCATGTGAGAAATTAGCTCACAGGACCATATCTTGAGCTGATTTTATACAACGGGAAGAGCACTTAAAGCAGTAAAATTTGGAAGTGGGACAACTTTTCCAGGGAAGGAAATGAAAGGAAAACAGTATCGTTGTACATTTTTTCTTAGTGATGAAGGTTACAAAGATTTTTCTGAACTACACACAGCCAAATTTAATCGACCCTTCTTCCATCTTTAACTTACATTTCAGAGAAAGTGATACTTACGCAGGTACAGAATATCAAATAGTGCTGTCTTCTGCAACTCTGTGGTAATCTCAAATTCAAAATTCAGGCATGTGGGACAAGTTAGCTGCAAATATAATACAAAACATATGTGTCATGTATTAGATGCGAGTGACAATCCATTTCAGCTACAAATCATATTAGGCTGGGATTGTTGTGGGGTGATCCAAACCTCAAAGAAAAAATGTTTCCTCTTCCTCCCCGCTTCCCCGTTTTTCCTTTGCTGTTCCTATTTCATCTGCTTCCTCTACAGTGTATTCCTTTGCAGTGGTGGAGATATGAGTGAGATTAGAACCAACACAGGACAGATTTTAATTTTGCTAATATTTTCCTACAATGGTTCAGTTTCTGTTCTCTGATAACACCCTACTGTGGGAAATAAGGTCACATAACCCATTAGTACTTGTTTCACAATACTTGCTGATGAGGAGCATTTTGCTGTTCTCGCATCTCTCTATCCACCCCCACCTTGCTTTGCCCCCTACTAATAACAGCTAGTCCAAATTTCCAAAATTAATCTGATGTGCAAGGAACAGTGATGTAAACTTGAAAATTAGATGTACACAAAAGCAGAGGTTTGAGAACAGAAGATATGCATTCTATTTGGTTTGCTGCATGATAGATAGACTCATAAACAGATACACATCTTTGCCCATAGCCACTGTATTCCACACACCCTTTGAAATATTTCAGTTTCATGTCTATGCTAATTAAAGAGCAATGACCTTCTCATTAGCACCAAGAGGGTTGATGATGATTGTTCCCCATTTTTCTTAATGGATGCAAGCTACACGCATGATCTTGGAATATCAAAGCAATTCTCCAAGATATTTATTAGAGTCAAAATTATGAAAACACATAGCAAACCTTTAGTTTGAATTACAAGTGTTAATATATGCAGAACCAAATGAATAGCTCAGCTTTCTTCCTCTCTTGTATCTTAAATTTTTCATTACAAATTTCCAGGGCTTCAAAGTAGCATCTCACAGTCGGTCCCCTTTTTTCTCTCTCGCATGACAAAGAGCTGTCAAAAATTGTTCCTGTGTTTGTTAGTATTTTTCTCTTTTTTCTCTCATCTAAATGTCAAACAACTTAGCTTAAATAAAGCACAGCATTCTTCATCTGGTGCGTCTCAAAAGAAAAACAACACCACAGAAGGCGTCTAAAAAGGCCCTAATTAATGTTTCTCATTGATTTTGTTTTAGTGGGATGTATTTTATGAAAAAAATATGAATCCAGAAGGCGCACTCATTAAAATCATTAGCAGCTCAATGTTAGCTGAAAACAGCTCATTCTTTGGTGCAATGTAGTACTTAAAAGCATGTTCACACATACAGCTCCTTATTTAACATCACAAGCCAGAGCTAGCTGAAAACTAACATTAGGTTTGTCAGGTACTATTGAACTCTGATGAACACAATGCACAAAAGCGCTATCAAGGTGACTAATATGGATACAGTGTAGCTGTATCATGCCTACCTTTTCAGGCTGTCTTTCAAGCATAAAAATGTAACATCCAGACACTAATTGCTATGTTATCCAGTTGAACAATAGTAACAGTGAAAAGAAAATGGGGAAAAAATTGGGTCTGGTGACTGCCTAGTGTGTTCAGATAGGCTTTGGAATATTTCAGCAATAAGACCCAACTGGTTTCTTTATTTAGGCAAGTATTTTAATGGTAGGTGCCAAAACTAAGAGACATGGCGCTTTTGCAGAACAATGCTGTCAGTTTTGATTTAGTACAAATATAAATGACCATTGTAACAGATTTTTTTTTAAAAAAAAGTAGGAGCACATTCTGGATCCTCAAGTTAAATTAGATGGTGAGCAATTTTCCAATAGATATAAAAAGAATGCTTTTTCCATTTTTAAAATTATTTTATTTATATGGTCTCCAAAATGTGCTAACACTTTACAGTGCAACTATGACATAGTCTACCTTGAAGCTGTCTGCAGTTCAAAGGCTACATCTACACTTGCATTCCTCTTTTGAAAGAGGAATGCAAATGATGGAAATTGAACATGCAAATGAGGCACTGATTTACATATATCTCAGTTCATTTGCATAATCCTTTTTCAAAAAGATTCTTTCGTAAGAAAAAAACTGTATAGATGGGGCTCTTTCAAAAATAAGCCCCATCTTCAGAAGAACCCTTCTTCCTGAAACTGTTTCAGACAAAGTATTTTGTGTAAAAGCTATTTCTAGCCCAGTAGAGCCCAGTTAAAAAAAATGCTGCTTTCATTAAGAAATGACCATCTTCAAAAATCACTTGTTAGTTATTTCTACAATTCATACCAGCTCAGCATAGTGCCAAAGTTAGCAAAGTGAGAGGGGAGTAGACATAGAATAGCTCCTCTTTCAAGGCTATCAAACAAGGCTTTAGTAATTGCTTAGGTTCTTTTTAGAGACTAGCAATGGTGTTATGTTGAAGATGTTCATTAAGTTCTTTCTTGACCTGAGTCAGTCTTGCCAGGGATCCTTAGACCCATGATGCTTAGGTTATTGCAAATTAAAAGAATTCTAAAATAATAAGAATAAGCATGGCATTTCTGCTATTTACCTTTGCATTTTTTAAAAAAAACTTCTATTAGCTGAAATAATAAATCTAAAAATACTCCCATTTCATGGTGTTTACTTGAAAAATTCAGTTTGTGTGTGTATGTGTTCAGGGCACATAAATACTTTATATTAGATTAGTTTTAACAGTACAAATATTTAGGGCTATCCACGATGACATATATTCATTTGTGTGCCTGGTTCTTAAATTTCATTATCAAATTTACTATAAGTCAAATAGTTAATAGATTTATATTAGTATAAGGCATTTCCCCCATTACAACAGTCACAATTTTAATATTATAGTTAATATTTATGTTGGTGTTATCACTTTTAATAGTATTAACAAAATATTCATAGAAAAATAATGAACCTGTAAGTAAGAACATTTAGTTCCACATATGAATAATAAAACTTTATTAAGTTAAGACTCAAAATATGTTAATGCTTTGTACTATTTTTTATTTATAGTGAACACAATAGTGAGGCCACCTGTAATAAAGATGCTAGTAGTGAACTGTGGCAGTTTGACTTCTCAGGTCTATAGGATACTTATGGCTGAAATATGATACAGAGATTCTTAAAATGTTGTTTTATGGCAACCTCTGTGCAGTGCTATAAAACATTCCCTGTGAATGATAAATAAACTCAAGAAGATCAGTTTTAGTAAAGAGATATATACATTTACTTATAACCAATCTGCCATTAGTGATATTTTATTTATCAGTGATACATTAGCCTAGATTTAACCCTTTTGCAAACCGGTGCAGCTTCCTTGATGTTCGCAGGTGAAGAGCTGAATTTGTCCATAGGAACAGTAAGGTTACAAATTATAATAGCTACATTTTTACTTTGACATGATTTTTTATAGACAGTGCTTCATTTAAAAAATAACATTGTATAATATATTTGCAAATAATTCTCAGACATTTTTCTGATGCACTAAGAAACAGATATAGGTACTGTATTGAGTTTGAGACTATATGTAAGCAATGCAAATTGGATTTAATTTTGCTGAAATATTGATTGAAGTTATTCCTGCTAATGAAGTTGTAACATATAATAGACATAGCAGCATACTGAAAGGAGGAAAGGCAGGTCTGTTGATGAAGCTTCAATGTCCCAGGTATGAAAACAACAAGCATACGTTCAGCAATAGAACATATCCTGACTAGTAACCCTCTTCTTTTTCAGTCACACAGGTGCAAAATTGGAACAATGACAATGAACTTAATATAATTGTTCTGTTTAGAGTGGATTCATACCCAAATAAAATGGGAGCCAAATTTTAGCTTTGGTTTGTGTTGCAATGGTAATATTGAGGCAATTGTTCAGTTGCTGACCTCTGCAAAACTCCACCAGGAAGCCTGTAGGTGTTCCATGCCAGTCCCAAGCCTGCATAAAGGAAGAGGGTTGGCCAGATGAGTAATGATACACTGACCATGAAACAACAATATAAATGAAATCTGATGCCAGTACGACTAAATAATAAGACACCAGCTCGGATGTCACTCAGATAAACAAGGTCTGTGATAGCAATTGTGTGATCAGGTTGGGTTGATAAGTTGGCTACCAAAAGAAAGTTACAACTAACACATGTGCTATCAGTTGGAACATGGAATGTCTGAACACTCTAGGCAACTGGAAAATTAGAGCTGCATCGGAAGGAGATGGAGAGATACCTATGCAATATACTTGGACTGGTGGAGATGCATTGGGTGGCATCAGGAAAGAAGTGCAGTTGTGAAGTCATTTGGTCAGGGAATGGAACAAAGCATGAGGCAGGAGTCGGATTCCTTCTTAGCAAAAGAGCTAGGGGAGCATTATTAGGATACAAACCCACTGAGTGCAAGAATGATGGTAGCAAGATTCAAAGCAAAACTGTTCAACATCTCAGTCATTCAGGTGTATGCACCCACATCAAACAATACAGAGGAAGAGATTGAGCTAGTTTATAAAGACTTGACAAAGATGCTGGAGGAGATACTGAAGAGAGATGTGTTGATCATTGGAGGAGATTGGAAAGCTAAAGTTGGAACAGATAACAAAGGTTGGGAGAGAGTCATGGGAAGGCTTGGATAAGGAGAAATAAATAAACCAGGTGAGAAATTACCAGAGTTTGTTATGGAGCATGAGATGGTGATCTGCAACAAGAGATTCCAACAAAAGGACTGTAGGAAGTGGACATGGTGATCGAATTACGGGAAGTCCAAGAACATGATAAATATGATTTTAATGAGAAGAAGATGGGTAACAACAGTGCCAAACTTTTCAAGAAGTGGATAGCAACTCGGACTACAGTCTGGTGATAGCAAACATCAAGATAAAACTCAAGAGAAAGTGTAAGACACAGTTTAAGAAGAGACATGGTGAGGCTAGGCGAGGAAGAAATAGGGAATGTGTACAGAGCAGCACTCAGAGAAGATTAGGAATGGGGCACAGAGAAAGACCTAGAAAAGGGAGTTGAAGGGATAGCCATAGTGACAGAAGAGGCAATTGAGCAGACTGTTCCAGAAGAAGAGAAGATCAATAAAAAGTGGATTACGCAGGAGACACTGAAGTTGGTCCAAGAGAAAAGAACATTGAAGATCAGAAGGGATGTTTCCAAAAGGGTGGCACATCAATATAGGGTGAAATGCAATGAG
The DNA here is from genome assembly GCF_033958435.1 of Carettochelys insculpta. Taxonomy (NCBI): domain Eukaryota; kingdom Metazoa; phylum Chordata; order Testudines; family Carettochelyidae; genus Carettochelys; species Carettochelys insculpta. Next base: position 104,038,859 of record NC_134142.1, read on the forward strand.
GTAAGGAAAGCAGCCAGAAAGGATAAGGCAAAATGGTTAGAGGAGCAGTGTGAAGATATAGAGAGGTATTATGGTGAATGTAAGACCAAGGAGGTGTATAAAATGATTAGGAATATTAATAGAAAGTGGCAGCTGAAGCAGATGGCAATCAAACATAAGAATGAAGAGATGTTCATGAACAAGGAGAAGATTGTGCAGCAGTGGATGAGATATTGCGCTGATCTATACAAAGCACAGCTGGACTCGAGTGTCTCAGAGATACTGATCGAAGAACTGACATCTGCACTGAGCATCAAGAGTGAGACTGATATTTTGACGGAGGAAGTAAAAAGAGCAGTGAAACAACTAAAGAACAGCAAGAGCTCTGGAAATAAGATCACAGGATAGATGATGAAATATGGCGGAGATTGTATGATTCAGGAAATACATAGCCTATGTAATATAGCATAGAAAGAAGGGAAGGCACCTAAGGATGGACAAGATCCATGTTAGCACAAGAAAGGAGGTACGCTGGAGTGCAAGAACTACAGCACGATTGCCCTAATGAGTCATCTAGGCAAGGTGCTGTTCCTGCTGATACTGATGGACAGACTAAGGTTTCAGATAGAAGAATATCTAGCAAATCAGCAAGTGGGGTTCAGGAAAGATAGAAGTACCATGCAGTAGATATTAAGTATCAGAGGGGTAGCCGTGTTAGTCTGGATTTGTAGCAGCAACGAAGGGTCCTGTGGCACCTTATAGACTAACAGAAAAGTTTAGAGCATGAGCTTTCGTGAGTTAACTCACTTCTTCAGCATCTGAAGAACTCACGAAAGCTCATGCTCTAAACTTTTCTGTTAGTCTATAAGGTGCCACAGGACCCTTCGTTGCTACAGTAGATATTGGCACTAAGATCAATAGTGGAGAAAGAGCAATGAAAGAACAAGAACGTCTACCTTGCTTCTTCGATTTTTCAGAAGGCATTTGACGGTACGGATCAGAAAGTGACTTGGATGGTGTTAGAATCATATGGAGTGGATAGCAGACGGATACGGTTGTTGAAGGATATCAATGACTGTGTGGAGGCAGCAGTGAGAATGTGTTGGGAGTTGGGAAGTTGATTTAGAAAGGGAAGAGGTATGAGACAAGGAGATTCAATATGTGTGAGTGTCTTCACCATGCATCTGGAGAGAGCAATGGACTAGATCAAGGAAGAGGTAGAAGGGATATCTGTGCACAGGATAAGAATTAACAACTTGAGTTTCATGGATGATCTGGTTATTGAAGAAGATGCGAAGAAGCTAGTGAAAATGGTGCAGGTGCTAAACAAGGAAGGGAAGTGGTACAGAATGATTATGAACATCGATAAAACACAAAAAAATGGTATTTGGAGATAAGGAAATAGGAAGGAAGATCAATGTAGATGGGATTGAAGTAGAGAATGTAGAGAAGTCCACATATCTGGGGAGCAACATAACATATGATCTAGACTGTAAGAAAGTAATAGCGACTAGAATAGCAAAAGCAAGAGCGAGTTTGAAGGCGATGGATAAGATCTGGTAAAGAAAAGTTATTAGCTTAGGAATGAAGCTAAGCATCTTGAAAACTTATGTATTCAGCAGCATGTTGTACGTGTGTGAGACATGGGTGGTGATGAAAGATTCGAAGAGAAAAACAGTGGCTTTCCAGAGCAGTTGTTATAGAAAGATCTTGAGAATAGGATGGATGCAGAAGGTCACCAATGAGGATTTATACATAGGAAGATACAGCCAAAAGAGAATCAGCTGCAGAAACTTATATAACTGAGGTTACAGCTATTATGAAGAACATAAAATCAAGACCCTGGTATTTGGCATAATGGATGGTTCAAATGGAAGAGGCAGACTCCACAGAGAATGGGTAGATAATATGGTAGATTAGTGCAGTGCCTGTCTACAGAAACTAAGTCACTCTGCACTGGGCAGGGAAAGATGGAAGGGAATAGTGAAAGAGACATCAGACAACAATGGGCACTGAGCCCATGGTTGTTGATGATGATGATGAGTTCTGCATCCTGCTTGACTGTTAATAGTGGTAGAGGGCTTTCTTGTGTTAGGGGAGTGAGCATCTGTTTTCTGTGGCTGTGGACATGAGTGTGGTGGGGGAATCAACTGTTGTGAAGTTTATACAATCCCAACTTTTAGACAGTTTGTTTTGAACGTTATTTAGTTAGCTGACTGTTACTAGGGCCCCTCTGTGGAAATCACTATCCACACTACAGTATCAGTCCCTGTGCCAAAGCTCTAAATAGAGAAGACAGACAAAAGGTAGAGAGGTGAAGTGAGTTGCATAAGGTTGCATAGCAGCTCAGTGGCATGTCCAGGTATCCTGAGTTTCTTGTACTGCCTACTAGAGGCTAGATCGCACTAGCTCTCTGCCATGCTGCATAGTTTTCAAGAGCGTGTCTAGGGATAAGTGTTTTTAACCTCTGATATGTATGACTAGAAGTTGCTACATAAATAAAATGTTGATCGAAAATATAAGATATTTCTTGCCATAGAACAAGCTTAAGGGACCTGGATCTTGAGTGATAATTCTCTCTTACATTTTGCATGAGCCAAGAACTTACTGCATTTGGGAAGCTGAATGGTCTTAAATAAGGAAGTCTGTTGTTGTATATGGGTGTCACCCATTTAGATTTTGCAAAATTTATCAGCATGGAGTATGCGGTTACTGTCAAAGAGCTATATGCTCTGACAGCAGCCAGAATATGGTTTTTATCTCTTTCAACTTAAAGAGCTTTACTCTGATATGCAGTTATTAACTATTCTTCAATAATGGATAGATAAGGCATTTGCAGATGTAATTTGCAACAGCTATATGAGATGCTAATTGATGGATGGAGATGAACCAATGCAGCAAAGTTTGGCTGTGGATCTAAACTGCTCCAAGTTTAGAGGATGATGTGATCTGAACTTTAAATACAGGCTCACTTCTGAGGCTTACACTGTAGTAGGTGTACTAAGTCATTTTTGGGTTGAATTTTAAGAAAAAGCATTCTTAACTACAAAACGTCAGGCTCACAGTGGACCTGTGATAATGCAGGAGTGCCAAGTTACTTAAGGAAAAGGCAAAAACAAGAAACATATTAGCATCTCTCTATATGCCTATAGGATTGCTTCTGGATTATCTTGAATCGTATTTATCAGAGGATCAATTATACCCAGAATCAGATGTATGTGGCTGCCTCTCTTTCACATGAGCATAAGTGATTTTAACCTCTGATCTGGATGTTGTCGTTAGGAAGATAGGTTACTCAGTTTTAATTCTGTATTGTCAGTGTCTGTGGATGTAATGTCCCTGGAAATAATACCTCATCAAAAATCTGTCTCCTGTAATAGCCTGCAATTGTCTAAGGGTGCTCATCTGGGCAGATGTTCATAATGGAAATATATCTTTCCTTACAGTCCTAGAAATTTGCTCTTATTAAAGTCACCTCAAGCTCCAGTCACTGTAGCATTAAATATGATTCCCTTTCTATGGGGGGGCAGAAAGAATATATACCTGCTTTCTTTTCTTGTGTCCTTCTGTGTTCTACTGAAACAGCATCTAAGTTTCCATACCTTTTCTTTATGGTTGAAACAGAACCTGCCCTGAAGATGCATCTTCTGTTGCACAATTGTTCAGTAAATGCATTTGGTACAGATGGAAAATGAGGGGGAAATGTATTGAGCAACATACTTCAAACTCATGCTTTTAATTAGCGGGGGACAGGATTTAGCAAGTCACAGCTTTTATTTAAACAGTCCTGACGTAACTCAGCTTTACAACATCAAATTTAACACTTAAGGCCATATTAACAAAAACAGATGGCTTTCAAAAATCTCTCTTTAGAGTGTTAATGTTGGTTTAGATGATGCACTACATGTTGAGAACTTCGGGAAATAATTGCTGTTTGCAGGTTACGTGATTGGGTGGTGAGCTAGTCCACTATACCCTATCCATGCAACTGCTTTATATTATGATATATGACAGCATGCTTGACACTTTGAAGTTTAGCTGGTGTTCAAATCTGGTACTGCAGTGCTGATTTAGCTCTATATAATATTTCATATTGTATGTACCCAGCACACAGTTTGTCTTAACTTTCACTCTGCATAACAATACTTGGAATGGGAGACTTTTTCCCTATAAATTTCAGATTGTTTTAATTAAAACTACAAACCAAATTTAGCAGCATGTGTATTTGAATAAACATGCAACTCTCATTAGCATGAATTGGAATTGCATGTCTAATCTGTCACTCATCGAGTTGAATGCTTACCTCTTAATGTTTTAAACAGGCTAGAGCCAGCTTTCCTGCCATAAAGGAAAAACCAAAAAAACAAAAATCCTTGTTCTGTTAAATGCTTCCCATAGATTTAAAATAGGGTTGTGTCTAATGTAACTGACACAGTTCAATTAACCTTTAAGTGAGTGGTTTAATGAAACAATGGGTTGTGCTCTTGAATATTACTTTTGCTTTATTACTCTTTTATTTTTTTTTTAAAAATGGTAATTTACTTTGCCACTGAGGCAACTAAAAATTTGCTTTTCCTATAGGGGAAGAGGTAAAAATTTTATGAGATTATTCATGGACTGTGTAGTGTTTCTTTAAATAGTTTGTGGGTGCTCTACTGATCCTCGCTGTCTTTCACGTTTCAGAAGTCACCAGAACCCAGCATAAGCAGTAGTTTATATATGTAGCTAGGTATTGCATGTTATAGATATTTAGTAAATTTGGGGATTTTGGACACTATTGTGTGGTCGTGGTACCTTCCAATTACAGTTTGAACCTCTCTCATCCAGCACACTTGGGACCTGACCAGTGCCAGATGAGAGAAATTGCTAGGCCACAGGAGGTCAATATTGCCTAGCAAATTACCAAGACTACTTCTGCTTACTGGGCTTGTAGAAGACATTCAGGGGATAAATTTCAGTTAACTAACAGCACAGAACACCAAGAGTCAGGACTGGTGGCTTTAAACAAACTTTATGGGACCATGGAAAACTTGGCCACACCTACTATAAATGGTTGTCTGGCTAACTAAAATCATGCTGGATTACAGATGTTGCTGGATGACTGTTCTGGATTAGAGAGGATCAATCTGTATAGTTCTTGTGTTAGAGCAAAAGAAACAACAGAATGATATATCAAATGTACATTAACTAAAAAAAAATTGATTAGATAGTATGCTGTTAGAAGGTATTGAAGTAGAAAAAGAGAAAAGCTATAAGGAAAACAGGGAACTAATCTTTGTCCTCAGAATTTATTTCTACTAATTAGTAAACTTCTACAGTCATAGGCTATGTCTAGATTAGAGCAATTTGTTGGCACAAGTTTTTGTTGGAAGATATCTTGCGACAAAACCTCTGTCAACAGATCGTGACCAGGCCACAAAAACAGATCGAAAGAGTGATCTGTTCTGATGACAGACAGGAGCTGCACTGCCCAGTCATTCTATCAGCGAAATGGCCACCTGGAAACTCAGCAGACAGGGTTGTGCAGTGTCCCGGAAGTCTTTTCTGCCAACAGAACACTCTCCAGAATGTCCAGACCTATGTTTCATCGACAGATCTCTGTTGACAGCGGTGTTCTTCCTCGTGGGGAGCAGGGTATGGCTGTAGAGAAAAGTGTTTGTGTTCTGTTGCCTTACTGTTGATAGAACGCCCTTGTCCAGGAGTCTGGATGCCCCACAAGTTTAGTTGACAAAATGGCCATTTTGTCAACAAATGCCTCTAATCTAGACATAGCCTTAATGAACAACATCCCTGAACAGGCTTCTCTGTTTATATAGAATATGCCAGTTTATTAAAAATACTGAAATCTGGTAATTACTGCACTATTAGAATGGTTATTTGTTTTTGGTGTGTATTTTTCAACATATGTGTGTGCTGATTCTGTAAATTCATCTATCAGCATACTCCTAGAAAGTGAATACCAAAAGTTGGGAACATAAATGAAAGAAATGTATTGAAAAATGTGAAAGAATATTTGCAAAGTTATTTCTCAGCTGTACTTCTGTTGTGGTCCCAGTTCTTCCCTGTGAGGAAGAATTGCAGGCCTGAATTCTTAGGCTATGTTTACACTAGAAGCATCTGTCTACAGAAGTTGCTGTTGGAAGAGATGTTCTGACAAAACTTCTGTCGACAGATTACATCTACACATAAAAATGGATCGATTTTTTTTATCCTCTCTGTAGACAAAAGGGCCTTCTGGAACAACTACACAGCTTTTTTGTTGACAGTTTCTGTCAACAAAAATGCATTTTATGTGTAGATTCTTTTCAAGTTCTGTCAACAAAACCCCAGTTTTGTGTGCAGAACTCTCTAGTGTACACATAGCCTTAATGATTATCAAAGGCTGTTGGAAAGAGATGGTAGCAGCAAGCCAGAAATTATTCAACAAACAGGATTCAGGTCTCATGATGTCTTGTTATATGAGCCTATTGTTGCATGCATACTGTTATACAATAACCGGGTACCTCCCAATTCAGTGTATTTGCCAAATTTTGTGGCAGAGCTAGACAAAGCTTCACTTAAAACTGTACCAATATTTTGTTTTAACCTTTTTGAGTTCCATTATTTAGCAATATTCATAACTATTAACAGGTTCAGTGGCTCAGAGGTGTGCTATTAAAATAGTCTCTGTCCTGAAGCATTCATAGCCTGAAACAGTGATTCTGAGCCTTCTGAGTACCAGGACCACCTCTCATTTGGCCAGAAATCCTTTCTCATTTACCAAGGTGGACAGGGAAGATGGCTGGACCCCATTGACCACAGCTGGTCAGGAATTTTTCATTAAATATTTTTTCATCACAAAATGCTGACTTGTCAAGAGCAAGAGTTTTCACAGAAACATATCAATTTTGACGATTGTTGAGAAAATTTCTCAGGTGCAGGCTGAGAAGAGTGAGACACTCACCCCAGGATAGTTAATAGGGTATAATAGACTTATTAATGGGACCTGGAAAATCCTAATCACCAGGATATAAACTATTCTGGGGTGGGTCTCCCTCAGGCTTTCCTACTGGTGCTGGTCCACTTTGTATAAATAATGAAATACTCAGCTGGGACTCAAGCAGCAAGGTTGCCAGAGTCCCAGCTGATATAGGGTTCACCAATTTCCCCTTGCTGTTGCTCTGCAAAGACAGTTGCAGGGGATTCATTTGAGATGTTTCCATTGATATAGTCAGCAGCAAACACAGCAGTCAAGGCACGCAGCCTCATATTCAAATGTCTCAAGAGCTTCAAGAGAAATTTGAACGCTAATTCCCCACTACAAATGTGGAAGATTGACTGGATATGTGATCCAGATAGTTCACCCTCTTGCAATTCATCACAAAAGTTGACATTAAAAGAAAAAAAGAATACACAGAGCTACAGATGGATCGCACAGTGAAGCTAAAGTTTGAAAAAGTTTCTTTGGATATGTTTTGGTAAATTGCAGAAAATGAATATCCAGTGTTCTCTGAATATATTAATGCTGTACTCCTGCCATTTCTGACAACATATCTCTGCAAGGTAGCATTTTCAGTGTGCTTGTCAGAGAGCAAGATTTGCCCATGGCCCTCTCATCAGTTCCTCCATGGATCAAAAGGTTCTGTGCACACTGTCAGGCCCAGGTTTCCCACTTCCTGATAAGTAGGTTTGCTGTCTGTTGCATTTTGCTCAGATCTACTGAAAATTTCAATTATTTATCAGTTCCATTATTTAATAAAAATTATGTTTTTGCAAATATGAAATTCACCAAATGAACAGGAAAAGTTCAGATGCCTGAACCAAATGCTGCATGTGGAACAGATTTAGGGCTGTGAATAGTTAGAAGTAGTTGGTTGAGCAAATTTTAAAAATGTGTCTGTGCTCGCTATCAAAGGTGGTATAGTCTGTGGTGGATTTAGAACATTAATGCATTTTATCCTTGTTTAGTTTGTTGTATGTACTACTATGTTGCAAACTTTTCTGGTAAGACTGTAACCATAGTAAATGTGATGTTTATGAGGAATTGATTCAGCTGAAAAAAGAGGGTGTGCTGTGGAATTGTTTGTCTCATTGAAGAGTGCCGTGTTACTGAAAAGGTTGGGAACCACTGCTCTATCAGACAGTAAGCCTTTTTTAAGCTTGTAGTAGTTTACTCTACATAGAACCTTGTAGCAAGCCAGCAACAATCCAAGCCTTTGTTCTGAAGTCTTGCCTGACTGTTAAAAGAACTTGAGAGACTATGGCTGTGTCTACACGTGCATGCTACTTCGAAGTAGCGGCACTAACTTCGAAATAGCACCCGTCGCGGCTACACGCGTCGGGCGCTATTTCGAAGTTAACTTCGACGTTAGGCGGCGAGACGTCGAAGTCGCTAACCTCATGAGGGGATCGGAATAGCTCCCTACTTCGACGTTCAACGTCGAAGTAGGGACCGTGTAGACGATCCGCGTCCCGCAACGTCGAAATTGTGGGGTCCTCCATGGCAGCCATCAGCTGGGGGGGTTGAGAGACGCTGTCTCTCCAGCCCGTGCGGGGCTCTATGGTCACCGTGTGCAGCAGCCTTTAGCCCAGGGCTTCTGGCTGCTGCTGCTGCAGCTTGGGATTCATGCTGCATGCACAGGGTCTGCAACTCGTTGTCGGCTCTGTGGATCTTGTGCTGTTTAGTGCAAGTGTGTCTGGGAGGGGCCCTTTAAGGGAGTGGCTGGCTGTTGAGTCCGCCCTGTGACCCTGTCTGCAGCTGTGCCTGGCACCCTTATTTCGATGTGTGCTACTGTGGCGTGTAGACGTTCCCTCGCAGCGCCTATTTCGATGTGGTGCTGTGCAACGTCGATGTTGAACATCGACGTTGCCAGCCCTGGAGGACGTGTAGACGTTATTCATCGAAATAGCCTATTTCGATGTCGCCACATCGAAATAGGCTACTTCGATGTAGGCTTCACGTGTAGACGTAGCCAATATGGGCTGAGCTATACTGAAAACTTCAATTGAAATAACTACAGGTCTTAGGGGTGTAAAATATCCACACACACAAAAGACATAGCTATTTTGATCTAACATCCCAGTTTAAAAAGTGTGAGGTTGACAGAAGAATTGTTTTGCTGTAGTGAGTGTGCTGGGCTGTTGTAGCATTTTCAAGTGTAGACACAGCTTATGTAACAGCATCACCAGCCACACTGAGGTTAACGGGTTACAGAAACCTCTGTTCCTTATTATAAAACTGCTGGAAAAAGTTCCATGGTTAAAACAAAGCTGAGTCCACTTAAAGCAATGGTTCAACCATTTGGATATATGTGAAGAAAACAAATCTTGAAAATTACGGAACTTATGTTTGACTACAGTTGAATTCTCTCAGAACTTATGACTATTTACAACTTTAGCTCCACCATGTTGTGGCCTGATGACAGCTGTGGAAGTGAAAAAAATAAGTTTATTTAAAAGTCTGTTCAATCTACTCTACTATGTACAGTTGCTGCATAGTGGCACTACAGACCAGAGTGTGTGCCTTTAGTGTGCACATCCATACTTTAAACTTGAAAGAAATCCAAACAAGTTATATTTAACATTGAATTTACGGTGCTTGCACTTGTTTGAGGGTAATTGTAACATCACTCTATTGTTTTTGCTCTTGAAATTCTGATATGCACTTTAGTTTAATGATGTTTTTGCTGGGAATACATATTCTAGTCCTATTCATATTCACTAAGAGGATTATTACTTCAGTTTGTAGACTCTTTCCTCCATTGCTTTTTCTTTCTGCAGCACCAAACCAAACATGATGAAAATGCAAATATCCAAAAGCAAAGAACCAATTTGTACAGAGAACCAGCATAAGTTGCAAAGGCAAACAGAGGACTTTCTACTGATTAATCTGTACCAAGGGAAATGCTATGGCTAAGTCTAGGGAGTGGAAGGGACAAGCAAAGAATGAACTACCAACTTAAATCTTTGGAACAGGAGCTTGGTAAGAGAATAAAGTTAATCTTGCACAAACGACAAGAGAAAAGGAGGTTATGTAGGAATTTATCATGTTCCATCCAATATTCAGACTCAGTCAAGTAATGACAGGCATTTTGTTTAAAAATCTTAGATTGAGATGGAATGTGGACATAGCAGATAACCATCCTCTGTAACCTTACTGAGTTTGTTCAGATTTCAAATACAAGTTATTTGAAGCAGCTCTGCAGAACCTTATTGAAAATTTTCAAAACCTGATGAATTACAGTAAACTCTGGATTTAATAGGCCCTGATGTAACAGGCTTTGTAAATAGTGGATGCTGTCTGCCAGCCCCCCATGCCCTCACCTAAATAAATTCCAGACACTCACCAGAGCCGCCACCTGGGCTGGAGGAGCTGCTGGAGTGGCTGGCACTGCTGTGGCTGGAGGGGCTACCACAATGGCTGGGGACACCAGGGCCAGAGGAGCTGGGTGGGGAGTGCGGCAGGGCTCAGGAGCTCTCCTTCCTGAGCCCCATGTGCGTGGATCTTGTCAGCGCCTGACTGCTGCTGTCTGCAATGGCACTGAGCAGCAGCCATGATGTCGGAGGCTGCTACCCACTGGCAGGCTGGGGGCAGCCATGCTCTACCTTTGCCAGGGGCTGGAGGAGCTTCAGTATGAGAACTGCAGGTGGTGGAAGGAGCCAGGCTGGCATTCAGTTCCTGTGCTTGTGATTGGAACAGGGAGATGGAGGTATGAGGGAAAGAATGGGGCAGCAGGGGGGAAGGGAAGGTGGGGGACAGAGGACAGGGGTGAGTGATGGACTGGGAAGGTCAGTGTATGATCATATAGTATGACCAGTCAGATATAATGGACTTTCGGCATTAACGGAAACCCCTTCCCCCCATTAGTCTGTTCAAATCAAGGATTTACTGCATCTGAATATAATGAGTAATTTTCATACTGGCTCTCTGTTAGCGTTATAACCCATAATCTCTTGCTCCCATTTTATATGGTGACTGTTTGTTGTATTGTGGTAGTGTTGAGAGGCCCCATTAAGGGTTTGGGTAAAATTACAGTCCTTGTCCCATGGAGGGTACAATCTAAGCAAGTTTGTCATCCACTGATGTCATGTCTAATGGAGGGTAGGGACTTCTCAATTTTGCTTGCTTAAGCTCCATGAAAAGCTTTGCTTAATTCTACCTACCATCTCTGCAAGAGGTGTGTGGCATTATTAGATGTTATATGAAGTGTTATTTAAGTCAGCATGCTTAAATACAATTTGTTAGGACTATATGAAATCTGATGAAACCTTTATTCTCTCTCTCTCTTTTGGGTTTTGCTTCTGGTTTTATTTATTTATTTAATTAATGTATTTTATGGCTGACTGTTCTCTTGAGGATGTGTGTCTGCATGCACATTCAGTTTTAGGTTTTGTAACTTGACAAGCTATCCTCTCTTTTAACAGGAAATATTTGTGTAATTGACAGGGTTTACGGAGGTAGCTGTCTCAGTCTGTTTCAGTAAAATCAGCAAGGACTCTGATGGCACTTCAAAGACTAACAAATTTATAAGGGTGTTAGGGCACACGCTTTCATAAGAGGAAGTGAGCGTATCTCACAAAAATTTATTCCCTTACACCCTAATACATTAGTTAGTTGTTAAAGTGCCACAGGACTCCTTGTTATTTGTGTAATTGCACACATTTGCTTGTGTTGTGTATACCGTTCACCATTTCTTTATTTGCAAAACTGGTTGACAATATCAGGTGGTAACAATGAATCAATCCATCATACAGTATAGTGAAGGAAATCACCAGCAATAGTTAACACAAAGAATATGGCTGCGTGCATTGTATGTCACATGTAGATAACTTTAATTAGAGGAAGTAGTTCATCATTCAACCTCAATTGTGTTTTTATTTTAAACGTGTACACTGGTCATATGAATTTCTAAATGAAAATTGCTTTCACCATTTTATTGTTTCACAGTCTTTTCTCTGAGCAACCTCTTGAGTACAATGTGATGGGTGCAATGGGGCTTTTCTCTCTCTCCCCCAGTCTCCTTGCAGTGTGCTAGGTACTTTATAAAATCTTCATCGCATGCAATAAGTTAATTCAGAACAGGAAGATGTTTTAACAACACTTTAAATCCCATTTACAAAAGTAATTCAGATATGGGAAACTAATACAGCAGGGCACAGACTATCCAGTAAGTTCTTGGATTACATTAGAGACAATTGTTTATTCCAAAAGGTTGAAAAAGCTACCGGGGGGAAGCTGTTCTAGATTTGATTTTAACAAATAGGGAGGAATTGGTAGAGAACTTGAAAGTGGAAGACAGCTTGGGTGAAAGTGATCATGAAATCATAGAGTTCACAATTCTAAGGAAGGGAAGAAGGGAAAACAGCAAAATAGACATTATGGATTTCAGGAGGGCAGATTTTGGTAAACTCAGAGAGCTGGTAGGTAAGGTCCCATGGGAAGCAAAACTGAGGGGAAAAACAGCTGAGGAGAGTTGGCAGTTTTTCAAAGGGACATTATTAAGGGCCCAAAAGCAAGCTATCCCGCTGTGCAGGAAAGATAAAAAATATGATGAAAGACTACCTTGGTTTCACCAGGAGATCTTGCATGATCTCAAAATAAAAAAGGAATCATATACAAAAGCAAAACAAGGACAAATTACAAAGGATGAATATAGGCAAACAACACAAGAATGCAGGAGCAAGATTAGGAAGGCTAAGGCACAAAATGAGCTCAAACTAGCTACAGGCATAAAGGGAAACAAGAAAGCTTTTTATAAATATATTAGAAACAAGAGGAAGACCAGGGACAGGGTAGCGCCATTGCTCAGTGAGGAGGGAGAAACAGTAACAGGGAACTTGGAAATGGCAGAGATGCTTAATGGCTTATTTGTTTCGGTTTTCACTGAGAAGTCTGATGAAGGAATGCCCAACATACTGAATGTTAGTGGGAAAGGGGTAGGGTTAGAAGCTGAAATAAAAAAAGAACAAGTTAAAAATCACTTAGAAAAATTAGATGTCTGCAAGTCACCAGGGCCTGATGAAATGCATCCTAGAATACTCAAGGAGCTGATAGAGGAGATATCTGAGCCTTTATCTATCATCTTTGGAAAATCATGGGAGACAGGAGAGATTCCAGAAGACTGGAAAAGGGCAAATATAGTGCTCATCTATAAAAAGGGGAATAAGAATAACCCAGGAAACTACAGGCCAGTCAGCTTAACTTCTGTGCCAGGAAAGATAATGGAACAGGTAATTAAAGAAATCATCTGCAAGCACTTGGAATGTGGTAAGGTGATAGGGAACAACCAGCATGGATTTGTAAAGAACAAATCATGTCAAACTAATCTGATAGCTTTCTTTGACAGGATAAGAAGGCTTGTGGATAAGGGAGAAGTAGTAGATGTGGTATGACTACACTTTAGTAAGGCATTTGATACGGTCTCGCATGATATTCTTATCAATAAACTAGGCAAATACAACTTAGATGAGGCTACTATAAGGTGGGTGCATAACTGGCTGGATAACCATACTCAGAGAGTAGTTCTTAATGGTTCTCAATCCTGCTGGAAAAGTATAACAAGTGGGGTTCTGTGTTAGGACTGGTTCTGTTCAATATCTTCATCAACAATTTAGATATTGGCATAGAAAGTACGCTTATTAAGTTTGCAGATGATACCAAGCTAGGAGGGGTTGCAACTGCTTTGGAGGATAGGGTCCAAATTCAAAATGATCTGGATAAATTGGAGAAATGGTCTGAGGTAGACAGGATGAAGTTTAATAAGGACAAATGCAAAGTGCTCCACTTGGGAAAGAACAATCAGTTTGATACGTACAGAATGGGGAGAGACTGTCTAGGAATGACTACAGCAGAAAGAGATCTAGGGGTTATAGTGGACCACAAGCTAAATATGAGTCAACAGTGTGATGCTATTGCAAAAAAAGCAAACACGATTCTGGGATGCATTAACAGGTGTGTTGTGAACAAGACACGAGAAGTCATTCTTCCACTCTACTCTGTGCTGGTTAGGCCTCAGCTGGAGTATTGTGTCCAGTTCTGGGAACCGCAGTTCAAGAAAGATGTGGAGAAATTAGAGAGGGTCCAGAAAAGTTTGGAAAAGAGAAGATTGAGGGGAGACATGATACTGGTTTTCAGGTATCTAAAAAGGTGTCATAAGGAGGAGGGAGAAAACTTGTTCTTTTTGGCCTCTGAGGATAGAACAAGAGGCAATGGACTTAAACTGTAGCAAGGGAGGTTTAGGTTGGATATTAGGAAGAAGTTCCTAACTGTCAGGGTGGTCAAACAGTGGAAGAAATTGCCAAGGAAGGTTGTGGAATCTCCTTTGCTGGAGATATTTAAGAAGAGGTTAGATAGATATCTATCATGGATGGTTTAGACAGTACTTGTTCCTGCCACTGGGGCAGGAGGCTGGACTCAATGGCCTCTTGAGGTCCCTTCCAGTCCTAGTATTCTATGATTCCATGATTTAATGGCCTAAGTACCCACTGACTTTCTTTGAAACTTTGGGCTGGTCTACACTGGGAATTTATGGCACCATAACTATGTCTCATGGCGGATTGAAAATCAACTTCCCTGAAAGACTTAGCTATGTTGACCTAAATCCTGGTATTGACAACACTAGGCTGGTGTCAGAATTCTTCTATTGGTCTAGCTACCATCTAGGTGGTGGAGGGTTGGCAAGAAGAGAGATTACCTTTGTTGGTGAGAATACCCTCCCATCAGCTAAGGTAGAGTCTACTCTGAAGCACTACAGCAGTGCAGGTCCAGCTCCTTCAGTGATTAACTCTCTTGAAAAGTGACATATGCACCTGAATCACTTTAGAGCTGTTTAAAAGTCAAAACCTGGGATGTGGTGAAACACTTGAGTGTTGTTATTCTCTGCTTGATGCTTCTTCCATAGCAAAATTAACAACTTTCAAGAGGTTGAGAATTTTATGTTCTTTTTCACCTTACGCTGAATTGTTTTTGCCAGTCTCAGTTGGAAGCAAAATAAAGTGCTTGCTGTGATGTTCCAGAAATTAGAAACATAAATTGATATGAAACAAGTGAACTAGTATGTTTAATAAAAAATAATCTCCTGTGGGATTATTCCTTACGTGCCCAGTTCTCATTATCTGTCTAAAGTCTCTGGCCCTCTAGCAAAGTAACATTGATGAACAGGTCTTTACCTTGTTCAGTCCTTGACATGTTTGCTATTAAGACTAAGAGGTACTATTTGGTTGTGATTTTGCTATGAGGAGAGCAGGCCCTAGGCCCAACAGTTTATCTCATACAAAAACTAGTGTGTTAGTTGGTTCATTCCCACCTGCTGCCACTTCTAATCTGTTTTATTTTCAAGGAAGTAATATAGTGCTGAAAAGTTGCATTATCCATCACAAATCATTCATGAATCCATAGCTACATCCATGCTCCAAATCTCGGTACAGATGTCGATGGCCTGAGTAAGAACTTCAGGATCTGGTCCTTAAGAAACACTTGGCTATCTTGGAACTCAAAATGACTCTGGCTAAGACAGGCTACCATAGCTGAGGAGCCTGGTTAATACAGCTCAGCTGTTGCTTACTTTACACTTGGTTCTTCTAAAAATCTATAGTGATTGCTGAAATAACTATCAAATTGTATTTAAAAAGGCAAGAGGGTATTTATACTTGTTATTCACAAAAACAAAATAGATGAGCAGTTATTGATTAAAGGGAGGCATATGCAACAGCAATCTATAAATTCTAGGGCACAAAAGATGATGTTTGTTTTACTGCTTTTAATTATTTAATATGCAGTGACATTACTGTTTTGCCAACAGCAGCACAATAGATCCCTAATGAACTGAACCGAGTTACTAATAATTAAACCATCAGGCAGAAATAAAGGGTGTAGTATGTTATTAAATTAACATTTTTAAATAGTCATTCTTTTGTTTTCTGCAGAAAACAGTTTTTCTCCCAAACTAACTAGGTTTCATCTATTGAAAATAATTTGATTTATTAGTGTCTGACTTTTACATAAGATATCCAAAACAGAGGGAAAAGATTGATGTTATTTCTAGGGTTATGGTGAAAGTTCAGTATTGATATTTAAAATTCTAGTGGTGCGTCTACACTAGCTGGCTACTTTGAAGTAGCTGGCACAACGTTGAAATAGCACACGTCGCGTCTACATGCTCTGTGCACTATTTCAACATTGAAATTGACGTTAGGCGGCCAGACATCGAAATCACTATTCCTATCCAAAGATGGGAATAGCACCCTACTTCAACGTTTAACATTGAAGTAGGGTGTGTGTAGACGATCCGCATCCCGCTACTTCGAAATAGCAGGGTCCTCCATGGTGGCAATCAGCTGAGGGGTTGACACCTGCTGTCCAGCCCCTGTGGGGCTCTATGATCACTGCATGCAGCAGCCCTTAAAGCACCATGTATCTGGATTTCCTGTGGCAGGAAGCTGAGAGCGTGCAGGCAGCCCTGCACACCCTCCACAGACCCTGACCCCTCCAACCAGTGCCATGGCGTTGAGCTAGCCCCCAGAGCGCTCCCAGGGCTCCCCCGCTACCCCTGAGGGGACCCAGGCACCCCCGGCAGCCAAATGGGGGCCCAAAAATCGGCGGGGACCCTCCTGGTCAGAGGCCAAGCTCTGAGACCTGCTGGGGCTCTGGGGTGTGGAGGAGGTGCTCCACGTGATGGGGAGCAAGCGGTGGAACATGGAAGTGTTCGTCCGACTGGCCAAGGGTCTGGCTGCCCGGGGTCACCCTGCCTGCACTCCGGATCACGTCTGGAGCAAGGTGAAGGAGTTGCAGCAGGGTTACGCCTGGGCCCGGGACTTCGCCACCCAGTCTGGGGCTGCCCCCAATGCTTGCCCCTATTACAGGGAGCTCAGGGCCATCCTGGGCCCCTGGGACACCTACTCTCCCCAGGCCACATTGGACACCGCAGCCGAGGAGTCCCATCAGGCCTCGGACATGGAGTCCAGCCCCGCATCCCAGGGCCCGCCCAAGGAGCCACCCCTTGGAACGGGCTCATAGACCGCCCCTCCTGGAGCACCAGCTGGTCGTCAGCTCACCAGGGTTCCCCTGACCGCAGCAGTAGATGGTCAGGTGCATACCCCACAGGGTACACACCCCCGGGCCAAGGGGTGGGGGCACCAGACATGACCGGGAGACCCACACACCCCCAGCAGACCCTGTCACAGCACGGTCTGGGACAGCGCCATGGGCATCAGCGCTCGTCAGCACCCACACCCGTGGACAGCACTGTGCCCTAACCCTGGCATCAGGGGGACCATGCAATGGGGACACCCAACAGGGACATGACACCCACTGACAGGGACGGAGACCCAGCACCCAAGGGGGGGACAGGGGGAATGGACCACAGGCCAGGCCACAGTACTAACAGCCTTTCTCTCTCTCTCCACAGCTGCACCATCCGAGGCCCCAGGCAGCCCACCCCTGGACGAAGGCCTCCCCCTTGCTCTCAACAATGTTGTGGAGCGTATAGCATGTGCCCAGAACCTGGGGGATGTTCTGGAGGCCGATGTCCAGGTGGGCAAGGAGGCACCACCAGCAGCCCTTCAGGTGGCCGAAGGACCTCTCCACCACCTGGTGGGCGTGGTTCAGGCGGGCATTGAACTGCTCCTGGCTGGCGGTGAGGTGGCCTGTGTACGGGCGCATGAACCAGGGCTGGAGGGGGTAGGCCATGTCCGCCACAAGGCAGAGGGGCATGGTGGTGTCCCCCAAAGAGATCTCCCTCTGGGGGACGTAGGTCCCTGCCTCCAGCTGGTGGCACAGGCCCTAGTTCCGGAAGACACGGGCGTCATGTGTACAGCCAGGCCAGCCCATGTAGACATCCTGGAAGCAGCCCCGGCTGTCCACCATGGCCTGCAGGACCCCCTGTGGTCCAGGGCATGAATGGGGCTGTGGGTCCCGTCCAGGGCCCCAAAGCAGTTTGGGAACCCCATGGCAGCAAATCCGGCGATGGCTGCGTCCAGGTCCCCAACTCAGACAACGCTCTGGAGCAGCGTGACATTGAGCGCATGGACCACCTGTGGGGAGGGAACACAAGCACCCATGAGGGTGTGCAGGGCGCCCAGGTCCCCCTCCTTGGCATCTCCCCAGGCATCCCCCTGCCCAGCCCCCTCCCTCCCTGGCCTCACACCCAGCCCCCTCCCCGGCTCCCCCATCCCCAGTGGGTGCATGCCCAGGCCTCCTTGCCTCCATGATGATGGCCCTGACTGTGGCCTTTCCCACTCCAAACTGGTGTCCCATGGAAAGGGAGCTGTCTGGAGTGGCTGACTTCCAGATGGCTATTGTGACCCTCTTCTTGATGGGGAGGGCACACCGCATCCGTGTGTCCTAGTGCCTCAGAGCTCCAGGAAGGTCTGCTGGTGCATGTGAAAGTTCTGCAGCCACATGTCATCATCCCACTCCCCCATGACCAGCTACTTCCACCACTCAGAGGTGGTGGGGTAGCTCCAGAGTTGGCGGAGCACCCGATGGGGGAGGAACAGGGGAGCCCGGTGGTCAGGGGCATCCCCATCTGCTCCCTGGGAGGGCCCCCCGCCAGGAGCTGCTGGGCGGCCTCCCGTGCATCACCTAGCAGGGCACTTGCTCCCTGGGTGACTACCTGGAAGGCTTCCAGGTGCTGCTGCTGCTGCTGCTGCTGGGGATCCATAGCTGCTGTGTGTTGGTCTGCGAGAGTGTGGCTAGCACTCTGCAGACCTCGTGCTGTGCAGACCGGGGGTGTCTGGGAGGAGCCCTTTAAAGGAGAGGCTTGCTGTTGCCCCGGAAGGGCTCGTCCAGCCTCTGACCCTATCTGCGGGCTTTTCTGGCCCCTTATTTCAATGGGGAGCGCTTGTCTGTGTGGACGCTCTGCATTTCCTTCTGGGGCAGCTCCTTTCAACGTTCCCTGTTGCTACTTCGACATTGAACGTCAACAGCAGCAGCCCCAGAGGATGTATGGACAACACACGTCGAAGTAGCCTATTTCGATGTTGCTACTTCGAAACAGGCTACTTCAATGTTGTGTCCTGGTGTAGACGTAGCCTAGATCTCTAAACAAGTTACAACTGATTGGCTACGTCTACACGTGCAGCCAACATCGAAATAGTCTATTTCGATGAATAACGTCTACACGTCCTCCAGGGCCGGCAACGTCGATGTTCAACTTCGACGTTGCTCAGCCCAACATCGAAATAGGCGCAGCGAGGGAACGTCTACACGTCAAAGTAGCACACATCGAAATAGGGATGCCAGGCACAGCTGCAGACAGGGTCAACGGGCGGACTAGCGCTTCCGGGGCAACAGCTAGCTGCTCCCTTAAAGGGCCCCTCCCACATACACTCAGCCTGCACAGCACGCGGTCTGAGGAGCCATATAGGCACACAGACCCCGAGCGCCGCAGTCATGGACCCCCAGCAGCAGCAGCAGCAGCAGCAGCAGCTAGAGGTCCACCCAGCCCTCCCGGCAGGAGCAGGGCTTGCCCTGGCTCATGCCATGTTGGGGGCAGCTGAGCACCTTCTTGCCCCAGGGGAGGAGATGCCCCCAGGGCAGCGGGGCTCAGCCCCTACCCCTGCAGCACCCCGGCCCCCCCCCCGCCTCACACGCCGGCGGCTGTGGAGCTACCCCACCAGCACCGACTGGTGGGAGCGGCTGGTGCTTGGGGAGTGGGACGACGACCACTGGCTCAGGAACTTCAGGATGACCCGCCAGACATTCCTGGAGCTGTGCCAGTGGCTCACCCCCGCACTCAGGCACCGGGACACTGCCATGCGGCGTGCCCTCCCTGTGGAGAAACGGGTCGGCATCGCTGTCTGGAAGCTGGCCACTCCGGACAGCTACCGATCCGTGGGGCAGCAGTTTGGTGTCGGAAAGGCCACCGTCGGGGCTGTCTTCATGGAGGTAAGAGAACCCACAGGGGGAGGCCAGGCCAGGGTAGGGGGCCCAGAGCAGGCCAGGGTAGGGCAGGGCAGGGCAGAGGGGCCAGGGCAGGCCAGGGCAGGGGGGCCAGAGCAGGGCAGGGCAGGGCAGGGCAGGGCAGAGCAGGGCAGGCCAGGGCAGGGCAGGGCAGGGGGGCCAGGGCAGGCCAGGGCAGGGCAGGGCCACGCACACCCTGCTCACCCCTCACTGGGGCTGTCCCATGTGCTTTCTCTGCAGGTCGTGCATGCCATCAACTCCATGCTCCTGCACAGGCTCGTGAGGCTGGGGGACCCACATGCCACTGTCGCCGCCTTTGCCACCCTGGGCTTCCCCAACTGCTTCGGGGCTCTGGATGGGACTCACATCCCCATCCGTGCCCCGGACCACAGTGGAGGCCGATACCTCAATCGGAAGGGCTACCATTCAGTCGTCCTGCAGGCCTTGGTGGACAGCCGGGGACGGTTCCAGGACATTTACGTGGGCTGGCCTGGCAGCACCCATGACGCCCGGGTTTTCCGGAACTCGGGCCTGTGCCGCCGGCTGGAGGCGGGGACCTACATCCCCCAGCGGGAGATCCCTCTGGGGGACACCACCATGCCCTTCTGCATCCTCGCGGATGCGGCCTACCCCCTCCGGCCGTGGCTCATGCGCCCCTACACGGGCCACCTCTCCGCCAGCCAGGAGCGCTTCAACAAGCGCCTGAACCATGCGCGCCAGGTGGTGGAGCGCTCATTTGGCCGCCTCAAGGGACGCTGGCGATGTCTCCTGACCCGCCTGGATGCCAGCCCCAACAACATCCCCCAGATTGTGGGTGCCTGCTGCGCCCTGCACAACCTTGTGGAGAGCAAGGGGGAGAGCTTTCTTCAGGGCTGGGCCGCCGAGGCCGGCAGGGCACACGTGCAGCCACCTGCTGCCCCCAGTCGGCAGGTGGACCCAGAGGGGACCCGGGTCCGGGAGGCCCTGCGGGCCCACTTCGAGCAACAGGCCGCGGGGTGAACTCTGCCCAGGCCCCCTACTGCCCGCCCCTTCCTCCCCCACACTCCTGCCCCAACGCCCACACCATGGAGCACCCCACCGCCCCCCCCCCCCACTTGTCCAGGAGAAATGACAGCACGAACTTGTGGGTGAACGTAAATGTTTTTTTTGTCCTAACGAATGTTTTTTTTTTTTGTAAATAAATAAATATGTGAAACAGAAACCAAAAAGGAGGGACAAACGTTCAACGAAAGCAAGATGTGCACAAATAAAACAATATACAACAACAAAGCAGAGAACTGTGCGCCATCAACAAAAAAGAAAAGCAGGGAGGAGAACGGGGAGAACTATTTACAGGGGGGGACGGGGCAAACAGGGGCAGTAACATAAAGCAGTCCCCAAAGTCTGTCCAACAAGGGGGGGGGGCACGTCCCGGGCCCC
Source organism: Carettochelys insculpta (assembly GCF_033958435.1). Taxonomy (NCBI): domain Eukaryota; kingdom Metazoa; phylum Chordata; order Testudines; family Carettochelyidae; genus Carettochelys; species Carettochelys insculpta. The sequence goes on from NC_134142.1 coordinate 104,060,136, forward strand.
TCGCCCCTACAGCCCAGCACTGGGCGTGCCCGGCCGGGAGCTCCGCCGGGCCTGCAGTCTGGTCCGCGGCTGGGTGGGAGCGGGCTCCACCGGAAGGTAGCGGCGCCGGCGAGTCTCAGGTGGCTCCAAGGGTCCCTCGGCGCGGTGGCCCTCGCGGGGAGGTGGTGGGGCGACGGCGGACGGCCCGGCGACGGCTGGAGCAGCTGGTGGTGGGGCTGCAGGAGCGGGCATGGCGGGCGGTGGCTCGGCTGGCGCGGCATGGGGGGCCAGGTAGTCAACCAGCCGGTTGATGGTCTCCATATAGGCCCCCCATGCCTCCCTGCGCCAGGCCAGCGCCTGCTCCTGCAGCTGGAGGTGCTGCTCTGACACCTCCAGCTGCCGGCGGAGGATGGCCAGCAGCTGGGGGTCCGTGGCCGCCGCCGGTAGCAGGCGCGGGGTCCGCCGTCTGGCCCTCCGCAGGGCCGGTCGTTCCTCGGCCGAGGGTCTGCCCTGGAGCGAGGGTCCCAGAGGGCTCTCTGGGACAACCGAGGCCTCGCCGGCGCTTTCTTCCGGTCCTTCGGATGGTGCAGGTGCAGGTGCAGGACACAGGAGAGGAGGGGGGAAAGAAGAATGGAGACAGGCGTTAGTGTGGGCCCCGAGCCGTGGCCTTTGTCCCCCCCGCCCTGTGCTGCAGGTTCCCCATCCCCGTCCCCGGGAGATGCTGCTGTGATGGATGGGGTTCAGGGGTCCCCCTGCCCTGCACCCCGTCCCCTGGTGGGAGCGACTCTCACTTCACCCCGCAGGGTCTGAGAGCAGGAGAGGTTTCTTAGGCCACAGATGGCCAGTTTCTGGCAGGAGTGACAGCACCAGCTGTTGGAAGAGACAGTCCTTCCAACCCGTCGTGGGGAGAAGACCCCAAGGGGGGCCCCTCTGGGATGCAGCTTTCCCCCTGCTCTGGCTGGCTGCCTACCAGCTCTCCCTTCCCCTAGCCTCTACCTGTGGCCCCCGCCCTCGCCCCCCAATTCCAAGCCAGCTCGGCTCCTCCCTCCTGTTTGTTCAGGGCAGAGGTGTCACCTGCCAGCTGTAGCGCCAGGATCCTCCTTTGGCCCTGGGAGCTCCTCGGCTCTGGTGGCTCATATGTAGCCTGAGTCTCCCTTTGGCACTCCCCCCACTCCATCACATGCTGCTGCTGCGGGGTGTCCCACCCCCTCCGCCCGGGGGCCCCTCGAGGTTCCGCTCCCCCCTGGCCCGGGGATGGGGCATGGCACTGTCATGCAGGGTGGCGGGGGGCAGGGGCTGATGGCTGCAGTGCTGTGAGGGCCATGGCCCTAGTGTCCTTGGGGCCATGGCCATGTGAGCGTGTGGGGGGCCCTGGACACATCTCTGTTCCCCCTGCCCCTCAAGCCCAGGGGTGTCCACCAGAGAGGGGTACCTACCTGTGGGTCTGCTCCCACGGTCCGGAGATCCCCGGGGGTCGGAGGCCCTGCTGCTGCTCCGGGATGGCAGGAGGAGGATCTGCAGGCTGGATTCTGCGGAGGAGGAGCCCCCCTCCTCCTCCTCCTCCTCCTCCTGCCGCGATGTCCCGGGGATGGCCTCTGGGGGGGGCCCCCGGGGTGCGGGGCTTGCCTCCGGGGCGGAGTCCGTCTGCAGGGCCTGCTGGGGCTCATCAGCCGAGGTGTCAAGGGTGGCCGGAGGGGAGGAGGTGTGCCGGGAGCCCAGGATGTCCCTGAGCTCCCTGTAAAAGGGGCAAGTGACGGGGGCGGCCCCAGATCGGCTGGCCGCATCCCGGGCCCGGGCGTAACCCTGCTGCAGCTCCTTGACCTTACTGCGGACGTGGTCAGGAGTGCGGGCAGGGTGACCCCAGGCAGCCAGGCCGTCGGCCAGCTGAGTGAACGCATCTGCGTTCCGCCTCTTGCTCCCCATTACCTGGAGCACCTCCTCCTCGCTCCAGAGCCCCAGCAGGTCCCGCATCTCGGCCTCCGTCCAAGAGGGGCCCCGCTGCCTCTTCCCAGACTGCGTGGCCCTCTGGCTGCCCTGGCTGCTCTGGCTGCCCTTGGGGGGGGTCCCCTGGGGGCGCTGGGGGGGCTGCTGGGCAGCCATGGCCAGTGTCAGGGGCTGAGGGCTGTGCAGGCTCACCGCGGGTGCAGGCAGGAGCCTGCACGTTGCCTCAGCCTCCTGCAGTCAGGGCGGGGGAGGGGACCTTTAAGGGGCCGCTCCACGCGGCCACCAGTGAGCTGAGGGGCTGGAGAAAGCGTCTCTCAACCCCCCAGCTGATGGCCGCTATGGAGGACCCGGCAATTTCGATGTTGTGGGACGCGGATCGTCTACACTGTCCCTACTTCGACGTTGAACGTTGAAGTAGGGCGCTATTCCTATCTCCTCATGAGGTTAGCGACTTCGACATCTCGCCGCCTAACGTCGAAGTTAACTTCGAAATAGCGCCCGACGCGTGTAGACGTGACGGGCGCTATTTCGAAGTTAGTGCCGCTACTTCGAAGTAGCGTGCACGTGTAGACGCAGCCACTGTTTGCAAACTGTTTAGAGCCAGATTCATCACTTTGGACCTCCTTTGGTCCTAAGTGTTACTTGGTCATTCAAAAGCAGAAGTGTTTGGGGTACCACAAAGAATGAATCATGTTTGAAAGTTTCATAGAATTTTCAAGAGTAGGAGAAGCAGAAGATGGCAGGCCTGTATGTAGCTCAGTGAAGATTTCTGCTCCACACACAGTGATAAGCAAAAAAAATAAGGGTGTATTAAGAACAGGGTGGAGATAAATACAGAAAATATTCTAGTTTTATATTAAATCAATTATATTAATTCAGTTGTAATAATGTATTCAAAACTAGTTGCTCTCATCAAAAGGATATGGAAGATTAAGGGGATTCAGGAAAAAACCAAAAATACTGTAATTAGATGCGTGCAAAAACAAAACTGTGGAGAGAGATTGTGATGTCATGCATCAAACTTCTGAGACAGAGGAAGATGTAAGAAGAGGAATGTAGTAAGAGTAGAAAGAGTGCCTGAAATATAAGCCTTGTAACAGAGACCTGGCAAGAGGCCAGAGGCCTGGGCTAAATCTGATATAAAGCAAAGATAAGTTGCAAGCAAGAGGCAGGCCCTGTTTGCAGAATTTGGTAAGAACAGGGCTGATATTGCAGAAACAGACATTCCTAAGCTGTCCCACCCACGAGAAGAACTACCCATAGATATCCCAGAAAGACAGGGTACTGCTTCAGACTGGGGTGGGCATGACCTGTGCATGCTGCAATAGTGGGGAGAACAAAGTGAGAACAATGGGGTCAGCAGTGTTATTGAGCGTACTCAGCACAAGCCAAGCAGCAAATTGGGATGTGGTGGCTGGAAACCAATCCTATCCTCCCTCCTCACACACAGCAGCTCTTTCTAGGAGCTACTAAAGCACTTGAAAACTTTAGGTTTTTTTTTTTTTTGCCAGATAATTTATTGATTACCTGTCAGGAGCACCCCATCTGAGTCCTATAAAAAGGAAAAATAAATAAACAAACAGTAGAACCATTCAGTTCTAATACTAACATATCTGGACATCTCATGGCAAGTCACTCAAGGGACACTGGGTAGCCCTAAAATCGTAATGTATATTCTTCGTTACTAACTCTGGAGAGAGAGAGAGAGAGAGAGAGATAGTCAGGTCTCCTGGGCTCGATCTCAGTTCTGGGAGGGGAATGGGGCCTAGTGTGTTACAGCAGGGACAGATACATGTGAGCTCTATATAAGAACCAATATATTTTCTGTCTTATTAGTTATTTCTTTTCTAATGATTCCCAACATTCTGTTAACTTTTTACATTGAACATATGGTCTCAGGGAACTATCCCCAATGATTCCAAGATCTTCCTTGAGTGGTAACAGCTAATTTAGATCCCATCATTTTGTATGTATAGTTGGGATTATATTTGTTCCAGGCGCATTACTTTGCATGAATCCAGATTGAATTCCATCTGACATTATGTTGCCCAATCACCCAATTTTCTGAGATCCCTTTGTAACTCTTAGCAGTCAGCTTGGGACTTACCTATTTTCAGTAATTTTATATCATCTGCAAATTTCGCCACATGGCTGTTTATCCCTTTTTTCAAGATCATTTATGAGTAAATTGAACAGCACTGCTTTCAATACCTTCCCCTGGAGCACATTATTTATTTTTACCCTTTGTTTCCTATTTTTTAAGTGGTGTCCCGCAATGTTTTCATGGTCAGCTAAGGACCCTTCAATTACTTGATTAACAAGCCCTTTGTGTCCAATGACAGGGTGTCAGTGATGGTGGACATGAAGTAAACGAACTTGTGGACGACCTCTAACGTATAGTTGTCAATGCTGATTGATGGGATTCAGCAACATCCTGACCGAGTACGTTTGTCTTCTTTAGGCTGATGGTAAGCCCAAAGTCCTTGCACGCTTTGGAGAACCGATCCAGCAGTTTTTGAAGCTGGTCTTCTGTGTAAGACACTACAGCAGCATCGTCTGTGAACAGCATGTCTCTGATGAGGACTTCCCGCACCTTAGACTTAGCTTTCAGCCTTGCAAGGTTAAACAGTTTCCCATCAGATCTTGTGTGCAGCAAGATGCCCTCTGTTGAAGATCCAAAGGCATGCTTCAGGAGGAGTGCGAAGAAGATCCCGAACAATGTCGGAGCAAGCATGCATCCTTGTTTGACGTCTTCCACTTGTGCTGCCTCAGGCGCATCCTTGGAATATCATGGAAGGACAGAGTGACCAACACAGCTGTCCTCGAGCAAGCTGGAATCCCAACTATGCACACCCTCCTCAGGCAGCGTCGACTCCGCTGGCTTGGTCACGTCCACAGGATGAATGATGGAAGGATTCCAAAAGACATCCTGTATAATGAGCTAGCCTCTGGCGAAAGACCTCCTGGACGCCCCCAGTTGCGCTACAAAGATGTGTGCAAGAGAGACCTCAGAGAGGTAGACATCAAGCTGGACAACTGGGAAGAACTAGCAGATGACTGCAGCAGATGGAGGCGGGGGTTACACAAGGGCCTTCAGAAGGGCGAGATGAAGATCAGACAGCTAGCAGAGGAGAAGCGAGCGCAACAGAAAGCACAATAAGGACTTGCCAGACACCCACTACATCTGCAAGAGATGCAGCAAGGACTGTCACTCTTGTGTGGGTCTTCAGAGTCACAATAGACGCTGTAAATGAAGTCCTCAATTGAAACTTTAAAGGGCGCGATCCATAGTCTATGCAGACTGAAGGATGCGTACTATTACTAAGCCCTTTGTTGTCTTAATCACCCTGCCTCCCTCTGTTTATAAACAAACTCCTTATTTCAAAGGCAAAGCTGGGAGCAACGCATTCCCTAAAGGTAACAGGAACATGCTAACCCATCTTAAGGAGAAAGTCAGAATGACAGCATAATGGATGGAAGTATCAGAGAGGTAGCTGTGTTAGTCTGTATCTTCGAGAACAACAAGAAGTCCTGTGGCACCTTATAGACTAACAGATGTTTTGCAGCATAAACTTTTGTGGGCAAAGACCTGCTTCATCAGGTGCATGGGGGAGTTGTGGCGGGGCGGGGGGGAGGTTCAGAGGAGTATTTAAAGAGTGGAGTCCCAGTAAAAGGGACGGCCAGAGCTGGCAAGGTCTATTAAGTCAGGGTGGAAATGGTCCATTATCAGAAGTACAGATAGGAGAAAAAACAAGTCAGATCAGTCAGGAGGGATGAAGCCCATTGTCAGATTCTAATGTGGAGGTGTGAACTTCCAAAGCAGAGGAACTCTTTTTGTAAGGGGCCAGCCACTCCCAGTCTCTGTTTAATCCTTGGTTCATGGAGTAAAATTTGCAAATGAATTCCAGCTCAGAGATTTATCTCTCCATGGTATTTTTGAAATTTTTTTGTTGTAGGACTGCTACTTTTAAATCTGTTACTGAGTGTCCAGGGAGATTGAAATCTTCTCCTACAGGTTTGTGTATGTAGTCGTTCCTGAAGTCTGCATAATAGATAGAGATGTTCTGATTGCAGGTATAGGTACAAACCAATGGTTGGCATCAGGTCCAATAAGTAACTTGTTTATATGGTGTATAAAATCTCTGAGAGAGTGTCTTTGTCCACTTGTGGTGGGAGTATAATGTCCCACAACTGACAGGGCTGTGTCCATTGTCATGAACATATGCATCCTAGCGTAATTGCAGACATTGATCTTCTTGACAATAAACCTAGACGGGTATGTTTGCTACAAAACAAGTTTGTGGATTTATTGGGTGGTTCATTTGAAGTCTGCTGTGCCAGCTTTCTGCCCAGAGCTGGGAAAGCGCATGGAGGGAATAAACATGCAGCCAAACATTTAACCACAGAAGGGATCAAATTCAATTATCATAGGCGGTATTCATCTGCCTTAACCATGAGACTATCCTCTCTCTTCCTGTGATCTCCTGCCTCATGTACTAGTTCTGCCAAAAAATTAGATGGGAGTCCTACAGACTTCTCATTAACTGCACAAATCTGATTGATTCCTTGAATACAGTTCAGTCTCTGCTCTGAATAAGCCAGCAGTTCTGTGAGAAAAATAGGATCTTTTAATTAAGGAAAATGTTATAGTTAGAATGGTGCAAAAGTCAATTTTTTCAGTTTCCTGTCAATTTAAAAAATTTAAAAAAAAGTTGAAAAACAAATTGTTTCAGGTTGAACAAACATTTTTCTTGATGAGGAAACAAACATTTTTCATTACATTGTTGAGCATTTTAAAATGTTGTGGAGATTTTAAAATAATATTCCAGGAAATTTTTAAGAAATGAAAACCAGCATATTTCATTCAGCAAATGTCAAAACAATGTTTTTTACTTCTTTCAGATTTTGTTTTGTATTGTTTTTCAGTGCAAACAGTTTGGCTAAACAGACACAAACTCCAAATTAGGTTTTTGGTGCTGACACTGTATTGCTTGCTGAAAAAGTTTTGTCTAAAAATTTTCCCCAAGTCTAATCTCATGCCCATGTACAGGATGGGCAACAGAATTTGCTGAGCCCTGGGCAATATATATATGTGGAGTGGGGGTGGGGGGAAGGCAGGGTTCCCTTATGGTTATCTCCTTTTGATTCCTGTATCCCTGTCACAGTTCTCCCCCTTCACCTCTGCCCAATCTTGGCTACATATCAGAGTTCTGCCCCCGCTCCAGTTCCACCCTGGTCACCTTCCCTGAAGCCTGGCACCTCACTGGTGTACTCCAGCCAAACTGTTTACCCCTTTTCCTTCTTGTTTGCTGGGTGCTAACATGGGATCCATTGACAGCAGCAGGCAGTCTCACTGTTCTCCCAGTTGCAGCACTAAAGTAGGCCCTAGTTACTGAGAAGAACAATTAGTTACAGGATTCTTCAACCCAGAAGCAACTATGCGGGCATTCTGGGGTGGGGGTGGGGAGAGGTGCACTGGCTACGTGCACCCTTTCCTGCTCCTCCCTGCCCCTGCCTGCCCTATGCTTTACCCCCTCTTCACCCAGATGCCACCTATGCTCTGCCATGCCCCTCCCCGTCCTTGCTCTTCCCATGCCTTGCCTTCTTCCCACCCCGATCCACCCCTTCCTCCTGCTCCATCCCCACCTGTTTCTTCCTGTGGAAATGCCACATGGCTTCTGGTGAGTACAGGGGATGTCCCCCTAGTCCTCCCGAGTTGTGAAGCCTGAGAGCAACATCAGCTTCATCGTTCACATTGTTCTCATGCCACACTGCTCCAGGGAAGAGATGGGACCAACCATGCATTCAGTGGAAGTGGCACGGTGCTGATGGTGAGCATGTGTGGGGGGAGAGCCAAAACTGGGGGAGCATGTGACCCCCCTGTGCACGCCTCATGCATCATCTCTGCTTCAGCTTTGCCGTGGAGTATGCTCAGGAGAGACAGAATCTTTGAAGAATTTAGCTGCTAAGCATCTATTGAGCCATGTGTGAATTGAGTATTTCCAGAGGCTCATAAATTGACAACATTTGTGTGAATTTTCATGTGGATGGCAAAAGATGAATTACTGAACCCCTTTGCCAATTTCAAATCCCTGCTCCAAAGCACATAGGCAGTAGAATAGCTGTAAAAATATTTTAACATGGACAAAATAACATCTTTTTTCCCTTAGCCTCAACTGCTTAAACTAGACACTCAGGCTATGTCTAGATTTCAGATTTCTGTCAGGAAACCAGAGGTCTCCCACAGAAGTCTGCCACATTGGGTGTCTTCTGCTGACATCCCAGTCATCCTCATTCCATGAGGAAGCTGGGATATGTTGGCAGACAGGGTGGTCCTGACATTTGGCCCCATGTGGGTGGGCCAAATGTCAGGAAAGCCTCTCCCAACTGATCTGTCAGCAGGAGACATGCAAATGCCTTGTGCAATTTGCAAATCTGCTGCCAAAATTCTCGGCAGTCTAGACATAGCCTAAGAACAGTAAATTTCATGCAACATGGTAAAGTATTGCATATTATTAAGAAATTTAAAACATGGGCTTATAGTATCAAGCAATAGGAACTATTGGAGTTGTTATCTGAACCACCCTTGGTATACATGGTATAGGTAGAAAATATATAGGAATAGTTTTATATCTAATGTCAGACTGAGCATTAAGAAGGGAAATACCAAGAAAATGAGGATCTACAAATCCAACAAAACATCATCACACTAGGAGAGGATGACTTGGAAGATAGAATCATAGAATACTAGGACTGGAAGGGACCTTGAGAGGTCATCAAGTCCAGCCCCCTCCCCTCATGGCATGACCAAGTACTGTCTAGACCATCCCTGATAGACATTTATCTAACCTGTTCTTAAATATCTCCAGAGATGGAGATTCCATAGTCTCCCTAGGTAATTTATTCCAGTGATTGACCACCCTGACAGTTAGGAACTTTTTCCACATCTTTCTCGAAATGTGGTGCCCAGAACTGGACACAATACTCCAACTGAGGCCTAACCAGTGCAGAGTAAAGTGGAAGAATGACTTCTTGTGTCTTGTTCACAACACACCTGTCAATGTATCCCAGAATCATGTTTGCCTTTTTTTGCAACAGCATCACACTGTTGACTCATGTTTAACTTGTGGTCCACTGTAACTCCTAGATCCCTTTCTGCCATACTCCTTCCTAGACAGTCGCTTTCCATTCTGTATGTGTGAAACTGATTGTTCCTTCCTAAGTGGAGGACTTTGCATTTGTCTTTATTATATTTCATCCTGTTTATGTCAGACCTTTTCTCCAATTTGTCCAGATCATTTTGAATTTGGACCCTATCCTCCAAAGCAGTTGCAACCCCTCCTAGCTTGGTATCATCTGCAAACTTAATAAGCGTACTTTCTATGCCAATATCTAAATCGTTGATGAAGATATTGAACAGAACCGGTCCCAAAATAGACCCCCTGCAGAACTCCACTTGTTATACCTTTCCAGCAGGATTGAGGACCATTAGTAACTTACTCTCTGGGTATGGTTATTCAGCCAGTTTTGCACTGACCTTATAGTAGCCCCATCTAAGTTGTGTTTGCCTAGTTTATTGATAAGAATATCATGTGAGACTGTATCAAATGCCTTACTAAAGTGTAGTCATACCACATCTACTACTTCTCCCTTATCCACAAGGCTTGTTATCCTGTCAAAGAAAGATATCAGATTGGTTTGACGTGATTTTTTCTTTACAAATCCATGCTGGCTGTTCCCTATCACCTTACCACCTCCAAAGATGTGGAACAGTTTACCTATTTGGGGAGTATTATGGGCATAGATGGAGGAATGGATAAAGATATCAATGCCAGAATAGGGAAAGCAACAGTTGCATTCAAGACTCTCCATCCCAAATGGAGCCCACAGATAATACTGGCGAAAATGAAACTGCGAATCTTCAACACAACTGTGAAGAGTGCGCTCTTGTATGGATGCAAGACCTGGTGAACTAAGAAGTCTTCAAATCACAAGCTATAGACATTTGTAAAAAGGTGCCTGAGGTATGTCCTTAGCATCAGATGGCAAGACTTTGTCACAAATGAGGAGTTTTGGAAAAGAGCAGGACAAGAACCACTCACCATCTGAAACAAAAGAAGAAAGTGGGGAGGACTAGGTACACTCTCAGAAAACCATCATCCAGCATAGTCTGTTAGGCTCTCACATGGACCCCGCAAAGGAAATGCAAGAGAAGAAGACATCTGACAATGTGGAGAAGATCTATTGAGACTGAAGAGCAACAATTGAGCTTCTCCTGGAGTTAGCTAGAAATTTTTTCATGAGACAGAGTGAAGTGGAGGAGACTTGTAGATGACCTATGCTCCAGAGTACAAGGGATTAATTCCAAGTAAGTCAAGAGTCATGGAAAGAATTATTTGTTATAGACATAGCTTCCTAGTATATTCCTTTTTTTTTGGTTTCCACTCATGGCATCAGCTTGAGGGAAAAGTGTTTTCAACAGGGGCGGGGGGAAGGGGGGCCCTAATTTGACTTTCCTATTTTAAAGTAACTCAGCAGGTGTTTTTTGAAGGTTGTGACATGTGAAGGGTTTCTTATAAACCAGAAACAAATGCAACAATATTGTGAACTCAGATCTTTTTCATGCACTGTTGTGCAGTCTGATCAATGCTGGCACTTCAGTAATTTGGATAGCCTTAATTAAACCAGAGAGGTGAGGGGGACTCCTTGGTCCATGAAGTCAATAGAAAATTTCCCATTGACTTTAGTAGGACCAGAATTGCTCCATGAGTGGATTGTGGAAAGTAATAATTTATATTTGTTTGCCTTTTTCTTCAATATGCTAACTAATCCCATGGCCTGGTAACATATTACCAATATTTTAAAGTTAGGTCAAAAATTTCACAACTGCTTCTGTAATTCAAATCTAATTTTAGGTTTCAGACAGAGAAATAAGAAATAACATTTAGAATGTGTCTACACTAGCCCCCTTGTTGGTGTTGTAAGGGGGCATGGTAATCAGCCAGATCAGGAATACTAATGAAGTGCTGCGATGAATATGCATCACTTCATTAGACTAATTCTCCCTGTGGCAACTTTGAAACTGCAAACTTTGAAGCGCCCACAAGCATGTAGCTTCGCATACATGCCTCAGGCACTTCAAAATACCCGTGCAACTTCGAAGTGCCCTCGCTCCCAAAACTAGTAAGGAGTCAAAAGAAATTCCAGGGACAAATTCGTCCATTAAACTTTGAATATGCGTATTATTTGTCAGAAAAGGAAATTGTGTTCTCCTCCAATGCTAACAACCTGCAGTTGTCATTTTTAAAAGTGGAGGTAGATTCTGTGGACAGGCACTTCATTTCTGGTGCTGTCAACATGTTACCTGTCCCATATGCCCTCAATTCACTTTAAAGAGGGGGGTGATCTTGTGAAGGCCCAGTTCACAACTCCATTTGTCTCAGATACTTCCTAAAGGCCAAATGCTGACTTGTACTTTGTGGTTCGGAATGCCAGGGTCATTGCACTTTGTGAGCAGCATACATACAGGGTTTGAAGGGAGTACCAGTGACTGTGACTTACCTCCCTACAAGGACAGAGAGACCCTGGGAACTAGGGTTTAGGGGCTGTGCTGCAGCAACTGCCTTTTTTTTTGCGGGTTCCACCGGTTCCCAGGATCCTGGTGCTGCCTTCCCAATGCCCAGGCTTCAAGCTGCAGGATTTCTGTTCCTGGCCCTGCATGCAGGGTCTCGGCTTTGGCCCCCTTAACACTATCTGCATTTCCCACCCACCTACCCAGAGCCACAGCTCCGCTCCTGACCCCTGCTCTGGATGGTGGAGCGGAGATAGACAGAACTAAGGGGTGAATGGGTGAGAACTACCAGCTTTCAGCATCCCCACTGTAAAACATGTTCCAGCACCACTGCCTGCCTTAATTAGGTTGATTTAACTACATCAGTCAGCGATGTAGGATTCTGCATTTCTGAGTGGCGTAGTTAAGGAAATCTAACTCCCTCATCTTCCATCGACCTAGTTAGTTGCAGTATCCTGAAGGGTATTGCAGAACTAGTGGTGCGCACTATTCCAGATGAATTTGCACAATTGATTTGCATAAAGGCATTATGATATTCTTATTCTTTACCATTCCACTCATTATGCATCTAATGCCTCATTAGATGTCTTTGACCACAACTGCATGCTGCACAGAGATGTTAATTGAGCTGACTACAATAAAGCACATTCCCTTTTCTTGGATTGATGTGATTAATTAGATCATTGTAAGATGTATGTGCAATTTAAATTTTTCCCTCTCTCATACATCTAGCTTATTTAAACCTTTCTGAAGCTCCTCATGGTTTTCTCTGGTGCTCACTAATCTAATTATCTGTGTTTTCTATGATTTTTTGTCAGTACTCACCCCCCCCCCAGTTTTTCAGATAATTAATAAATATATTAAGCAACTCACATTCTAATACAGAATCTTGAGGCACTCTGCTATTCAATTTTTGTCATTAATTTCAATGGGGCTATGGCAATTTAAACCAGCTGGGGATTTGGTCATACAATCTTTAGGAGGAGGGAGAGCGTTCTCTGTTTGTAATCTTGGATGCCCTCTATTTTTTGTTCTGGGGAGTACCAGGCAAAGCCAATGACTCTCTGCCAGGCTTCACTAACTGGTTATTTTTAAATTACTTTATTTTGGGATCCATCTGAGCTTTGTGGGTGGAGGACATAAATGCTATCACTTAGGTATGCTAAAGGTCTTTTAACTCCTATTCAGTTATAAGTTCACACCTTCTCTGTGCACTGTAAATTTAATTGCTCCTCAGAAGAAGAATCTTTCATAATGAGACCTCATTATCCTGTTGCTAGGGTCTTCATGGCTGATGACAAATGTTTGTACATCTTCTGTTTCTGTGGTGCAGACAATTTAGTCCTTTCTCCCCACTGTCCAAGGCAAGCTGGTTGACTCTGCACCGTAAAACAAACAGCAAATTGAATGGAAACAATAATAAAATATGCATACATTGACACAAACAGGAATTACTGGACACTTTTGGCCAGTATTTACAGAAGTAGTCAGTTTAGACATGCTAGTGAGTAAACTAGAGTTATAAATGAAATTAAGTATGGGAGAATTTGACTAGAATACAGGTTGAACTTCTTTAGTCCAGAACTCTCTTGTTTGGCAACATTCATAATCTGGCATGATTTTATTTAGCTGGGTGACCATGTATCATGAGTTTGGCCAATTTACTTGCAGTCTCATCAAGTTAATTTACAGCCACTAGTTCTGTGCTGTTGTTTAGCTGTAATTTACCCCTAGATGCCTTCTAAGAACCCACTAAGCAGTAGAAGTGTTGGTAATGCTGCAAGACAATACTGACCTCCCATGGTTTGGCAGATTCTCTTGTTCTGCACTAGTCAGGTCCCGAGGGTGTTGAACTAGAGGTATTCAACCTGTATTGCAGTACGTACACTGAGTATGGAGAGATTTCACACACCTGACTGAAACCAAACTGCAGTGTGAGAAGAGTAAGAACAAAAATTTATCAGATTAGTTAGTCTACTGTCAGAGACTGGTTGAATCTTAATGGGTTAGCTCAGCCTTGCCTGTGGTGTGCTGTTAACCCCAGCAGGTTATGAAATGGACTCCATGACAGTTGGAGATCCATTGAGTGGAAGGTCAGGGAGTGCTATACAGACAGGGAAGAGAGCTCAATCAGGTAAAAATCCAGCAAAGGGGACCATTTCTCTTGTTGACTTTTATTTTCAGGAGAGGTCAGTGTGTTCCTATTATCATAGGAGTATCAGGCTTGTTGAAATGTTTTTGGTGGACCTCCTTCTGTCCCCAAACTCCCTTCCAGAGCCCACAGCCCTCACTTCTTCCTGTTATCACATCCCCTGCCCCAGCCCGCAATCTGTACATCTCTGCACCCAGAGCCCCTCTGCACTGGAACTCCCTCTCAGAGCCTTGGGCAGGTGTGGGGAAGGATTCAGGCTCTAGGTATTCTGGGCAATACCAACCTATTATTCAAACTGTAGGGACCAATTTCTAAGGCTCAGTGTGTATCCCTCTTAATTTAGGCACCCAGCCTTCCCCCAGGGCTAGGACTCTAACCTACTGGATACTAACCTTCCGCTCTGCAGGTTTGTGGGGTCTTTTAACAGTAAAACAGCCTTACACAGTAATAGCCTACATAACACCTATTTTTAACCATTACCAAAACCGAATGCACATGCTAAACATACAATGCTCACCACTCCCAATAAAACAGAAGACCAGTTAGGATAGGGTCATCTGGAAGACTCCACAAATAACAAAGAGTCCTGCAGCACCTTAGAGACTAATAAATAGATTAGGTCATGAGTTTCCATGTGCAAAATCCACTTCCTTGGATGAAAAATTGAGAGAAAAAAGCAGAATCCAGGGTTTGTATCATGGGGAGAGGGGGGGATGAAGGAAAAAAAGGGTTGCCTGTCACTAGTAGGACAAGTTAATGCAGCAAATTACAGTAAACTCTTTCCTGTCTGACAGGCCTGAGAGGTTCAGGGGGCCAAGTTCTTCCAGTACTGAATATGTCGTTTATCTCTTTTTAAACGGGGTGGGTAAAACATGGTGACCAGTGCAGATTATTCTGGTAGCCTCTGTTGGAGTCAGGTATATCAGTTCTGAGCCACTTTAAAGTGTAAATCCAAAGCTGGAAAAATCCAAGTTGAATATCTTTGTTTCTGGAGAAGGAAGTTCAGAAGAAGTTCACAACTTATTTTTACCTTCAAGGATAGTACTTAGCCAGAAACTATACTTTCAGAATCCACAAACATTCCATTTATTGCCAACAGCAGAATAAAGCTCCAGAGTTCCAGCAAAAAACCTGTCTTTTTGTCTGTTAATGTAATGGGTGCTTATTTTCTGCATCTCCATGTTACTTGGAAAAGCATCAGGGTTTCATTGTAAATCCATTATGTCTCCCTTGGTCAGAAATTATAAATGACAACTAATCCCAAGGTAAAGAAAAGAAAGTATTATTTTGTAGAGTAAAGAGGGGTTAAATCACTTTTTATCATGACTGTCCTCCTGGTTATGACATATTCAATGTATTATTTAGCTTAAGTGCATGATTAAGATAGAACTGGGGGTATTTCTGGGGAGCATTTTCACAGACACTATACTTCTAGTACCTCGCTCTGTAGTACAGAAGAAAAATGACATGTCCCTTTGTGAACCTATCCTCTTAAAATTAGGTTGTAGATTATACATTGGTGTGGGATCCACTATGTATTTCTGGGTCAGAGGTACTTTGTTTTTCTTTTAAACAGCAAAACCCTTGTATCTCTATTAAAAATGTATGTGCTGTCAATAATTAAATGCTTATTATTTGATCTTTAATGGGACCAAGATTCCCATATTAATGTAATAATGCAAAAGTAAAAATTGCCTTTCAGTTGGAAAAAAGTACTTATTATTCTTTCTTTGTTCTGAATAAAATGGTTTATCTTAAATTAAAAATTAAAAACAGAATTTTCTTTAATCTTAGAATTAAATTAGTGCTAATTAGTTTTATTTTCTATACAACATTCAAATGCTACAATCTTAGTCATTTCTTCGGAGTATTAATGGTGCCCTTTGGCTGTAATTAAGATCGTCTTCAATTAAAAGTGATATAGTTAATGCTGTTATATTAAAATTTATTGTTCTCAAATCACTGGGTTAAGAACACAAATCATGGGTGTTTTTGGCATGGGTAAGATTGCTAGGATGTATGATAGTCACATTACCTACACTCTGAAATCAAAAATTCATATAACATACAACACAGTACATCAACAGCGTTGCAAAATGTTATGCAATTGCATTAGCATTTCATTAAAAATGACATATGAATTAAATAGTGGTTATTGTAAAAGTCTGTTATTTAAAAAAAGGCAATTCTAGATGAACAACCTAAAATGTTCTAGTTTGCAACAAATGTAAATTATATGGCATGTTAAAATAAGATATTTACTGTTTATTATTCACAGTTGAGAGTTTATTTTGTGAAAGATTTAGGAACATTTGTATTAATTTATTTTTGTTTCGTTAATGTTTATTTCCAGCATAGAATATGCCCCAAATGAAATAGAAGAGAATTTCAGTTAAAATAGATACATTTCATTCTAAACTTTCATTAAAACCAGTATGAAAATGTGCTGGTCTCCCTACAACCATTTTAAGGTTCTTCACACATGCTTGTAACTTGAAAGACTTCTGCTAGAACTCCAAAACTTAGTATGGAGTAGGGAAAATGTCTGTTACATATCTGAGTTTGCAAACAAAATAGGTGCAATTTGCGAGCTAACATATCAAAAAAACCAGGTCGACACATTATTAAGTTACCATTCATATTTCAATAAAAGGACAAAATGAGCCTTCCCCCTAGACACTACTGGAATGGGCGATACAGAAAAGCCTAAAGAAGATAGCATATTTCCATGCTGACCCATCATTGGAAACACTGTGAACCTCCAGAGAGAACCTGGTCCTCACAGATTTCCAACCCGCTTTCGAGACTGAAGAGGTTTGGCTTTGTTCAGTTAAAAAAAATTCACACTTTTGGAAGATTTTCTGAATTAAGTGTGTTCACCTGGAGCTAATCTGCAGCATGGGCTGGTATTCTGTACTTTACTATAAAGGTAAATAGTAGAGCGAGGCATACAGTAGAAGAGAAGTTTCCAAAACATTTTGCCAAGACTATAAATGAATTTGATTCAAGCACATTCTCAACCTTTTTTTTAGTTTGCTTGTTGCAAATGTTTGTGCAAGTGTGAAGGAAAGTTTGCTGCTTATGATGCAAATAACTTGTTTGGCCTGGAAGTGCTTACATAGTCATCTAAGGGTATGTTAGCTAAGTTACTGAAGTTGTCACATCACGATTTAAAGACCTCAGGCTACAAAGAATTGACCATTTACACTAGTTTAAACCTGCAAATAACCTGTGCCCCATGCCTAAGGAAGTTAAAAGCCTCCAGGGTCTCTGCCAGTCTGGCCTTTGGAAAAAATTCCTTCCCAGCTCCAAATATGGTGATGTTAGATCCTGAGAATGGGGGCAAGGTACAAAGCTAGACACCTGGGAAAGAATTTTCTATACTAAACCAGAGAACTACCAAATGAGGCCGCATCTATGCTACAGCTTAATTTTGACAGACAAACTTTCAAAAGATTGGCTTTCAAAAGCGTGTGTCCACATACCGAAAGCAGATTGAGATTGCTATCCATCCTTTCAAAAGACTGGCCCCTTATTTTGAAAGGGAGAATCTACCCATTCCAGGGTGCTCTTTCAAAAGAAAGGGCCAGGAAACACCATGGATGGGGTCGCATGGCGGACAAGCTCTTCCAGGGGCTGCAGCCTGGTGCTCCTTTAAAGGATCCCTCCCCGAGACCGTTGTCCTGCACACGCTGAGGGCTGTCTGGCCATTCAGAGCACCACAGACTCTGACCACACAGAGGAGCCACTTCGGGGCATACTATGGACCCCCAGCAGCTCCCTGAGGCTGTGGTCAGCCTGCTGGACATGCTGCCAGCTGCTGCCCTGAAGTGGCTCTGGGGGGCTACCCTGTTGGCCACCATGGTACAGGCTGCCCTTGTGGGGTGCTGCCTGTGTCCCCACCCCTGGTTGTCTGGCACCTGTGGGGCTACCCCACAAGCAGCGTGTGGTGGGACCAGATGTTGCTGGGGGACAGGGACAACAACTGCTGGCTCCAGAACTTATGCATGATCAAGTAGACATTTCTAGAGCTCTTCAGCACCATGGCACCTAGATGTGGCCTTCGATTCCTCCTGCAGGGGAGACAGCCACTGGTCAGTTGGTATCGTCGGGCTATCCTCCTGGAGGTAAGGCATGCTTGGGGCACCCACCTACCACAGGGAAATGGGTGGTCTCAGGCAAGAGGGACCCTCAGAGACTGGGGAGGGGAGAATGCGGAGGAGGGACAAGGGTTGGGCCAGGAAGTGGGGATGTGGGAGTGGGGTGGGGACTGGGGCTAGTTGCAGGGTGGGGGCAATGGCATGTGGATCGTCCTGGTATGCATCAGGGGCATATTCTTCCCCCACTCCATGCAGGTTGTCTGGGTGATCAATGATATCTTACTTCGCCGGCTGTCCGCATCGGGGACTTCGACATCGCCCTCACAGGGTTCGAGGAGCTTGGCTTCCCCAGCTGCTTCAGGACTCTGGATGGGACCCATATTGCCATCCAAGCCCCGGAGCACAGCTCAGGTGCCTTCATAAACCGCAAGGGGTACTACTCCATGGTGCTCCAGAATCTTGTGGATGCAAAGAGAGTTTATGGATATTTGTGAGGGGTGGTCTGGGCAAGCCCACGTTGCCCTTATCATCAGCAACTCATGCATTGGTTGGATGCAGGAGGGGACATACACTCCCCTGCAGGAGCTCCTGATTGGGGACACCACCATGCCCCACTAAACTGTGGCTGATGCCGTGTACCCCCTGCACCTGTGGTCGATGTGGCCTTACACAGGACATACTGGGCCCAGCCAGGGCATTTTTAATGAGAGCCTAAACCAGGCTCGCAACATCATTGGGCAGGTGTTTGCACATCTGAAGGTGTGTTTCTGCTGCCGCCTCACAAAGCTGGAGGTCGGCCTCCCCAGTGTGCCAGATGTAGTGGGTGCATTCTGTGCATTGCACAATATTGTGGAGGTGAAGCACAAGCCTTTGTTCAGTGGTGGGCTGCTGAAGCCAGCCCCAGTTATGAGCAGCTGGCTGCAGGTGAGGGAGGCCCTCTAGGAGGCCTTTGCCCAG
Source organism: Carettochelys insculpta (assembly GCF_033958435.1). Taxonomy (NCBI): domain Eukaryota; kingdom Metazoa; phylum Chordata; order Testudines; family Carettochelyidae; genus Carettochelys; species Carettochelys insculpta. The sequence continues at coordinate 104,078,839 of NC_134142.1, forward strand.
GGGCCTCGTGACCCCACACACACATGCAGCTACCACCACAACTTTTCTCCCCCATACCCATCCCTCACTCACAATGAACCCCCTCCCACACCCCCATACCTAACTGCCCCCAGCATACACCAGGAACACAGGAGTGGTGACAAATAAACCATTTACTAGCATGAAAAAACTGTTTGAGCAATAAACTATTTACAAAGGGGAGGGGGGAAAACTATGTACAACAGGGTCCTAGGGAGTGGGTCCTCTTACCTCCATGAGGACAGCCCCGACGGTGGCCTTGCCGACGCCAAACTGCTGCCCCACAGATCGGTAGCTGTCTGGAGTGGCCAGCTTCCAGACAGCGATGCCGACCCATTTCTCGACCGTGAGGGCACACCGCATGGCTGTGTCCTGCCCTGGTGCCTCAGTGCGGGGGTGAGCCACTGGCAGAGCTCCAGGAATGTCTGCCGGCTCATGCGAAAGTTCTGGAGCCAGCAGTTGTTGTCCCACTTGCCGAGCATCAGCCGCTCCCACCAGTCGGTGCTCGTGGGGTAGCTCCACAGCCAGCGGCATGTGCGGTGTGGGGGGGAGGGGGCAGAGGACAACAGGGTCTGGGGCTGCTTCCTCCTCCCCTGGGGGCAGCTCCTCTTCTTCTGTGACTAGAAGGTGATCAGCTGCCTCTGCATGGCATTGAGCAGGGCGAGCACTGCTCCTGCAGGGGCGGCTGTGTGGACCTCTGGCTGCTGCTGCTGCAGGGGGTCCATACTGCTTCGCTGAGGTGTGCATGCCTGTGGCTCTGCAGACTGCATGCTGTGCAGGCTGAGTGTGTCTGGGAGGAGCCCTTTAAGGGAGCGGCTAGCTGTTGCCCCGGAAGTGCTAGTCCGCCCTGTGACCCTGTCTGCAGCTGTTCCTGGCACCCTTATTTCGATGTGGGCCACTTTGGCATGTAGATGCTCCCCTGCAGTGCCCACTTCGATGTGGTGCTGCCCAACGTCGACGTTGAACGTTGACGGCACCAGCCCTGGAGGATGTGTAGATGCTATTCATCAAAATAGCTTATTTCGATGTCACTACATCTATCGCTACATCTATGTTGCTAAGCTATTTCGATGTAGCATTCACGTGTAGCTGTAGCTAGAGAGAGCAAGGAAGGAAAGGTGTTGCCTCCCCATAAATACATTGAAGTGATAAATACCAAGACAGTATTTGATTAGTTTTAAGAAACTGACATGCTTATTTGTGTATGGCGATGTTGCTTATGATTGCATGATGAGGTTGCTTTTGGATGGTAAGGGTCAGAGCACAAGAGCCCTAATGCTCACATCTGCTTTATATTATTCATTCCTAAAGCTTGTACATCAGAGTTTCAGCTGACTATGTCTTTTTTTTTAACCTCCAATATATTTAGGAGGGTCCCCCCGCCCCTTTTTCTTCCTAAGCATCAAATGGATGCAGCTGTAAATAGGACATTTGTTGGGCTGAGTCAGCGCTCTGAGGTGGCACCAAACTTTCTGTTTCTCAGATGATTGGCTGGCTGGTTCTGGCTCACGTGCTCAAGGTCTCATTTTTCACCATATGTGTATTCAGGAATGAATCGTCTCTCAAGTTGCATTGACAGTAACCCTTTGAAGGGGAAAACAGTTATTTCCAGCAGGAACTCTGTTTACTGGGAATGTGAAGATTGAGGAAATAAAAATATTTAATATTTTATTTAATTGAGGAAATAAAAATAAAAAAAAATTAAAAAAATATAAAAATAAAGCCTTTTTTCCTCCATATTCATGTCCTGTAAAATTGAGCAAAGTGATTTTTTTCTCTGTAGCTGTTGTACCTAGGACGGGGTTGTGTTACAGTACATTACAACTGCTGGTAGCCCCCAGGGTTTCCAGGAACTTCAGTATATTGTTTAAAACCTGCATGAATTTGTCCATCCCTATGTCTCATACTTAGAGAAGGGGGACTGGAAGTCATGAATTCTGCTTACTGTCTGGATAAGTAACCTTGGCCAAGCAGCTTAACCTATCCCTTAATTTGCTTATTATTAGAGGTAGAATTATCTGCCTCACAGAAGACATTAACCAAATACTCATTGAAATAATGTCTAGAAATGTTAGGTCTCACCTCAGCTAATTGCTGAGAGGTGTAGATTGTCTTTCCCAATACTGCGCATGGCTTTGGAACAAAGCCAGTTGGACTGTAAGGCTTTTGATTTCACCAATTGGTGACATAGATTCTGAACTCAGTCCCTCTGGATTTGCAAAAGCATAGCTAAGACTGCATATGGCTCATTTCTACTCTCCTGTTGGAAAAAAACCAGGGCCTGCAATTATAAACATGCCTAAGTCCCCAGGATAGATGCACAAAAACACCTGATGCCTGTATGCAAAAGCTGTCTGTCCATGAACAGTGTGTGAAGTTCAGTTAGTCCGTAATGGAAAAGTGGACACATCTAGAACCATTAACCCCATGTCTTTAGGGAGGGTGTGCAATATCTGTTAGACGACAGCTGTGTTTCTTTATGTTTATTGATGTTAATGTCCTGCTGTCTTTCCACTGCTTTCAGTGGTTATTGGGTCACATTTTCACATAAAGAGATTTTCTAGGCTCTAATTTGTTGTATGACACTTTCTGGGAAATCTTTGAAACCAGTTTTGCACCTAAAACTGATGTTTCAAAATGTTGTGAATGTCTTTCACATCTCCAGCCCAAAATGTATTTTGCTTGTGCAAATAATTATATTGTCTGAGTCCTCTATTACCAGAATATTTTCCATGAGACAAGGGCATGAAAAACCATAACTTACTGACAGCTCAAATGCCAACATATTGGAAGAGTTCTCAGATGTATTAATACTGTTGAACTCCTCTGCATACAAGAGACATAAAGAGGAAGACAAGCATATAAAGCCTTTTATTGCACTGCTAATTTCTGATGAGACTGAGAAAAATGTTTTCTCTCATAAATCTATAGAGTCCAAAAATATAAAATTAAAATGTAATTCAATATGGAGCAAATGGAGGTGTGTGTGTGGCAGGGAACGAAAGGAATCTAAATCAGGAACTCTGTTTTCAGGTAATAAAGTTGTACATTAACATCTTAACTTTCATGGGTAAATTCATGGTAAATTAAAGCAAAACCTTCTCCCTCACATTTTAAATGTAGGTTGAAATGAAAATAAAATTAATCAGAAATGTTAATATTAAAGTACAGGTTAAACCTCTCTTATCTGGCACACAGTATTCTGGCAACATCCATAGTCCATCAAGATTTTGATTAGTTCATGTCCATTTATTGTGGGTGTGGCCAAGTTTCCTGTGGTCCTATAACAGGTTGCTTACAGCCACCAGTCTCAGTGTTCTGTGCTGTTATTTAGGTCTAATTTATCCCCAGATGTCTTCTAAGAGCCCAGTAAGTAGTGGAAGTGTTGGTAATGCTGCTACACAATATTTATCTCCCATGATTAAGCAAATTCTCTGGTTTGGAACCAGTCAGGTCTTGAGGAGTGCCAGACTAGAGAGGTTTAATCTGTATTGTCCATTCTAGACTCCCCAAAAATAACACTACTAAAATCTGGGAGCAGTAACTTGGATGATATAATTGTCATAGATCTGTTCACTGTCTGACAATCTGCCTCCAGGACTCCACCATGGGAAAGGCAGCTTGGAAGGTACAATGCTACTTATACACCTTGGTGCTTTATATATTGAGTCTCTTCTGGTAAGGCTATGATCTGAAGAAGTGGGTCTGTCCCACAAAAGCTCATCACCTAATACATTATTTTGCTAGTTTTTAAAGTGCTACATGACTGCTTTTTTGTTTTTACATGCACTTCAGTTTTATTTCCAGGGAAGAATCCTGCATATAAGTTTCTTAGGTTTTTGATATTTTAGGATGTAGATTGAGAGAAAAACAATCATTTTTCCTCTTACAGTTAGTGGTGTGCATGAAATTGTTGCAAAGATTTTTGGAAATTTGATTGATGAAACGAAAGATGGTCTTGACTTCAGTTCACCAAGATTATTTTTTAATGAATACTGCTTTAAAAGCACATGCAAAATTAAGATCGGTCACAAAAATACATTTGGAGTTGGCATTTAAAGAATGATATACATAATATATTGGAAATTAACATTTAAAAGCCATGGAGGAAAAATAATTTTTGTTTTAGGACCTCTCAATTAATGTAAGCTCTGGAAATGAAAATAATAATTGTAAGTAAGGGAATTGGAATTTATATTTTTTGTATTACTTTTGACTGGACTCCCAATATTGTCAAATCTTATGACAACTGCAGGTGTAGTTCACACTGTTTTCTTACCCTTTCTTCCGTCAGTGGGCTTGATGCAGGTCCTATTAAAAATCCACAAAAATGTTCTCACTGACTTCAATAAGAATTAGAGCAGGACCTACAGTTAGACTTATATTTGATAGCTTTTGCCTTAAATGGGTTTTATTATATATGTTTTTAACCGTAAGAAGAAAGTCATAAGAAAATTTCTGCTCCTGTCCATGGCAAGTGAACTGAAAGAAGAAAAACACTCTCAGCTTTGTGATCTCTTAAAAAGGTATCAACCAGAAGATAGCTGAGGTGCTTGTGTCTTGACTGGTAAGATTCTAGACTCAATTAAAAAAAAAATCTCAATTGAGGACGTCACTTAAGCCTGTGCCTAAGTGCTTTCTTGAATTAAGATCTATAGCAATAACAGAAAAAAATGAATATACCAATATAGAAACTATGTACAAAATGATTGGACTGCCATGATTGCTAGAGGGAAGGCTAACAAGTGTTCTCAAGCTCTGTTGATGTTCATGTCAAAAGTGCAATCTACCTCCATTGGTGGCAGTGGAAACACACCACTTTATACCAACAGAGGACCTTGCTCATAATGTTTGTGTTCACTAATTTTCTTCTGAGACTTAAATCCCTGGGGATTTCTCAAATTAACCTAAAATTTCACTTGCCTTCAAAAGTTAACATCTGCCAACAATACCAAACATTAAGTGCATACATTAAATATTGAGGAAGACTGTGGTGTATCAGATAGCACTGTGCAGCCATCTTTGGCCAATATGTATATTTCTACATCTTTTTAGACATCTTCCATATTTTCTGTCTTTAACTTTGGAATATGAAAAACTCATTTTGACAAACATAACAGCACTGCCTTTTGTCTCTGTCCTGTAAATTAGTTAATTCCTTCATGAACAATTCTGTGTAGTCATGTTCTCTATGCCTGCTGTATGTGAACACAATGTTGTGACCCTGCTTTGTGCCATAACTAGTTTTATTTATTTTATATTTTCCTTCCTCCTCTCTTTTTTAACTGCATTAGTAGAGGATGAAAGAGATTCTGCTTTACTTATGTCTGCAACAATGGCCAGTCTTCTGATTGCAATTATTCTTTGAGTTGCATTAAGTAGACTACTTAATTTCCTTAAATGTAGAATGCACCATGCACCCATAACTTCAGCATTTTTCCCCCTTGTTGTTACCTGTTGAAGGTTAAACTTAATAGGCAGCCTGTCTCTTCTGGGAATAACACAGTGAAGGTAGGGAACCAGGCAACCTGGAACTTTCCAATTCTGAACATTATTCAGAGAATGCAATGTGTGGGAAGCTGGAGAACTGAGACTGGATCACTGAAGGGAAAGAGGGATAGTTGCCCTGAACTATGACAGAGTGCAGATTGGGACCTCATCACTAAAACTATGAGGGAATATCCTATTCTACTTCGTTTAAAAGGGTTTTGCTCTGTTTTTCTCTTTTATGGGGAAAAATGTTGTAATCTTTCCCCTCCCCTCACTTCCATTTAACAAAATGTCTATGGGGACTTCCTGCCTTTCTATTGGTGAGGTCTTATCCTTTTAAAACATATAGTAAGCAGATAGTCTGTTTTAGTCTCCACCTCAGGTGAGTGACTTCCTGCACAAGACATCCAGCCCCTGTAATAGCCACAGGACTCCTTTCCTTTAATGGAGTTACCTCATCCCCATTCAATATGAGATAATCCCATTAAAGGAAATTCAATACGTATGGCATAACTAAAAAGAAATAGCTTCCAATTCTCCATCTCCCCCATTGAAAAAGACACCTTTGAGCTTCTTAGAAACTAATCCTTCTCTTCACTTGGTTAGGAAAGCAGAAGGATATAGATGATAGGCCAGTCTTTTTTATCCTAATTCACTCTAGAAAAGAAAAGGGAAAGTTTTTTTTCTTAACTCCTTAATTGTTGATTGGAGACCTGAGGGCAGACGCTTGAGGTCTGACCCTTCTTCCCATAGTAGTAGATACCAGTGAGGGACAGCTTCACAGTTATCAGATCTTTCTCATCCTCTGCTGCAAGCAACAGATCTTCTTTTCTGGAGGCCTGCGAGCCTCATTTGGATTTTTTCCAAATTTAACTTAAAAATAGTCTTTGCTGAGAGTGAGGCTGTCAGCAAATCATTAAATTTAATTGCAATTCTCTTTCGATGGCCTATTTTTTGCAATAGGAAAGAATACCCATGTTAGCAGAAGTGTTCAATGTCACTTGGTAAATGTAGCTTTATTAGCAAACATAATGAAGCGCCGCATCTGCTATAACCGAGCTGAGTAAAGAGGAAAATCTAATTTGATATCTTAATATTTCTGAAGAATAATATTTCCTTAATATTTCTGAAGGAAAATGAGGGGGTAGGTGAGTGAATAACCTTACACTCAGGAAGCTCATGCATTATTAATATAATTTTTATAACATTTGGACGAAAAACATGTCAAGACATTACTCTGTGTTTTCTTGTTATATTGCATTCATAGTATGATTTCCAGTCTGAGATAACATATTCTGTAGCCGAAATAAGATATTCTAAAGCCTCAGGATTTTCAAGCCTTCAAAGCTCTCAGTTTCATTTCTAAATATAGTTTTTTGAAGCACAATAGTCTTTAAGTTTGGAACCTCAAAGGCTGTTCACCCTTTTAGGTAACCCCCAAGTTGACTTTCATATTTGCTTATTACCCAAAATTCTTCACAAGAAACTTCAACCTATCTTACAATTAAAGGCTTTGATCATATTTACTGTAACTACACAAAATTCATGTGAATGAATGTTACATGAGTTCATAGTCTCTGTTAAGCCTGTCTTGTACCCAAGACCCAGAAATGACATAGACTTTCTCAAAAATACTCTATTAAACACAGCTTAGTCTGGTAAGTGGGATATTTTCCCCATTGAGTCATCCACAGGATAAGTATAAGTAGCATAAGTAGCACTATTGAAACTTGCAGTTATATGACTGAACTAGTACTAGTTGCCACAGTGCCATTCTCTGGTGCACAAGATACTTAGATAACAAATCTTTCCACAATCTGTCAAAACCTATGCAAAACAATTATGAAGAAGGTCCAGCTTGTTTGTTTTGCCAATATGCGATTACTCCCATTTGTACGCTTTCTAGAGTTTTTTTGTTGAGTTTAATTTTAAATAGCTCTTTCCTAGGAGAGCTAGTCTAAGATACATTAAAGAGGGTTTGTAGACAGCTTTATGCTCTTCTCTTCTCTCTTCTGTATTGCATATGAAAATTACTCAATTGCATCATACTGCATGTAGAAGTTTAGTTTGGATATAGGTGGCTTTTGAGACAGTGGCACTAATTCTTTTCTCATTTACAAACACATGTTGTCAATGCTTTTACTTGACTCCTCTCCTAAATCTTAGTAAATTGTGTGTTATTCCAAAGGCAGTTCCTAAAGAATCTTCATATCTTTTGTATTCTTTGTCAAGTTGTCATCTTATTTTCACTGTCTAGCCTGAATTACAGTTCGATGAAATATATGTTTAGACTACATTTATCAAGGAGAAGGAAATTGGCAGAATGCTCTGTCCTTAGTGAAACAGTCAATGTTAGGTAGATTGTTTGGAGCTACTTTGCCTAGTTGGCATATTTGGAAATGCTATGAATTTGATAAGCAGTGTTCATGCTGCTATATGCTGGGTATAATTCCTCTCCAGTTTAAAGCATGTAAGACACATTCAGGGATTTGAGTGTGACTGATAGATTTACAGAGAAGAATTCTGAATAGTCCAGGTTTAAAATCTCAGTAAATTTGACAGATTTAGCAGTTAAATTTCATCTATATCCTATTCCCCCAAAAAGCTAATATTTAAAAAAAATATTTTTACTCTGATAATTGATTCATACATTGGATGTGCTGAAGATGGTCTGGTCATTTTCTCATGTAATTAGTATAAATACATGTTTCAATATTGTCACTACCACCACGGCTAAACCGCAAAGGCAGTTTTGCAGACTTCTTTCCTTGTTTAAAATCTGAAATGGTTCTTTTGCTCTCGACTACACTTGAAATATTGATACATTTAAAAAAAAGTAAAGTATATGTTGTTTTTCATTTTTTCATGTCTCCCCTTTTTTCTAATCCTTCCAGCTGTCTAGTTTTTGTTTATGTAACATAACATGTTTCAACCTTATCTGCTTATTGTATTATATTAAAATGGAACACGACAGATGTACAGTTAAAATCATACAAATTCAGGAAATGCATATCTCAGTCTGTATGTAACTTTGACTCTGCTATTGTGCGTATGCATGTTTTGTAATATATCGGCATTATACAACACACCAAATTATACTGCACTTTAATCCAGAAAAAAGAGGAATAGAAAGACACACAGTCCTCAGACTTAGTACACAGTTGGTTCCTGAACATCATGTCATAACTTGAATCATCATCAGTCAGAACTCCAACACACTCCATTGCATTGTAAAGTCAAAACCAATTGTCATAAGTTGCATCAGGAGGTCAATTCAGAAATGTCCTAAGTACCGTTGGTTATAATTTGAACATCGTAAAGTCAAAGAAAAAAGTTCATTGGTTTGTTGTTGGAAGTTGGAACCTTAATTCTTTTTTTGACTTTAGGTGAACATTTTTCAAAGCATCTCTGGGTATGTGTGCACCACAGCTAGGCATTTGCCTCCCAGCCCAAGGTAGGTGGACTCTTGCTAGCAGAATTGGGAGGTAGTATACTGAAAACAGAGTGAATGTTGTGGCCTGGGTTCTTAAGCCCACCTGACCTGGGCTTGAAAGCCTGATCCCCAGCTGAATCCACAGTGTCTATGCTGCTATTTTTAGGGTGCTTGCTGAAGCACTTTCTCATGCTCCTCTACTAACATCATATATTCCATCATGTGCCAACAATGCCCAGATGCTTTGTATATTGGACAGACTTCTAACTCCCTTAGACAAAGGGTCAACGGGCACAAAACAGACATCAAAACACTCCAGATCCACAAACCAGTTAGTCAACATTTTAATGGAATGGGGCATTCTGTCAATGACCTAAAGGTATGTGTGTTACTGAACAGGAATTATCCCACCGTTCTGGAAAGAGAAGCAGCCAAGCTGGCTTTTATATTCAAATTTGGCACATTAACACATAGTTTAAATCATGATGGGAACTTTCTGAGTCACTATAGGGGCTCGTCTGCATACTTGGCTAAGTCTAATTCTTGACCTTCCCCCTCACCCCTCCACTCTCTGATTTGCTCACCCTGATTATCTTTTTCTGATTTGTCCTCCTGGCTTACTGTTTTTGGTTCTCTGTGCCTTAAATATTGAGTCTGTTCTGGTCTGGCTATGGTCTGAAGAAGTGGCTCTGTCCCACAAAAGCTCACCTAATAAACTATTTTGCTAGTCTTTAAAGTGCTACTTGACTGCTTTTTGTTTTGACCCTGGTAGTGTGTGTCTGTCAACTGGGCTGGAATGTACATTTCCAGCAGGTGAGGACATAACCTAAGTAAAGTAGGTTCCTAGGAAGCCTATCATCCTCATGAAAATGCCCTAGGTCTACTGGGGTACTCTAAAGTGTCTGAAGGCTCAGACCCTGAAAGATCCTGATTCGTGTGGCAGGGCCTCACGCCGCGTGCCTTTTCTGAGGGCTTACATCCCTGGTCATCCCCTGCAGCCTAGTCAATTTCACAGCCTCAGTGGACTGATCCGTATTATGATTTGGTTAGGCCTAGTCAATATCACCCATCTGGCAGGCCCAGCAGCTTAGTCAGTGTAGTAGCCCCTCGAGTTATGTGAGAGTTGCATTCCCACATACTCTCACATAACTCAAATTTTGTTTAAGTCAAGGGGGCTTTTTTTCCAAGTGGAATGCACATTCTGCAGCCAGGGAAGAAGCAGAAGTATCTGGGGCTTCTTTAGAAAGTCAAGTTCTGTGGTTGTAGGACATTGGGGAGGATTACGATTGGTGGTGGGTTGGAGTCATGGGAGGGGGCAAGGGGGTTAAGCCTGGGGTGAGTCGGAGCAGGCAGGTGGAGTTGAGCTGGATCCAGAGCTGTTGAGGGGGGTTGAGTTGGAGCCAGGGCCATGGGGGGGTGAGCTGAGGTGCCAGGGGAGGGTGTTGAACTGGGCCGTGCAGGGCTAGTGGGGTTGAGCCAGGGCCAGGGGGAACAGGATTTTGAGTTGCACTTAACTTGCGTTTCTGCGAGTTAAACGCAACTCAAAATTATGCAGTTTAAGGGTTTACTATATTCACTGTCAGGCCTCAGTGGCCTAATCAATGTCCCAGTCAGGCCCCATGGCCTAGGTAGGCCTTGGCAGCCTATCAGTCTTGGTAGGTCAGTGCTACCTCTTCCTTGAGGTCAGAGGGGTGGAGGTAGGGGAGCCCAGGCCCTCCCTCTCCACTGGGCTCCAGCCCACAGCCCTGTCGGTGATGGGAGTGTCTCCCCAATCACCAGCTCACTGGGGAATCCCTCTGTAGCTCACTGAGCTCACTGGGTGTCCTCCTGGCTCCTGGCCCTCGGCTACTTCCTAGCCCTTCCAGACCTGACGCATTGCTCCTGTGGCTGCTGCTCCTCCACCTCAGGTAGCTGTGGCTGCTACTGCTGTAGCTGCTATTCCACCTCAGGCAGTGGCTGCTGCTGCCTGTCCACCTGAGGTGGTGGTTGCTGCTCCAGCTCCTCCTCAGGTGGCTGCTGCTCCCAGATTGGAGCAGGAGCTCCTTCTCCCCTTTATGCTTGGGCTGCAGTTGGAATATTCCCATCAGGGCTGTGGGGGAGGGGCCTTCTCCACCCAGGAAGCCTGGCCCCCACTCCTCTGGCCAGTGCAGGTTTGGTACACCTTGTCACACTCGCATAAATAGTAACACAGAGGAAACCGTGCTAGTGATCACATAAATAGAGTAGTTCACACTGAGTAGTTCTATTGGCTTTGGTGCACCAGTGGTTTGCAGTACAGTCTCCTTAGCCTCTTATGAACGCTTTCCTTTTCCCTTCTCTGAATTTTCCACAGGCCTAGTTTGCTATTCACTAAAATATGCAACTCCTGTCTGTGACTGACTTTTTAACAGGTACCTTCATGTCTTGCACCTATGATATCCATATGAATAATAAAATCTATTTATCTTTCTCATTTTCCTAAGATTTTTTTTGTATTTAATTTTGTGTTGATATTATGCACCATCTCACATTTGAAGGACTGGCATAGAGTCCAGTCTCCTTAATGTTTCTCTAATCTCTCATTTTTGTTTGCAGATATTGCTGGAGAATACTTTATAATTTGCTTTTTATCAAATTTATCACCCCACAATGTGTCCCTGATCATCCCTATCCTTACACCCTGTAATTGGATTCAATCTTTCAGCTTGGAATCCTTCCAGAAACAGATGCTGTTCCTGATATATGCTGTACTGTTCTTGCTCAGGTTACTAGTCATTTCTCCTATGATACTCGTTTGACTAACTCTTCTCATTAGTCAATTTGGTAAACAAATGACTGGAGGGAGCTAAAAAGCTCTAGTTGAAAGTCTGAGAGGCAGCTACGGCTATCTTCTTTTCAAGTTAATCATTTACCCTTGAAAATAGCATCCACGCCTCTATCAGGTTGTCATCTCAGGCTGCTAAAAGTTCTTATTACTCAGGGTTAATTGCCTTTGGCACAATAATCTCAGATTTCTGTTGAGGACTGTTGATAGCATGCTCTAACCTTCAAAAGTCAAATCAGACTTTTCCCTCCATGAGAAGTGTGACAACTTTTTAACATTGTTTTAAAAATAGGATTAGTGGTGTGGGGGCCTCTATTTCTCCTCCAAGTCACTATAGTTTTTTCACCTCTCCTTGGAGTATAGTCTTTCTGTCGCTACATGGACATGTTTCTCTCTGAGAAGTCAGTTAGAATTATGTGTGTGCAATATATTGGTCTTGCAAATGATGCTAATCATTTTCATTCTTGAGAATAAGGCTCAGCCCTCTTGTATGATTTAGGATTACATCCTTCAGTGGCTCCACCGAGGTTAAGGTTGTTTTTCATGAGTCTGTTTCCAGGATCTAGACCTTAATTTTTAACCTTAAGACATTACCTAGTTTCAGATAATGTTGCAGTAGCACAGAGCTAAATCTTAAAACCTTTGAACCTGGGCAGAATGTACATGATAAACTTAAAACAGGAGAGGTCAAGAGAAGGAAATATATTTTTTATGAAAAAAATCAAAGATATGTTGAATTTTTTGAGGGGCAGTTATAATTAGGAGGAAAAGATTAGATGGATATTTTGCTTACAAGTTGTCCTTTTTGTTATAAATCAATAAAAACTAACTGGCAAATATTTTCTATGTCTACGAATAGCTTCTGTGGTGTATGTCTAAATCTTACTTGCCTTCTAATGTTAGATAAAATCTTTAAAATCAACAAGAATAAGAAATTGTTCAAAATATGCTACTTAACTACCTGTTGCAAATACCTCCAAATAGTTAATATACCTTTAATTAGGGGAAGCAGAGCAGGTAGAGAGTAGGGATAGAGCAGAACTTTTAATTTTCATTCCTGAAAACTTCTCCAGGAGTGATGTCACTGCACCAGCCTGGGAGCACCATCATATGATGTGTTATAATTTTGGAAATTCTGCTGCTATGACTGGCGTTTATTTGAGACTAATGACATTTATAGCTTGTCTGGTTATCCAGTTGCTAGTTGTCCCGATTAACTGTGAGTTTTGCTAATTCCTTGTGCGAGGGTATGTAGATAACTGAATAAGACTAGCACAGCTGCCATTGACAGCCTGTTTGTTACAAATTATTAAGCATATTTCCATCAGGTTCCAAGTAATTAGGAAAAGGGGAAACTAGTTTTCCATTAAATAAAAATCACTGTAGTTATTCTGAAAAAGATCTGATTGAAAGAGTAGCAGATTTAAAAAATATGTAAAGACTTACAGGTATTGGCTGGATTTTAGAGTTCTGACACCTCAGATTTAAGGAATATTAGGATAATTCAATAATCTATTAAAACAATGATTAGACACACTGGTCAGGAGAAGCATTTCTCTTTGTGCAGTTCTGGAAAAATTTTTAAGAGCTTCATGTCATCAGATGTGCAGTAGGGGATGATCCGAGCATTTAAATAATGATTTACTGCTGCTTTTATTAGAACAATTATTGGTTATTTCAGACTTGAAATGGGCAGATTAAGCTCTGTGAACCTCACAGCTGAAACCTCACAACACTGGCAATTTTCAGTGATTAAAGTAATTTACTTTATCTATAAAATGTAAAGATATTTCATAATAGCCATACAGCAAGTACAGGGAGGTGCCATTTTCCTGGAAATAATCAGACCTCTGGGGATAAAGGGTCCTGGCTGCACCTCATGCATTGCAACACCCAGAGGGCTTTATTATCTGATGATTACCACACCCCCATTTCTATGTCTTTTTGCTTAATTAATCACAGTAACATTATTGCCCAACTTCTGACAACAAAAATAATGAGAGAGGCTCTAAAAGATTCAAAGACTAGGGGAAAAACAAGAGATCCCATAGGAAAGGACTGATAGCGAAACTGAGGTTTACAAATCACTGAGATCTATTAAAAAATGATGCTTACATTTTGTAAAGTGCCCCTTTTAATATAAATATAATTTTAATATTGTAAATGTGTAGATACAGTATAAAACATATACTTGTTTTGATCAGAGGAGAGGTCGTTATCTTTTTAGGGCAAGAATCCTTGCTAAAATCATGCAGCCATTACATTAGATGGCAACATGTATTCCTTTTATATTAAAAGCTACAGAATGTTGTCCCTTTTTCAGTTCATGTGAACAGACTCCGTCCTTTATCCTTTCAGAGAGCTATACTCTCCCAAATTCACGTGGAAAAGAAATTAATAGAGATTGCAAGAACACACATGTTGTGGGGGGCAGGGCAAGGGAGTCCATATATGTAGACACAAGCTCCAGATCCAGGGTGTATTTAAATTCTGATTCCATTACAAGCTCTGTTACCAACTTTCCCTGTGACATCAGATAAGATGTTTAATTGCACTGTGTCTCACTTTCACTGCTTGTAAAACAGATAGAATAATGCGTCAATCACACAGGGCTATCTGAGACAGAATCAATTAATGCTAGGTTTTGGTGCCATTACTTACACTAAGTAGTAACTTCCACTTCAGATCGTCTCATTGATTCTGTGGAACTTCTTGTGGAATAAGAAAGTAGTCAGTGACAGTAAGCAAATCACGTTTTGGCTTATAATCTTTATAAATGGCCAGTCTCTTGAGATTAAATGGATACTGGGGTCTGAGCTGATATCCATTACATAGGCTGTGTCTACACTTTGCCAAAATTTTGAAAGGGCCATGCTAATGGCCAAATTGGAGAACACTAATGAGGCACTGAAATCAATATTCAGCACCTCATTAGCATGCTGCTGACTGTGGCACTTCAAATGTGCTGATAGGAATAAGGGGATTTTGAGGTTTGCAGGACCCGTGTGTAGACGAGCCGCGTGCGAGCAAAACTGCCATGGCCGGCAGCATGCTAATGAGGTGCTGAATATTCATTTCAGTGCCTCATTAGTATTCTCCGATTTGGCCATTAGTGTGGCCATTTCAAAGTTCTCCCCTAGTGTAGACAAAGCCATAGATATTCAGCAGATGGAGTTGTATTTTGCTCGTTGTAATCAACTTAATTTGTTACCCAGCACTACCTATGTTTGTATTAAATGAAGGGATAGCGAAAGTATGGTTACCAATGTTTGTAATTTTGTAGGAATACAGAAAAGTAGGACTATGCTAAATTGTTCTGAAGCACAGGGCTCACAGTCAGCAGAAAGAAACTGGCTAAGCAGGGGCTCAGCTTTCAGAGCTCTGTGAGAGTAAAGGGATTGAGGTATTCTTGCTCTGGTCAGAAGGCTGCATACCATCCCATGCCTGAACTGGTTTAACATGTTCCTCTCTCCCACATTTTCCCCACCACAATCAAAGGACAGAGTTAAATAAGCATCATTAAGAGCCTTTTTCTTATGTGAATTGTATTGGAGTTGTTTCTCCTCTATTGCATTTGTTTAGAGTTGAAATCAGCTGGACCTGAACTTACTCGAGACTGATGAGCAGAAGTGACAGGCAAGGGGTAGATTGGAAGCAGATAGTAATGGACAGCAAGCATGGTGGAATGACAATGGCGAGGTGGTAGCAGAAAGCAGTGAGCAGATGGACGGTAAGTGACCAGTGGAGTTAGATGACTCTTTACCTCCTTCCATCCCAGAGGGGGAGGTGAACTCTGTAGGTATGCCTCTGAACTCTGGGTCTGTACCAACCTAGGGCAGCAATTGTGAGTTGGGTGCAGAGATTGGTTGGGCTTGTAAAGTTGTCATTTAGATTGCGGAACTTAAGAACCTGAGGGAAAAAGTATTCTTCCCATTGTACTTGAACTGGGACTTCTACTCATGGTTTATGTTTATGAACCCTGTTTGTGGTGTTTTCCCAAATTCATGCTAGTTACTTCCCTCCCTTTTATTATGTTTCTTTTCTATACTCAGGCTCTGTGTTTCTGAGTGGGGAAGTATCACCTCCCAGTGACACTCCTGCAGGGTGTGTGAATTTACTGGGTGAGAACTAGATCTGGTTCTGCAGTGGATAGATGGAGAGGAATTCCTAGATATTGAACCTGATCCTGGCTGCTGCTGCTGCTGGCTCCACCTGGCAAACACCATTTGCAAACACAGCTCATTTTACACGTAGGCAGGCTTTGCAATTTAGCATGCTACTGCCAGACTGCTCTGGGTTTCACTGTTACTTTATACGACACTTGTGTGCAATTTTTGGCAATATCTTGAAGAGTTTGGGCATGTTTACGTGTGACCCAAGATCTTTCATTAATGTGCATTTTTCACACACAAGCTGTTAAAATTGCTGACAATAGTATTTGAAGAGAGCTCCTAAACTGGTCTCCTGTGAGAGTAATAAAATCCACACTTTGTTGAAACAAATTTTTTTTTCAAAAAGTGACTCTAGTCCTCTGATCAAGGAGTTCAGTTTTCTGATTTAAGCCTCTATGCTTTGCGAGGCAGCAGAGCTCAGCAATATGAGTCAAAGACGAATCAAATGCCAGGTGTTTGATACCTAATTCACACAGGGCTTGTCTACACTACCACCTTCCTTCGAAGGAAGGATGGTAATTAGGGTTTTGGGAGTTTACTAATGAAGTGCTGGGCTGCATAAGCAGCACTTCATTAAGCAAATTCCACCCCTGCGGCAACTTCAAAGTTTAAACTTTGAAGTACCGGCGCTTGTGTAGCTGTGGCGCATCCGCCGGTACTTCGAAGTGCCGGGACAACTACAAAGTCCCTTTACTCCTCAAAATTTTGAGTAAAGGGACTTCAAAGTACCGGCGGGTGAGCCGTGGCTAGATGAGCGCCAGTACTTCAAAGTTTAAAACTTCGAAGTTGCCGCGGGTGTGTGTGTGTGTGTAATTTGCTTAATGAAGTGCTGCATATGCAGCGCAGCACTTCATTAGTAAACTCCCAACACCCTAATTACCATCCTTCCTTCGAAGGAAGGTGGTAGTGTAGACAAGGCCATAGAGATCACCCTTAAATTTCCTCTCTCTACTTCATTTGTGCTTCCCTGGTCTATGGAAAATAAGGAGAAAATCTGCTTAGTACAAATGTGATGTATTTTGTTGTGTTTTTGACCCGTGGAAAGCCACCACCTAAAGTTATAATGTCTTTCTCAGATGACAAAGGTACATGATACTTCATCTTTTTGTCAGAAACCCAGGCTTGTGTTTTCAAGTCCATTTTGTTACATTTTATTATAATGAAAAGGAACATATATCATGACAGAGAAGCCAAAATAAACCTCTGCCCCTGAAATATCTGTAGATGAGCTATCAATTCAATTCACATAGCTTCATGTTGAAATGAAATTGGAAGCAGGATTCAAATCTAAGTTCTGTGTTATGGAGGGACCAAGGGTGAGGGAGCACAAGTAGTTCTTAAAGGATACAAAAGAAAGGATGAACACTTCTTTATGTAATAATGGTGTTCCAGAATAGCAAGGCTGGGTGGGGTGTGGGGTGGGGGACTAGGAAATGAGAAAAAAGTTCTTTGTGCTAAAAAGGTTTGCTAGCTAGTGGCAGGCCTCAGGAGGGCTGGGTCTATACAGGGCTCTGCTCAACGCTGCTGCCAGCAGAGCTATGCAATGGGAGCTTCTTCAGATTGTAAATAGCTGCTTATTTGCATACTCCTGAAGCTCATTACCAGAGCCACGCGAGAGCTCAGTGCCAGCACTGCAGAGGCCGTGTGGATGTGCCTCCGCTGGCTAAACCGCACTCTGTTGTCAGTCCCTAATGCTTGAAATATGCAAATTAGCAGCCATTTGCAAGCCTGAGAAGCTCACTTTGCATAGCTCTGTGGCAGCAGTGCTGAACAGAGCTCTGTGTAGACCCAGCCGAGATGGATAGTGCTTGGCTGCATAAAGGGGCAGGATTAAACTGCATGGCAGAGAAGTGTGGGTTCTGGGATTATAGACTCTTCATTTCTTATACTCCACTCATCACTGTGATATTTGATAAACTTTTGAAATGCCTGTTGTTTCTGGATGCATTAGAGTTGAATGTTCTGTAGCTGTGTGAGAGCCGCGTTAACTCTGTGTGGTTTCTGATACTTTTAATGAATCAGGATTTGGGTTGGTAAGGGATTAGAGAACAGTGATCCCTGTTGTGTTTGCTCAGAAGATGCAAACTCAAAACTCCAAAGGGACCTCCACTTCCCTCACATCACAGGCTCCTTCCTTATCCCTCAACTCTTTTCTGAACAAGCACAGGTTTCACCTGTGTAAACGGACTATATTTTGATCAGTGGAACCATAGACAGAGGGCCTGTGCTCCCTGGAGGGACTTATTATTGGGGCACCACCAGGAGAACATAGAAGGAATGCAGTCCCATATTGTACAGGCTTTACTAAAGTTAGACTTTTTCAATTCAAGCTGCATTTCTCCCCGTTCTTTTTTAACATGATGGCAGTGTTTGAGTAGCAAGTTCTTTGTTGTGCAGCTGCTGCTAGTGTGAGCCATGTAAGTGGTCTGAATTCCCCTGGAACCCTGAATTTTGCAGATTCAAGTGGAGCCCAACTATGGATCTAGTGGAAGGAGTCCCACCAGCTGTACACAGGCCTGGCCACGCTGGAGGATGATGGCTGCAGGAAAATAAAACTTGTTTTACCTTATTGGGGAAGACGACTGAGAGGTCTGCACAGCTCTGAAGTCTCACCAGAGTGCTAGGAACCCTGGAGAACTATTGATTCCCAAATAAGAAAAAACCCAACAATCCAGGAGCTGCACATTTTTCACTAGAAAGCAATCCAAAGGGTAGGGATTCTTACGCTTCTGCCTTGCGTTCTCTGGCTGCTACAGGCAATTCTGGGGACTAGACATGGATTGTGATTCAGGACTCTTACATTAGGATAACTACTCGAGAGAGTGGCTGCTTGGGAAAGGTGCTTCCTGTGACACGGAGGTTAGAAGGGGTGTATACAGTGGAAGCCCGAACAGAAAGGATAAAAGTCCTAGGAGGCACAGAAACCTTAAAGGTGAGATGAGATGAGAAAGAAGAGCAGGTGGCCACGCTTCCATTCTGGTGTTCCCGCTAGTTTTTTTCCATCCATGGGCAGAATAAATTTTATGTGCCCCCAGGCTTGTGCAGATGTGCACCATCAGTATAAACACATGCTGGCAGCTGCAGGCGCTCTGCTAATCAGCTGGGAGGTACCCAATTCTCTCTGAGGTGGCTGCCCAGGCACTCATCTTACAGGGAACATTGTTCCATACCCATACTCAGATACATGTACTGTGGGAGACAGTGTGAGTGGGTAAAGGAAGAGTGCCCTGCATGAGCACAGCATTGCAAGGAATGTGGCAAATTACTTTTCAGTGTAGACCCAAAGCCACTGAGCCAGGCATTGAAGAGATGTCTTTATCCATTGTCCACCATTGATTACATCTTACCAAAACTCTCTAAAGCCAGAATCTTTATGGTCTGTGATGTGAAGAATTGATTTTGATACATAAGTAGTCATAGCAGGCATCCTTCAGTCTGCATAGACTATGGATCGCACCCTTAAAAGTTTCAATTGAAGACTTCATTTACAGCGTCTATTGTGACTATAAAGACCCACAAGAGAGTGACAGTCCTTGCTGCATCTCTTGCAGATGTAGTGGGTGTCTGGCAAGTCCTTATTGTGCTTTCTGTGCACTCACTTCTCCTCTGCTAGCTGTCTGATCTTCAACTCGCCCTTCTGAAGGCCCTTGTGTAACACCTGCCTCCATCTGCCGCGGTCGTCTGCTAGTTCTTCCCAGTTGTCCAGCTCGATGTCTACCTCTCTGAGGTCTCTCTTGCAGACATCTTTGTAACGCAACTGGGGGCGTCCCGGGGGTCTTTTGCCAGAGGCTAGCTCACCATACAGGATGTCTTTTGGAATCCTTCCATCGTTCATCCTGTGGACGTGGCCAAGCCAGCGGAGCCGACGCTGCCTGAGGAGGGTGTGCATGGTTGGGATTCCAGCTTGCTCGAGGACGGCTGTGTTGGTAACTCTGTCCTTCCATGATATTCCAAGGATGCGCCTGAGGCAGCGTAAGTGGAAGACGTTCAGCCTCTTTTCCTGGCGGGCATACAGGGTCCAAGTCTCGCTGCCATAAAGGAGGGTGCTGAGGATGCAGGCTCTGTAGACTTGCATTTTGGTGTGAGTGTACAGCTTGTTGTTATTCCACACTCTCTTGCTGAGTCTGGACAGAGTTGTGGCCGCTTTTCTGATCCTCCTATTTAGCTCAGTGTCCAACGACAGGGTGTCAGTGATGGTGGACCCGAGGTAAACGAACTCGTGGACAACCTCTAATGTATAGTTGTCAATGCTGATTGATGGGGATTCAGCAACATCCTGACCGAGTACATTCGTCTTCTTTAGGCTGATGGGAAGCCCAAAGTCCTTGCACGCTTTGGAGAACCGATCCAGCAGTTTTTGAAGCTGGTCTTCTGTGTGAGACACT
Source organism: Carettochelys insculpta (assembly GCF_033958435.1). Classification (NCBI taxonomy): domain Eukaryota; kingdom Metazoa; phylum Chordata; order Testudines; family Carettochelyidae; genus Carettochelys; species Carettochelys insculpta. Next base: position 104,099,140 of record NC_134142.1, read on the forward strand.
ACAGCAGCATCGTCTGCGAACAGCATGTCTCTGGTGAGGACTTCTCTCACCTTAGTCTTAGCTTTCAGCCTTGCAAGGTTAAACAGTTTCCCATCAGATCTTGTGTGCAGCAAGATGCCCTCTGTTGAAGATCCAAAGGCATGCTTCAGTAGGAGTGCAAAGAAGATCCCAAACAATGTCGGAGCAAGCACGCATCCTTGTTTGACGCCGCTCCTGATTCTGAAAGCATCCGATAATGCGCCGTCATATTGGATGGTTCCTCTCATGTCTTTGTGGAACGACTGGATCATCTTGAGTAACCGTGGAGGACAGCCTATCTTGTGGAGCAGTTTGAACAGACCATCCCTGCTGACCAAGTCAAAAGCCTTGGTCAGGTTGATGAAGGCTATGTAGAGTGGCTTTCTCTGCTCCCTGCACTTCTCCTGCAGCTGCCTTAGAGAGAAGACCATGTCAACGGTAGACCTCTCTGCGCAGAATCCGCACTGCGAGTCGGGGTACACCCTCTCAGCAATCTTCTGGAGTCTGCCAAGGATGACGCGAGCGAACAGTTTACCAGTGACGCTTAGGAGGGAGATTCCACGGTAGTTGTTGCAGTCGCTTCTGTCTCCTTTGTTCTTATACAACGTTACAATGTTAGCGTCACGCATATTCTGTGGAACCTCACCCTCTCTCCAGCACAGGCACAGTAGCTCGTGCAGGGGTTCCAGGAGTGTGTCCGCGGCACATTTGATTACCTCTGGTGGTATACCATCCTGACCAGGGGCCTTTCCTGCTGCAATGCTGTCGATGGCTCTCTTCAGTTCATCCACAGTTGGTTCTTGATCCAGTTCATCCATTACTGGTAGGAGCTCGATGGCATCGAGGGCTGCGTCAACCACAACATTCTTGCATGTACATAAGCCTGCTGACAAACTATGCAACACCATTTGGTCACTATAGATGGCTACCCCAGCCAGCAGGCATAGGCCCAGCACCTGAAATATTCCAGAGAAGACTCACCCAAGCTTTAGAAGCCCTGCCAACGTTGAAACATAAGTGCAGATAGCTGTTCACATTTTGGGTGAATGGAGTAATGATATAGAGCCTGAACAAGACCATGCGAGACAGTGACAAGCAATGCAGGGATAAGAAGAAAACTCTCATGCCAGAAAATGTGCAACTCCAATAGCACAAAGTGACATGTATTGGATATCTGCTCACAGCAGTGGTCGGAAAACAGATTCCCAGCAAGAGCAAGGCAGCCGGAGAAATGCCAGCTACAGTAGATGTGACAGAAGTACAGCACATCATAGGCATGGTAAATTTTCTTTTCAAGTTCTGCCCATACCTGACTGTGGTAGTGGAACCAATATATCAGCACGCAAGGCTGGATGAGGAGTAGGGCTGGGCAGGTTCCCAAGAACAAGCATTTGATATGTTGAAACAAATAACGCCTGTCCCTGTTCTTTAGTACCACCAGCCAGGAGAGCCACTGTCTTGTGCCTTAGAGAAGGGATGGGGTGTTCAAGTGCCTTCAGCACTACTAGCTGGATGTCAGGTACTGTGCTATATGATTACTGGCATTAGGTGGCACTCTGAGCAGGTCATATATACGCAGCATGAGCGAGGTCAGGAAAGAGGATCAGTGCAGCCTGCTTAAGGATTTAATTTCCCATTTCCCAGTTCTAACAGCAAAGGTGATAGAAATCAAAGAATGCCCCAGTAAACAGCAGGCAGCCAGGCAGGTGGAACGGTCTGGTTATGGATGTGCTTTCCTGCCCTCTGGCACCATTTAGGGAGGACAGGGGGAACTGAAGCTCCCCCCTACATTAGTACAGGAATGCTGCTTATGTTCCACTCTGTGACTGTTAGGGAACAAGGGGAAAGTGCACAGCTTACTGCATTTCTCCCCCTCTGTCTGGGAAGGGTGGGGTCAGGCAAGCTGTGTACTTTGCTCTCACTCCCTCACATGGATAGGAAGGCCACACCACATGGACAGGAAGGTCATGTCTACAGGGACTAGCATCGGGTGAGTGCAGGGGGAGTGTTACATGGGTGGCCAGCAGAGGCACACCCACATGGCCTCTGTACTGCCAGCACCCCACTCTGCTGACAGCAAAATCTCACATGGCTATGCTTATTAGCTGTACAAGTTTGCAAATGAGCCTCCATTTGCAATTTCTAGAACTGTCATTAGCATAGTCGACATGCAGAAGGGGAAGAGCATGCAGCCCTGGTATGAATCTGATGGGGGCTTCACGTCCCCCCATACAACTTCCCACATCCCCAGCCCCCGTCCTGAGCCCTTCTTTATCCCCAATCCTGACTCCTGCACTCCCACAACCAGCCCCGTTCCTTGACTCCTGCTTCTCTCCACGTACACTCCAATCCCCTGCCCTTAGCCCTCTACACCCCCAGACTCCTGCCCTGAGCCCTTCTCACCAGCCCTGATGCCTGCATCCACATCCCCACTGCCCCATGCCCCGCACACCTGCAAGCTCCTGCACCACCCCACAACTCCACCTCCTTCTCTGAGCTCCCCACCCCGACACTCCCCAGTTCCTCTGTCTGAAGCCCCCAGCACTCAGCCCCACACTTAAATTTCTCATAGGTGCTGTTGTGTCACAACCCCTCCCCAACCTCCTGCCCTAGAGGTCTCCAGGACAGGGGTTGCAATTGAGTGGGGGCTGTGATAAGAAATTTAAGTTACTTTCTCCCCTGCTGAAGAGCGACATTTTTGGGTGACTTTCATTGTAACAATGTCTGAACTTAAACTGTCCTGCACCTAATCTGCATTAATCAACAGACCCCTGTTACTCATTTACTCTGATATTTAAAAACTTCCTATGAGAAGACAGAGGTGAAGCATTTGTAGCAATTCACAGTATTTCTTTTGCCATCTCCTTTACGAAAGAAAAGAGAGAGCATGAAAGATATGCAAATATTTCACAATTAGACTTTTAGATGGTTCCTTAAATACCTGTCTTTTTTGCACTACAGGCACAAAGTTGGGAATAAAAGGATGTATACCTCAGATATGCTAATAAAAACTAATGTCTGTGGTTTCTGGCAAAATAAAAGCTCTGCTATATTGCTCTCTGTGTAATACACACCTCTTAGGAGCTGTCAAAGTGCCCACAGAGACAAACATGGATAAAGCTGCTACAGTATAAAGATTAAGGCTATTTTATATTCTTTGATTTTCATATTAATGTTCCTTGCATTTAAATTACTTTGTTGCTGATTTGATCTAGTATTGGTATTTATATCTAAGATATTTACAGACAAAATATATTAAAAAACCAAACTAAAATATCACACAGGATAATTCTATAACTAAGTAAGATACAGTGTCATCACTACAGAACAGGTTTAGTTCTCAGGCATTTATAGGGTTTGAAAATATTAAACTCGGTTTGCCAGTTTTTCTACCACGTCTTTACAATTAAACATGAGAGTTGATGAAAGTCTAAAGTCAGTGCTTACTTAAGGGCAGATTGTGCCATTCTTACTCAAGATAAGTGGTGCCCCTCAAGCAGTTCCATTAATTTTAATGGGACTACTCGAAAAATAAGGCTCTACTCAATATAGTAATGGGGGCAGAATCTGGCCCTTGGTGAATGAGAGAGATTTTTTCATAAAAAAATTACAAGTATGATCATGTGTTTTTCCTTTTTTACTAGCAACATTTTTCATGAGGAAAGCTACAATGAACTAGAGTGTGTCTTTGGCGAGAGTATATTAATCTGTGCAGCACTGTTACCTACTCAGAACAGGCAGGGGGAGGTTGAATTCAAATTTCTAATGCTGGATCTGTCTTGAAATTCCTAATGCTCCCCCTAAATTCAGGGATGCTCACATCCAGAATTTTGGGTTAGGTCCATTCGAACAGGTGCTGTCTTTCTTCAGGTTAAATTCTTGTTTTTTTCTAAAATGCTCACCACAGCACATTTTTTTTTCTTAATCAGAAACTCATTTAGCATATTTCACCTGTGCATCTAGAATTATCTCCTTTGTCATGTTAAACATAGCTTAGATTAATTGTACTAAGTATCTTGACATTCTTTACCTTAATTATGTTATCACTAAACCTCCTTATCACAGAGAGCTTTACCTTCAGGTTTTAAACCTTCTGTGTATAGTACAGGATAGCGTGGAGCCATCAAGCCTTTTGTTATACTTCATAATTATTTTATCATAGTCTTGCCAAAGTTAGTTAACTCTTTGAAAACTAGCTACTCCTTTTTTGAAATTGCCCAAATATAATGGATTTTGAGGAACACATTAAAAAAATTGACAGGGTTTTTCAAGAAAAGAGATGGTATAAGGTGGGGTATATGTTTGTGAAGCATATGGGGTTCTTCTGTTTTATCTGCTGAGTTACTGTTATCAGTATATAAAATGCTGGGATGCAATCATCATTTTAAGTCTCATTGTTTGGTTCCTAGAGCTCTTAATATGGGTATTTTTAATTGTTTAAATCTAAACAAAATTGATATTGTCTAGACGATAATTATGTTGGGACTAGCTAATTTCTCCTAATCTTATCCCTTTCCTTATCCTGTTTTCCTACTGTGAGCCACTTCTGGTTCCCATCCTGATACTGGAAAGCAGCAGAGAACATCTGGTAGAAGGTAACAAGAATTCCCCTTACGGAATCCAGACTATTTCTTTGCATACAGGTTAGTCAGCAAGGGAGGAGAGAAAAAGGAGTGAGGCTTGCTGTCCCTTCTGCGGTGACTTCCTTCCACATGCATGAATGATAGAGAAATGCCCTGTTTTGAATAGGGGAGTATGGAGAGAGGAGTTGTGAGGATGAACACAACTTGAACACTTTAGGATAGACCGGTAGATTTTAATTGCTCATTTAAGGTTATGTTCTATAATTAATTTTAAACATAGTCACAAACATAGGGGGCTCACTCTATTTTATACTGCATCCCAGTTTAGAGGTCCCACTAATCTTCTCAAGGATCCTGATGTGTCTCTCCTCTTCATGGTTGATAATACAAGAATATAGTTTCTAAAGTAAACAGTCTTTATGTTTCGCCTGAGTCACTCACTGGGTTTATAGCTTCATAATCTCTCCTATAAAGAATTATAAGACATTGTGACCAGGTCTGCACTTAGAGAAAACTATGAAAACTATATGCTAATGGCCATTACCAAGAATACTAATGAGGCACTGAAATGCATATTCAGTGCCTCATTAGCATGCTGCCAGCTGTGGCACTTCGAAAACACCCCTTTTCACTCCCCCGTGATTTGTCCAGACGGGGGCCCTTTTTGAAATGATCCCGTCAACTTTGAAATCCCCTTAATCCTATTTGGACAAGCTGTGCAGGAACAAAAACCGGCAATTTCGAAGTGCCACAGCCGGTGGCATGCTAATGAGGTGCTGAATATGCATTTCAGCACCTCATTAGTATTCTTTGAAATGGCCATTAGCATGGCTATTTCAAAGTTTTCTCTAAGTGTAGACATAGCCTGTGAAATGATTTGATAATGTCCAGCTATATAATGGAATTTGAAAGAATGACAGCTTCCTAAAAATTACCATTCCTTTTTTTTATGTTATGGGATTGTTGTGACCATCTGTTTCACTTTTCTGAATAATACAGGTCTTGTATATTCCTTATTCAGTCTTCAGTATAATCACCAGTTTCTTTAAAAACAGAAGGTTAATATTGAGAGGAAGCATAGTCTTACAAACTGAGCAGTGGATGGAAAGTAGGAGGTCTGAGTTGTGATCCCAACACTGTCATCTTGGTAACTGATGTGTGTCTTAGGGCAAATCACTTCCATCCTCTTCCTGAGTTTTCCCAGTTATGAAGTGAGGAAAAACAATGCCTACTATAATTCACTGATATCATGAGGATTTAGTGGCTTTAAAAAAACCCAGACAGTCACGGGAATGTTGGGAGTGACATCAGTGGAGGCATTTTGCCCGGAGAGACTCAAAGCCACCAGAATACCTTTGGTTGCGCTGGGGAGGGCATGCAGGAGTGGCTTCTTCTATTCTCTGTAACAGGCTGCATTGTATGCTCCCTTAATGTTAACCCCAGCTCACTGACTGTTGTTAAAATGCATTGTTGTGACTTCAGGGTATCTAGGCACAGTTGGTGATGCTAACACCTGGTCTATTAGCGCCAAACTTTCATCTCAGCAAGATTACTGTGTAGCCTTGTGACTCTCTCATATGCAGAAGCAAACAAACCTCTGGATATTAGCCTTTAATTAGTTGTGGTTGATATAACATTTTAAAATTATTAAGGGCTACATAGTATCTAATTGGATATTCATGAGTATTGTAACATCTTTATTATAGAAAGAAACACTGACCCTGTCAATAAAATGAGTTAAACAAAACAACTCTCAGGGTACACAAATAACAAGGAGCCATGCAATACCTCAGAGACTAACATTTATTTATTAGATCATGAGCTTTTGTGGGTAAAACACACTTCTTCAGATATCTTGTCACGAAAGCTCATGATCCAACAAATAAATTTGTTAGTCTCTAAGGTGCTACATGACTGCTTGTTATTTGTGAAGCTACAGACTGTTGTGGCTACCCCTCCGAGAACATTTGTCAAGATACAATCAATGTATTCCTTACAATGAGTTTTCAACTAAAATGTCATACTGAATGTTTTGCATATTTGCTAGTTTAACACGCATTTTTATCTCAACTGTTTTTACATGCCTATATCAAAAGAATGAATGGTTGAACTTTTCCATTTAAAATTAATGACTTAATTTTAATAAAAACTTGGTAGAGAACCATAATGATAAAGAATAGGTAATAAGATTGAGTAAAATGTGTCAAAATCCTTGCTTGCAAGTTGCACTGGGAAGTTTTATGGGCTATGTTATCTCAGTTGTTAAGGGAAAAAACATGTGATCTGCTAAAGGTAAATAGTTTGAAAGCATTTCCACCTGAAATTGTATCTGTTTATATGTAGGTGTAGTTTGGACCTGCCTTGGGCTCTCAGGGCTCATTGCAGAGCCTCAGGCATTGTACTATATAGAAATATAATATTTCTGAAGCAAGTTATTCATTACTACTGTGGGAACGTTCAGGTAAGCATTCACTGGTTAGGGTATTTTAATTAGCCAATTACCCAGACCATGAATTCACCGAATGTTGGATTGCTTAGCTAAATTGGAGACTTGTGAATTCTTACATTTGGTTAATCAAAATAGAAATTCAAGATAAATAAGAAATTACAGAAAACTGACTAAAGATTGTCTGTAAAGTAATATAACACTGGTCGTTCAAAGTGCTGTGCACTGGTGGATACTTATGCCCAGGTGGACGCTCGTTAAAAAAATCAAAGCAGTCCTCCACAGATCTAGAGAGATCAGCCTCCATGGAAGGGGCCATAGTGCTCACAAAGTTTCACTGAACTAATTCAAACACTGAAAGTAATCAGTCACAATATTCATTCCTATTCTGTTCTGACTCTTGGAAATGATTTGACACCAAAAAATACTATATGGATCCTCAATGCAGCTCCTTGTCAGTCTTGACATGTGTTGTACCAAGCACTAGTTAAGATAAAATCTAAATTATGGGCACAGTTTCAGTGACAATTCAATAAACTGAAAATAAATGTAAGCCCCAAGTCAGTCCTTATGTATGCCAGTAGTGCTACTGAATTCTTTCCTGCTGAAATGTCAACTCTATTCAAAATTGCATTCTTTGACTACAATATTTCATAATCACTCCTTGTCCTTTTATCAATACATACCCACATCAACACCCCCTCCAAATGCCCAGTGGAAAAAATATGCAGCTACATTGTTTTTATACTATTTTATATGGTAGTCAGTCTGCCCAAGTGATCAGTGGTGAGATTCATCCGGTGAAGGACCCTGTGGAAGGCCTAAGCATCCCATAAATTCCACTGAAACCCTTATCTCTTTTTCAAGAGCTTAAAGGAAACTTGTAAGATTCTCAGACCTCCTGTAGTCTCTGCAGAAGTGTGAATTTCACCCTCAAGTAACTAGCCTGACTGACACTAGAGACAGATAGGTTATATGTACTGCATGAACTAGTTGAAAAAATTTATAGTGGATAATTTTTTGTTAGTATCTACCTGTCTAGAAACGTAGAGGCATAATGTGAATTTTGGTAATGAGGACAGGATTATAAAACAACTAAAATCTCAAAGAAATTGTAGAAGCAGTTAAAGAAGCTGTGTAGACTGTAAAAAAGAAGACAGAAGATGCTAAATGGCCTTTTATAGAAATAAAGCAGGATTACAGGCATATTATGAAAGATGAACTATTCAAAGTATGTATGTAAAGGATTGTATGTTTTTTTAACATGATTGCTACTAAAGTGGGAAAAATTAACAACTAGCATTGCTAAAAGACACATTTTTCCAACCTCATTACCCTTCTTTAAATTCCTTTAAAATTCTTCTTTGCTTGTTGCCTACAAAAATTGACAAGTCACTACTGAGTGGAGACCACTGCCTCCCATACTGATCAGTGTTGTCTCGTGTTCTTGTACTCTCTGATCTGTCTTGACCCATTTTCTGTTTCTTGTCTTAGACAATAAGCTTGTGTCTTGGACTGTCATTTTGTTCTGTGGCTGTACATAACCTAGCATGTTGGTGTCCTGGTCCATGACTAAAGTTGTTGGGTTCAGAGGGGTAGCTTTCTTATCTGATGAAATTTGATGAAGTGATCTTCGGCAGAAAGGCCAGACAAAAGTTTCAGGAAGGGTTGGGTGGACCCTGGGACTACCCTCTGCTCCAAACTCTGGCCCAGGGACCCTAATGGCAGTGGCAGCAGGTACTAATTCCTTTACCACCTGAGCTGCAGTTTTTCCCTGGATCACCTCCCCAAACAACTTTTCCCAGTACCTTTTTCCTGGTACCTTTCCGTGATCTTCCACTCTTCCCCAGTGAACGTCTCCACTTTCAGTCTTCTTGCATTCTCTGAAACTAGCCCCAGAAGGTCTTTAATGAGTGGCAGGTGTTCTGATCAGCTTACTGATCCAGGAGAGTTTTTAGTTGGTTCCCCATGCCTGCCTACCTTGCAGCAGCCCCTGCCCTGGTCATTGAGGGAACAGAAAACTATTCACCTGGTGGCCAGCAGATCTACAATCAAGTAGAATTCAGAAGCCCATGGGTCTGTCAGAGTACACACTCCAAAACTTTCTAGTGAAAGTTTTGCCACCTAAGATCCAAATGGAAGGCAAAAATTCATTTACCTACTTGTAGAAAGTGTACAAAAACAAGAGCGTACAAAAATACTTCCACTGCCTATGTTTGGGTAACTTCTAAGAAGAAGCCCTTAGCAACTGTGTTATCTTCGAGATTAGGAACCAAGATTTCAGAGAGACAGAGAGAGAAAGAGAGAGTCTGTTGCTACAGGGGAAGTTGCCATTATTATTTTATTTTATTAGGTCTGTTATCATAACACCTCAGAGCCATAGTCATGGAATAGTTCTCTATTGTATGCCAAGCACTCTACAGACCCAGAACAAAAAGACAGTCCCTACTTCAGAGATTTCATCTTTTGTATTCAACTGAACAAAGAAAATACAGAGAGGAAGCCGTGCTAGTCTATACACAGTCAAAACAAAAAGCAGTCAAGTAGCACTTTAAAGACTAGCAAAATAGTTTATTAGGTGAGCTTTCGTGGGACAGACCCACTTCTTCAGACCATAGTCAGACCAGAACAGACTCAATATTTAAGGCAGAGAGAACCAAAAACAGCAAGCAAGGAGGACAAATCAGAAAAAGATAATCAAGGTGAGCAAATCAGAGAGTGGAGGGGTGGGAGGGAAGGTCAAGAATTAGGTTGAGCCAAGTATGCAGACGAGCCCCTATAGTGACTCAGAAAGTTCCCATCACGATTTAAAGCATGTGTTAATGTGCCAAATTTGAATATAAAAGCCAGCTCGGCTGTTTCCTTTCTAGAACGGTGCGATAATTCCTCTTCAGTAACACACATACCTTTAGGTCATTGACAGAATGCTCCATTCCATTAAAATGTTGACTAACTGGTTTGTGGATCTTAGTCAACATTTTAATGGAATGGGGCATTCTGTCAATGACCTAAAGGTATGCGTGTTACTGAAGAAGAATTATCACACCGTTCTGGAAAGGGAAACAGCCGAGCTGGCTTTTATATTCAAATTCGGCACATTAAAACGTGGTTTAAATCGTGATGGGAACTTTCTGAGTCACTATAGGGGCTCGTCTGCATACTTGGCACTAATTCTTGACCTTCCCACCCCACCCCTCCACTCTCTGATTTGCTCACCTTGATTATCTTTTTCTGATTTGTCCTCCTTGCTTGCTGTTTTTGGTTCTCTCTGCCTTAAATATTGAGTCTGTTCTGGTCTGACTACGGTCTGAAGAAGTGGCTCTGTCCCAAGAAAGCTCACCTAATAAACTATTTTGCTAGTCTTTAAAGTGCTACTTGACTGCTTTTTGTTTTGAAAGAGAATACAGTTCACGGAAATGCCTTCACTTACCAAATTCACAAATGGGGCCTTCTACACAGACTAAAGGGACCACAAAAAACAAAAGTAATTTCTACTTCTGAGCACACTGTGTGGCTACATCTACACTAGAGAGTTTTTCCATACAAAATTGGGTTTTTGGTGAAAAAACCTGTAGAGTCTACATGCAAAATGCACTTTGTCAACAGACTGTTGATAAAACCCAACACATCCGCTGGCAGCATTGTGCCTCTCCACACTGAGGAATAATGCCTTTGTTGACTGGACACTGTAGATTAAAAGCTGTGTAGATACTTGGTGGGCGGTGCGGAGGAGCTCTTTCAATGGATGAGACTTCCAGTTCTCTGGGCAGCCCTGTTTGCTGAGTTCTGGTTGACTGTTCTGTTGGGAGAGCGGCGAGGCAGTCTGGCCATTCTCTGTCGACAGAGTGGATGCTCCTTTGATCTGCTTTTGTGTTTGGACATGATCTGTTGGCAGAAGTTTTGCCAGAAAGTCTCTTCTGACAGCAACTTCTTTCGACAGATCATTGTAGTGTAGACATAGTCTTAAAGAAGAAGACATCACAGAGTCACAGCAACCCTACACCAACACTTTCAGGTATTAATTATTTGGTGTAACTGATTAAAACAAACACACATAGCATGTGTTTTGGGGAGACCAGAGTTAATTAGTTATCTAATATTGCAAAATTAAAGTTAAATAAAAGCTCCTTCTTCTCATTTACTGAAAGGTAGAAAGAGCTACCTATTATTTTTTTTTAGCAAACTTTGACCACACTCGGTCTAGGGAGCTCTATACAAAAGATATACAGGACTGGAAAAGAATAACTGATTAAATTTTAACCAGCTGCTGGGCAGATAGTTTGCCTGTGGCACATTTGTCAGTTTCAAAGGGTCTTTTTATTAATTTTGCATTTTGTATTTTGTTAGTGGAAAGAGCTTACTCTGTTGGGACTGCCAAAAGCTATAGGCAGCAAATCTTACAGCAGCAAAGAGGAAGCTGTAGAGCATGCCAAGTAGATTTAGCACACTGAGCACTCTAAATTACATTTGTTTTATCAGTCCTAAAAGTATATTAACATCAGGTGTAAGTTGTCTGAATAAAGCCTTAAAGTTAGTACATCCAGTTCTTCCTTTGTTTAGATATGGTTTTCAGTTTGTCTATAAAATAAACCACTCTAGGGTCTGCCAAATATTTATCGACGTAATTTGAATCTTTTCCTCTTGTGATTGTTGGCACATTGTCAGACTGTTTTCTTACTAGTGTCTGATCTTATGTTTCTTTTTGGAAAAAAAAAACAATTAGGACCGTATTGAGAAGATCATGCATTTCCATGAAATTTAGACAGTGTTAAGTCAGCTATGGTCAAAAATATTAATAGGAAAGTGAATGTTGTATTAGAATATACAAATTCAGCTTTTTTGGATGAAACTCAGGATCCAACTCAGGAGATGTGGGAAATACTTCATGTAGTATATCTCTCAGACAATTTGTGAGCAGATGTTAGAACTCAGGAGTTAAATGGAAAACACAAAACTCTCCTGTGATGCTGGAAATTTCACAAGTTCCACTCAGGCAGCTTCAAACAGCCTTAAACACAAAGCTGAAAAAGTATACCCCCAGGCTAGAATTTGCAGAAGGCTTACCTGCAGGAGAGTATAGCTAAGTTTAAGCCAGAAGACAAAGCATTTGGGTTTACATTTAGAAAGTGAATGGCAAAATATACATTTTTAGAATGCATATCAATCTCCTTTTTTCCATTGGATTTTTCAAATAGGTTTGTTTTGTTTGCTAGTGAGAATTCTTATGCCAAATCAATATATGATGGAGTTCCTACTGCATTATTTAATTTCTTCAAGTATTTTTTTTTCTAATGCAGGCCTGTGTTGGCCAACTTCATTGTTGTTTATATATAAAGGGCTCCATTTCTTCTCTTACTCAAGTAAACTGCAAAACTGACATCATGAGGTGATAGTACTTTTAACCTATTCCTACCTTTTGTAATACAGTGTAATACATATTCTCTGTGGAAGTTATAATTCTCAGCAAGTGGAATTTACAAATTCCAGGTCCAGTATAGTGAACACAAATAATCTAAGCTGCAACACCAGTATCATGGCATTAAATAGCAAAAGCTATTGGTTTCATTTGGAGAAAGACTGTATTTTTATAAGATTTCTTCTCTAAAACATAAAATGGCACTTACTGTGTACATTGCTTTTGTGACAAACATAGAAATTCACAAGATTGCCTTTAAACAAGCAGCATATAGAAACTCTGAGGGTTTGTCTACCTTGCAAATAAAACCCATGCATGGCCTGTACCAGCTGACTCTGGCTCACATGGCTTGGGATATTTAGTTGTGACCTATACATTTGGGTTCAGGCTGGAGCTGGGGCTCTCATTCTCTGTGAAGTGGAGGAGTCCCAGCCTGGATACCTGCACCACAAGGAAACCACCTCTTAGCCCAAGACCCATGAGCCCAGGTCAACTGCCATAGGTCAGCTACAAGTTGTAGACATACTGTCAGTAACTTATGCATGTGCTGTGTAACAAACCCTATATGTAGAAAAATATCATCTAAGGAAAACCTTGTGGTGCTGAGTCTCAGAGCCTAGGTGAATTCACCTGTGGTGGGGGAAGAAAACAGCTGTGCAGACATTCCCACTAGTCTGCAGTACGGACTCCAAGACTCTCTCTCCATACTGGATTTCAGAGCCTAGACTCCAGAACAAGTTTCAGTGTAAAACCTGTTTTTAGCTCTGTAGTTCAATACCTGTATGCCCAAGTCAAATGTACCAGATTCTGACCATGGGCTTTTCCTGGCAGTGCAGACATGCCCAATGGGGCCTAATGTCTAGACAACATATATTCAAACACTCCTGTGAAATGAATATTGCTGCTCAAATATCCTTCTTGCTATTTTCATAAAACACTTGAAAAATTGACGGGATTGATCGCAAAAGTTTTGCTGTTACTATCTGATAGTCACTGTTTGAAATTCACAGTCTTTTGGTTAACTCCAGTCATATAAATTCCCTTCTATAGTTCCTCTTCCCCAAATCTCATATTCAGAAGAATTCCAAGAAACCATGTTAGATAAATGAGTCACTCAGAGGCAGTTATTAGTAGAGAAAGGAAGTGACAGATAATGAAGTTAAAGAAATTTATAAAAATTGAAAACTCTATTTTCTGGACAACACCAGCCTTGCTTGAGGGAAGCTTGGCTAGTCTAAGATGTACTGGGTGTGTGCAACATTCAAGATCAATTTTCTTTCATGGCATTTGCATGTATTAGGTGGGTAGCTGTATTTCTAGGCGCAAAGCGTACTATCCGATTCCCTGTCTGGATTTTTAAATTTACCCCATATCAGGCCTTCGATGGAGGTTCTCCCCGCCCCTTTATTTAATTTAATAAAACATAACATTTAAGATTCAAGTACTGCAGCATATAGGCTCTTTTGCTATTTGTTTTCTGTGATGTTCCTAATGAACAAAGTAAAATCACTGTCACTGAGGAAAAGTAAACACAAAAGCAGCATGAGCTTGGCTGAAACGATTTCCTTAAACTCTGTTGACTACCTGTTGCCAAGTTACATGATTGTACATAAGAATAACACAGATCATTGATATTTAATGATAAAGAAAATAAATATTTATATCTGCAGTTATCTGAGGATAAGGTTATCCCTAATCTTTTCATCACCACTTTCTAAGGTAATCAAGTGCCTGTTCTGTAGCTGTGCAAGGGAAATGCCTTCATTGCATGTCATTTAATGTTTGGTTACATCATGTTAGATCACGTTAGATCACATTGACATGATGTAACTGAATGTATCAAATGAGATGAAAACAGAGATTTAATGAATGATTGTTCCTCTGATGGTGGAAAGTGCAGAGGAGTATGCAACAGCCAGGCAACCAATGGTGTACATATCTGCTTTGGCAGAATACTATAATAATTTCAACAATCAACTATTTACAGTTTTGCTTAATAAAAGTCCTGGAAATAATACAATATGCCTATATCAATACCTTCTTTGCTGTGAAACAGTTTATTCCAATCTTAGTCAAACTGTAGAATGTCAGTAAAATAAGTACAAAATGTTACAGAGGATAGTACAATTTTCAGTATTAAAATTGAATTATGTATAATTTAGCGTCATATATGTCAATTGACTCTTTAATCTGAACAAGGTTTAGATTAAAGCTTGAGGTTAAATTTTGGAAAGAAATACTGTAATTGCATTGCACATTAGCCAAAACAAAGAAACAAACCCTAATTCTGAGCATTAAATTTACTTTGAAGTAGGGCTAGACAACTCATTATGGGAAACTAAGTATAGATTTGTGCATTTCAAACTACATCTAAAATAGTGAATCCAGGCATTTTTATGGTACAGTTCTGTGACAGACATTATCACTCTAAGGTTGGCTGCTGGATATAAGAACTATTGTGGCTGTATCCAACCTCAACAAGGTACTTAACCCTGCTCTACACTGGAAACTTATGTCAGTATAATTATGTCATGTCAGTTTCTCAGCCTGAGCAACATAGTTATACTGACCTAATTCCCAGTATAGACAGCCCTATGTTGACTAGAGGGCTTTTTCTCATAGTTATTGTCAGCACAATTAATGCCTCTTGGGGGAGGAATATCTCCAGCAACACTCCTATCAATATAGGTAAGAAGCCCATAGCACAGCTGCTGTGCTGTAAGTGTAGACAAGTCCATAGATAGGTGCATATAGCTGGGCTGAAAAACTATCTAATAGTGATGCAACAGAACTCTGTGTGAGCACATGGGGGACAGGGAGAGAGCGGTACTAGTGATACCTTTTAGTTCCATTCAGAGAGCACAGCAACCTAAATATCATACTTTACTGCTCGTGACCTTTCACTACAGGCATTTTCCTATTTAAACAAATCAATCTACTGTGGATACAAAACTACTATAACTTCAAGGTGCGTGTTTTGAACAGAATTTCTCTGGCAATGGTACAGAAAGAACATACTTTGAAATGCCCAATGAGTTAGAACACTTGTGAGAACATTTTAAAAAAATTCACTTCTGAGAAAGACAGAAAACAAAAGATTCATTAAAGAAGCTCTGGAAGCCCTAATCTTATACCAGGACTCCATTTCTCTGAGCACTTTTTTTTTTTTTTAAATAAAAGCATGGATGCTTTCCTGAGAGAGCTTAAAATCGAAGGCAGGAAAAAGTATGAGGATACAGATAAATAGACGATATTGATTAACATGGTATGCAGCAGTTACAGTTCACCAATTGCCTGTTGAACTACTGTAGGCATCACAGAAGATGAAAATTTTAAGGAAGGGCTTGAAGGAGGTTAATGAGGTAGTTCTGTGCGTATTTATTTGGAGCTCCTCCTATGCGTGAGAGGTCATTTAAGAGAAAGCACAAAGGTGCTTTTTTAAAAAAGTAGCGAGTGGCAATGAAGGCTGACACCACAGGCAGATAAAAATTGGCAGCAGACATCTCAAAAATGTACAAAAGGTGATAGGTAGCATGGGTAGAGGCTGTAAAGGGCCTTGAAAGAGAAAAGAAGTAGGTTATGTTTCATGTGCTTAGAAGGCAGAACCAGCGGAGGGATGCTTCGAAAGAGAAGACTTAGAAGACAAGTTAGGAAAATTATCTTTGCTGCAGCATTTTGAATGGGTAAGTGGTTAAGATGAGATTTCTCAAGTCTAGAGAAGAGACTGTTTTATTAATTGAGACATGAGATAGTGAAAGCCTGGATGAGAATGTTAGCTGTATAGATGGATAGGAAAAGCCATGTATAGAAAAAGAATTGACAAGATATAGACAGCATGGATATCAGGATCTACAGAGAGTGTTGAGTAAAATATGATGCCCACATTAGGGGGCCTGAATGACTAGAGAGATGGTGGTCTTGGCCACATTGACAGAGAAAGCAGGAAAGGAAGAGGATGGAGGGGGTATATAAAATATTTTTGTCTTGGTTGATCTCAAGATGACAGTTGGGTATCTACAAAGAGAGATCAGAGAGGCAAGTCAAGATTTTAATTTGGACAGAAGAAAACAGGACTGGAGTAGAATCAATAAGATAGGGATGATAGGTGATTGTGGGCCTGCAGGTAAGATTATCCAAAAATGGAGTATAGAGGGAAATGAGGTGACTATCAATTTAGCTTCAAAAAAGATTAAAAGTGACCTAATCAGATTATAAGTACCTGCAAGAAGAACAGAAATTTGATAATCAAGGTCTTTTCAATCTAGTAGACAAGGGCATAAAAAGATCCAATGGCTGAAAGTCAAACCTAGATTCCTTCAGACTGGAATCGAGGCACAAATTTTTACATCAAATAGCTATTTCGAAATGGAGCTGTTTGGACAGGAAATAGAGCCTATTTCAAAATAAGCCATAGGACATCCAATGGCTCTATTCTGAAATAGGCTCTATGTGTGTAGATGATATATTTCCAAATAGCTAAGTGCTATTTCAAAATGTGTTTTGTGGGTACCAGCATTATTTCAAAATAAGCTATTCCAGAATAGTTCTTTCAGAATATCTGTTTTGAAATAAGGCTGTCAAGTAGACGTACCCTTGGTCTGTATCTACACTAGCAAGTTCCTTCGAAAGAAGGGGTCTCTTTTGAAAGGTCCAGTGGACCATCTGTAAACAAAAAGCATTCTTTCAAAGTAAATTGCTCTTCCTTTCCTGTTTCAGGAAGAGCGTCCCATTTTGAAAGCTTCTTTTGAAAGAAAATGTGTGTAGATGTCCTGCAGGCCCTTTTTTTCGAAAGAGTGGTCCTGAGACCTGCTTTTTCGATTCCTGGCTCGCTCTTTGGAAGTGTGGGGGCTGTGTGGACTCCCTTTCTTGAAAGAGCAGATCACGTTTCAATCTGCTTTTGTGTGGGTGGACACACTTTCGAAAGAAGTTATTTTGGATGAGATCTTCCAGAAGAGCTTCTTTCAAAAGATCTCTGTAGTGTAGACATAGGCTCAGAGAATGAAGGAAGAAGGAAGATGGACTGATGAGGTCAAGGATGTTTGGGTTTTTTGGTTTGCTTGTTTTGTTTTTTTAGATAGGAGAGAGGAAACCATACCTATATTGTAAGAGGAAGAACTTTTCTCCTTAACGTCTGATTCTCGTCTGGTAAGGGAGAGAATGAGAGTGGAGAAAGGGATGGTGTGACTGGGGAAGTGGAGGGAAAAGGTGATGGTCAAGGAGGGGGAATTTATCTACAGAAGTCAAAAAGAGAGCAGTACTCAAAGCCTAAGTCAAATGAACAGCTTTTTTTGGTGAGTGGAAGAGTTGAACCAGACCTGCAGATCAAATGAAGAAGTGAAGGTGATGACTCTTGCAGCTCAGAGTTCAAAAGGGCTACTGAGTAGCAGCTGTTCTGAGTAGTTCTGATGTAACAGGCATTGTTTGTGCATCATGCCTTCCGCCCTGTGCCCCATCCAGATGATATTAATCTGCTGCAGCTCCTGGTTATGGGATGTAGTTCATCAGCTCAATCTGCAGAGGTTTGTTTTGTCAGCTCTGACGTCTTAAATTCAGTCCCCAGTGATCACCTAGATGACAGTAATTTCAGATGTGGGGCTTGCCTGTGAATAGAACTGTTGTGGCCTTCAGTCATAAGGGTTAGAGTTCTGCTGTCCTGGATAAAACTTGCTGTTCATTGGGGGTGATATTTGTGCTGCACACCTCAGAGATGAGGCATGAAATGCATGCAGCTCAGAGATGGTGGGCTAAAATAGCGTTAGGTTATTGGGGATTGAGATGGCCTTGTCATAATTTAGACAGCCAGAATCTCTGCAATACTATGTGTTGCATTTCTGCCCGAACACCCCTTCCACTTTTAGCCCTGATGCAGCCAATACACAGGGTTTATTGGGGGTGAAGAGGAGGGCCAGGTTGTGGATGTCATAACCAGTTGCTGCTCTAAGGTGATTGCCCCTTCCAAGTATGGAGCTTTTATGCTGCTCCAATCCTTTTACCTGATGTAAAGGAGGAAGAGGTGGTTGAGATTTTTACCTAACTTATGAGTCCTCTCTGTGACTGATTTGCAGGCAATATGAGTTTGCTACTGCTTCCAGATATGGGAGTTGGTCTTTTAGCTCAAACTATACAGAATTACACGTGAGGGTCTCAGGTGACACTATGCTTACTGAGGTGATTAGTCTCATCAATTAATTGCTTCAGTGAACACTAATGTGAATAAAGGTTGCAGAATTGGGCCAGTGTGGATATTATAAGATATTTACAGCACAAATTCCTGTTTTCTTTTAAGAAATGTATGAGTCTAATCTTTTTTGGTATATTTGGTATGCAGAATAGTGAATGAAATTTTCATTCTGATTAAGAAGAATGTGGGCCTATATCCCAGTGAAAGAAAATGTAGACCCAAAATAAGACTCAGATTACAAAAAATATTTTACAGTGCACACTGTGTAAGTTCTAGTTTTGAAAGGTAACTTCATTTCAAACTTCTGTGCAGACAAAACAAAAAGCTAATCACATGAGTTAGTGACACTTGAAAATTAACATCTGGATACTCAGATCACAACTATGTTAACATCATGAGCTTGATGTTTTTCACAGCGATCCATGGGTTAGTTTATTTACCTTATGAGTCTCACAAGGAAAACAAAACTGAAATACCTGTATCATAATATTTCTCACAATTGATGCATTTTTATCTTGGGAGTTACTTGATGTTTTATTTATGGGGTGTTTTTTTTTTGCTTCTTCCAACCTTATATGAAATGTTCCATAGAAGATAAATGTACATTTGATCCCCTAAGTATTAAGGAAGGAATAATTAATCTGAATAAGTTGCAGCAGTGGATAGCTATCCAGGTAGATTCTATGCTTGCTATTTTCCAATGATTTTTCATAGTTAAGAGTTAGAATAAAATCAGGGTTAACAGGGGACCTAATATTTCAACAAGAGTTAAAAAGAAAAAAAAAACCCTGGGGTTGTTAATTTTTCCCTAAGGAATGAAAGCTGGAAAAAAGGGAAAAGGTTAGTAACAAAAATACGAACCCAGTGGTATCATGCTGAGAGAAAGAATTGAGTTAACTTAAACGAAGCACATTGATTTTAAGATGTTTGTGATCTCCTGTGAAAATGTATTTTTGTCCTGTACGTACCATAGGCAGACAAATCATGCTTGCTATTAATGTGATGTCTTTGTAAAGTCTTAGTTAACAAAGTCATTTAAGAGAATTTCATTTGGACTACTAACAAAACAAAACAGCAGTAATATAGCACTTTAAAGACTAGCCAAATGATTTATTAGGTGATGAGCTTTTGTGGGACAGACCCACCTCATCGGATCGGTAGCATTTCCAGTACAGACTGACATCTATATAGTACAGAGGGCCAGAAAAAATTGCAATAAAAACTGACAAATCAAGTACATTGGACTGAAGGAGGGGGTGAGGAGTAGGGGATGTTAAGTGTCTTGCCTGAAATAATTCTGAACATCAAAGGAAGGAAAGAAGTCATTGTAATGCATGAGGTAATCACTGTCTTTGTTCATAACAAGTCTTAATGAGCTTAAAAAAGAGCTTGATAAATTTTTGGAGGTTAGGTCCATAAATGGCTATTAGCCAAGGGTAAAGTATGGTGCCCCTACCCTTTAGTCAAAGGCTGGAGACAGATGGCAGGCGACAAATCGCTTCATCATTGTCTTCAGTTCACCTCCTCTGGGGCACCTGGCATTGCCCACTGTCGGCAGACAGGATACTGGGCTGGATGGACCTTTGGTCTGACCCAGTACGGCCGTTCTTATATGTCAAATTTGAATATGAACCCTAGCTCGCAAATCTCCCGATGCAATCCGTTTTTAAAGTCTCTTTGTTGTAGGACGCATATTCTCAAGTCTTTAACAGAATGGCCCACTCCATTCAAATGCTCACTGACCAGCTTAAGTGTATTGAGATTCCCGATGACATATTATATATGCCTTTATGTGCCAGCAATGCCCCTCTACCATGTACATTGGACAAACCGTGCAGACACTTCACCAAAGAATGAATGGACACAGAGTAGGCATCAGGAATCTCAATACACATAAGCTGATCAGGTATTGATCTGATGAAGTGGGTCTGTCCCATGAAAGCTCATCACCTAATAAATAATTTTATTAAAGTGCTACATTACTGCTGTTTTGTTAGAATATAGACTAACACGGCTACCTCTCTGCTACTATTCTTCTTGGATTGCTGTATGTTTCTTTTCTCCAGGACCCTAAATACCAAGAAATGCAACGTGATTACTAGGAAATAAAGAGGAAAATAAACATATAAAGGACCCAAACTATCTCCTGATAAAGTCAATGGCTGTTTCTACACATGCCACTTTCTCTGAAAGTGGCATGCTAATAAACTGCCCAAAATATGCTAATGAGGCATGAATGTAAATTCCCGGTGCCTCATTAGTGTAAAGTCATGTGATTTGGAGTCTGGGAGATGCTCTTCTGGACTCCAAAATGGCGTATAGAAGCATGGCCCCTGGGGGCAGGTCTTCCAGAAGGAAGTCCTCCTTCCAGAGACTCCTTCACAAAAATGTCTTCTGGACTCCAAATCATGTGACCTTATGCTAATGAGGCACAGTGAATTTACATACATGCCTCATTAGCGTATTTCGGGCTGTTTATTAGCATGCCACTTTCAGAGAAAGTGGCATGCGTAGAAACAGCCAATGTGCTAGACTATAGTATCTTTACTCATGATGAGGTTGAGTAACACCTTACTCTGCAAATATGTTTGCTGGCTTTTAAATTATGTGAAAGACAGTATTGAACATGAGTAAGGTTATCAAGATCTGGCTCAACAGGAGTAGGACTGGACATACCTTAAGAGGACCTCTGTTGGGATCTCAAAATTGTCTTAATTTTATGTCCAGAAAAGGTACACAGGCATAATTTTAAGACAAAGAATCACGTGGAATGGAAAATCTCCTGCTCTTCCAGTAGCAAATGCTAAAGCATATCACCTTTTGCTGGGGTGCTAATGTAGGGAAACCTATAGCCATTACAGATGTGATGCCTGACCTGCACTAACTGACAGCGCTAGATTTTAAAGCATGTTCTCCTGAATTCACTCTGCTGAATGCTCCATTCCTCAAACCCTGAGTGAATGAACTGGCTTATCTCCACAGTTAAAAGGCTCTTGACCTCCATTTGGCCATTGTGGTGCTGGCAGGGCTGCTTAAAATCCATGTAGATCAGACTGTTTGTTTGTTTGAAATTCTGTGAACATCCATAAATGTCACAGTACTCACATTTATTAGGGGCATAAGAGAAAGCAAAGTAAGCATTGTTTCACTTAATGCAAATCAAAAGTACCCAAGGGGGAAATTAATATATTCTATGGATCTGTACAAGTTATGTCACATGGTCAGATAGAGACTGAAAGGGCAATAAGTCAAGACTAAGAATGGCAGGCCAGAATTAATATGGCGTGAAAATGAATATTATAAAAGAAACTATTGTATGTCTGTTTTCCTTAATAGGATTGTGCATCTTGTGTACTTGCATAGTAAGTATATTGTGTTTTTAAGACCCATTAGACAGGTTTACCATGGGCAGTGAATCTACTGCATAAACACTGAGATTTGTTTGAAGGCCTGCCTATCATGAGATCATATTTGTTGTATCACTGAACTTCTTTGTTGGTCCTATTTAAAAAATATTTTACAATGGTTATATAAAGGACATATATTCCTAGCAGTAGAATACGGGTCCACAACAGATGAAATTGTGTGGGGAAGGACAAGACCTCATTTCCTCTTCTTGCCAGGATGCCTGCAGCTTTAGATGGGTAGGTCTGAGGGAAGCTTTGTTCCTTCATAAAGTTCTCTGGGTGTGACGGAAGTAGAGTCTGTCTGGAGACTGCTGCCTAAGTTTTTGTGCAGAGGCAGGTGCCACTATCAGCTGGTTCTTATTCTCTGATGCCTGAGGTCAACTGCCAGACTGAGCTCAGGGTATGGAGGAGATGGATCTTCATTCTGGGGTATAATTTTCATGACATCCTTCATTTCAAACTCTGCATGAGATCATGAGGAGGGGGAAGGATACTGTGAAGCTTTGCCATGGTCAGGCTGTAACAGTAATATAAAGATATAGGGCACTTTAGTAGCCGTGCTTGGCCTGGCAGTTCCCTTTACCCTGTAAGTGGAAAGGGGACTAAAATTGGGGTCTCTTCTGTTGCAGGAACTCCATTTATTTTAAGGGACTTCAGATAGGCAATTATTAAGTCAACCGGAGGGAAAGAAGGGGACACCAAAGAAGCATTTTTGATAATCTGAAGAGGGATCTTTTGTTTTTCTTGACCAGGGTAGGCAAACCCTGGCACAGGTGCTAAGAATGGCATGTGAGCCAAATTTCATCGGCATGCGAGGTGAGAGCTCAGCCCCCCTCCCCCCATCCCCATTCAGCTCGGAGCTTGCTTAAAGCCATGCCACCCATGGATTAACAAAAGACCAACTAATGCTACCAGGAACCCCATAGCATGAAGCCCAAACTCGCGGGCAGAGAGCAGACCCCTCTACCCCCCTACAGCCTATGGGTCAGGAAGCTGGGCTGGTAGTTGGGAGGGGAGCTCAGCCACTAGGCTGGTGGCTCCCCCAAAGAGCCAGGAGGCCTGCCCTCCTCTGGTCTGGTAAATTCTGGTCAGGTGCCAAGAGTATCAGACTGGGAAGGTCCAACTTGTACTGAAGGTAAAGATTTTTTGACACTTACAGAATTGTTCAGCTGCAGCTTTGATAGTGATTCATATGAAGAAGAACAAGGCTTTGTGGCTGAAGGTTTTGGTGTGCTCTCTTGGTCTTCCACGAGACTTGCAGTTTGTAGTGAAGTATCCTGGAGTTACAGATATTTTGGGACTCAGTGGCAGAAGTTGAGTTGAACTGGGGGGAAGCAGTTGCCTCCTGGCGGGTTGAGGTGATGCGGCAAAAGAGATAGACCCTGACTTTGGCAGAATGGGTTAGACCAATTAAAACATTTCTGTTACCTTTTTGTGCTGATGTGGCACATATGCATCCACCACAGAGAAAATTGTCAGTCAGTGATGGGGTCATGTTTTTCAGCTGCTTTGAATAATAAATATAATAGAGTGAAGAGGAATATAATTTACCTGCCAGTCAAAAAAAAAAAGCGGGGGAGCGGGGCGGTATTTAGCGATAGTATGCTCTCAAATCTTCCTGATTTTTTTCTTTTTTTAAAAATTTAATAAGGTTTGGACCTTGGACTTTGGACTTCTGTTCATTTGGCAGGAAGATTGGAGGCATGCCTGTGATACTGGATAGATCTTTTAGTTTTCAGGGCAAAAATTTTTGGGTGGGCAAGGGAGGGTTCAGATGGTTTCATTTATCTAAAATTTGTTTTGACGGTGACTGTAATTTTTGGTTTGTGTGTTGAAGTTTTTATTTCAGTAAACATGAGCAGGGAGAGAGGCCAAAAATGAGGAAACTCACTGTCAGGAGTTCTAATGTATTATGGCATACCAGTCATGTAGGATTTTTTAATGTAAATCTGTGTTAGACTTAGGCTGCGCTGACACTAGCAAGGTGTTTTGGAAGATTTTTCAAAAGAAGGGAGCTCTTTCAAAAGATCCGATGGAGCATCTACACACAAAAAGTGTTCTTTTAAAAGTGAATTAAAAGAATGTGGCACTCCTTTTGAAATCGCTGTTCTTTTCCCATTTCAGGAAGAGCACCCACTTCCCAAAGTTTCTTTAAAAAGAAAATGTGTGTAGACACTCCACAGGCCCTTTTTTTTTCAAAAGAGCAGTCCTCATGGGGCCTGAGTTTTAGATCCCTGACCCATTCTTTCAGAAGAGCAGGGGGTGGGGAGGGTGTATGGACACCCTCTTTTGAAAGAGCAGATGATTCTTGTGATCTGTTTTTTTGTGTGTGGACACACACTTTTGAAAGAAGCTTTTCCGGATGAGGTCTTCCTCTTCCTCTTTGGTTGAGCTCAGCTAAAATAACCCTTTGCAGTTGTGGTGGTAGTGGTGTTTGTTGTTATATCTTGCTATGCCTCATTTTCCCACTGATGTTATTAGCCAAAACATGTTTGATAAACTACCCATTTTACATGGAGTATTTGCACTTTGTTTGCAAGACTGTGTTTGGTGGGGGAGGACTGGAGGTGAGGGGAGGAGGGATAAAATGTTCTAAGTAAGATACATTAATGTCTTTTCAAAAAACTTTTGGGATATTGGAATTGATATCTTACATTGACCTTTTGCCTAGTCAAAATGTTCGGTTCATTGATATCCAGTGAAATTGTTTCATGTTTTTAATCTTTTTGAGGTGTTCCTTGACAGAGTGATTTTAACTATGCGTCATCTTTATTATTAATGTATGCTTCTTTACAGTCTTTCATAATGATGGGCACCTTCACATAACTTGCAGAAAAAACAAACAGAAGCATGTCTTGAGCAGGCTCCAGGTTCCTTAAATTCCTCCTCTACCTGGTTTTAAAGCGTTATATATTTTTCAGTTGATTTAATGTCTTCTGTCATAAATTAAATTTCTTTGGCAGAAATTTCATAAGAAGTTGCCAGTGATAATCCATTAGAAAATTTCTTGCTGTATCTTGCTGGATAAATCCAAGGAAGTTTGGGTTTCACTGTTCTGCACAATGTCTGGCGACTCAAATCCAAGCTGACTATTTTTGGAAGGATTAGTGTATCCTTGTGTAGTGGTCAATTGTGGAAGAACTTTGTATATGAAAGCTTAGGGGTGATGAGGCTCGCACTCTCTTCCCCATGTCTGAGCTAGGATCAAGCCTCGAGGAAAAGCTACCAAACAAGATGAGTGTTGGCATTGTAGCAGAACAGTTTGTAAGTAGAGATAAGAGGAAGTGCACAAACATGCAACAATCTTGTATGATGAGATCTGGTAAACACGTAAGGAGGGTTAAAGAACAAGAAGTAACGGAACCAATAACAGATCAATAACTGACAGCTAAGGAAATACTGTAAATGGTAAAAAGTGACCTAATGGAACTGTATAATGAGGCAGAAAAACTGTATATGACCAGCACAAAACCAATGCCATGGCTCCGGTGCCTTGGAAGCCTAGAGAACTCCCACTTGTCCACAGCTGACAGGAGTCCCCAGCTTGCCGAAGGGACATGAGATGTCATTTTTCTATCATGCTTTTGCTCTTTAGTTAAGAGTTTATTGCTAAAGCCCATCACGGCAATAAACTGCTTGTGGTATACAGATATCTTGTCAGCATATTTTGTACTCAGAAAACCTGGTGTCAAACCGGAGATAACTTTTGACTGCAACACCTTGAGTTCTTATTGTTTATCCATTTCTATATGCTACTATCTTTCTGTTCCTTTGCTTTAGGAATCATCTTTTGGAGAGTGTAGCAGGATGATGATGTTGTGGTGTTAAATAATGTGGTCACCAAATGTCAGACTCTCACAAGAGAGATGTCTGAAGGGTGCTAACACTTTGTCAAGTCAAGTTCACAATGCTCAGGTAAGGTCTCAGCAAACATATACACACCTGGTTAGCACTGGCTTGGATTTCTTGCTCTAGTTCTATCTACATCATCCTACCCTACTGTTCAGTAGAAGCAGGCTGTCATGCATAGTGTAAACAATGAGAAATCCTGATGCATCTGATGAAGTGGGTCTTTGCCCATGAAAGCTTATGCTCCAAAAATTCTGTTAGTCTGCAAGATGCTGCAGGACTTCTCACTGTTTTGTGGATACAGACTAACATGGCTATCCCTCTGATACAGTGCATGGTGTGTGGCTCCTGAAAAGTGAACATTTGAAATAATAATCATTTTATCACAATTGACAGAATACACTGTCAGATTTTCTTTCATTTTGCCAAATTCTGATGACGTATCCTGGGGATGCTATTTAGCATAGTAGTATTTGGTGGCCATTGGGTTTCTTTAGGGTTCTTGGCTAGAGCAAGTAAGACATACTGTCCTTCACAACAATTTTATTGGGATCCAGGCTGTCTTCCTTCCAGCTCACTTGGTGGGCTACTGGGGAACTGAGACTTCCAGAGTCTATAACTCTGGGGCAGCCTTGCCAGGTGGACTGCTCTGAGAATCAGAACCTTGGGCTTGCAAGTTCGCTCCTTAAGAGCTGTGAGCCCTGACTGAAACTGCAGGTCGTATTGCAGCCTGGAAACCCTGGGAGACTGCATTCAAACTGAGATTCTTCGGACCGCTTCTGAGATGGGTTCCTGGAAGACTCCTGGGCTAACCAGCTCACTGGGCTGACCAGTTCTCTCACTTCATGTCTTCCTAGCCTGAGGGAACTGGGCAGTGTTAGAAGCCAAGCCTGTGATTTTTGGTGCCCATGGTATCTAAGCCCCAAGGCTGTCTGAATGATGGAATTCCCCTGGAGCTGTAGACTCAGGGATTCTGGGTAACTGAGTTAAATTGACATGAACTTTTTCTAGGGACTCATCTCTGCTCTCTTCTTGTACTACAGAGGTTTAACCTGCAAACCTATATGGGGTCATACAACTTTCTGCAACATTTAAGCATCATAGGTGAATTGCATATGTTCACAATTCAACTGGAGTGAACCATAATCGTTAATTGTTAGCTTTTTTAAGAAATCAGGACCTAGAAGGATGTAACGGATGCCTGATATTTTGAGTAATACAATAAACGCTCAAGTTAAGTGGGGTTCTAGGAACCCCCTGTGTAATTCAAATTTTCACGCAAGTCAAGAGTAGACTGGAATCAGGCTGCAGCCTGGTTCCCAGCTCCCATGGGATTGCAGGAGCCGGGAAACTGACCAGCCCTGGGGGGTTCATCAGTTTCCTGGCTCCCAGAGTGGCAGGGAGGCAGGAGCCAGGGAGCAGAGCTGGGAAACTGACCAGCTTATGGCTGGTCAGTTTCCTGGGTCCCCCCAAGCGGTGGGGAGCTGGAAATCAGACAGCAGCCTGGATCCCAGCTCCCCTCCCTTGCAGAGCTGGCAAACTGACCACCTGGTTCCCAGGTCCCTGCAACTCCTGGGACCAGGAAACTCTGACAGGAGCAGTTTCCCCTGCTCCTATCAGGGACAACAGCCTGACTTACAGCTGCCACCCTTGACATGAGTGGTTTCCCGGTACTGTCAGGGGCAGCAGTTGCATTAATTGACAAGTTGTGCATATCTTGGGGTTTACTGTACTTGTCAGCTTCTCCTTACCTTCTAGTTTGGTTGCAAGCAATATTTCTTACCTGTTTTAAGGCCACATACTTTTTCCTCAGTTCAGACTTAATTTTCTACTAAAAAAGCCAGGCTTGGGTTAAGCAAATATTTTCTGAGAAGCCATGCAAAATCTGTGTATTTGTTACCAAATTAGTTCATTGATGCAACAAGGTACTTAAACACATGGGACACCACTCCCATGCTCAAAGTGAGGCATGATTTCTGTTGTTTTTCTGACTGAAGTGCTAATGTGTGACATCTGGTAAATTTTTACCCACTCTGAGGCTCAATTGGCCCATCAGCATACACTTCCCTGTCTCAAGGCTCTTGAGAGACACAATTACTTACTAAGATCTGTAAACTGTTTTGAGATCATCTGTACAATGCACTGTTACTTGTATTAGTGAGCAGTGTGTCCTAGAATTTTACTAGCATTGTGCAAGTGTTCTCTATACTCCTAAGTTTGCCTAAAATAGTTAAAAATATTAGTAAATAAAAATCAAATGTCAGCTAGTGTGTATGAAGTTTGGTTTGTAGCTTAGCACAAGTGATTGTCTTGAACATCTTTAGGAGCAGGGAGAGACTCAAAAATTCAGTAATTTCTGTTTTTAATTTCAAGAAGTATGCTAAAATAGGACAGAACAAAACGAGCTTTCCCTTCCGCCTTTGAAATGAAAGTGGCAAAAATCTAATGACTCTTTACTAGTGTTTTGATAACAAAGACTGAAGTCTTATTAATATCAAATTTTTGTGTAGGTATACAGTATTATTAGACAAATTGCTGTTATAAGGAGCACTCCTTTTAGTACAGATGCCTCTATGCCATACTGCTGGGGAACATGGTTATTTATACATTCTGCTGTGCATTTTTGATTTGAAAAAAAGCTACATTATATATTTCTGCCTAACTATAGTAGTTTCTAGGAAATGCCATCCCCTGGCTGCTTGTCCACAGTCCGTTAGAGATGATATAAATCACCACAGTATGCCCTCCATTAGCCTGAAGCTTTTGCCCTGATGTCCTCTGGAAAGACTCAGTGCATCAGAAAATTAATGTAGAAAGACTGTACCTGTTGCAAAGTATTTTTTTCATCTTCACTTAAAAGTCTCCATAGGTCAAAAGAAAATAGATTTAAATGCTCCCCAGTCAACCAACGTACTTAAAGTCCTACACAATCAGCCCCCGGTGGGTGCCTTTTACACCCACTTGAGTGCCTTTCTTCAATTGATCTAATATTGACTTCCCTTGAAAATTTTTCATGTCATTGTAGTCAGAAGTAGCAGAGTACATCTTCCATTAGTGGTGATTAGTGGTTAAAACTTCAATTTAAAAATGTTCAGGAAATAGTAGTTTCTCATAGGAAACATAACTGGGTTGAGCACATTTTCTCTCTCCTTCTCTGCCAAGGTCACAAGGTGTGATTGCTGGATGCAATTGCTTGCTAAGGCAAAGAACAGAATAGACAAATATCTAAAAATAAGTTTAGAGAAGTAATCAAAAGAAAATATGAAATATTAATTGAGATCCTTACACAAATGGAATGAAAAGATTTTAATCAATAGAGAACAAACATAATAAAGGCTCAACATGTTTGCATTGAGATAATATGTCACGAATATTCAGACAGATGTTAATGTAAAGATTCAGATGTTTGTTTTATTCAGAGGCTGAGTGCACCATATCATGTAATTACCTAAACAACATTTTTTATTTCTCAATTCCTTTTTTGGATGTTGTTCTCCTTATGATGTGCACTTACTACTACCATTATAATTTCTATTGCTTTTTTGCTTAGACATTCCATAAAGGGGCAAGAGTCGCCAGGTACTAGATGATGTACACACTAGATGCTGTACTGTAAAAACACAGTACCTACCTCAACTCTTAACAGTAATACTATATGGTTTGAGTAAAGAGCTGAAAAAGTAAATATTTTAGGGAGAAGTGAGAAACAGTTGTAGCAGCCTTTATGGAACTTGGAGGGAGGAACACAGGTTGCAGGAGGAAGGAGTTTTGAGGGAAACCAGTCTGTGTTCATGTGTCTAGAATGCTTGCTGCAGATGTCTGTATATTGGAATCTTAATAAAGAACCTGTGAATTTTTAGAAGTATGAAATCCTTTCATTTTTATAACTCTACTGTACATGAAACAACAGTGACACAGTTATGTTTGGTATAACCAGCAAATCAGCACATCCTCCTGCTTGGCACAGTTGAATGTTTTGCAAGATTCTCATAGAGGAGTCTTAAAGAGAGCCTCAAAAGAGGCATGTGATTGTAGCTCTGGTCAAAAAGTGAATGTGTAAACACGGTGCCTTTTTACTCAGTAACTCTGTACCCAGTGTATGTTGTTGAAAATGCTTCTATTCACTGTATTGCCTATGGCTGAAATTTTGGTTCCACTGAAGTCAATGGAAAAATTCCCAAATGACAAGAATTCAACCTGCATTTTACTTCTGTTATTAAGCCTATACACCTCGGGAAGAGGAAGATGGATCCTTCCCTGGTTTGCATGTCCTCCACATTATTGTCAGAATTGTTAGCTAAGTTTCAATTGGAGAATGATTATTATTAGAGATGATAGAAACAGGAGGAAAATACAGGTTGACTTTTCGGATTCCCGGATTGAATTTGTGCCGATAGAAAATACAACCCACTTAAAAAAACTTGTAAACTGAGTTAATTGGCTATGGATGTGAGAGAGACAAACATGGAATCTCATGATGATATTTTAAAGAGAATAACTTCACTTTAATTGAAGCTAGTTGGTACATTAAAAAGAAAATGTCCCTTACAATGTTTTATACATACCTGACCTGGAGCAAATTACTCAGTCTGAAGAAAAATGATCTTTATTTTCTTATTCTGTCCTTTCGGATATTTTGGGATTTGGTTAGCTGAAAAGGTCGTAATTGATATATGCCCAACTTTTTGCTTACTATGAGAATCAGAGTGCACAAGCCATCTTAAGTTGGATCTGATAAGTCTTAGGAAACAAATTTGAAGTAAAATAGCCTCTTATAATTTTATTTTGCAAGTCAGTAATGATTTGTGAGCAGGTGACTTGCCTACTTAAAGAGTAACCCACAAGTCCTATGTGGATTCAAAATCATCTCCTTCCTACTTTTGTGTTAATTAAAAAGCAAACAAAACAACAAGGTAAGTCCACTTCAAGCCTTTTTAGGCTTTTCTTCTCAGGCCACAACTTCCTGTGTCTCCAATAATCCCATGTTTCCAAGATCCCTGTCAGGACAGCCCAGACCTAAAATCTGGTTTGATGCCTTTTTATTTCCTGTACCTGAGCAGCTCTTCTGCTATGCTTTATATTGTTGACAGATTTTGCTGAGCCGAGGTGATTTCTGCTCCTTTCTCTGGCATGTATATGAACACCTTTTTGCCCTGACTCGATATGGGGTTTGTCAACCCCATCTGATTCCTTCTTCAGTGTAGCAGTGTAAAGACAAGGAACTGAAGACGTTCTTATTCTTATTGATTTCCCCTATCAGAGGAAAGCAAGACCGGGTAGAAATGGTGGGAGAAGACTAATGTGTAGAGCAACAGGTTTTTGAGTATAATGGGAAACGTGGTGATGAGAAGCAGGTAGGCTGAAAACAAGAGCCTTGCAGCATCATGCAGTCTTCCAGCTGCACATACCTGTGTTAGCTTGTACTAAATTAGCTGTAAGCACAAGGGGAATTCTAGACTGGTGGTGAAAGAAGCTACTATTTAAAAGCAATTGTCTAGACTAAAAAGAAGTATGTGTGATTGCCTTAATTTGCCCCATCAGTACTGTCTCTTAAAAAAAAAATTCCCCCTCAAAAAAACTGAATGCAGTTAACACAGATTCAGAGTGTTGAATTTTTGCCATTTATTCTTAAATTAATTCCCCTTTAAATTATGCTTTCTGCTGATGTAAATTGAGGGATTCTTTAGTTAACACCATTAGCTTTTCATGGTATCTAAATCTCTTCTGCCATGAGCATCAATAGTACAGTGCTGCTGTCTCCAAGCAGTTCTGCATCAGTGCTTCTAGATGGAACATGACAGATACAGTAATGTTCTCCATGTAAATTGCTCCTTACATATAGGGAACAAGCAAAATAACATGGAACATTCAATGCCCTGTGACTGCAGAAATTACAACTGCATTCGTCGTATGCTGGTTCAAATGCCCGAGCCTATCATAATATACAGCAATCTTACTGAATTTTAAAGGGAGTGTTTTTAAGCAACAATGCACTGAGAGGCTCCTGTGGGGCTCTTAGGGGATCATATATACTATTGTAGCTGTAGACGCATTTCACCTTAGTTTTTCAGATGGCATGGAAGTAAAACCAGTTAAATAACATAGGGTTATAAAATGGCTTTTGGACACAGGAAAGAGTTGTTATGCTTTGTTGTCAGATGTCCTACCCATGCCTATAGCACAAATTAAATATACTGATTTAATCATTCTCCTTAATTTTATTCATACCTTTTCTCAGCTGTAAATAGCAGAATATGGCTATGGTTACACTACAGCACTCTGTTGACAGAAGTCATTTTTGAAAGAGATTTCCCTACAAAACTTAGGTCAACAGAGTGCAGCCACATACGAAAGTCAATTGGAAGAGCACTCAGCTCTGTTGCCAGAGAGACTGGACTGCCGAGCTGCTCTCTTGAGAAGACAGGACCCCAGAAGCACAGCAGACAGGGCTGCCCATTGTTCTGGGTGCCATGTCTGTCAAGAGAAGGTCTCCCAGAGTGTCCACACAGCTTTCAGCTTTATGCCTCATTGCCGAGAGGCAGAATGCTGTCGGCAAAAGTGCTGAGTTTTGTGAACACTGTGTTGACAAAATGCATTTTGTGTGTGGACGCGCCACCAGTTTAACTAACCTCTGTACCTTTTAATTTCTGTTTAACTAACCTCCTCATTTTTGTGTAATTCCCCTTTTTGCAATTAAATGCTAGAGTGTTGGACTGCTGAGGTGTTCTTCCCACCGCAGGAGTGTTAAATGTTATTATATTGTGATCCCTATGCCCAAGTGGTCCTGTAACAGTTACCTCCTGGACCAGGTCCTGTGTTCCACTCAGTACTAAATAGAGAATTGCCTCTCTCCTGTACTAGCTGCTCCAAGCAGCAGTCGTTTAAGGCATTGAGAAACTTTATCTCTGCATCTCGTCCTGAGGTGACATGCACCCAGTCAATATGGGGATAATTGAAATCCCGTATTATTATTGAGTTTTTTATTTTGATATCCTCTCTAATTTCCCTTAACATTTCAAAGCCACTATCACTGTCCTGGTCAGGTGGTCGATAATATATCCCTACTGCTATATTTTTATTAGAGAATGGAATTACTATTCAGAGTGATTCTCTGCATCATTGCTTCATTTAAGATTTTTACTTTATTCGATTCTACATTATCTTTCATATACAGTGCCACTCTACCACTCGCACTACCTATTCTGTCCTTCTGATATATTTTATATCCCAGTATGATTGTGTCCCACTGATTGTCCTCATTTCACCAGGTTTCTGTAATGCCTATTATGTCAGTCTCCTCCTTTAATATGAGGTACTTTGGTTCGCCCGTCTTATTAGTTAGGCTTCAAGTATTTGTTTAGAAGCACTTTAAAAAATTGCACCAGTTTGTCTGCCATTGCCTGATGTATTAGATTCTTTCATATGTGTTTTCTGTCTGATCTGGTGCATATTATATCATCTCCCCTCCTCTCTTTCTGACTGAAACCTAGAGAATCTCTATCAATGGACTCTCCTCTAAGAGAAGTTTCCATCTGATCCATATGCGCCTCTGCACCAATCAGCTTTTCCCCAACTCTTAGTTTAAAAACTGCTCTATGACCTTTTTAATGTTTAGTGCCAGCAGTCTGGATCCACCTTGGCTTAGATGGAGCCCATTCTTCCTGTATAGGCTCCCCCTATCCCAAAAGTGTTCCCAGTTCCTAATAAAACTAAACCCCTCCTCCCTACATCATCATCTCATCCACGCATTGAGACTCGGAAGTTCTGCTTGCCTACTTGGCCCTGCATGTGGAACAGGAAGCTTTTCTGAGAATGCCACCATGTATTTCAGTCTCTTTCCTAGCAGCCTAAATTTGGCCTCCAGGACATCTCTCCTACCCCTTCCTATGTCAGTGGTACCTACATGTACCACAACCACTGGCTCTCCCCAGCATAACACATAAGTCTGCCTAGTGTCAGGGATTTGTAACATCCCTTGGGCATAATCATCCCCATGGGCCAGGGAATACAAGCCTTTGGCTACATAAAATCAGTGCAGGCACATGAAAAATCCAAAGTGTCATAGGCTGCCATTTAGCAGCAGCACCAATGGTCACTTTTTGTCAGTTGGTTTCCCTGGTAACCTGAACTCATGAATAATTCATGATCAAGGATTTAAAATCCAGGCCTCTGATTGGGCGGCGGTGGTAGTTTCTAGCAACTTCCACGGCCCGGAGGACCTGGTTGAGAACCACAGGTAGAATCATGAATATTTAAATTGCCTAATGAATAATGTATGAGAACACAGAATAAAAGTGGGCGCAGCACAGCGCTCTGCGGCCCTGGGGGACAGACACGATTCTGCCACGCTGTACAGGGAGGTGTTGGCCACTTGTGGCATCCACCAGCCCTCAGGCCAGCCGCTCAGGCGAAGGCTTTGCGAAGATTCATCAGAGCAGAGCTGATCTCACCTGGGCAGAGCTGAAATCACACAGTGCCGCTCTGTCACGGCGGTGCCATTGCACGCTACTAGCGTTTCCCTTCACCACTGCCAGGAGCAGCAAGCGGCCTCACGGGGAAGTGACCGGGTGGCAAACTGGCCCACCTTATGGTGGGTACTGCGTACTCGGTCACAGAACCTGAGGCCGCCATCTTGTCTGTACCAGCTGCTACCTACGACTCCACCGGATTGGACCTCGACTTAACTGGTTGTGACTGCTACTACTGGACTTGACACGTAATTCTGCTCACCAGCCCTCATCTTTACGTGGAGCTCACAGACACTTTTTCTCTCAGATTAGCCTGGGATACCAGGACCCTCTGTGAGGGAGCGGGGGGTTGCTCCTCCGTTGTTCACCTTCCCGGATGGGGGAGGGGAAGTACCTGGGGGCCTGACCCATGAGGCTGGGCCCGAAAGCCCAGGCTGGGATATTATTTTAGAAGCACATTTAATTAATAATTTTGTTAATATTTATTAGATATACATCTGATCAATAGTTAGTATTTTTAGTGACAGACCCTCATTTATCCTAATTGTTGTCCAAGAATAAGGTGAAGGCTTGGCCTTCCTTCCCCCGTTTACCTAACCCATCTATATATAGATATACAAATATATGGCAGGTGTAGGCATAGCCATCCTGCCTCCCCATTTGCTGTTCACCCTAAGGGACCTGAAGAAGAGCCTATTGCCTCCCAGGTACCCTCTAGTTAGGCCACTGGAGTAGCGGGGGCCCCCCAAAGAAAAGAGGGACAGCTCCGACAGCCTCCTAGCCCTAACCCTTTGGGGCAGGCTAGCACCCTGCCCCCGGTAGGGGGTGAGATTAGCGACCTCACCCCTCCTTTCTAAAGGGAACAGCGGGGATTTAAAACCCTAATCCTAATTATACTTACCTATACCTATTCTCCTAACCAATTTTCTGCCTTCCGGTTAAATAAAGTCTAAATACATCTGACAGGAATCAGCAAGGAAACAATGTTTATTGTAAGTTTATAAATTAGTTGTTTAAGAGTTGATACATTTTAAATTTGATGATGTTCCTCAAATAAAAATTTTAGTTATTTTGTTTTAACTTTAACCCTTGTTCAGGTCTCGTTGTCTCTGCCAGCCACTTCTTTCCAGGGGGCCTTAGCAGGGACCAGAGCATACGGGGGTGGCACTCTCCCATCTTGGTCTTGCAGCAGGGTTCTGGTCGGGTCCTGGGATCTGTGCATAGGAGGTTCACGCACCTCCTTGTTCAGGGACTCATTTAAATACCCATATTAATAACCTGTCCGTCAAGAAAATCCCGTCACCTAGATGCCTTGAGAGATCTGCAGCCTTCAGACCAGGCAGGCAAGTCACCATATTGTTCTCCTGAACATCACAAACCCAACTATTTATGTTTCTAATGATCGACTCATCCACTACTAATACCTGCGTTTTCCTAACAACTGGTGTTTCCTCCCCCAGAGAGGTATCCTCAGTGCGAGTGGATACCATAAAATCCTTTGGAGGGAGAGTCCCAACTATGGGAAGATTTCCCTCTGCTTCCATTGACTGCTCTCTTCCCCAGAGCCTTTCATCCTCCTTAACAGCACTGAGACTGTCAGACTGGAGGTGGGACAGGACTACAGTGTTCCAGAATGCCTCATCAACAAATCTCTCTGCCTCCCTTAGTTCCTCCAGTTCAGCCAGCCTGGCCTTCAAAGCCTGAACTCGGTCTCTGATGGCCAGGAGCTCCTTGCACTGGGTGCACACGTATGCCACCTGCCCACAGGGCAGGTTATCGTACATGTGACACTTGATACAATAAACAAGATAGCCCCCACTCTGCTGATGGGCTTCTGCCTGC
Organism: Carettochelys insculpta; assembly: GCF_033958435.1. NCBI lineage: Eukaryota > Metazoa > Chordata > Testudines > Carettochelyidae > Carettochelys > Carettochelys insculpta. The sequence continues at coordinate 104,135,350 of NC_134142.1, forward strand.
ATTTTCTCCTAAGAATAAATTTAATTATATACAGGGCTTTTATTTAAATGTTTGGGATATAGTTTTATAAAGTTTTATATCTAAAGGTGGTCAGAAGTAACTAGCACCTCTAAATGCCCCATCTAAATGGCCCTCTCAAAACTCCCTCCTGTTAATGAACACCCTGTTCACAAACTCCTAGGTTGCTTACTAGCAGGGTTTATAAAGCTGTGAATTTCCTGATAGTCCCTCCCTCTGGCTCTGATTGTCTCCTTCTGGCTCTGGCTTGTCCAATGAGCAGAGAGTTTTTGATTTCAAATCCTAATAAAGGTGCACCGCTTCCAACTGCCAACCTGAGCACACAGGCTTTCAAACAAACAAACAGCTCAGCACTCAAAACTCCAGACAAATGCAAGCCCTGAACCCCCAAATAAACACCCACACTCTCCAGGCATCCACTAACCCCAAAGCGCTGTAACTTGAGCAAATGCCCTGTTTGCAAGCTTGCAATATTTCATATTCAGTATTTAATTTATTGTGGTGTTATAGTCCATCGTCATTCTGCTTTATAACCACCTAAAATCTGATATTTGCTTAGACTTATACTGGCTATCCCAGCTTACAGAGCAATTTTACTCCTATGGAACTCAAATGATGAAGATGTTGCCCTTAGTGTTTTAAATAAGACAATGGTGAAGTCTGTTTTCTATAAGTATGCAGTCAAGTGGAACGGCAATGAAAAGCGATATAAACCCCAGCATTCTACATCACAAGACACGCTTTTAACTTACTATATGTTCCTTTAGTTGCTGTAAAATCAAATACACTGTTAATAAATAGGATACTTTATGCCTTATTGTGTCATGCATTTTACTTTCTTGTATAGTTAGCTTTTTGTTATGCGTCAACCTGGATAGGGAAAAGAGAACTGAAGCTGCCATTAAGGTTTTTTTTAAATCAAGACATTCAGTTATGAAACATAGAACGTATAATTAGCTTTATTGAGCAGAACAAAGCATTTTACAAAAACTCACTCAAACTGAATTAATATAAGGATACTTACCATAATATGTATAGTTTAAAGTATTGTCTACTAATCATTAAGCAGTTGAATGGTAAAGTTGTTAGACATTCAATTTGCAAACAAGTAGTACAAAAAAAGGACTATTTTCATTTTAGATAATTTGATAGCATATGCTGGCAGTGTCGTCTTATAGAATATGATTGCCAGATTAATTATGTATGTCTACCTTATGACAACATAGAACAGTTACAGAGAGGTAGCCATGTTAGTCTGTATTCTAATAAAACAAACATGCAGTCATGGAGCACCTTCAAGACTAACCAAAATAATTTATTAGGTGATGAGCTTTAGTGGGGCAGACCCACTTCTTCCTATCTGGAGATATGCAGTATAGCACTGATGGTTTTATAGCAGAGAGATCTGAAAAAAATTGAAATAAAAACTGACAAATCACATACACAGGACTGGCAGGATGGGGAGTGAAAACCTAAGTGTTGTGCCTGAGATCCCAATGAATATCAAAGAGTGGGTGTCTTGTATAAACCATCTACACAGTCATTATCGCCCCTGTGAGTCAGGGACAGCATGATTTTGGCGGGAAGGGGCTGTATGATAAAAATCCCCACAGACACATGAAGCTTTAAATTGTCGTTGCTTGCCCACTGGCAGCACTGTAATGGTTCTTTTTGATGGGTAGCTCCCCCGGGAATTTGAATCTGCTCATGAATAATTCATATGGACTTGCAGTGAGGTCACAGCTACCCAGAATCAAGTGTTGTGATTGGTCACTTTTTGATCCCCCTTGGAATTCTAGTATCCCCAGCCTTGCTCTGGCCTATTTATACCTGGCCTTGCAGATTTCCAGGACCAGCATCTGAAGAAGTGAGTTAACTCATGAAAGCTCATGCTCTAAACTTTTCTGTTAGTCTATAAGGTGCCACAGGACCCTTCGTTGCTGCTTGGAATTCTAAATGCAGATGACTTATGCAGATTACCTCATGAATATTTATGAGGGATCTCTATATAAGCAGGGCATGCAGCCCATTCTGGATGGCCCTGGCGGGAAGGTGTGGCTCGCAAGAACGTCCGCCAAGTCCGTAGGTCAGCCCTTCGGGGCGAAGACTGAAGCACAAGACCCAAGAGAGGTGCAAGACTGTCACCAGCCTGCGTTCCTGTGGCGGCGGCTGCGGCAGCAAGGCGGCGTCCCTGAGAGCGAGCTCGCCAGAGGTCGAACTGGCCTGCGTCCGCGCAGGTACTGCGTCTCTGGTGTGGCGAACCCCAGGGCCCGCCATGAGTCCAGCGGCGCCCGCCTTCATCGTCTGCTCAACCAGCAACGGCCTACTACTGGATGTAACAAATCTCTACCAGACAAGTTTCCTAACTTACCGGCAGGCCTGTGCTTTGCACAGGGCCTGCAGACAAGGCAATACCTTTCCCGCCAGTAGCTTAAGGGACCCCTAGTAGGGGAGCAGGGCCGATCCCCTTGCTGTGTGCCTGTCAGGCAGGGCAGGCACAGCACCCCGAGGACCGACCTTAGGTCGGGTCTTGCTGGCCACTGGCTGAGTTCCAGTGTGAGAGACACTTACTAAGACTTCTTGTAGTTTGGAACTGTTACCGCTTCAATTAATCTGTTTATCATAGATAGTTCTTTTAAATGTTAGTTTTAATAGATAAGTTGTTTTATTAATAGGAACCTTAGGGATTGATAGGATTGTTAATTAAGTTAGTAATAGATAGGATTGTTAAATCATTTTAGTCGTAAATTATAGGTAATAATTGTTAGTCTATTAATAACCTAGTTAGGGGGGAAAATGTTATTAGCTTGTTAAAATATTCGTACCAACAAAGAATACTTACCAGGGTGAAGGCATGGCCTCCCCTCTCCTCGTCTTTTCTATTCGCCTTGATAGAGAGGTGACAACCTCCATCGGCCTTTTGAAAAATCACTATTACTGTTGGGCTTGGAGTAGCGACCTGGTCCCCGGTAAGGGTAAAGAGGAGTAGCGCCCTCTCCCTCCTTTAATTTCAAAATATATACATACACACATACATGTTACTTTCCTTTGAACTGGCCCTGGGCCGAATTTACCTGAGACCATGTCACAGTCTGGTATTAAAAATGGTCATCTTCCTGTTGATCCAAGTAAGTGTATACTGATATTAGAATAGGACTGGTAGTAATACTTCCCATTCCTTCCTAGCGTATTAATAAACCACTTGTGTTTCACATATCTCTGTTGCCTTCCTCATTGCTCTCCTCGACCTCAGTCTTCCTGGAGGGTGCCAGTGTAGTTCCACATCTGCTAGGTGTGCACCCCGACAAAGGCCGCGGGGGCGGGTTCTGGGACCTAAAAGGTGGTGAGGGTTTGTTTTGTGGCATCTTCCCACCACCTGTTGGGGGCCCAGCATTGCTGCAGATGCCGCAGCATTGCTGGAGAGTCCCTGGGCAGTGGGAAGCTGTCTTTGTAATTCAGGAGATAATTGCTATATCTAGTAAGTCTAAGCCTCAAACATATCTGCTGACACATGATGACATATATAACACTGGTTAAGGTAGGAGAGAATAAGCCTGTCACCTAGGGCCTCTTATACTGGAACATGATGCTACAGTCTAGGTTGTAGGTTGTTGATGATGTGCTGCAGGGGTTTGAGCTGGGGGCTATAGGTAATGACAAGCGCTGTTCTCTCCTACAGACAACCACCTAACCAAAGGAAAATTCTCACTGGCAACCCAGGCCATACCACAATAATACTAATCCTGGAACTTTTCCTTCCCACAAATCCCAGTGCCAACTTTGTCCACATATTAATTCTGGAGATACCATCACTGAACCTAACTACACTAATTACAGTATTAGAGGCTCATTCTCCTGTACCTCAACCAATGTTGTATATGTTGTCATATGCCAGCAATGCCCCTCTGCTATGTATATTGGACAAACTGGACAACCACTTCATAAAGCAGACATTAGCAATCTGAATACATATAAACCTGTCAGTGAGCATTTCAATGGAGTGGGCCATACTGTTAAAGACCTGAGAATGTGTGTCTTACACCAAAGAGCCTTTAACAGCAGATTACAAAGGGAAATGTGTGAACTTCAGTTTATGCTCAAATTCAATACTTTGAGGCTTGGCTTTAACAGAGAGCAATTACCTCATGCATTACAAACACAGCTTTCTGCTCTTTCATATTCATAGGGATCGCAGGCAGGACACTTAGTATTTCGCTTCCCCCCCATCTTTTAGTCCTATGTATCTGATTTGTCAGTTTTTATTTGTTTGTCTTGGATCTCTGTGTTATAAAACCATCAGTGGTGTCCTGCATATCTACAGATCTGAAGAAGTGGGTCTTACCCATGAAAGCTCATCACCTAATAAATTATTTTTTAGTCTTTAAGGTGTTACATGACTGCTTACTTGATTTTTTTATGACTATGTAGTATACTACATAGGTACAGCATGCCACATGCTACAGTAATAGGTGTGGAAAGAGATCCAGCTGTTAGAAAACTCCAAATACTCTGTCTAAATGTGTGTATTTATTGTGTGCGGGGTTATGGGGGAAGGCAGAAATCAGTGCTTATCTCATTAATACAGGATAATCCCTTATTTTCCACTCAGAACTGCTTCCTATCATCCTGACTCCTTTCCAGTTTTTTTATTCTTCTCTTAAATTTTCTCTGGTCACTTCTTCCTTGAAGAAAGAAAAAAAAAACCCCAAACCCCTTCATTCGTTTCTATTTGTTTCTAAGATGCATGTACACTAATGCCAGAAGCCTGGGGAGCAAACAGGAAGAATTAGAGGCCCTGGCACAGTGTGAGCTGATGCCCAGGTGCCAGCTAAAAGGTCCGGTGGGGCAAAGGGGGCGATGCCACACCAGCAGCTACACTAAGCAGCCAGGGCAGGCTGGGTTCTTTGGTTTGTGTTTAGTTCGGGTACAGCAGCAAGAGGAAAATTACACTTAGAGAGGCTTTAACAGTTAGTTTTTATTTATACAAAGATAGAAACAATTTAACTAAGACAAATGATTAAAGTACAAGTTAGTACTCGCAGTTTTTAAAGGGGAAACCACACAATTTAACTTAAGAAAAGTTTTAGACAAACTAGCTAGCTTAAACTAATACAATTAATGTGTACACAAGAAAGGCACGTTGCAGGTGTGATTTTCACCCCTGCCTCTTAGACCTGGTGGAACCAGAGTCTTTCCCTCAATTCCTATAGGAAAGAAGTGTAATACAGGTGTAATTCTTAACCCTGCCTCCTAGATCCGGTGTGACCCAGAATCTTTCTCTCAATCCCTCAGGAAGAAGTAGATACAAACCAGGCATCCCCGGTGTCGGGAGTTGATTCCGGACCTGGCCAGCAGGTGTAGGTGATTGAAACTCAAAAGGGGGGTGGGCTGCCAACCCCCTTTATACTCCTTTTGTCATGTACGCTTCTTCCTGGTCTCAAGTGCCCAATTGGGAGGAATGTTTTGAACCCCAGGTTTCCCAGGGAAGATGCAAGGCTCAATTCGCACCTGTGAATTGTGGACAATTGGGCACCTTTGGAGGTGATGGGTGGGGGTTCCCCGTCCTTCCTGGGGAAGTGATCAAGGCGTGTCAATCACCGAGATCAGCCAGAAGGGTGGCCATTAGCTAGCCCATTCACTGTCTGGTTTTTGTGTATAGTAGAGAGGCTGGGTGAGACAGCACACCTGCGTTCCCAGGACATCAAAGGCTGCCTGTCTCCCCTGCTTGTTTCTCTCTCTGTCTCTCCCAGTGGGGGGGGGGGCGGGGGAGAGGAAGAAAAGGCCAAATGGGGGGTTCATGTCTGGCTACACACAGTCACACAAGTATGAGGTGGTTGGAATAACGGAGACTTGGTGGGACGATTTGCATAACTGGAGCACGGTCATGGAAGGTTATAAACTGTTTAGGAAGGACAGACGGGGGAGAAAAGGAGGAGGAGTTGCGCTCTGTGTGAGGGAGCAGTATGATTGCTCAGAGCTCCAGTATGAGGAGGGAGAAAATCCAGTTGAGTGTCTTTGGGTTAAGCTTAGAGATGGAAGTAACAGAGGTGATGTTGTAGTTGGTGTCTGTTATAGGCCGCCGGATCAGGGAGAGGAGCTAGATGAGATTCTTCAGGCAGCGTGGTGAAGCTTCCAAATCACAGGCCCTGGTTCTCATGGGAGATTTGAATCATCCGGACATTTGTTGGGAGACCAATACATCAGCACACAGACAATCCAGGAAGTTTTTGGAGAATGTTGGGGATGACTTCTTGGTACAAGTGCTGAAGGAACCAACCAGGGGCCGTGCGCAACTTGACTTGTTGCTCACAAACAGGGAAGAACTAGTAGAAGAAATACAAGTGGGAGGGAACCTGGGCTGCAGCGACCATGAGATCATACATTTCAGGATCCGGATGAAAGGAAGAAGGGTGAGCAGTAACATACAGACCCTTGATTTCAGAAGAGCAGACTTTGGCTCCCTAAGAGACCGGATGAGCAGGATCCCTTGGGAAATGAAGATGAAGGGGAAAAGAGTTGAAGAGAACTGGAAGTATTTTAAGGAAGTCTTACTGAAGGCACAGGAACGAACAATCCCGCTGCGTAGTAAGCAATGCAAACATGGTAGGCAACCAGCTTGGCCTAACAGGGAAATCCTTAGTCAGCGTAAACTCAAAAAGGATGCATACAAGAAATGGAAACGTGGACAGTTGACTAAGGAGTATAAACATACGGCTGGAGAATGCCGGGCAGTAATCAGGAAAGTGAAAGCACAATTGGAACTGCAGCTGGCAAGGGATGTGAAGAATAACAAGAAGGGTTTCTACAGGCATGTGAACAATAAACAGGTTACCAGAGAAGGTGTGGGGCCATTACTGGATGAGGGAGGTAACCTAGTGACAGATGATACAGGAAAAGCTGAAGTACTCAGTGCTTTTTTTGCCTCAGTCTTCACGGACAAAGTCAACTTCCCCAGGACGGTGCTAGATGACGCGGTATGGGAAGGTGGAGGGCAGCCATCTGTGGGGAAGGAACAAGTTCTGAGCTATCTAGAAAAACTAGATGTGCACAAGTCCATGGGTCTGGATTTAATGCACCCCAGGGTACTGAGGGAATTGGCAGAGGTCATTGCTGAACCTTTGGCCATTATCCTTGAAGACTCTTGGAGATCAGCGGAGATACCAGATGACTGGAAGAAGGCAAACATAGTGCCCATCTTTAAAAAAGGAAAGAAGGACAATCCAGGGAGCTATAGACCTGTCAGCCTTACCTCAATCCATGGGAAGATAATGGAGGGAATCCTCAAGGAATCTATTTTGAAGCACTTGGAAGAGGGGAAAGTGATCAAAAGTAGCCAACATGGATTCACCAGGGGCAAGTCCTGCCTGACCAATCCGATTAGCTTCTATGACGAGGTAACAGGCTCTGTGGATGTGAGGAAGTCAGTGGATGTGATATGCCTTGACTTCAGCAAGGCTTTTGATACAGTCTCCCACAACATTCTTGTCCATAAGTTAAGGAAATATGGATTGGATCCTTGGACTATAAGATGGATAGAAAGCTGGCTTGATGGTTGGGCCCAATGGGTCGTGGTCAATGGCTCAATATCTGGATGGTGGTCTGTTTCAAGCGGAGTGCCGCAAGGTTTGGTTCTGGGGCCGGTGTTATTCCACATCTTTATTAATGACCTGGATGAGGGACTGGGTTGCACCCTCAGCAAGTTTGTGGATGACACAAAACTAGGGGGAGAGGCAGATATGTTGGAGGGCAGAGAGAGAATCCAGAGTGACCTGGATAAATTGGAGGACTGGGCCGAAAGAAATCTGATGCGGTTCAATAAGGAGAAGTGTAGAGTCCTGCACCTGGGGCGGAAGAATCCCAAACATGGTTACAGGCTGGGGACCGACTCGCTTAGCAGCAGTACAATGGAAAGGGCCTAGGGGTTATGGTGGATGAAAGGCTGGATATGAGTAAACAGTGTGTCCTTGTAGCCAAGAAAGCTAACAGCATACTCAGGTGCATTACGAGGAGCATTTCGAGCAGATCTAGAGAAGTAGTTATTCCTCTTTATTTGGCACTGGTGAGGCCACATCCAGTTGTGTTCAGTTTTGGGCCCCCCTAGTATAAAAAGGATGTGGATTTGCTGGAGCAGGTTCAGCAAAGGGCAACAAAAATGATTAAGGGTCTGGATCACAAGACCTATGAGGATAGGCTGAGGGATTTGGGCTTGTTTAGTTTACAGAAGAGAAGACTTAGAGGCGATTTAATAGTAGCCTTCAACTTCTTGAAAGGGAGCTCTAAAAAGGAGGGTGAGAAACTGTTCTCAGTGGTGTCAGATGGCAGAACAAGGAGTAATGGTCAGAAGTAGAAGAGAGAAAGGTGAAGGTTAGATATTAGGAAAAACTTCTTCACCAGGCAGATGGTGAAGCATTGGAATGCGTTGCCTAGAGAGGTGGTGGATTCTCCATCCCTTGAGGTTTTTAAGTCCTGGCTGGACAAGGTCCTGGCTGGGATGACTTAGTGGGGGTTGATCCTGCTTGAAGCAGGGGGCTGGACTAGATGACCTCCTGAGATCTCTTCCAGCCCTATGATTCTGTGATTCTGTGATTTGCCTCTAATTATTATTTTCTTTGTTTTTTCTCCTTTTTCTCCCAAATCACAGAAGATACCCACTTGGACTTCCTGTCTTACAACTTTCTACTTAATCCTTTCCAGTCCAGTTCTCCTTTTCCATTACATTAAAACTGCTGTGATCCAAGAATACTGTCATCTCTTACCTAAGTTGTAGGTCAGTTTTATGTCCTTATTGTCAACAGGCAGGGTTTCCAGCTCACTGGGCAGCTCTGATTGCAGAGCTTCCGGTTAGCCATTCTGTAGAGAGAGGGCCGGGCCCTCTGATGACAAAGTGGATTTCTCTTTCAATCTGCTTTTATGTGTAGATGGAATCTGTTGACAGTTTTGCCAGAAAATCCCTTCCAACAGCGACTTCTCTCAACAGAAGCTTCTTGTGTAGGTATAACCTTAGGATATGTCTACACAGCAAAGTTATTTTGAAATAACAGCTGTTATTTCAAAATAACTTTACTAGCACTTGCACAATGTAATCACTATTTTGAAATATTTTTGAAATAGCAGTTGGCTTATTTTGAAATAGATAAATCTAGTGCTTTTTTTTGTGCTGGTACTTGCCAACACTGCGTACCAGCACCTTGGCAGCTCCAGATATGGAAATTGGCAGGGGTGGGAGGTGGGCTCCTGTTCCCCTGCCCTCCCCCCCCAAAAGGGCACCGGGTAAATCTAATTCTGTGAAGAATAGTGCCTATTTTGAAATAGCTATTTCAAAATAAGTGCTGTTAAGACACGGAATAGACCCTATTTTGAAATAAGCTGTAGTGCATCCAGTGGTTCTATTTTGAAATAGGCTCTATTTTTTCTGTTTCTCACATTCTCAAAATCCCTTGCAACTGGGCCATTATGCTTCATTTCCATGTTATGGTATATTTCCTAATCCATCATATCAGGCACCCCATGTCTATCATGCCTTATACAAAGCATTAGCCTAGGAAGTACCTACCAGATAGGTAGTTCATGTTGCAACAATCTCTTTAATGGGGAAGGGGAGGGTGTACTTTGATAGATAGAGCAGCCTATAGCAAATCAGAAGTTTCTTCTGTTGATTGCACCTTTAATGAGATGTGTCAAACAGCTAGATAAATTATCTGCTGTCTGAAGTGACTTATCATGGCAGAATAGACAGTAGATTGTGACGGGATGTTTGTTCGTTTGTTACACTTTTTGATTCTTCAGTATTCTGATGAATTATTTGCAGCTTTTCCTTTTCACAGCTGCTAGAATAATCAAGTTGTGTCCCTTGAACAGCAGTATACCATTTTCATTGACTTCCTCTCTTGTTGAAGATATAGGAGGTAAAAACACTGTTTAATTTCACAAGACATTCTTGTGTTTCCTCTGCAGTCTGTGCTTCCTTTATCACAGCTTTTAACTTAAGGAAGACTTTCAACTTTCTCTGCTTCAGACTAAGCTAATGAGGGCTTATTTAGTTGTTGTTTTTTAAATAATGAAATGTTGTTTTACCACCATGGTGATCTGAGTTTTAAACTCTTTCTGTTCTGAGAGTCATTTGGTCTAGTTCTAACGTTTTATATACATATAAAATATGTATAATGTACATATGTGGTGGTTATTATATATGTTATGTATATAATATATATGGTATTATACAAACATCATTATATATAAAATAAATGCTTTGGCTCCATTTGGCAACAGTAAAAACATTTGGTTAAATTCTAGTGTTATCACATTCAGTAACAATTGAGGTTTATAGTTTTCATTTTACTCTCAGCTTGCTGACTCTGAGGACATTGGGTAAAATTTGTATTTATAACAAGCCCTGTTTCAAGAATTCCAGTCTCAGTGTGAACAACTTTGAACAAAGAACTTTCATGTACATGCAAAGGCTTCACATCTTAAACAACACAGCAAATTCAGAGTGGTATAATAGTTTTCATTAAAGCACAACATTTCATAACTGCTTGTATCTCTTATAACAAATGTGGCACAGGTTTAGTTGGTGTGTTTCTTCCCTGTGAATTTCAATTATGTTTCAAATTACTGGCTTTCCCTAAGCTATTGAAATAGTTCCTATGTTCAGCCACAAATCTAAACCCGTGTTTAATTATTCCTTGAAAAAACTATGCAAAATGTATCTGGACAATATATTTGCATCTGGGATGCTATCTCCTTGTTAGTTATAACCAAGCTTTCTAAGAAGTATGTTGAACACGCAAAAGTCAGTTGTCTTCTGATGACAAAATTTTGCACAGTACAGTGTGTTTATTGTATTCACCAGCAGTAAAATTTATTTGTGTAAAACTAATAACACCTCTTGACAGTCTCTGCAACGTCTCTGAGCATTGTAGGTGATCTTCCCTCCCTACTCCACCCTGCACAAGGGGAGGTTTCTGGCTGCAGAAACTATGTTGATATATCATACTGGACTCTCCTAAGGCTTTACGTGCTTTCATTTAGTATTCTATCATAAAACCCTTCGTATTTACTTTTCTCATGGATATAATACTCTATTTATAACAGGATACAGAATTTTAGTTTTCATGCAATATAGAAATATCATTGGCTGTGTAAATGTTTCATAGTTTGGATTTAAATCCTATTGTTGATTTGTTTTGAAGGCGCTTAGATTCACAAATGGGATTGTCCTATCTGTGATCAGAATCATTCTTGTGATTCGGGGATATCCACCAATGTGCAAATCAGATAGATTATAGCTTTCACTTTTGGTGTGCTCTTTACCCATCAAAAACTGTGCTGCCGTTGTAATCTTTTTGTGTGATGAAAATTCAATCCCATGTTCTGGAGGGACAGAGGGATTGTGATGCAGAAGAACTGGAGAGAGCAGGATGCCTGAGCCTAGGTGAAGCAATGCACCATAGGTGTTTGCCTTATAGGTTCTCCCTGTTCCCCAGTACAGAGAAAGGAAAAAAATCTGTGCCAGTGGATCATCTGCTGTGAATAGCTATTGGTCATGTCTGGAAAGAATGCTATTGTGATCTGGGGTCGGGGTTTGGGGATTATACACAGAGATGTGGACACATTAAGAGAGGGATGATTTTCCTCCCACATCAGCTCACCACTAATAAATCTGCATTGTTGATCTACTGGTTCATTTCAGGTAGCAATCATAATTAGTTCAATTGTAACCAGGGAGGAGGAGGGATTGTATTAAGGGAGTGTCCACTCCCAACCTTCAGTATTCTTTAAGGAGCAAGGTTTAGGCAAGACTTTGTATTCAAGACTTTCACAGATTCGTGTGATCCTGTCACAATTTCCATACTGCAATAGATTGTGTGGAACTAATACATTTCAAGGATGAAGGCATTTGCATTATTAGAATTGTATGAGTCTTACCACTACAGCTGTTAAGTGTTTCCTTCGTTGGATAACCCAGCAAAGGAGTCTGAATTCTTCTTTCCACTGGGACTGCTACAGATATAGTATGACACATTCCTTTAAGCCATTCTTGGCATACATATAGTATCTAATGCAAATTATTGTAGTGATCCTTTTAAACATATATACTAGCAAACAAACAAACACAACACCCCCCACTAATTGACAACAAAACCCAAAGTAAAAAACAAAAACCAATGGATTTTTATCTTCTGTGTTCACGATGGAAACTGGTTTATCTGAATTTATATGCTTTCTTTTAAAAAATGCAGTGCTAAGGAAGTGTGCTTTGGTGGTGGCCCTGGAAAAAACTGGATTTGTAAGGTGCCCCTCTGTCCTTGCATGACTATAAGTACGATTCTAGGGATGAGAAGGTAGCTTAATTTTTCTGCTCACTTGCCTTTTTCTGCTTTGTTCTGAGATTCCTAACAAAGTTGCCAATTAGTGCATTTGTGGTAGAGAGTTTTCTTATGTGGTCACCAAACCAGGAGCTGAACTAACAAACCCAGCTCATTTTGGCCATTGGATGCCTTTGGGATAGAATTAATGTTCAGTCACTATTTGCATGAGCCCCACTGGAAAAAGTACCCTTAGAAGTGAGAGACTCTCACATTCTTTACTATCAATAGTAAATAGTATACTTCCCAATATACAGCTTTATTTTCATATTTCAATGAAATTTCTTCTCCATAAAATGTAGATTAAAAGCTTTATGACATGACCCCTAACATCCAACACTGGCTAGTAGAGTAATGAAGATGGACAATGCTGATAGTATAATTTGTGCTCTGCATATTAAATTTTGTACTGGAGAATGTATGATTCTGATCCAAACTCAGTGAAATAAATGAAACCCCATTGAGTTCCAGGATTTTTTGGATCAGTCCCTAAATCTAAATCTATATGCTTTCAGCATATGTAATTTATATGTTTCCTCTTTGCAAAGGAACTACAAGATTATCTGCAGAAAAGTCTCATTATATACGAGGGTGTCTGGAGTTAACTAAATATTGAAAAAATACTGCTGGAAGAGTAATTATTTCCATAATGCTCTAATTTCTAATATAACCTGTATATACGTTTTAATGATGAAATCACACTTAATGATATTTGATACATGAGCGTCTTTGTCTGATGATAGGAATTTTCCAACTTTGAGCCAGCCAAAAATATTTTATAACTGATCCAAAGTCTATTCAGAAAGCAGCTATCATTAAAACCTCTAAAATATAAAAAAATCAGAATACCTTGTATCAGAATGCTAAAATAAATGTTAAATTATGCAAATTTTCATGGAAGACCAAATAAAGGTAGAGTTTTATTTAATTGTCACCTATTGTTGATTCAAGTATGTTAATCACAGGTAGTCCTAATTGTTCTAATGCTAAACAAATATGTACACATAAAATGAACAAAATGATGTCCAAATAGTAATTGAAAGTACCGCACAAACTAATGAAGTTTTGTTCTTAATTAGAAAGCATTTGAACTGGTTTGGATGCATGCATGCTTTGGTTTCTTGCCTACCTGTTACAAAGAAAGTTTGCATCTGGTGCTGGTAAATTTTCACTCCAGTTCATAGAAATTCATCTTTGAGTATAGGATGCTTGCAGGATCCTCCTGATTGTCTGTGTACTCTGGTGACCCAAATAGGAAGGATAAAGTAGTTACAGGATGGCAATTCCTTAATGTTACATGGGGACTTGGGGAGAGCTAAGTGCTGTTTTGGAGAAGCAAGTGGAGATGGATTGTTGAGTGCTATGGGGAGGAAGGCCTATTGAATCCATTCTTATGCAGACCAGTTCTTGGATTCCCTGTGCAGCGGTATGGGACTATGACTCCTATTCTATGACCACAGACAACTTTACAGCAGCTCTTAGCTTCCTGTTTGAGTTCTGTCCACCTTGACTCCCATTCAGTTCCCTGCACACAATCTGGTTACTGTGGCTTTGGATGGGGATGGTAAAGTCAATCCCTTGTGAAATTAGGGGAGGTAATTAGAAAGAAGGTGTTGTGTGGGGAGGGAATGGTTCTTAAAAAAGTTCTTTAAAATGTCCTCCCTGAATGTTAGAGCTGCTGCTATATGCCATATGCAACATATTCTGTCGGAGCTTTGCCACCCATGCTTTGCTGCTTTCAGTTCCCTACTTCATTGTCTGGCTGCTGCTGAATGTCCTGGTGCAGCTAGCTGTATTGTCCTGCTGCTGTCCACATGCAGAAGAGTTGTTCTGTTTTTAAGCGAATATTTTTCTTTGCTGGTGTTGGGTTCCTCCTTGTTTTGCAATGCCACTGGTTCCTAGGTTACAAGTATCAGAGAGGTAGCCGAGTTAGTCTGCATCTTCAAAAACAACAAGAGGTCCTGTGGCATCTTATAGACTAACAGATACTTTGGAGCATAAGCTTTTGTGGGCAAAGACCCACTTTCTCAGATACATGTGATGAAGTGGGTCTTTGTCGATTAAAGCTTATGCTTCAAAATATCTGTTAGTCTATAAGGTGCCACAGGACTTCTGGGTCCTAAGTTGTCACTGTCAACTCTCCTTTGTGAATTGTAGATTTTCTCATAATGCCACAGCTGGAAGTGGAGACAGAATAATTATGCATTTGGCTCCATAGCCCCTACCTTCATAGATGACTCATGCCAATAGCCTATCAGAAGTTGGCAATGGTAGTGGATGGGGGATGTTATTGTTGATGCTTCCCACAGTCTAGCCTCAGTTAGTCTCTTCTCATTGCAGCTCTTTCCTCTTTTGGGATTTATTGTGTTTCTTTATGGTATTTGATCAGGACCAGTGTTCCCTCTAATTTTTTCCATCCAGGGTTGGAATAAATTTTATGTGTACCAAGGCATTGCAGCTGCGCATGACCATAGAAACACATGTTGCTGTCTGTGGTTGGCTCTGGGTGCTCTGTTAATCATCTGGGTGGCATCTGAATTTCTCCTGGCAGCTGCCCAAGTGCTCACTTTACAGAGAACACTGCTCAGGACTACTACATGCTGATGTGACAACTCTGCCACCAGTGAGAGGGGTCCAGTTCTCACGGCATTAAAAGAGTGGTCCAGCTGTTCCTATTTTGCAACACCTTGTGGCCTGATGCTTAGTAGTATTAAGAAAATTACACATTCACATTGGCAGTGTGACAACATTCTGTGGGCATGAAGAATTGATGTCCTGTGAGAATTTGCCCAAAATTTGGTCCATGTATGAGCTGAAGCAAATCCAAACTCTTCTCAAATTCTCTCAAATTCTTCTCAAATTCTCAAATACTAGATTATGTTACACGGACTGGGTGCAGTCAGGCAAGTCAGTTGCGCTGGGCCTCTACTTCTTGTGGATGGAGGGGCACCATCAGCACTAGGCTTTAGTTATAGACAAATACTTATTTTAGAGGATTTTATATTTCAGAATCTCAACAACTTTTAACCTCTTCCCTAAAGAAAAGAATCTTTGAGAAGAAAAAAGGCCGTTTTTACACATGCCACTTTCGAATGAACAGCCTGAAATATGCTATTTAGGCTCCGGTGCAAATTCCCCACACCTCATTAGCATAAGGTAACGTGATTTGGAGTTCAGAGGATGTTCTTCTGGAAATTTTTGGGAAGAAGGGACCTCCGGAAGAAGGACTTCCTTCTGGAAGACCCCCCCGGGGGCTGCGCTTCTAAATGGCATTTTGGAGTCCGGAAGAACATCTTCCAGACTCTAAATCATGTGACCTTATGCTAATGAGGCACGGGGAATTTGCATCCGTGCCTCATTAGAATATTTCGGGCTATTTATTAGCATGCCACTTTCAAAGAAAGTGGCATGTGTAGAAACGGCCAAAGGGAAAAGTGAAATGTTAAATGAGCCTATTACTTATAATGGCAACACCATAAATAATAAAACATTATCACATGAGAGAGATGTTTAAAGCAGATCTCAGAAAGAGCTGGTGTATTAAGTATCCCATCAACATATTACTGTTTGACAGATAATTTGCGATTATCTAAAGCTGGTTTATAGATGAAAAAATCATAAACATTTGTAAAGTTGTTCTGTTTTCAAGTAGATCTAATTTTAACTGCATTAGAGGGCTATTATTAATTTGTGCTGTGGTAACACCTAAGAACCACAGTCCATAAATTAAAGCCCCATCGCGCTCCTTGTGATAGGTGTCATATGAATACAAAAGGCCCCTGACACAAAGAGCTTCCACTCTGAGGTCACGGAAACTAGCATAAAATAATTGTTTACTGTTTGTAGTGCCAATAATGATTGTAGACAACAGATCATATTACATGAAGCTACACTTAGACATTTAGGATTTTCACTTATAATTTTATCATACTGGGAAATAAAAAAATAATCATCTTAAACCCAAATAATGTGAGAAGTAAATGGTTTTTGTTTAAAGGCAGGACAGAAAATGCTGGAGTCCCAGAAAAATGTGTTCATCCCAGAAAATAAAACTTGTTAAAGATTTGGTATCCGTGGATTAAGACAGTTTTCTACCAAGTTTCTCATTGGGCCAAGCTATGCTATTAAGAAGCTCCTCCATGGCATCTAATGTTTACTGCTTTCATTTTCAAACATGCATGGATTCTGAATAGAATCATTATTAGATAAATGTCACTGTCTCAGTTTTATAAACATACAGGGCAGTATAAAATACTGTGTTTTTCAACTTCCAGTACACAGTATTCTTTTGTACTCCTCAAACAATAAGGTGACAGCTCTCTGAAAGTGTCTTACAGCATTCAATAGACAAAAATGTTATAGTGTTGAGCATAAGAAGAAAAAATATATAATGCACCAACATGGTGTTTAGGCATTTATATTAGATTTTTATATAAAAATTAAAAAGTAATGGTGTTTTGCTTTGCAGTTGTTATACATCAACAATATGTCTTTATTTCTGGCACATGAAGGATTGTTTCCATAGCAGCAGCATCTGTACCACAGAGCAGCATGGAAATTGAATTTTAGTTGCTTGTTTTTTAAAGATTACAAGAGTAAAAGGGGAAAAGTAGATATCTCATACAAAAATAGATATATTATAGAAAATGGACCTTCAAAATCTGTTTTTCCCCTCCACGATTCCTAAACTGTGACGGCAGAAGCAATTCTTGCAGCTAATCTCTAGTACATTTACCACTAAAGTGGCTTACTTGATTGATTTTTAAATGTTTTAAAATAAAAAAAACCCTAAAAAGTATGGGTACCACCCCATGCTCAACCCATCCTCCCCAAAATTGGTCTCCTTTCTTTGCCAGCAACCCTTTTATTAGAAGCCAAGTGGAAGTTTATTAAGATGTGTATTGGTTTTCAAGCAATTTTTTCTTGTTTTTACTTATTTCTATTATCATCATGCATTTGTTTGTACTCTTGGTATTAATCCTTTACTCCCAAACAGGTTATGCTGAATTAAAGATTTTGCTGGGCCAAGGAAGGGTGTCGTAGGGTTTGGACATGAGGAGCATGGGTGTGGGTGCTTACTTGGTGCCTGCTGCTTCCAGGTACCAACCTGTGCTGCTACAGGAGCTGTGGGGAAAAGCCTCAAGGGAAGCCACTCTGCACTGCAGTTGCCCCAGGTTGGGGCAAGGGGGAGGAGAGAGGGTAGAAGGAAGCAGCAGCACACAGTGTACAGAAGTTTCAGTGTATTACTGTAGCACCTACAAGCCCTAGTCATTTACCAGGACTCCACTGTGCATGGTGCTGTACAAACC
The DNA here is from genome assembly GCF_033958435.1 of Carettochelys insculpta. NCBI lineage: Eukaryota > Metazoa > Chordata > Testudines > Carettochelyidae > Carettochelys > Carettochelys insculpta. The sequence goes on from NC_134142.1 coordinate 104,153,045, forward strand.
CAGAACAACAGTGGTGGTCAGCAGGTTTGCCAGCTACCACAGGCCAAAGGACAAGGTGGTGGGGTGCAAGGACTGAAGGGGCAGGGCTTAAGGCAGTCATCACTGGCCCTCCTCCACTCTCCCTCAGAGCTGCACATGGAGTAGCACAGCAGCACTGCCACAGTGTTTCAAAGGGCCCCTGAGTTCCAACTACCACTGCTCCTGCTTCCGTAGTGGCGGTGGCTGGTGCTCCAGCCCCTTTGAAATGTCAGATTGGGAAACAACTGACCGCTTTGCCCTGCCTACCCAACCCCCTTGTCAGCGGGCTTAGTTGTGTTACTGAAAGGTGTATATTGCATATGTGTGCTTAACAGTGAGTGTTACTGTGGATGAGCAAAATTGTGTATTTTGTATTTAAATCTCTTCATTATATTGAGTTTGGTAGTGGAGAGGATCGTTTGTGTCTTGTTTGGCTTTGGTTTTCAGTTTTGCCTTCTGAGAGGGAGATTTTCTTTAAAAAATTGCCCTTTAAGATTTCCAAGAATACAACAGGAAACGGATGAGCAAGACTCAACTATTAACGTTAAACCTAAAATGACTTCTGAAATTAGTTTCCGATAAAAGGTCTATGAAGTTGTATAAAATCTAAAATCAAACTTTTTGCGTTTAAGAAAAAGGAATTGGGAAATATTTCCTAAGGTTTGTAGGGATTTTCAATTGGAAAAGAAACCCAACAGTGAAGATAATCAATATATTAGGAAATACCAACAAATGAGCAAGGCAGCTATTGAACATATTTCATTTTCTGTGTAAGTCAATGAGGTTCAGTTTGACAGAGAACTCCTACGTGGCAAGTATTATTTCAGAGAAGAAATAGTGAGAATTTCTCTGGGGCTATGGTTACAATACAGCACTCTGTCAACAGAAGCACTGTCAGAAGAGATTTTCTGACCAAACTTCTGTTGACCAAGTGTGGCCACACACAAAAGCAAATTGGGAGAGTTCTCCACTCTGTCAACAGAGGCCAGACTGCCTGGCTGCTCTCTCGACAAAACAGGCACCCTTAAGCACAGTAGATAGGGCTACCCATTGTTGTGAAAGCCATGTCTGTCAAGAGAAGCCCTCTTTTGTTTGTTGACAAAGGTGTTACGCTTCATAGCGGAGAGGCAGAACCCAGTTGGGGAAAGATCTGAGTTTTGTCCATATGCTGTTGACAAAAGGCACTTTGTGTGTAAACGTGTGGCATGCGTTGTCTACAAACACCTATTTTGTCGACAAAGCTCTCTAGTGTAACCGTACCCTGGGAGTTGGGCATCAACTCCTTTGCTGTCTCTATACTACAGCATTCTGTTGACAGAAGTCACTGTCAAAATATATTTCCCAACAGAACCTCTGTCGACAGAGGCTATGTCTACATGAGCACAAATCTTCGAAATAGCCGTGCTAATGGCCATTACGAAGGTTACTAATGAGGCGCTGAATTGAATATTCAGTGCCTTATTAGCATTAGGATGCTTCCGGCCGCGGCGCTTTGAAAGCGCCACTTTTGAATGCCCGCGGCTCGGCGTGGCTACTCAGGGGTCCTTTTCGAAAGGACCCCACACATTGCAAAATCCCCTTATTCCGTTCAGCTGAGAGGAATAAGGGGATTTTGAAGTGTTCAGGGTCCTTTCGAAAAGGACCCAAGTGTAGCTGCAGGCATTCAAAAGCGGCACTTTCGAAGCGCCGCAACTGGAAGCGTCCTAATGCTAATGAGGCACTAAATATTCAATTCAGTGCCTCATTAGTAACCTACGTAATGGCCATTAGCATGGCTATTTCAAAGATTTGTGCCCATGTAGACACAGCCAGAATGTGTCCACATATAATAGAGGCTCCCACTGTCAACGCTCTCTGTTCACAGAAAGTGGCCAGACTGCTCAGCTCTCTGTTGGCAGAACAGCCAACTGGAAGGTTTATAAACAGGGATGTCCAGTGAACTGGAAGCCCTTTCTGTTGATGGAGGTCACCTACCACACCCCGCTGCCACCCTCCAGAATGTCTACACTATATTTTTTTGTCACCAGAATATGTTGCCAGAGGCACTAGGCCTCGAGAAGTCATGGCAGAAGTCTGCCAGGAAAAGTGCTGCATTCTGTTGACAGATGCTTGAAAGAACTCATTTGTAGTGTGGATGCTCCCTGTTTTTGTTGACAGAAGGCCTTCTGTTGACAAAACTCTGTAATGTAGACCCAACCCTTTAAAATCTTTTGAAAATCCCAGCATTTAGTGACCTTTCTGCTTTTTTTTTTTCAGGGACATACAACAACCCAAGATAATAGCCTTTAAAAATATACTTGGTAATATTTAACGATGTCAGGACACACCAGTTCTCCTGCAAGAAAAGATTTATAAATTGAGTTCACATTGTTTATCTTAGCCCCAGCAGAACTGAATGAACTTTTCAGTAGAACTTTTAATATTTTGTCTTACATGAGCACTGGGAATGTCTGGAACAAGAAAACAAGTATTCTAGAAGAGTCGTATTTACTGCCTTTCCTTCCTGCTGATGAGTTTAAATTGTCCCATCACTTCACATCTCTCTGTTTTATTTTCTTGAGCATTACTATATTAATGTACTTGTATAAGGTTTTCCACTCTTACAAGGAGTTTAAAATTAAATAAAAGCTGTACTTTTTTGGGCTGTGATGCTACTTGCCATGATTTGATTCTATATGGCAGTTTTAAACACAGCTGTAATTCAATAGTTTTCAGTTGCTTGAAGTCTGTTGATTGGCTACAGTTAAAGTGGCATCATCAGTTTACAAAGATACATACCTCTGCTTTTTAGTCACCTTATTTTGTTATTCCTATTTGTTGTGCAAAGAGCATGAAAACCAGAAGTTACAGCAGGCTGAAAACAAACAATTTTGATTGTTACTCTGCACCCACATCCTTACAAATTACTACCCAAACTGCATAAAGTATCCTTAGTATACCTATCACATTCCCTATGTTTACTAAAACCATCCATTCAACCCAGTGAAACTTCACACCTACTAAGAGTAACGCTCAAGGAATTTCATTTACATGGTGCAAGTGAAGAACATTAGCTATCCTGTATATGTTATTGAAAAGTTACAGCCCTGTAATAAAATGTTTGACCTCCACTCTCCCATTGATATCTTTGCCAAAGCAAGTTTTCCAGTATGGTAGCAATTTATCTAACAACTTATCAAGCTATAATATGTGTGCATGAGATCAGGAAGGAGGGGCACTTTTATAGACGTGGATAACTCTGTTGCAATTTATACAACAGATAATAGTGGTAAGAAAATTCTACATAAGATTTGTTCTCTATACTATCATTTCTCTTGCAGGATTTTTCTAAACTGGGAGGTTACTTGTAATTGTATTTAGTAACTTCCTATGAACTATATTTTTGAAAAATGTTAATGTTCCATATGTTTTTGGATTCTTCTGGGGGTTTCCCCATAATATAGATCAGATACATCGTGGGCTTGTCTACACTAGCTCCCTATTTCGAAGGGAGCATGGTAAGTAAGATGTCAGGAGATTATTAATGCAGTGCTGCAGTGCATATTCAGCATTTCATTAATTCATTAAGCTAATTCTGCCCCACGGCAAAATTTTGTGTAAAGGGACTTCAAATTTGCCCAGACACTTTGAAGTACCGTCGAGTTAGCCGTGGCTACACACGAGCTGGCACTTTGAAGTTTAACACTTCGGCATTACCACAGGGGAGAATTAGCTTAATGAAGTGCTGCATATGCACCACAGAGCTTCATTAGTAATCTCTCGACATCTTACTTACCATCCTCCCTTCCAAGTAGGGAGCTCGTGTAGACAAGCCCAGTAAGTGTCAAAAGACATTTACATTTTGCAAGTTGCAAAACACTGTGCAATTAAGCGTTTTGTTCAGAATCAAACAAGAAACAAGAAAGATTTCAGAAAATTACATTTGTTTTTTAAATTTGTGTGTCTCAGCACAGAGAGACGACCATCAGCAGGGATTTGTACCTTACAGTGTAGAAATTTTGGGTACCAGATCTGCTCAGCGCAGGAAGGCAAGAGAATCAGTTATGGCTCCCAGATTGTCAAAGGGCCCCAGCCCGTCTGCTCTAATTTATGAGAGAAAGCTTTATCTACTGAGAGATCACACAGCAGCTGTAAAGTGGCAGGGCAGACTTAGGGTATGTCTATACTTATCGTGTGTTTGGCACTCTGCCATCAATCCGCTGGAGTTTCATTTTGCCACGTCTCCACACATGCGGCAAAATCAATCTCTCTGGGCTCGGTTGTAGACCCTGGTACTCCATGCATGGACGTCAGCATGAGCCTAAAAAGCCCCAGTCTACACCAGGGAGCAAAGTCAATCCTGATACATCGATTCTAGCTATGTTAATGGCTAAGGATCTAGGGATTTGTGCCCTCTTGCCCTGCTTGAGGTGCACATGAGTTGGGGCAGATTTATAAAGAATTTTCCTAATGAGTTCCTGTGGAATATGCAACATTGTTTTGAGCTATTACCTATATTTTTATGAAACAGTCCGGTTTTCTAGGCCTGATTCTTCACAGCATTCCACTTTGAACAGGGTGACCAGATGTCCTTTTCTTAAAGCAACAGTCTCATATGTAAGCTCTCTTGTATGTATTCCTATTCCTTTTTTAAAATATGCAAATAACCCTATATTTTCTGTTTCTTCCTCCCACTACTTCTGGTGGATCCTACTTCTGGCCAGATGCTTGCCTGTCAGCCAGCCATCCACCAGCGCTGAGTGGAGCAGTCCCGTGGCTGACAGTGGGGTAAGTGTGCAAGGCTCGTGAACAGGCAAAGCTGCAGCATGCAGGGCCAGCCACTCCCCCTGCTGGTTCATCAGTGCAGTCTCTGCTGTGCGCCAGCAGGCTCCTCCCCAACCCCCATTGCTGCGATGGCAGTGAGTGCAGGCAGGCGGTGGCTGGTTATGTGTCACCTCTGCTGTCCACCCATTGGTTCTTTACATGTTTCCCCTCTGACTGTCCTCTCCTTCCTGTGTCCACTCACCCACCCACATCTTGGTGGCTCTTCCCTATCTCCCCTGGTAGGGTGTATCCCACTCCCAGTGTTGTGTGGAGAATCAGCACTTGGTCGGATCATTCAGCTCAACAACATCTGTCTAGCAGTCTCCTTTCTCCCTCCCAACCCCCATTGCCCTGGTTGGCCTGGCACTCAGGGAAAGCTCAAGACCCTCTTGCCCAGGGCACTGGCCAGGAGGAGCCAAGCCCTGCATGTCCCCCAGCCCTACACAGCGCTGGCATGGCGAGCTTCTCTGCTCCTCAACTAAGCTCTGGCATGGCAGAGAGGAAACTATTTCCAACCTGTTTGTGCCTTAGCCCTGTAAGTCCCCAGGATTCTTTTCACTCTCCTCATGTGCTGCCCCATTGGGCCACCTCTCCATCTGGGTTCAGTGAAGCCACTGCAGATAGGTTCTTTGGGCCTTGGTGCTCAATGTGTCCTTAAGACTTAATTCTTTCCTGCCTGTCTTGTGGCTGGTTTATGAAGGTGGCCAGCAGCAACTTGGAGATATTAGCTTCCTTTCTACACTGTGTGAGCCAGAAAGGACAAGCTGCTTCTAGCCATAGGGGAATGGGTGCTAGGGTGGGAGAAAAGAGATGATCTCTGGAAAAACGTGCCAGGTCATCCCTATGCCCAACCCTCCTCTCTTTAGGTGGAAGTAGCTCCCATCTTGTCACTCCTACACAGTGCCAAAAGGCTGCTTGTCATGTTCTGGTGTGAACCTTGACAGAAATGTGGGGGGGGGGGTCTCCATGCTCCCCACATGTTACCTTGAGAAGATGTGGTGCCTGGCACCAGGAGAGGGGTGGAAAGCACTGGGCAGGGACGGTTCAGCCAGGTCAGTCAATTGCTCTAATCTTGTGTAAGGGAGCTGTATGGGATTGTGCGTGTGTCACATCCTCCTGAGCAAACCTTAAAGATAAAAGGTAAAAAAAAAAAAGACTTCAGCTATCCATCCTTTCATTTTAACAGGGGTTCAGTCAACTGGATGTGAATTTGAACATTTCTACTGCATAGTTCTGATTGATTGGCTTTGAACTTGCTTGAATATGAGCAGTTTTACCAGGGGTCCCATATTCAGCACAAGGAAATATAGTCACCCTAAGTTTGAGCATATGATTACATCTATTCAAAATTAGTGCAACATAGTAATATTGTTATTTGATAGCATTTAACACTTGATTTGCACAGTTAATAAAAGGTCAGATATTTGGCAGTGCAAAATCAAATCTTCTATGTTTATTAATGGAAATGCCAATTGAATAAGAGCTAAATCAGCTAGACTGTTACATAACACATTTGAATTTGACTGAAATTCATGATCTATTAGACTTACACTTTCATGAATAATTATTGGTACTGGTTCTCATACATCTGTACTACATATTTTCGGTCAGTCAAGAAATAATGACTAATACAGGCTGAACTTCTCTAATCTGAAACTCTCTTGTCCAGCAAACTCTATAATCAGGCAGTGAGCTGGATGGCCATTTATCATGGGTGTGGCCAACTTTCCCATGATCCCTTAAAGTTTGTTTAGAGCTACCAGTCCTGGCTCTCAGTATCCTGTGCTGTTATTTATCTGTAATGTACCCCTAAATGTCTTCTAAGAGCCCAGTAAGCAGTGGAAGTGTTAGTAATGTGGTACAAAATATTGGCAACTTGTTGTCCAGCCAATTCTCTTATCCAGCTCTGGTCAGGTCCCAAGGGTGCTGGATGAGAGAGGTTCAATCTGTACTTGTCTTTTTAAGGTGTTCTATTGTCTCCTTCAGCTCTGTAATTATATAAGCTATAACAAGACAATACTTTTTTGCTAGCTTTTTGACTAGATCATAGCTTATATTTTTTCTATTTCTTTTTGCAATTAACTCTAACTCTTCTGAGGAGGTATTTTAAAAACATTTCTTTTGTGAGCTTCCATAAGCAAAGTAAGCCATAAAGAATTAGCCGTTCTTTACACTTATATGGAGCATTTTATCTGGATAGCTAAACCAGTGGTGTATTTCTGCTTTTTTATGTGCCTGTTTTCATTGATTTTTGCACTTTGTGTCATGCTAGTATTAATGACCTTATGCTTCAGAAATTATTAAGCTGGGAAAACAAGACTATGAAGAAAAAGGAAATCAGATCCAGCAGACAATATTATAGGACAAATTATTTATACAACAATATTAAAGGCTGAATGTTTGCACCTATAAGATTTACAAGTATATCTATTTGCAGCTGGAATATGTAGTAAAAATGAGAAATTTTAAAGAGATTCCTGGATATATTGCAGCTGCACAGCATTTTCCCCATACCAGCTTAAATAAATGAAATCTAAATATTTAGGCCCAGACTCCATTCATCTAGTTCCCCAAATGCATCTCTCTTATCTATTCTTTTTCCCAGGTGGGCAGCCATGTTAGTCTGTAGCTTCACAAATAACAAGCAGTCCTGTGGCACCTTAGAGACTAACACATTTATTAGGGCACAAGCTTTCGTGGGTAAAACCCACTTCCTCAGAGTAGAATAGAGTAGAAAGTGGGAGACTACATATATATGCCCTTATGTATTACCTTGACATTCCTTCCCTTCCCCTTATTATCACAACACTTTTTAATTTCCTTTTGGCAAGCCAGGTATAATCTTTAGCAGGTAGCTGACTTGGTCATAAAACACTGACTCAGATTTTGTGAGTAATTAGCAAGTTGGGTAAATCAGCATAGGCAGGTGTGGTATATTTCAGTACCAGTGGAGTAAAGCAGTTAGCTGCTGTTTTAATCCTCACTCATTTCCAGTAATTAACAATATAACATTCTGGCTAGCTAATGCAATTAACATTGTCCCCTCCTTCACCCAGTCCTCTTCTTTTTTTTTTTTTAGGCAAATAATTATTCCCCCTTTTTGGACTCTTCATACAATTCCATCATTATTAAGCCTTTTGGGGAACAGTAATCAAAAAGTATACAAATATATATCATGTTAAAGGTGGTGATGGAAAACAATGTTTCCATTATTAAAGCAATTAATTATTGTGATTAAAGTATTCTCTGTTCCTTAAACCCAGTTCTGCCATGCAGAGCCAGCATACTGACATATTGTGGAATTATAATGCATATCTAATTAAAGGTGACCTGAAAAGGCAGGATGTTTAGCCTTCTATCACAGGACCAAGAAAATGTTAATCAAAAAGTACTTGCTTTCCACACACACCCTCCTTTTTTTTTATTTTGTGCTAATTTCAAATCCTCTCCCTGCATCAGTGAGCAGATGAGATCTTCAGCCAGCTTTCATCTTTTAGAAAAATGAGTAGTGCAGAAAGAACATTATCAAATGAGCTGTTGAAGAAGTCAGTGAATATGTCATTGAGTGTGACTGCTTCCAGAATGAATTTAGATTTATCTCTGTTATCTCCCCTCTCCCGACTCACTCTCCATAGTCTGTTTGCACTCAGTCCACATGTCAAGCAGGATGGCTCATAATGAATCATGAGGGACAGTTACTTGTAGTGCAATGACAGGTCCAATTGTGGTACAACTTGTTCTGGAATTAAGTTTGTTAGCATTATAAATTGTCTCATTTGACCAGAGGTTTAAACACCTAGAATCTTTTATGCATGCAATTTCTTACAGTATTTCATTTCCGTTAGGCAGCTGCTACTTTGCAGTATTCCACATATAAAATTGTTTCATCACATCAATAGTTGCACAAAACAACTGTGACAACAGGAAAGCTGTTTTCCTCCCCCCCCCCATCTTGGAAACAAGTATTATTCAAATCAACAGCTTCCAGAAAATGCATAATAGAAGACCATATTTAAATCTTATCTTTAAGCACAACTCCAAATGTTTCTAGTGGTGAAGGTCTTGGTACAAACATTTCATAGAGTCCTCTTCTGTTGCTAATGCACTAGTTCAGTGAGATAGGAGCATCCTAAGTAACAAACCAATGAACATTTTAATTTTTCTTTCCAAAGCAGTTAATTATGTTTTTTTTCCTAGATGGGGGCCAAAGCTGCTTTCATTATAAAAAAAAAAATTTCCTTTGATTGAGTGCAAATAGTCTGATTCTGTTGCAAGTGTTTTACCCAGGGGGAAAATAGGAAAGACTAATATTTTTCTTAATGGATCATGTAAGTGAATATAATATCATAAATTCAGCAGAATCAATGCACTTTTGATATATGCTGTAAAACCTCTGAAGTATTTGATGGGTCATGTGTTAGAGCATACCTGTGGAAGGAGTTGACTAGACTAATCCTGTTCAGCAAGCAGTGTAAGATCATCCCAATATATTTTACAGTTATATTTTCCAAAGTAGAAAACTGATCAATGCAGCAGTAATTAGATTTTTGATTATAGTGGGATTCATCAAGTCCTTCAGTGGGAAAATGAGAGGAAGTTTCTTTCTAGTCCCTCTTTTGTGGATTTCTTCCAAGCATTGCCAGCAACAGCTGGCCATTGTATGCATGTGTATGCTTCCTCTTTCATATACACACACTCTCTTCCTTCCTATTAGCCTGTAGAATCCTGAATGGCTTGGAATACACCTATCTGAAACATTATCGTACTCCTACTTCCTGTACCATACTACCATTGTTAGATTACAGTAGACTCTTAAGCTGTAGTTCCCCCTTATAAGTAAGAGGGGGTATATTGTCCTTACATCTAGAAGTTGCTTCCTCATCTTGGCTACTGGAACAATATAAACTGATGAATAGTCTCTTCCAAGATCTACTCCAGGTTCTATACAAGAAACAATATATGTAGGGCAGGAATGCTTAGTTCCAGACTATGCTAGATGTATCCAATAAATCTGCTTGTTCTTCATGTTAGTATTGAGCCTTAATATATAAACTATAGGCTCCCAGTAATTTATTCAGACATTATCTCATCAGCTAAAACACATACCTTCATCATTAGACCAGAATTTGCGATTCCTTTTTCTCAAATTTTGGAGTTCTATGACTTGACCTAAAGGACACACTCCATAATCTTTAGCATTAAAGTTTAAATCTCTGTGGGCCAAACATTATATCTATCACATGAAGAAGAATAGGTCTGACATATCTGGCTGATGTCTGAAGAACATACACAGGACTCATGTACACAAACCTTAGGGGAATGTGCAGCAGCTAGTGCAGGGTAGAGTTAGACAGCAGCTTGCTGTAAACTAAATGGTCATGTAGATGAGCCCTCCTGAGCAAGTTCACTACAAATAAGTATGAAACGTGGGACAAGAAGGAATGACAATAAGATGCAATATTTTTAATGTGCATGAATCAAGAGGTTGGGAATCTATAAAATATTGAATTAAAATTAGGTAAAGCAGAGCATTAAGAGTATGTAAAGTGGGCAATTTCCCTTTGTCTGTGACTGTCTTTGGACAGTCTTTAAATGGCATTATCTTTTTTGAAGAAATCAGTAAATTAAAATATTACACATTGTTCTCCACCATTATATCCTAAAACATCTGGTTCATGCAATACCACTCCAGTGTTGCATGATGAATCACTTGTAGCACTCAAACTACAATAAATACGTATAACATGGCCATGAGAAATCTATCTGTGTTCAAGTCCCATTATAAACTCAGGCAAAACAAAATGCCCTGAGTTTAATAAATCCATGGGTCTAAATCTGAGAGAGCTTGGACCCATTTGCATCAAAACCACAAAAAGTTTGTGTTTTTCTCTTGGCTTCAACATGAAACCAAGCTAAACTCAGCTATTTTGTTTGAGTTTTCCTTTAATAGTTGGGTTCAGAAATGAAGATATTTTGAAACATGGTTCATCACAACACTAAATATCAGTTTCTTGCAGCACATGTGCAATCGTTTTTAAAACAATTTTTAAAGCTATTGACTGCGGCTGGTTTAAGATTTTCTCCAACACCAAAATATCTCTCACTGGCAGCAAATAACCTTAGACATGAAGAATAACCCAACAGTCTGTGGTTCCTTTCTTTTCTTTTCATTTTGTTCATCTAAAGCAGGGGTAGGGAACCTAGAGCTCATGGCCAGATCCTGCTCCTGGCTTAATTGATTCTAGTATGTGGCAAGGCTTGACATTCTCCTCCACAGTGGGGTGAGCTGGTGCTTGAGCACGAGTGCTGCAGCAAGTCAATGAGTTTCAGGGGAAAGGGGGTTGGTTGGTTGGTTTTGTTTTTGCTTCTCACTTTTGTGTGGTCCCTGACTGATTTTTTTTGTGGATCAGTGGTCCCTGAATGAAGAAAGGTTCCCTCTGTCTGATCTAAAGCATTGTGATTGCAAATTTGTCCTGAAATTCTGAGCACCTCAAATTTTCATTTCTGTCTTGAGTTTCTGTTAGTCTTTTCTTCCTTATTTTTTTCTTCCATTCTTTACTGACATGCACATTATTTGGGGCTAGGTTTTCTAATGTATAAATCTGACAATCCTTGCTCAGGTTTTGAGTAGGCAAAAGTCCTGTTAACCACAGCTGCAGTTTTGAATGGTTATGCACTTCAGGATTTCTCCTCTCCTTTTATAAGACCTGAAACGACATCTTTATTGTAATTATAGTAGAAATAAATAAAGCCCATAGGTGATGAATTATCACAAACACAAATAACTCACAGAACTACAGTAAAGCATTTGAATGGATCAGAGGCACTTAAATAAGAATTAGATGTAGTGTATATGAGCCCTGGAGTCACCAGCAGTATTTTCATTGTGTCAGACACTGCTAAAATTAATTGTTTTGGAGGTCTCTTAGCTTTATAGTACAAATGAGCAATTTATACAAACATTTTTGCTTAAATTTAAGAGACACAGGATATGAAAATTTGACAATGAAAAATGGTAATGTTTTTGTTGCTTGTAAAATATCTGACTTGCATAATTATTGATATGACACAAAATAGATAATAAAGACATTTCCAAGGTAAGTTATATTCTTGTTCTAACATAAAATCCAGTTTTGTTAAATGTTACATGATTTTATTGCAGAACACAGTTGCATGATGCGGTAGGTCAAATTCCAGAGCAGAATTTTATGATTTGTCACATGCCTTATTGCATTATGGTGACTATTTTCCACATAATGGAGTTAAACAAAGAACACACTAAAACTGCTACCAACATCTGAAATTCAGGTTAAATCCATTAAATCCTTTAGTCCAAGTAACGTTTGATGCCACTAATGGTGCTATTGAAATCAATGGGGCCATTCACAATGTAGTGCAGTACTCAGGGTGAGAAAGACTATCAGAATCTGATCAGGCAATCGCCTATCTCTATCTACTATCCCTAGTTATGTTGAGAATTATCTCACTCATTGAGTATTTACTCTGAAATCAGGGTTGAAGGAATGCCAGCTGACCACCTCTGACCCCAGCCATGCAAAAACTTATGCATATGCTTAACTTCAAGCACACTGGTAATTCTTCTGAATACAGTTTGACTTCCAATACTTCAATTTAGTCGCATATGTAAGTCTTTTGCAAGATCAGGACCTTAATTGCTATTCAGTGTGAGTGAGAGTTACAGAATCAGGCCCTTTACAGGTACTGTAACAGAAAAACAATGGAGCAGATTCTGATTTCAGTTACATCATAAAAAGCCCAAATAACTCCAATTAAATCAGTGGAGATACTCCAGATTTATACCCCCATAACTGGAAATCAAAATCTGGCCCATTGTTTTAGCAGCGATAGATCCCGTCAATATCAGTTTATTGCAGAGAGGGCGAGAGAAAAGAAATAAGAGAGAAAACAAGGATTTCGTTAGCAATGCATTCTGTAGTATAAAAGATAAAAAGGAATATCCAATTAACACACCACTGTAATTGCTTGCAGACATTCTTTTTATTTAAAGATGAAATAGCTAAGAGTTCTCATCAAAACTAGGGTCACAGCCTACATATTAAATGAAAGAAATTGATTGGGCTTTATTACACCCTGACTACTGCAAATGTGCCTCAATCACTGATTGCTATAAATTTATTCTTATAAACTACTAATTGCCCAAGTCATAATGGTAACAATGGTATAATGAAATTATCTTGATCAAGCTGATGCGCAAATTTTGCTTGACAACATGAGCAGTGTGAGAAAAAAGGAAAGAAGACATGCATACAAATACATAATGTTTCATTAAAATTAAAACCAGTGTTAAACCAACTGTTCTCTGAAGTATACAAAGTTCTGTATTAAAAGAGTTTCCTTTAGAAAAAATCATTTAAGAAGACAGGCATTTACATTTATAATAAAATGATGTTGCATTTTTTATTTGTCTTGAAAATTAATGACTTACTTAATCACATTTGATCAAAGGAGATAAGTTGACGTAGTCATGTGTTTCTGATTGCATTAAGCCTGATTTGGAGTGGCATGATGGATATTTAATAGTCTTCCTGTCCCTCTATATCTTGTCACCATTTTTTGATATGCATGGATACTGTAAAGTACCTTGCAGCACACAACTGTACTTTTAACGGCACAGTACCTCACAAAGTTTAGGGGGAAAAAAAAAAGAAAAGAAAATGTCTGTTGGAACTCAAGTGGCTGAGTTGTTAGAAGAAATGAAATCACCAATTAAAATATTTTTGTTTAAGGAGAACAAATCTGGGTTCCTTTCTACACAATGTGAATTACTTTTATCTTCTTAATCATATTCCACTTTTAACAGAAAAGTTTATGTGCCTGCAATAACACCTTTATTACAGGTTTCATGCATTAGGCAAAGGGGGCATGTGTTAACGGAAGATGGTGAGTTGCTTGTCTGACATATGGGAAGTTTCTGCGAGCTAGAGCTTCGAGAGTCTGCAGGATCTGGGGAGATGGTACTATTTTGTAGAGCTAATACCGATATCTGTAATAATGGTGTCATTGAAATCAGGTAAAGGCAGAACACCTATGAGATGTTACTTTTGAATGATACAATTTGTGGATCCAACTGTTTAAAAAGTATTCTCCTTGCTGGAATTTTTACTGAAATTCTCTTTTTTCACTCTTTCTTACAAAAAGAAATATGAGAACTGTGGTCTTTCATTCATAGGTGACTGGTTTTTTTCTCTTCTGAAGGCACAGGCTAGATTCTATGCTGTGGTATAACTACTTTTCATTGTACTGCTGACAGAAAGTGACTGTAAAGCTGGTAGTCAGCCCTGTGAACTTTTGCTTTAGTGCATGGAATCCTTTCATGGCATAGAAATGATGGACACCCTGGCTGCTGACTCTTAAGCTAGAAAACAGAAACAATGACAAGAGCTTAATAACGTGTATCAGATTCTTGACTACTATTTTGGCTCCTTGGGCCATTCACTGCAGGCATAATTCACAGCTTTCCTTAGAAAACTGACATAGAGATAGCCAAGATTTTCTAGGCTATTTGATTATTCTGATTTGATACTCCTTGTCTAATATTAGAATTTTATTGGGGACGATGCTTGTGACATTTGTGTATGCTTGTAGAAGTTTCTCTGCCATAGTTAAACTAGTACAGACAAGTAGGGTGAAATCCTGAGTCAGCTGATGTGATTGACAAAAATCCCATTGATTTCAATGTGTCCAGGATTTCACATATATTTAAGAAGTCTAAATATGCAATGCTTTTGTTGGTACTGCCATAAAATATACATCTTTTATGGTAATTTGTGGACTCATTAAATAATTTTTCAACAAGGTATATATGATCTCTTAGGATGATTAAAATATTGTGCTTCAGGGATTTTGGTTGGACAGCACTAAGCCATTTGCATTACTACTGATTCTACTATACATATTCTGTGGTGAAGCTCGACAAATTTTTTCCATCATGTGGCACATCCACCAAAATGTGCAGTTTCTCAGAGAATTTGTTTAAAACACTTTTGATAGTTTAAAAATGAAACATTTTGACCTTTTGTTGCAAAATGATGTTTCATATAAAAATTACATAGATCTGATTTTTAAAAAATGCAAATAATAAACCCCTTCCAAAACATAATGAAAAATGAATTAATTTTCGATACAACAAAGCATTTTGTTCAACCTGAAAATATATTTTTTGTTTACGTTTTGGTGAGTAAAAAAAATATATTTTCAGTTTCAAACTAAATAATTTTATTTCTTGATTTTTTCATTTGGCCACTGCACTGGAAAATCAATTATTTGCTTATTATTTCTTAAAAATTGATTATTTGTTTGGAAATGTGTTTGCATTTGTCGAGGCTCTCTGTGTTGCTCCTGTAAAGATACATCTGCACACAGGTAAGGACCACACTATTGGTTAAAATGGATATTGATAGTTACGCACAGTTATGTCTTCCTGCCTCTCTTATATTGTTGCCCTTCAGACTTGTCCTACCAGTCCTTCTTTGTTGGCTCTGGACAAATTAAGTTAACATAAGGTCTCCTTATGCCATTGAATGCCTTGCTTTGAACTATCTAAAACAAAATACTTCATATTTGGAGTGAGATTTGCATTCTGCCCCCTTTCCCCTCTGCCTCTGAGGTTCTCCCCCGCAGGCTGTTGAGACTCTCAGTACATCATGGGTTCCAGTCTCTATGCTATGGGCAGTCTATTTCTATTGCTTTTACCCCACCCAGTCCTTTCAAGCATACTTGTAAAAAGCTTCTTAATGCATATTTATTGTGAAGAGAGACTTTGGAACACTTGTACAAGAAACATTGCTTCTGCAAAGGAACTGTAACCTTTGCGCTGCATTTATTAACCCAGACATTGGGATCAGGACCAAATATATCACTAGCCGCACGGGGAGGCTCCTGTCAGAAGACATGAAGCAGTGTGAGGCACTCTAGAGGCCCGTAAAGATCTAAACTACTACAAACCATATATTTTCTGCTGACATCCATTTGGAGGCACAAAGAGAGTTTAAAAAAGGCTCTAGAGGAGATCCTGGCAATTATAGACCGATAAGTTTAACATCAGTACCAGGTAAATTAGTAGAAACACTAGTAAAGAGTAAAATTGCAAGGCACATAGAAGAGCACGAATTGTTGGGCAAAAGTCAGCATGGTTTCTGCAGAGGGAAGTCGTGTCTGTCTAATCTATTAGAATTCTTTGAAGGGGTTAATAAACATGCGGACAAGGGGCACCCAGTGGACATAATATACCTAGATTTCCAGAAAGCCTTTGACACGGTCCCACACCAAAGGCTTTTATGTAAATTAGGTGGTCATGGGATAGGAGGAAAGGTCCTTTCATGGATCGGGAATTGGTTAAAAGACAGAAAACAAAGGGTTGGAATAAATGGTAAATTTTCACAATGGAGGGGGGTAACTAGTGGTGTTCCCCAGGGCTCAGTCCTGGGACCGATCCTGTTCAACTTGTTCATCAATGATCTAGAAAATGAGGTAAGCAGTGAGGTGGCAAAGTTTGCAGATGACACCAAGTTGTTCAGGACAGTCAAAAGCAAAAGGGATTGTGAAGAACTACAAAAAGATCTCGGCAAACTGAGTGATTGGGCAGCAAAATGGCAAATGAAATTTAATGTGGGTAAGTGTAAGGTAATGCATGTTGGAAAAAATAACCCAAATTACACGTACTACATGATGGGGTCAAATTTAGCTACGACAGATCAGGAAAGGGATCTTGGAGTTATAGTGGATAGTTCTCTGAAGACATCCACGCAGTGTGCAGCGGCAGTTAGTAAGGCAAATAGGATGTTAGGAATTATTAAAAAAGGGATCGATAATAAGACAAAAGATATCATACTTCCCCTATATAAAACTATGGTACGCCCACATCTCGAGTACTGCGTGCAGATGTGGTCTCCTCACCTCAAAAAAGATATATTGGCATTAGAAAAGGTTCAGAAAAGGGCGACTAAGATGATTAGGGGCTTGGAAAGGGTCCCATATGGGGAGAGGCTAGAGAGACTGGGACTTTTCAGTTTGGAAAAAAGGCGATTGAGGGGCGATATGATAGAGGTATATAAAATCATGAATGGTGTGGAGAAAGTGAATATAGAAAAATTATTTACCTTTTCCCATAATACAAGAACTAGGGGACACCAAATGAAATTGATGGGTAGTAGGTTCAAAACTAATAAAAGGAAATTTTTCTTCACACAGCGCACAGTCAACCTGTGGAACTCCTTGCCCGAGGAGGCTGTGAAGGCCAGGACTCTATTAGGGTTTAAAAAAGAGCTTGATAAATTTTTGCAGGTCAGGTCCATAAATGGCTATTAGCCAGGGATAAAGTATGGTGCCCTAGCCTTCATAACAAGGGCAGGAGATGGATGGCAGGAGATAAATCACTTGTCTTCTGTTCTCCTTCTCTGGGGCACCTGGCATTGGCCACCGTCGGCAGATGGGATGCTGGGCTTGATGGACCTTTGGTCTGACCCAGTATGGCCATTCTTATGTTCTTATGTTCTTATGTTCTAATAATAATACAATGGAACTATATCTAAAACACTGCATGTATTATCAATATTAATCTACCTTTCTTGCACTTCAGAGGACAGAAGAGTTTGGAGCTGGTTTTCATTTCAAAATGGACTGTTCTTATCAAGCTTTCCCTCTGCCCTGCCTGGCACATCCATCTATCTACCTTTCTCCATCTCTCTATCTATTATGAAATGACAATCCTAACTTATTTTAAACTCTCCAAAGGTATATTCTTAAATTTTAATGTTGGAAAAGCTTCATGATGACTAGTACTTGGGCTTAATGTAGTATGACTTTTGACAGCTGCTGCTGTAAGAAAAGCAAAGGATGACTGCATTAATGTCAGTTTCTGTCAGATTCTGGTTGCCAAACTGTTTCAGCAGTGATGACAGTGAACCAAACTACAGTGACAAAGGAAGCCAAAGCTGTGATTTTAAAAAAGGAAGAGTGGACGTTTTCACTTAATTTTTTATGCTTCCTGAAGTTGCTTATTCTGTTTTACATCGAGACTTCATTGTGATAAGTGGTCTTTCCTCCCAGCCTTTTAAATATTTGCACAATGGGGTTTCTACCTGTTCTTGAGGTTCCCAAAAGAAGCACAAATGCTATCAAACATAGGGTTATTCAGGTTATATTAATAGTAGAACACATGTATTTGTGGCAAGCGCTGTGTAGGGGAAGTTAGTCTCTAATGTCTGACTTCAGGTACATTGAAATCACTACAATTGCACCTTTCTGTAAGGAGAGGCAATAAAACTATAAACTCACTTTTTCAGCCAAAGGAAGGAAAGAACTAGATATTATAGTAAAGGAATTATCCCCCGAAGAAGCACAATTTGTTAATCTCTTTCAAATGAAAATCTATCTATTGCTTTAACTAAAGGTTGTTCCATGACTCAATTTATACACTGAAGAGAAAGGCAGTATACTCCATTCAGGTTATAGGTAAGTCTGCAGTCAGTTATTTGCTGCAAACACCATTTAAGAATGGGATATTTGCCATTCCTTATTTAACATATTGGAATATTTCTAGGACTTCTGAATCAAATCGGAAGGAATGCTACAGTGAATATCATAGTGCTGCAGTGGTTCCCTCTTTATCACAGCAACATCTAATCCATATGGAGCGACTCAAAATATTTTCATGTCTGGAGCCCAACTCCACATAACACTATTAAGTTTTGCATGTATGGGGCAGTTTTTATCTGAGGAACTGAAATTCCTTCATAAAAATGTTACAGAACTACCAGAATCTCCTGTAATGATGTCATAATCATTTTATACATGGGTAAACTAAGTCACAGACAGAGAATAGGTGATTTGCCTAGCAAGTCAATAGTAGAGGTAGAAAGAGAACAAAAATGTTCTCTCAGTCTACCGCTATAATTACTGTTCCCCATTTCCTTCATGCCCCTGGTATGCCATTACTTTAATACTGATTTGGCAGAAAGAGAATGTGGCTACCTATACTTTATTTTCAAGAGTTGCATTGTTGGATTAAGCCCACAACTGTGTTAGATATTACCCAATTGTCCTTTAAAATCCAGATGTACCAATCAGGCATGTCCAGTTCTATGATTAACTGACACATGCCTGGTTGGCTTTGAGAGCTGCAGCAGGGGATGTTGTGATTGTTGTCAGAACTACATTTAAGTCTCAGCTTCCAAAACCAAAGGAATGTTTAAACATTTATATCAACAACAATTTTTTGTATCTTCGGAGTAATGATTTTCTCAACCTTTGCATAGGGGAGTTAACAGAAAAATTTGCTGCAAGTTTGGCTCATTTTGAAGTTTAGAAGTGTCTGTATGCCAAAAAAGGAGGCATTTTTCTTTCTTGTTCTGCTGTGTGTACCAATGAAATAGCACCAAATGTCCAAATAGAACTACATTCTTTCTGGAAAGTGAATCTTCTTTTTTTTTAAAGTAAAGGCAATAAATTAAAAATAAATAAAATTAATACATTTTTACACATGGTATAATTAGTCAGTGGAAATCATTGACATGATAATTCATTGAGAAATTGAGGAAGGATCAGTTGTTATATATATAATAGGACTATCCACAAATATATTCAGTAGAAACAATGAACAATGTGTTAGCCCAGTTGATAATGTACAGAAGATAGGAAGAAATGTCCACTATGGTCAAATTATTCAAAAATAGTTCCCTCTTTTTTTTTGGTTGGTTGGTTGGTTTGTGGGGTTTTTTGTTTTGTTGGGGGTTGCTTTTGTTTTGTTTTTTTGTTTTTTGCACCTTCGTTAAAGCATCTGGTTCTGGTCACTTTCAGAGACAGGATACTAGATACAGCAAATATGATTACTGGTCTGCCCCAGTGTGACCATCGCTTATTCAAATGGAATCATATTAGAGTGAATTATTGGCTGTTTGATGTAGTTTTTTCAGATTAAATTAAAAAATAAAGTAATTTATTTAACAAACATTTTAGGTAGTTGCAGTATGTTTTTTGTAAAAAGAAGCAGGTACTTAGCTAACTCCCCACTTTTCTTCCCTCCAGCTAATCCCATGGCTGAGGCTACCGAGGTGCCAGTACCCAGTACCAGCAAGTACTGACACAAAAAAAGCACTGGGTACTTGGAATTATTTTTAAA
The DNA here is from genome assembly GCF_033958435.1 of Carettochelys insculpta. Classification (NCBI taxonomy): domain Eukaryota; kingdom Metazoa; phylum Chordata; order Testudines; family Carettochelyidae; genus Carettochelys; species Carettochelys insculpta. Next base: position 104,173,026 of record NC_134142.1, read on the forward strand.
AATATGGGTTTTGGGCCATGTCCAGGTCATATGTGGATCCAGCTGCACTTTGTAGAAACCGTGCATGTGACGTCTAAAGCCAGGAGATGACCTTGTTGTTGTTGTTTTAAGATAATTTATTGCAAAAGGTGAATATTTAGCTCACTCTCCTTTAATGTTTACTACTTCTGTTAATACTGTTTAGAAGAGGAGAGGTTCTGGAGTGGTTCTCCTATCCCTAATAAATAAGGTTGGGTTCCCTTTCATGAGAAAAACATGCACATGATGGTTTTTGGTTTGGTTTGGTTTGGTTTTTTTTTAAACTAAATTTCCTTGGAAAACACTATTAATCTTAAATTATAGCCCCCATTTCTGTCCTCATGCCACTCAGAAGAAACTTTAGATTGGGTTTAGAGACTGCAAGCCCAAAGTTTGTTGTAAATGTTTAAAAAGTTACAGAGGTCTGTGCACTTATGGGATTCCCTGAGTAGTCTCCTTGTGCAAATGATTCTTAAAATGCACCAAGCGCTGTCTTTTAAAAGTGATGCTGTGCCTTGTGAGTTATTACTTGTGCAAGTGGGAATCGTAGCATAAATGCCATGGAAAGGAGAAAGTTAATGCAATGATGTGGAGTTTCATAAAAAAAATAGGGCTGAAACTACTTTCACAGAGGTGGAACATGAGGGCCTTTGTGTAAGGTAAGGCAGTCTACCAGCATTTTCTATCCCAGCCTCCAATACAATTTTTACAAGGGGGATTTTGGAAGCATTGGTTGGGGATGCAGAGCCCAAGGCCCCATCTTCTCTTCCCTGGGAATATTTGTTGTGCACCCAAAGATAATCAATGGTTTGAAGGGAGTTTTAAAGTCTTCGTCTCACTCTAAGGCAATGTCTATGCTAGAGAGTTTTGTCAACAAAACTGATGTTTTGTCGACAAAACTTGTGGAGCGTACACATTACAAATACATTCTGTTGATAGTAAATCAATAGAATGCAGCATTTCTATCTGCAGTATTCTACTGTTTCCCCATAAGGCAGAAGCCTTTCTTGACAGAATCTACTGACAGAAAAACTAGTGTGGATGCTCCGGAGAGACCTCTGTCAACAGACAGGGCTTCTGGGACACCAAGCAGCCTTGTTTTCTGAGCTTCCAGTTGTCCATTCAAGAGCAACCAAGTAGTCTGGCCACTGTCTGTCAACAGAATGGATCAACAAAGCAGTCTGCTTTTGTGTATAGCTGCAATCTGTTGACAGAAGTTTTGTCAGAAGATATCGTCCAACAGTAATTTCTGTTGACAGATCACCGTAGCGTAGATGTAGCCTAAGTCTACACATTAGAGTGGGCTCATAGGTATACAGTAAATAAAAGAACACTTTTTAAGAAGTTCCTTGGAGAGGAGAATCTGCAGCGAGGAGACTCTTGTGGTTTAGATACAAAGCAGACAACCAACACATCTGGGTTGCAATCTTACCTTCACCTCAGTGTTCCTGTATGACCTTGAGCAAATCAGGTAAATTTGGTTTGGGTCTGCATCATAGAGCTATCATGAGGCTTTATTAGTTGTTCATTAACTGCTTAAGATACTCCATTGGATGGTGTCCCCTAGAAGTGCAAAAGCTACCCATACCTATTAGCTGTGTCTACATGTGCACAAAAATTTGAAAGAAGTGGCCCTTTCTCGAAAGAGCAGGAGGAGCGTCCACACGTGTAAACCCGTCTTTCAAAAGAAAATCGAAAGAACGGGGCGCAGACTTCGAAAGCCGAACCCTGATCCCATATCAGGAAGATCGCTCCCTTTTGAAATACTAAATTGAAAGAGTACATATGTAGATGCTTCACAGTCTGCTCTTTCGAAATACGGGTCCATCATGGTGCCAGTCAGCTGGAGCATGGGGCCACTCCAGCTGGCAGCAGCGGGGCTCTATGGTCCCTGCGTACTCCTGCCTTAAAGCTGCACACACACAGAGGAAACCCATGGCAGGAAGCTGAGAGCATGCTAGGAGCAGCCTCCCCACGTGCTCCAGCTGCATGCTCCAGCGCCACAGCATGGCAAGCAGCCAGCCCCGCCGCAAGCCCCATGGCCCCCCTGAGCCCCTGCAGGGCTCCTGGGGGAGGAAAAAAAATGGGCCCCCTCCTGGGTGGAGTGGGAGCTGCGGGACCTCCTCGGCCTGTGAAAGGATGAGGAGGTCCTGGACCACATAGGGGTCAAGCAGCACAACGCCACTGCCTTTGGCCACCTGGCACAGGGCCTCCAGACCAGGGGCCACCTGGAGCATACCGCAGAGCAGGTACACTCCAAAGTCAAAGAGCTGCACCAGGGCTATACCTGGGCCAGGGACCAAGCTGGACACTCTGGAGTAGCTCCAGTGATGTGCCCCTTCTACAGGGAGCTCCAGGGCATCCTGGGGCCCCAGGAGAGCTCCCCACCCCCAGCATTCCTGGACACCTCCAGCAAGGAGCTGCACTCAGAGGAGGAGGAGCAGCCTGGACCGGGGACCCAGGAAGGCGAGGGGACCACAGAGTGGTCGAGTGAGGAGGGGGACCTCACCATTATAATCCCCTTCCACTCCTCCAGCCGGGTGACCGGGAACCGGACATCCCCAGACGTCACTGAGGGACCCTCTGCTACGTACAGGGAGGGGTGCACACCTACTGCACAGGGTGAGGGTGATGCAATGGCTAGTCGCCTGCACACGGGACTGGTTGTCCCTGGCCACACACAGGCCACTCCTCACATGGGATGCGGCACCCCACGGTGGCACACCAGCGATGCCCAGCACCCGCCCTCAGTGGACAGCACCACAAGCCACACAGGGGTGGCAGACGGTCAGTGCCAGACAGCGCCTGGGGCCTGCACGCCACAGGCCGGGAAGGCCCACCTGCAGGAGAGACTCCTGGATGCACCCCAGGCTGGGAGACCCAGCCTGTGGGGAGTGGGTCGGTGCCCCCTGGGGAGTCAGTGTCCTTTGGGAGGGCAGAGGCCCCATGGGGTGGTCCTCAGGTGGGTGGGCCACAGCCCGGTCCCCTCCATCCGGGGCACGTTACTGACATGTTCTCCTCCTCTCCACACAGCTGCACCATCCGTGGACCGGGAGACCCCTGTGCCATCCCTCATCCCCGAGAGCCTGTCTGCAGCCCTCAGAGGTGTCCGGATGCAACCCCAGGCAGCGCGCCATCAGGGCTGTGGCTGGAGAGCCCCCCTCCAGGCTAGGGAGCACCCAGCCAGCCAGTGCCAGGCAGAGGTGGCCAAGCAACACCTGCGGCTCGCCTAGGCTGACGTGGAGTGGAGGAGGGCAGCCTGGAATAGGCTGCTGTCTACCTTGGAGACTATTGGCCACACCGTCTGGGACCGTATGGCCACTGTTTCCCGCCTTCTGGCCCTCCTGGCAGCTCCCCTGCTGGTCCTGCCCCCCTGCCCCCACTCCCACCCCCACTGAGCCTGCACTCTCCGCCCCCACCAGGCCCACTCGCCAGCAATACCTGCTGGTGCTACCCGCACCCTCTCCTCCTTGCCAGGGACCCTGCACCCAGGGAGGCAGGGGCTCCAGGGGTCAACGGGGCTCGCAGCCCACCACCCCTGCCCTGGAATGAGTGCCTTGCCCCCCTCCAAGTTAGCTGCCCCCCTGTACATAGTTACCAACAAAAATAGTTAGATAAATGTTTCTTTATTGTTCACCACTCCATGCTGTGCTCCTCAGGGGGATGGGGGGTGGTGGATGTGTGGGTGCAGTGCTGGTGGGGGTGGCGGGGAGGGGGGGTGGCGGATGTGCTTGGGATGTGGGTGTGCATGCGGGTCAGATGTGGCCGTCGGTAAAGGCCTGCCTGAGAGCCTCCCAGATGCGGTGGCTGTCCTGGTGGGCCTGGCAGATGGGGGCAGTGCCCGGCTGCTCATAGATGGCCCCGGCTAGAGGCTCCCCCCACCAGGGACATAGGCATCCCCCTTTCCCTCCATGATGTTGTGGAGGACACAACAGGCACCCACCACCTGGGGCATGTTGAGGACCCCGACCTCCAGCCACGTGAGGAGGCACCTCCACTGCCCCTTTAGGTGCCTGAAGGCCCGCTCCACCACATTGCAGGCACGATTGAGGCACTCATTGAATGCCTCCCGGGTGGGGTTGAGGTGTTCTGTGTACAGCCTCATGAGCCACGGCTGCAGTGGGTCTTCTGCCACCGGGATCTCCCACTGGGGGACGAAGGCGCTGGCCCCCATGTGCTGGCAGAGGCCAGAGTTCTGGAAGACCCAGGCATCATGGGTGCGGCCGGCCCTGCCCACATAGAGGTCAGTGAACTGGCCCCTCGCATCCACCAGGGCCTGGAGCACCACCAAATGGTAACCCTTTTGGTTGATGTACTGGCTGGCTCTGTGTGGTGGGGTGCAGATGGGGATGTGTTGTCCAGATCCCCCAGGCGGATGGCCCTATGGAGCAGCATCACATTGATGGCCCTAATGACCTGCGGGGGGGGAAGGGGACAGTGCTCTAGTGTGTGTGTGGTGGCTGTCTCCACCTGCCTTGGGCCCATTCTGTCCCCCTGCCCCCCATCCATCCAGACCCTGCCCCATCTGGCCCCTTGCAGTGGAGGGTTCCCCTTGCCCCAGCCCACCTCATCTGGCCCCACCTTACCTCCATAAGTACAGCCCCAATGGTGGCCTTGCCCACCCTGAACTGCTGTCCCACAGAGTGGTAGGAGTCCAGGGTGGCCAGCTTCCAGATGGCAATCGCAGCCTGTTTCTCCAGGGTGAGGGCTGGCTGCATGCAGGTGTCCTGGTGCCGGAGTGCAGGGGTGAGCCAGTGGCAGATTTCACTGAAGGTCTGCCTTGACATGTGGAAGTTCCACAGCCACCTTTCCTCACCCTACTCCCCTAGCACCATGCACTCCCACCAGTCGGTGCTGCTGGGGTGGGTCCAGAGGCATCGGGGTGCCCGGCAGTGCCCCGGCGGGGGGAGCCCTGCGGCCCTGGGGGGACCGCCCAGCCACCCAATGAGATTGGGTGCAGCTGTGGTGATGGTGCGCAGCACTGCCAGCAGGGAATCCATGATGAGGGCATCCTCCTGCAGAAGCTGTCATTGGGCCTCTGTGGTGGGCATGAGTGGGCTCTGCTGGGTGGAAAAGGCTGGGCAGCACTTGGCTTGTGTGGAGGGGAAGGCAAAGGGAGGAGCCCCGGAAGGGCTTGTCAGCCATGGGACCCTGTCCGTGGCATTTCCCACCTCCCTTCTTTTGAAAGAGGGCTTGGAGCCATGTGGGTGCTCTCTTTCGAAAGACCTCGAAGGCACTTCAAAAGAGTGCCGATCTGAAAAATGGCGGCGGGTGCTCCCTTTCAACGGCCGCTATTTCGACTGCTGAACTTCGATTTTCATCCTTTTAAAAGGGCACTCGTGTAGACACAGCTATTGTTTCAGAAGTCATAATTTTTAAGGTAAGCATTGTCAACTGTCAGAACACTGTTCTCTAGTGTAAAATAGGCACATAATGTCCTCAAACAACAGCATGCTGAAAGGTCATCTAGTAATTAACTCTTGGACACATTTCATTGACATTAGAAGGGTAGTTCTGAATTGTTTTGTGATGCAGAACAAATGCCTCATTAATCAGAAACATATCAACTCAAGATTGAATACTAATAAAATCATAGAGTAATGACTCAATATCACTGGGCACACAACTTACTACAAGCATTCAGTCTTTGTTTAAGTTCTCAGTAGAAGTAGGTAGACCTTTACATGCTTATGAAGAATGTAAAAAAGCAAAACAAATAACCCCCTGCAAAAAAATTAACTCCTAAAACAAACCAATGATTAGCATCAGAACATTCGGGGAAGAAACTATCCATAAAGGCACAAAGAGGAGGAAACTGTGATTATTTTACGAAACTTAATGCTTTCCGTTCCCATGATTGTGCACTTTAATTTGTTCCTATATAGAAAGAACAATAAAGAAGCAAGCCAAACAGACTTAGCTGACCCCCAGTCTTCTGCATTTCTTCTGATAGCACAGCCATCACATTGGTAGCTGGGGAGAAAGGAGAAAGGACTGAGATGTAGGCAGCTCCTTGGTTCCTCATTCTACTTAAGTGGGTTTTTGAGAAATTATTTGAAGAGATCAGCATTTTGGTAACAGAGATGTTATGCTGTGTTTACATGAGGAAGAGGAGGAAGAAATAAAAAGTAGTATCTCTGCTACTGTTTAGAATCAGTAACAAAATAATGGCACAATTAAAAAGATACATGAAGTATTTAGTGAATACATTTATTTCCATGCAGTCTTGAGTCAGTTACAGAAAACTGTGCTGCAGGTATGATCTTAAAGCTGCTGGAAAACATTTGTGTGTTTAAGTAAACTTAGTGAAGGCAATCAGAAGGCATGCACTGAGAAGCAATATGTTTGACGTGTGTCCATAATGTCTATGAAAGGCTGATTAACATTTTTTCATACAGATTGAGGTTCCATCAACTAGCTTCCAGGATCATGAGTTGACATATAATCTAGCAAGCATGGCAGCACTTAGAATGCTTGCTCCATTTGGAATCTCTATCAGCTTGAGATAAATTTCCCTTACTTAAAATAGGGAATACCATTGCTGCTGGTCACATTTTTCTAAATGAAAAAGTTTTTAAGTGTGACCATGGTAATTGAAGTGTAACCTCTTCATTGTAAGGTGGGGTTAATTTTTTGAAATAATGCACTTATATCATAGTAGGTGTATTAATGGTAAAATTGGATATTGTAAAAAATTAGTTTATTGATGTATGCAGTAGTCCATTGGAAATAATCAGTTCTTGTAACTCTAGCTAATTGTTAGGGTGTTTCAGTGCAGTAAGGACTAGATGGATACTGTTGGTTTCTGTTCTGTAACCTTGGAAAAGTCCCGATAGTGCTTTCTGCTTCCGTTTCTCCCTCACTGAAATGAGGATGGTATTTTCTTTCCTTAAGGCATCCTGATATACATGGATGGGAACTGGTATATTGGAGGAAGTATTCTTCTTCGAGGAGTGTCTCTGTGGCAGCTCCATCTAGGTATTATGGCACTGATGCACCCCCTGGTCAGAGATTTACGGTAGAAGTTCCCTTGGCAGGCTCGAAGAGCAGTTACTGCACAAGATGAGTAAACTCTTTTATTTATTAAAAATGAAATGCCTTATAAGGCAGAACTCAGTCAGGCACCAATACTAGAATGACAGAAAAGAGCATGAGGACAAAGCAATAAGAAGAATGGTCATTAAGGAATGTGGCCCAGATCATTACAAATCACATTACTTTATTTTTTGTGTCATTACAGGGGCATTCTGATAATTTTCTGTCTATAGTCATTTGACGCCCATCACTGTTAGATAAACCAGTCAGTTGTATATCTGAACTGACATGCCAGGAACTTTATATGAGTGTTTTCACGATGATCCCTATCCTTTCATGGAACAGAATGAAATTGCTATTACTATCATAATCTTTACATTTTCTATCTCAAAAACAGTAGCAGAAACAACTTGCATTGATTTGTGTGCACACGTGTACACTTACTACCTGCTTCAACTATACAAATGTCCCACCTAATATTTCTTGTCACCTGAGTGTAAAGGATTTAGAAAACAAAATATTGTATGCAGCTGTTAGCTATGGGTTTGCATTTTTTACAAAAAGAAAAACTTAAATGTATATTAAAATCTATTTGACTTGGAAGAAAATATATTGCAAATAAAGTGCAAATGGATTTCTCTGCAAATCTTCTCTGTGATGTACAGGCCAACTCCATAATAGTAATAATAGTTGGTTGGAAGTATAGTCAAACCAAACTCCTAGGATTTGGATTAGTTTATGAAAAAAAAATCTTAAATGAAAAAAAAGTTGCTGGAATCAAATAGATTATTTTTCAAAACAAAATAAAGTCAGGGAGGATATTTTTCAGTCTTCAAAGTCTGTTTTAAATAGAACTGCGTGACATTCATTTTGTGCCTCAACCACCCACTTAAAATGAGCCAAGAAATCCAGGTTTGAAGTGTGTGTAAACATGACTCCAGGCTTGCAAAATTCCATGTGTGGAGGTTGTTCATTCTAGAAATACAGCAAACCTTCTTCCAACACAACTGGCTTCCACTACTTTTGTTCCTTTCTTTCTAAGCAAATGTTGGACCACCCTGAAGACATCAAATGTAAGGAAGAGTCTGGGGGATATGTGTGATGACTCTGGAGAGGGTCATCTGTGGAGCTGAGCAAAGGCTAGTTGTAAGAGGAATCTCATATGACATTGAAGGAGATCCTCAGGCGTTCTGATTTTGAAACTCTAGTATCAAAATGAAGGTGCAGTGGTTCATGCAATAAAAGTGCAGTGTTCAGATCTAACTAAGCAGAACTTGCACAACCCTCATTTTACAGCAGCTGATTCAGTTTAAGCATTTTGACTAAATACATATCACCCCATCCTATAGGTGGGGTAATATGCACTGAGCTATCACTTAGATGTTTCAGAGAGGTAGCCGTGTTTGTCTGTGTCAGCAAAAATAGTGAGGCGTCTGGTGGCACCTTAAGACTAACACATTTATGAAGGCATAAGTCTTTGTGCACTGCACATCACCTCATCGGATGCATAAATGTTGAGTCTTCAGTTGTTTCACTGCTTCCCTGACTGCAGTGGTGCAAAGAGTGGATTCAGCTACCCGAGGGAAGTTGTTCCCTTCCTAATCACCAAGGCTGTGGCTACACTAGCCCCCACCTTTCAAAAGAGGAATGCTTATAAGCCGCTTCGGCAGATGCTAATGAGGCACTTCCATGAATATGTAGTGCCTCATTAGCATAACAGGAGCCATGCACATTTCGGAAGTGCTGCTTTCGAAACACAAGCTTCTCACGTAGACAGGGCCTTTTGAAAGGACCCCCCAGACTTTGAAAGCCCCTTCCTCCCATTTGGTTTTGGGAAAAAAGGGGCTTTTTAAGTCCAGAAGGTTATTTCGGAAGGCCTCTGTCTACATGAGCAGTGTGTGTTTCGAAAGTAGCATTTCCAAAATGTGTGTGGCTCCTGTTATGCTAACAAGGTGCTGTATATTCATGGAAGCACCTCATTAGCATCTGGCAAAGTGGCTCATTAGCATACCCCTTTCGAAAGGTGGGTGTAGGTGTACCCACAGCCCAACTGACCTGAATGTGCTAGCTTTAGGAGCAGGTGATTTACACATTAGAAATTGTGGGTTGTATGGAAACAAGTGGGGGCGGGGGGCTGTGAGAGTCTCAGTGCTGATGCTCTAACGTAGCTGTTTGTCAGGGAGGCTATTTGAAAACCCTTTGATAAAGAGGCAGAATGGTGGCTGAAGTAGGTGAACTGGAGAGAGCTAAGGAATTTTATAGCAGTTATTCCAGAAAGAAAAAACAATAGATAACAGCAGCAGAAGAGAATAAAATTATCTAGGGCTAAGAAGAGAAGTGGATAAAGGTGCAGGACAAAAAAGTTGGCAAGTATGGGGTTTTTTTTAAATATCACAGGTTTTCAGAGGATAAATTCAAAGGAGGTGGAGAGAAATGAATTAAAAAACATAGAAGCCCTGAATGAAATAACAAAACCTACTGAAAATTTCTATACAACAAATCAACGCACATGTATAAGATCAGCAACTGTGTCTCAGGAAACAGGGGTCTCCAATTGTGTAGTAGACTTAAGAAAATGTCTGTATATAGATCTCTCATTCCCAGCAAGTCCAAAAATCTTCCTCTGCTATTAAGACTCCCAAGCTAACACTTTGCAAAGGGAACCTCTACTGCATTCTGTGTCCTATATATTCACTGCCTTTGCAAAGAGGCAGTTTTGTTCTTCATACTTCACTCTTTCTCCTTTCCCCTTTTCATCTCTCTGAGCATTGAACATGACCATCATGAGCTGTAGTGGTTTCAACACAATAAATTAGAGACAATAAAATGCCATGGAGAAAGCCTTTTCCCACCCATGCATTTGCTATTGCTTATCCTTTCCTGTCCTCATGTTGCTTTATTTGCTCCCTTTTGTGAAAATTTTTCTGTCTGTGGTTTTTATTTCTATTTTTCAGCCTTTGACTCTTTAGTGTGCAAATCTCACTAAGCTAAACCTCTATAGAGCTGATTCTGCATTGTATCATTTGTCAATTTTATTGATTGTCCACTGACCAACAATACTGACGGCAGACTTGCCAAGTCAGCAACCCAGCAATTGGCCTTTTCCTGGATTATATCTTAAGAACCTCCAAATTAGAAGCAAGGTGCTTTTGACTCCACTGCTATGGGATTTTCAAATGAATAAAAAACACTGTGTTCAATCCACTTTCTTCATTCAATTGCAATTTTCCCTATTAATTCCTGCTCATTTTTCCTTAAGATGAGTCTCTAGTGGAAAAGTAAATTGAGCTTTACATGTTTAAATAATTTTGCATTTTATTTTGTTCCTTGTTAGAACCCTACATCCACATAAATCAAATTAGAAGAGCTCCACTTAATATCCCTGCTCTAGTTTTCAGAGAAGGGTATGGTAGTGTGTTGCAAGCCACAGGGACAAAAGGTTGTTATAAGGTGGGAGCTGAAAGGCGTTTCCTCACAAATTAATAAATGTGTACCTGGCTAAAGAGACATTTCAATGCATCTCAAATAAAACATTGTAGCAAAGCAGCTTGAGACTGAATTTTTTAGGTCTGCTGGATTCTGAGACCCAAAGCTGTTCCTAAATAATTGTGTGCTAAGTTGCCTTATGGGTTTTGAGGTGAGGGATCTTTTCCCCTTTGTTCCCAGTCCTAAAGCTTCTTAATGGATGTTATTTCAGCCATTGGTCCCAAAATATTTCATCATAGAGGGAGAAGCCAAGAGTCTGTATGAGGAAAATCCTGTGGCCCTGGCACGCACTCACTTCCTGAATGTACTGCTCTGCGAGTCCTTGGCTCAATGCATTTTGATGGGTTAGATGTGGTAGACAGCCACAGTTCATCCCCACCACCAGACTTGCCCTATTGCAGAGAGGAAATACATTGGTTCTGTATGTATAGCAACCTGGACAACAAAGGAGTTGCGACTTCTGGTCTTAATTCTATAAAATGGATACATGTGCTCAATCTTCACTGTGTGCATGGTGACATTGGAATCAAGGGTACTAGCTGTATGCTTAAATTTAAGCACATAGAAAATATTGTGCGATCAGAGTCTAAATTGTGTTCCCAGAGAAGAAGAATAGAAATGTTCTTCAACCTAAACATACCAATTCTTGCAAAATATCAGGGTAAAAATGTCAAACAAGCCTGTGTAAAAGAACCACAATATTTGGAAATGCAATTAGTTGAGTGCAAAAGATTTTCTGTACTGAACCAGACTCTCAGAAACAAGTTTCATAGGCTTCCAATAATATACGTGCAATATTTGCCTTCAAATACTAAAGTGATGGGTGAGTGCATGAAGCCAGTGTTTGTGGTCATAGATTTACATGCAGGCAGCTCATAACACCAATTATAATAGCGTCATGGAATGTTAAGACACTAGGGGTGTGTCTACACAGGCACAAATACTTGAAATAGCCATGCTAATGGCCATTTTGAAGATTACCAATGAGGCGCTGAACTGAATATTCAGCGACTCATTAGCATTAGGACGCTTCCAGCCACGGCGCTTCAAAAGCACCACTTTCGAAAGCACGTGGCTCGGCACGGCTACATGGGGGTCCTTTTCGAAAGGACCCCAGGCCTTTCAAAATCCCCTTATTGCACTCAGTGAAAAGGACTCTCTGTAGCTGCGCCAAGCTGCGCACTTTCAAAATTAGCACCTCATTAGTAAGCTTCAAAATATGGCTATTTTGAAGATTTGTGCCCATGTAGAGACAGCCTAGGGGTGCAGCTACACTTGCATTCCTCTTTTGAAACAGGTATGCAAATGAGGGAAATGGAAAATGCAAATGATGTATAAATTTGCATATTCGATAATCATTTGCATATTCTAATTTCAAAAGAGCTTCTTTTGAAAGACGAAAGCCAGTGTAGATGCTGCTCTTTCAAAAATAAGCCCCATCTTCGAAAGAATTCTTCTTCCCATTAAATAACACTTAGGACCATCACCAGTTGACAATGGTAGTCCGTGAGGGAGTGGCACAATTTGAGAGGTCCTGCTGCAGTGCAGACAAGGAGAGGCAGAGAAGAAGAAAAGAGTTTCAAAAACTGTCCTGCCCCCCCTCCAACAGCTACTAACACCTGCCTCTTCCATGGTAAGATCTGCAGCTCCATAATTGGGCTGATCAGCCATCAAGAGCCTCACAAATAGGAAGGTGACATGAAGACATCCTACTCATTATCAAGTGACTGCCAAGAGCAGATCACAAAATAACACCATTAGTATAAGGGGGTTTTTACTTGGTCATCAGAAGTACGATGTTGCAAAGTTGTACTCATTTATTAACCTGGGTTAGAAGTGTCCTAATGGTGTCTAATTTTCAGAAGTAGTGGAAGTTGTGGGTACTCAAGACCTCTGAAAATCAGGCCTTTTCCCACTTTGAATCTGATTGTATTTAATAACAGAATACAAAGTCTCATGCCTATATGTTCGATGTACTGTAAAAATGTTTCGGGATGTGGTTAGTTATAAGTAAGGAATGCTTTTTACAGATCCATCTTGAGATACAGCCTATCTTTCTACAAAAATGAGAGTATACACTTATTTTTTAATCAATGAAAAACATAAGCAAAAGGACCAGTAATGACATATAATATAAGCACACATGAGGGAGATAGACACACAACCTTTCAAAATTTTAAGACCTATTTACTGGCATTTATTATCCCAGATGAATGGCACAATATTTCTACTTGAAGAATTTTAGGTTTTCACACTTTTTTTTCTGTCTGAACTAGCATTCTTTTCTTTTAAATGACTTTGCTACTCAAGAAGAGTATGTGGTTTAATAATATCTAATAAATTTAATGTATATTTATACATACTGTGTTGACTTTCACCACTATGGTTCCCTGACACTATGCATTCTAACTTGCAACTCTACAAAACCTAAAATACAGACCTTTGTTGAATTATTAAAAAGGCAGCCACCTCTTGGGATTCTGACTTAATTACTGTAGGGACTTTTGGACTACAGTTGGTAATTGGTAAAAAGTGCTGAATGAAATTGGTATCCACCTCAGCCATTATGTTTCTGCATCTGATTTCTGCTGAGAAAAGAAGGCCAGTACAGCTCCTACTTGTTCAGCCAGTATGAGACTTCTCTTGAGCTCAAAACTATGGAAATTTTGGCAGGTGTAGCATGTCTGTCAGACTCACAAACACATGCTGTGCTCCTAGCCATCTAATGTGGGCATTTGCTAAATTTGATTAGACTATCTGAACTCTGGTTTGGAAAATAAGCAGCTTTCACACTAGTTGCTCACTGTTATAAACCCAATACATCTTAAATGATTATTCTTCATGTATCTGACTCTTCCTGGAGTTTACATAGGTGCAAAGCAGCATAAGAAGGGGAGGTATTTATAAAATTGCATAAGTAGTGGGTACCTCAGAGGAGTCAACCCAATGACATTATGGCAGAATAAGTACTTGGCACATAAGCTTCAGGATGTTTTTGTTCATCACTGCTCAATGTCTTGTCACAAGAACAGGAAATATCCTGAGCCACTTACGGTAAGAAAAAATTTCCACACCAGAGGATTTTGTACAAGTTCTGAGCACTTTCTGAATAAACTAGAGCAATTTTTCCTTCCTTTATTGTATAGTTTTAAAAGTCTGTTTGTTTGTTTGCATTTAAAAAGTCATTTTGTTCATTCTTCTAACAGCTGCTATTCCTCGTTCACATTGCAATTCTTGTATTTAGGGTTGGAGCAATTCTTGGAAATTAGCATTGTGTCTGTAACCTGTACAATTGTTGTTATTACTGTGCCTGTCAAGCATGGCACTTTCTTTACCTCTTGCTTGCTGGATACAATCCCTTGGATCCCAATAGGGAAAGAACCAGGATACCATTGGAATCAGTGCAGCTTTTTATCACAGGAGGAGAGAACAGAAAAGCACCAACAAAGGGAGTAGCATGCTTCATTAATTCATGTTTTCTTGGTGAACCATGAGAACCTGTGGTGCCCATGAGAGTGAATCTGTCAGTGGTGGCTGTGGCCATTAACTTACTCTTTGGTGATTTCTCCATGTTTCCATTGTGTTCAAGGTTGAACATTTGCTTCTTTCCCATATCAAAAAAAGCAAACATGATTCTAGGATGCATTAACAGGTGTGTTGTGAACAAAACACAAGAAGTCATTCTCCCGCTCTACTCTGCGCTGGTTAGGCCTCAGCTGGAGTATTGTGTCCAGTTCTGGGCACCGCAGTTCAGGAAGGATGTGGAGAAATTGGAGAGGGTCCAGAGGAGAGCAACGAGAGTGATCAAAGGTCTAGAGAACATGACCTATGAAGAAAGGCTGAAAGAATTGGGCTTGTTCAGTTTGGAAAAGAGAAGATTGAGGGGGGACATGATAGCAGATTTCAGGTATCTAAAAGGGTGTCATAAGGCAGAGGGAGGGAACTTGGTCTGCCTTGCCTCTGAGGATAGAACAAGAAGCAATGGACTTAAATTACAGCAGGGGAGGTTCAGGTTGGACATTAGGAAAAAGTTCTTAACTGTCAGGGTGATCAAACACTGGAATGAATTGCCAAGGGAAGTGGTAGAATCTCCATCACTGGAGATATTTAAGAAGGGGTTAGATAGATGGCTTTCAGGGATGGTCTAGAAAGTGCTTGGTCCTGCCATGAGGGCAGGGGGCTGGACTCGATGGCCTCTCAAGGTCCCTTCCAGTCCTACTCTTCTATGATTCTATCAATTTTCCGTTGCAGCTGCCTTGAAGGATGAAACTTTGTTGAGATGTAGAAGCTGTATATGATATATATGGTGCTTGTGGTGCTCCCCTACCTCTGCTGTGTTCAAATTTCACATCCCATTTTCTGTGTTCATACTGGCCTTCTCAGGTTCAGCTTCCCTCAAGATGAGGCAAAGGCCTGACTCACCAATGCATTACTCAAATTCTGTATCTGACTAAATCAATCACATCACGAAGCTGAAACAATGCAGTGGTCAGTTACGGGCAGAGTGTCCAGTACAGTAAACTCTTTTTTAACCGGTATTCAATCACCTGGTACTGAGTCCTGGCAGGAGGTGCAGAGGAGGCTGCTCAGGTGGAGGCCATACTCCAGGAACCAGGCTGCCGAGGGTTTCAGGGAAGAGAGCACTGCTGTAGTTCATCCCCACTGTCAGAGAACTGGTGGCAAGGGGTCACTCTTTGTTATCGATAATATTTTCATATACAGCAGCCTCCCACTCCTGAGGCTGCCAGGTAAGAGTTTTATATATTATGAGATGAAGAGAAGATTGAAATGGATATTTATTGATTTGAAGAGTTATTGCACAGGTTTTCATTTCACAAGAAGGTCACAATTAAAGTGTGATGGTGTGCAATCATCAGTTGTGAGCATCTCCTGGTCTTGCTGACAAACTTTGCACACACCCTCTTTTTGCCATGCCACCAGTCAACTGTTGCCCTCATCAACCATGTCTTCAGTGCCTCTGTCCTCTGGGCAAATCAGACACAGTCAACATTTGAATGAACAGAGCATTTTCAGGGTAAAAGGTCCAATGGATCCCGTTTCTGTGCCCTAGGTGGGGTCCTTAACCTGCACCCTGTCCTTAGTCCCATCTGGGCTAGCTTTAAGTTCATGTCAGCCCTGGTATAGAGCAGTACCTCCAGGGCTTACTCCTTGAAAACTCTTTTAGTCCTACCCTTCATTTGGGCCTCTAATCTAGCCTTTCCCCATTTTAGGGCTTTGGCCGTCCTGCCAGTGGGCAGGGGATTTTGCCCACTTCTTCTGCACAGATCCCCACATCCTACAAATAGAAGACATGCACTGCTTCCAGATTTGCTGCTACTGTTCCCTGGGCCACTTCACATGCAGCTTGTTCCTCTTCATCTTTACCTCGGGACTGAAGTTCTTTCCTATGGAATGCAAGCATCACCAGAACCCATCTTTTAGCTGTCCCCTGAACTCTAGTAAAGAGCACCCACCTTGATCCTCTGATCCTTGACAGGAACTGATTAATTCAGGCCCTGCCAGCTCCTTTTATCTGAACCCACTGAACTCAGATTGGCTGCTTCTCTGCAGTCTTTCTACGGCAGCCTGGAGCACCCAGTTTCACTCTTCTTTTTCTTGGGTGGGGTATAGAAGGACTGCAAGGCCACCAGCAAGGGTGACCAAAAGCCCTGGAACACCCCTCACAGGAATACTAAAAAAAGTTTTTGAACAAGTATCTTCCATTGCCTTCAAAATTATTTTAAATGAAGGTGAAGAAAAGTTCCATACACTTTGTGGCTCACAAAGATTAACATTTGTCTAAATCATAGAATCATAGGGCTGGAAGGGACCTTGAGTGGTGATCAAGTCCAGTCCCTGAACTGATGGCAGAACCATCATCCCTAATGGGTGTTTGTCTCACCTGCTCTTAAAAATCTCCATTGTTGGAGATTGCACAACCTCTGTGCAATTTAATCCAGTACTCCTGTCAAGAAGTTTTTCCTAATGTCCAACCTGAACCTCTCTTGTTGCACTTTAAGTCCATAACCTCTTGCCCTATCATCTCAGGTTAGGGAGAATATTTTTTTCTCCTCCACTCCTTCCTGGCAACAACACTTTATGTACCTGAAAGCTGTATCATACCCCTCTGTCTTCCCTTTTTTACATTAAACAAACCCAATTCTTTCAATCTTCCCTTATAGGTCATGTTTTCTAGACCTTTAACATAAATTGGGAATTGAGTTTGGTTCTCAAAGTCAGAGGATTTTTGTAGATCTGTGTGTTTTAATCCCATCAGAGCAGAGTTTAGCCCTAGTGAATACACGAAAAATAGACATGGGGATGAGAGAAGGCATCACATTTCATAGGTCAACTCTTTTAATTTTGAGCAGTGAGTGATTTAAAATATAAATTTAATATTACCAAAAGGAATATCACAGAGCTGGAAGTGGTCAGTCCATATCTCTACACACTTTTATTGGTTAAAAAGGCTGCAGTTTCTTGTAAGCCTAGACTCTTAGGATTGATCTTTTTGAGTCCATTTGAGTTAGTCAGTCTTTCCAGTGACTTAAAGTGAATTTAGATCAGGTACTAACTTTTCATGATGGCAAAAGAAATGCAAAATTCAGGTAGAAGTGTATTTTAGGACTCAGCATTTCATTGAACCCAATACACCTAATAGATTGCACATGACAAACAGGATAGGGACTTAATTTTATGAACATAGTGCCTTAAGCATTGCTTTCCTTATTTACTAGACATGGTACAGTACAGCAGCAGTGAAATATTCTTTGTGAATTATCTGCAAGTGGGGAATGAAAGACTATCACTATTATTCTTAAACCAAAGCCATAAATCTCAGTGAGGATTTTCTGTTAATTTCTTGATACAAATGCATTGCATATCTCTTAAATAACTTTAAAATGCTCTTTTAATAACATTGAGCATTAACCAGACTTTGAAATGCTGCTGATCTTAGACAAATTTAAATAAAAATGGCATTCAGCTGACACAAGTGTATTAGAAACAAACCTATGTAAAGGAGCAGTTAACCCAGAACTATTGTGTGATATATTATATATTGTTTGACATACTTTCATCAGAGCAAGCACAAGTACCTCATCCTTTAGACTGTGGTAATGTGCCTTATTGTTAAATTCAATAGGAAAAGCTATTCATACTGTAGTATGATTGAAAAGAAAATTGAATCCTTTTGAAGTTATAAATGTGTCTATTACCGCATGTGCACACAAATTTTCCATGAAAATTATGGTGAAAGTAGTGATTCTCGTAGAAAAATGCATTAGTGTTGACATGTTCAATTTGATCTGCATCAGAATATAAATACCCTTTAACCGAAGTAAAATTGTTTGGAATGTATACACTGTATCTACATAAGTCAGTTGTCTACCTGTCAATCCAAAAATATATCTTGTAAAGTCAAGTTATAGCCTCTTTCATTTCAATTGAAAGATAAATTTAAAATATTATATCTTGTGTATTTTGATATTGTAAGAAGAAATATTGTATTTGAAAAGGAAATAATTTTAAAGATAGTGTTAAAATATTGTCATTTTAAATATACTAAATAACTAAATAAAAACAAAGTTTTGACTGTACTACACATTGTACATTGAAGTTTTTCTTAGGTTTTAGCATTAGGTTTGCGGTAGAGAAAGAATCTATGCTCCTTAGCATGGGCAATGAAGTTGAAACGTGAGTACCTGATAGCTAAAGACGTGTCTTACTAACACAACCAAGGTTTGTAGTTTGAGCATGTCCATTTGCTAGAAAACGAGTTTTTTTTTAAACCCATGGAGTCTCCTAGAATATAGTCAACTAAAATCACATGTGATATCCCAGAAGTTATCACTGAGTGTACTTTGTGTATGGGAGTGTATTAGGTTACAAGGCATAACGTAGTAAGAACTAACTTTACATAACTAGAAGTAAAAATATATGTATACTGCATTGTAATTAGATAGAAAAAAGTTTGTTTTTAGAAGGAAGGAAGTCTTTGGTTCTGCAAGTTTGGTTAAAACCAGCTGGGAACTCAATTGCTACAGCAATATAATAAATTCTTAGCATCCAGAAAAGATATAATACATATTTAGTTTAAATTCAGGTGCAGTAGACAGATATTTCATTTTCATTGCATTCAGAATTAGCTTTCTATACTTTAGTGATTTTAGCACCCAAGTGAGTCTTTTGCTGTTGTTGTATTTCTAAGTGTAGTGCCAAAGGAGTCAACTTACTCTGTCCATTGCTTTTGGTTTTCTTAGAGGAAGGGAGTTGTTTAGCCCCGTGATTTTCCATAAAGTTATTGGTGTTGCCTGTCATTCATTTCAATGTAGAGAATCTGCATTGCTTCTTATCAATAAGGAAACTTATTTTCAGGGGAAAAAATTATATCCATTTCTGTGAGAAGATGTGAAAATGATAATTTCCTAACAATAAGCTGTAAAACTACCATGGCTTAGCATATGGTCTAGGTGAACTTTGTAGTCACAGGATCATGGGGGTGGGGGGCATACTACAAGAGAAACAAGGGGAGAAACTTGATATAGTACATTTCTAACTGTTCAATGTAAGTCAGAGAAATTGAATTAAATTTACAGAAGTAGATAAAATAAATAATCTATAGGCTAATAGGGCACTCTTGAATCACATTGTTCCACTGAAAAGTGACTGTTGGGAAAGGTTATGACTGTGCAGGCAATGACAGCCTGACCCCAGGGGAGGCCCTTAAGATAAAGACCTAAATATTGCATTTTACCTCATATGCAATGATAATCCAGAGAACAGAGCAAAACACTGTAGTGGAGAGGCTGAGTGAATGGGCAACTGTGTTCTGAAACACTCATAGGTCTTTATGGGGCTTTTTTTCTGGCAGTATGTGCTGGTACTCACATGAGCATGAGGCTGGGAACCAGAGCCTCCACTGGCCTGCAGCACTGTGGGGGGCTGGGAGGCTGCCATGGGGCTGGGAGCCACAGCCCCATGACAGAGTGGGGCTGGAAGCCAGAGCCCCCCGCTTGCCCTGCAGCAGCAGGGGTTGGGAGGTGGCACTCCCACTGCCCCTCCAGCAGCCCCAGTCATGGGAACCCAGTGTGGGCTGTAGGAGGTTGGGCAAGGAGCCATACCAGCTCCTCATCTTTTACAAAAAAAGCTCTGGGTTTTTAAGTTCATAGATTTCAGACCTAGACAAAACCCTGCACTTGTTAAGTCTGAGCCCACAGTGGAAGAGGACTTGTGTATTTATCAGCACTGATAGAAAAGAATGGGTTGTTTTTTTTTGTGTCTCTGGCTACTTGGGATATTAAGATGTAAAGAGGAATCCATATGATCACAAAGACTGAAGACTGCTTCAATGATCTGACAGCAAAAGGCATCAAAAGGTCTGTGGAAGGTGACGTTATGTGTGTAGTGGCCTCTTTAAATTCCTTCCCTTTGGAGCTGATCCAGCAGCATTGCCTCTCTTCCATAATGCTTGTTGGGAAGGGGTTCAGCACATTAACTGTCCCAGTTAGCTTACTCAAATTAACAATATTTGAACATTCTCTTATGAATGCTTTGGATAGTCTTGGTCTAATAAAGGCGCAATTAAACTCCTTGTTTGGAAGGATAATAGCTTTTTTTGATGGACATATATTTGGTATTCACCCTACGTTGTTTCTCTGGATATTTTCTTCGGATTCTCTTCCACATGACTAATGGTTGCATGGAGGGGAGGTTTATTCCTGGAGTAGCCACTTCTCTTCTCCTGCAGTTGGATTTAGCCTTTTATGAATCAAATTGAATGGTTTCTGCTGTGACCTGTTCCATGTGGGAAGGCAATTGAATAATATGTCTTTCACATGGTTAAGGAGACAGACCTGGTAGCCTTATGGCACCAGAGGAATTGTATACATGGGGGATACACAGCATTAGGCTCTGCTATCTTTTTATTTTTGAAATGATCTATTTAATCTACTAATCTTTAGGGCTCTAATATTAAAAAGTTCTGTCAATTTTTTGAAGTGTCCTGCTGATTTCCCTTCAGCCGCTAGGTGTCTGTGGAATGTAATGGAATTAAATGGAAAAACTAGACCTATCTATATATGTGTGTGGTCTTTAAGACCAATTGTGATCATTGGCATAGAAGTAGATTGTTGGCATGCCAACAGAGGAAGCAACAGTCCTTCAGAGCAGTTTCTGAAAGTTCCTATCCAATACAGAAGAGAATTGCGAACAAATGGAAGAAATAAATTTACCGTATGTAACTAATATATAGGAAATTGTACAGTGAGCAGGAAGCATGAATTACCCTTGCCATCAAAATACAGATTTTCCTGACAACAGTCACACTAAGTAATTGTTCTGAACACTTCCACACAGTGGGTTGAGGCAACTGGAAAGACAGGAGCTAAAAGTGATAACTAAATAATTTAGAAGTTGTATCTTAGCCTCTAATTTCCGGGGGGCAAGTTGTTTTTATTAATTTATGTGTACTGTAGTAATGCATACAACTACCAGGTACGATCAGGGCCCTATTGTGCTGAGTGATGCATGTATGTGGACCGGCACAGGCACACAGCTTTTGCCTCAAATAAGTAACAATAATCTAACATGAAACATGTTGAGACAAGAAAGTGTAACAAACAATGAGAGGAAAAAGAACAAGATCTCATTCTTTTATAAGGTAGCTCTGAGACAAACAATCATTCAGATGTTTAAGTCTGGGAGAAGGGGGAGAAAATGTGTTTGACTTTTTACTTTAAACTAAGAGCAATGGGATTTTGAAGAGCTTAAGTGCGGCTTTAGGCCAAGATTCATTGACTTTTAATAGGGCTTGTGCTCCCAAATAACATTGGCACTTTTTGTCCACATGCCCAATGTGATAATCTAGCACTGAATTACTATTTTGCTAGTTTTCAGACTGTTCAGTAGTAGCACACATTTCCAGTACCAGATGGCTAGTCTAGCTGAACAGAGATGGTTTATACCCCAAATCTTTTAAGAACATAGATTTGACAGTCTTCATTTCCTCTTCCCAGTGCTTTTAAAATTCTCAGATTACATATTCATTCATTTAACGTGAGCACTGTGTGTGAATATCCTCCAAAAAGTGAGAGCCACATGGTCAGTAAAGGCAGATAGTGCAATAGTTTTGTTACAGAAAATCATCTTGTTATTAGACATAACAAATAAAACCTGAAATCAGTCTAATTATGTTATTGAATTCTTTTACTCCCAAAGGAACAATCCAATGTACCATTAGGATATTACTGACCTTAAAAAATGAAATGAGCCAGATCCTGAGCTTGTGTAATCAAGGGTGGCTCCACTGAAGGCAAAGAAGCTAAAACATTTTGCAACAAGTACTTGCCCATCTATATATGGGGGTAAAAAAAACCCCATTGAAATAGGGCATTAATATTGCAGAAATATTCCCTTCCCATCTAATTCCATTAGTGCTCGTGATTTCTACACACAGTCTGAAATCCCATCCCTGGCCACATGACACATTATCCTCCTCAGGATCTCCAAAGCAGAATGCTATTTTGTGCATTTTGTCTGCCTGTGTTTGATCAGCTGTTTTGTATCTATCTAGGTTTCTATAAGGTCACCCATGACAGTGGTATTTGGGCACCTTCCATACAAAGTAAACATAAAACTGTCTATCTTCCAGCCTACCAAAGAGGAAACAAACCATGACATTACAAATTAGAGTAAAACATATTGATACCTATAGATATAAATTTATAAAGTGAGAGAATACTAATGTTTTTGAGCAAGATAATGCATCTTTTTTTCTATCTCTACTTCTTTCCCTTAGCCGAGTCTACGTCTTTCCCTTCTTTTTGTCTACTAAGTTAGCATCTCTTTGCTAAATTGTTCAGAATCCAAATATGGGTGGATATATTTACACAGAGTGAATTACGGCTGGATGCGTTCCTATGTCAACATGTGCCACGTTGATTTTTTTGTAAAGTAGATCATTATTCTGTGTGGCATAAATAGTATTACCAGGCTGATATGATTAAAGCTAGTGAGTCATTAATTAGCATCTAATTAAAAGAGATGGGTAACATACCCATGTACAGTAGCGCATGTGTTGTTATCCTTGAGAAAGCAATTCAAATGTGTGTGAAGTATACACTGCAACCATTACCTCTTTTTTAGAAAAAATCCATTTTACTGAAAAACATTGAGCTACTTTTACAGAAATTGGACCCTGGAGAATTAGTCACAGAAATGTGGGCAAAGAATATTTAATATACGCAAAAGCCGATAATGCAGTCCTCTGCATACTCTCTAGGTTGATTTTTTTTTTTAAATTATTGTATGTAGGGAACAATACATACAAACTGATTTTGATCACTGTACGAATTGAGCAACACACACAATTGATTTTATTACTAATACACATGTAACAGAAACACACAGGCCTTTTGTGTTCAAAGATATTTAAAACGTAACTTCACTGGAAAAAAGGAAACCACATAAGTAATAAAGAACAACTCAGCCCTAGACTGTCTCTTTATTTTCCACTCTTCCAGTCAACAGATCATTAACAGATCATAATAGGTCAAAAATGATGAAGGCTGTTCAAAATTTGAAATTTCATGTAGCTGGATCACAAAGCATAGAAATGTTGTACTGGAGACAGGGATATAAAGAAAGGTATAAAGTGCCAGTGAAATGTTTTATCCAGGCCAGATTTAGTACTTCAATCTGACAGGTTTTTCTGAACACAAATAAATCAGAGTTTCACAGAATCATATGACATGCTCACAGTTTCTTAATAAATCATTTGATTTTAGTCTTCTGTTTAACATTTATTATTACTGTTCTTTTAGGACTGCATAAATCAAGTGACAAATCAGAAAGTTATTAGCATTCACAATCTTCTCTTCTGTCATATAGACACAATATTTTAAACCATTTTTGTCTTTTTGGGTTGCAGCCCTACTTTACAACTTCATCAGAAAAATCTGTGCAAGCAGGATTGTAGATTTTTTTCAAATAAAAACCTCAGAGACGTTTTAATAGGCTGTGATTTCTACTTATGAGTAATAGTTACATAGTAGAAAAAAGTTTTCTTTGGAAAGAAAATGTCTCTAATTCACAGCAAAATGCAATATATTGCACAGGAAAGGACAAGTTTTCAAACGTAGATGAAATATTATGTCTGCAATTTTATAGGTGTAAACCATAGACTTTAAAGATTTAACTACTAGATTTATAATTGGATTTAAATCTATCATCAGGTGGTCAGATATTAAAAAAAGTGAAGGTCCAGCCCCAACCCTAACCTTACCTTTCTTCCAAATGAGTTTTTCTTTATATTTACCTGTCTTTCTTGCTTTGCTGTACTTTTGATATCCTTTTCCATCTAAAGCTTTCATGACGTCTGGGATAATGGCTATTATTACTATTTTATTTCTGTACCATTTTTCATTGAAGCGGTTCCAGGCATTAATTTATTATGCCTGACAAAACTCATGTCAGATATTGTATGTGAATTTATTAGACCTGTATTTTTCACAGGGATAAATTAATTAATCCATACATTAAAGCTAAATTGCTAAGAGGTTAAGCGACTTTTCAGAGGCAACAAAACAATGAGTTGTGGGCAGAATCAGAAATAGACACCCACTCATGATAGCTTGGTCCTGATTCAAAACACGTTGGAGTTAATGAGAGTGGCTCTGTTTACGTATGTCTGCTTTGGATCAGACTCCTAATCTCCATCTCTAGTCACTAGATGGTGTAGGTATCCCTTTAGCATAATTTCCTACACTGCCATTATGGCTGTATCTTTGTTAGATATTGCAGCGACAGGGTAATCTAGCCAACAGTATAGTTATTATAGCAAAATCTGGAAACTTGCTTTTCTTTGTGGTTCTGGTTGGTCTACTCTGAAGCCCAGAAATACATCTCTATTCCGACTTCACATTCCAGTTTTCTATAAAGTTAACCCATCGCAGCAATATTTTTACTGTCTCATATGAGAAATATGATTAGTGGCCTAAATTAATTTTTTTCATCAAAACTTGAGATTTGGCTTTTAAATAAACAGACATTTGAGTTGCGCTGTGGAGTTTTGGCTTCATAACCAAACTAGCAAAGTTGATCTCATTTGGTCTGGACAAATCTGCTTTCTGTGAATGTTAAGTGCTGAATGGAAATAATCCATTTCATTCTGAATAATACTTGTCCCATACTGAATTTGAACAAACTGGAGACTTAAAACTTAAATGGTGCAAAACTGCATAAACCAAACTGGAAAACTTGACACAGCTGTTCTAGTGTTCCCCACTTTGATGATACAATCCATGGAAATGCTGGCTCTGAAAGCTCTGCCACTCCATTTCCAATGCAGGTGAATGCGTGTATTGTAATTCTGTATTTCTCTTAAAATAGTGGTTTTGCAGATGTTACTTCAAGGAAAATCCTAAGTAACACATGAAAGCAAAAACTACAGATTGTAAATACATTTTTTTCCAAATCTGTTTGGCTTATTTCTAACACATAGAGGGCTAGACTCTGCCATCTTTATTCACATTAAACAATACCTTATTCCATGAGCACATTGGAATCCATTCTACCATGCAATATTCACGCAATAAGGCATTAATCATGAGCAAGAGTAGCAGAAACTGGCCTGCAGTATGCTGGTCATACACAGAGTATCTATCTTTCCCACAGATAGTCTCAGACTTGGTCTATAGTAGGCAGGTAAGTCAATTGCAGATAGGTAATTCTAGCTATGGCCTTTGTGTAGCTTGAATTGATTTATTTGCAACTGACTTACCTGGCCATCCACGCACAGGGAGGTTGATGGTAGAGTTTTGATAGTGAGGAGTACAGGGCTCAGCTGCCAACCCCAGATAGTTTAATTTCATGTCTCTACCAGACACATGATATCCAACTCTGGAAGATCAACCTTAAACAGGTTGATCTTCTCCATACTATAGATAAGCCCTCATGGCCCAGTTTGGAACAACAAGTCATGGATCAAAGGCCCTAGATCTGATCTCTTGTATACATTGGGATAAGTCAACCATTCAGAGGTTAGCAGAGTCTATTATACTAAACAGCAGCCTGAGTAAAAAGCATGTAAGTGAGAATGTAATCAGGACCAAGGTCTCTAGGGTGGCTCAAACTCTGAGGCATATAAGTAAGAAAGTTGTTTTCAGTTGATTTAAAATATATTTTTCTGATCCCAAAAGGTCCAGGGCACTGTACTCAATGATAGAATGGAGACAGTTTAGTCATACAGCTATGCATTTCAGGATACCAAGGAAAACTTGTACCATGAGATGTACATATTTAGTCTAGGCCCAAATGTGAGTTTTCCGATAAAGTCAGTGCAAGTGATGAGCACTCAGCAAATCGTAAGGAAGTCTGTCGCCACCTCACAGCCCCCCGCCTCAAGTCTTATACAGGATCAACAACAAATGATTTTGCTTCTCTTCAGCAGGCAAGCTATTTACTGCAGTCCTGACTTTGTATCAGTCTTGTCCCAGTATTTCTGCCACACTAGTTCAGAGGTCTACAGGTGTAAGCCAACAATCAAAGATCTTATTACAGCTTGGTGGTGTAAAATTATTTCTCCTCCTTTGCACTCCTGCATAGATTTCATTTGCATTTTTTCTGATATGCTTTCATATCCATCATCAGAAGTTCTGAGCCATAATTTCTGTCTTTGTTGTTGTATGTTGCTGTTCTGCCACCACGGTAAAGTCCCTTTTTTAATATTGCTTCTGACTACAACATGTTCAGGCCTGTCTCAACCGTTCAATCCTGAGTGTCAGGCATTCAATTAAATAGGGGATTTTATTTTATTCAAGGGACTACATCATGTCTATCTCAGAAATATTTGACTGGATAAGAACCAAGACAAAAATTTCCCTTGAAAATGGCATAACATCTACAGCCAAATGTGAAGAGATCACAGGATTAGCTTTTCTTTAACACTATTATTTCTTTTCAATAGAGTGTAAAGTTTTAAGAGGTGAACTCTAATACTTTCTGTTACAGGAATAAGATTGCTTTTGCATGTGTGACATAGCAGTAGTCAGTTTGAACATCCAATTTTGAATAACGCTATTTGGACTGATGCATTTTTGCTGTTATTCATCAATGGTATTTTGTTTTATTTTTCGTATAAGACAATTGTAGTGCTCTGTGTGTGTGCGTGTGTTTAATATATATATATGTACATATAATATACATTTAAATATTTTTTTTTTATTTCTAAGCAGTACAGTTCTTTTTTGTCTTGTATATTTCAACTCCTTGAATTTTTTTCAGATTGCTCACTGAAATTTTAATGCATAATTTTTTTTCATCTGTCACTGATTTGGGAAACATAGTATTTTATACTGAAGCAGTTACACTTTAAAATGTCATTAAATTACATCATAGTCCAAAGTATAGTTATATGAATTACTCTGTTATTAACAAAATAGCCTCTTAAAATAGTTGTCATATTATCTGTAATGAAAACTTTTTGAAAGCACTTAGGTGACTTAAGACAGTAAATTAAATTAAATTAAATTTTAAAAAATCCTAAATGCCTAAGGCCTAGATCTAAAAGGTATTTAGGTGTCTAACTCCCAGGGAAATCAGCCATTAGATTGAAATCAATGGGAATTTATGCCCCTAAGGATGTGTGCCTAAATGACTATTGAAAATGGGACTTAGCCCTCTAAGACTAAGTCCACACTAGGCAAAGTACATTGACCTCAGATACGCAATTCTAGCTATGGCAGTTGCTTACTTAGAATTGGTGTGCCTGCGCTTGGCTTACTTGGCTGTCCCTACTGAGGAAGGTCAACTGGAGAGTTTCTCCCATTGACCTCCCTTATTCCTTGTGTCTCACGAGGAGTACAAGGGTCGACTGCAATCCCTGAGAGGTCAAGTTTGTGCATCCCTACTAGACACAAAAAATTGAACCCCAGAAAATCAGCCCTGAATGGGTTGATCTTCCAGGCTAGTGTAGATGTAGCTGAAATCATTGAGGTCAGGTCTACACAAGAGGAGAAAATTCAAAGTTAGAGAATGTTAAAGCTGAAGGTGATAACATCCTCCTCTCTGGTATGTATTTATTCTAGTATTTCACAACCCAAGCTAGAGTGTATGTTTAAAAATCAATAGGGAAGAATTCAAAAGGAAACTTTCCAGAACAGATAGGCTGCCCCCCCAAAAAAAGCTTACACATTGTGGAGAGTTGAACTTACTCCTGCTGGTGCTTTAATTAATATTGCCACCTGGATCTATCAACAGCAAGTCAGTGTGGTTCACACCAAGAAATAAAAACAATCTGCACCTTGTCAGTCCTGGCCCTCTGGGAGCAGTCACAGGTCTGCAGCCCCTGGTAATTACTCACCTGGGTCTTCACACTGCCTTCATTTCCATTTTGATTGTTGACATTGCACAACACTACCTCATTTGCGTAAAAAGGTGGGGAAAAAGTGAACAAAGTGTGTCAGGACTGGTAATTACACCACTGTCACCTCTCACTTTGCCAGCTATGGGACCCTATCAGCAAAATGATAGTTGCCAGTCTCATGTTAACTGTTTCATTAAAAGATGGTGATTATGTTAAGATGAGTGAATGAGTTGACACTAAGAATCAACACCTTCTGAGCAGCTGTGAAAACATTTAGAATGCATTTATGTACAAAGTGACTAAGTGGAATGAGAAGAAAAACTACAGGTTGGACACATTTAAAAAAATAAACAGAAAAAAATAACTAATTAGGGGTGTGTGTGTGTGTGTGTGTGTGTGTGTGTGTGTGTGTAGAAATGCCTGAA
Source organism: Carettochelys insculpta (assembly GCF_033958435.1). Classification (NCBI taxonomy): domain Eukaryota; kingdom Metazoa; phylum Chordata; order Testudines; family Carettochelyidae; genus Carettochelys; species Carettochelys insculpta. The sequence continues at coordinate 104,201,352 of NC_134142.1, forward strand.
AAGAAACAAATCCTGCACGTTCCTAGGGAACACGCTTTACTGCCAAGTTAGCTAGGATGAAAGGGAGACAATATTAGTCCACTCAAGTAGAAAAGAATTCCTTTGTTCTTTTCCTGTGGATTCACATTTATTGTATGTTTCACATTTTAAAAAGAATTTGTAATATTATCTGGTAAGCACTGACAGTGTTTGCTATTGGATGAGAGACAGAGAAAGCTATTGTCTGAGCTTCAAGGAATTCCTATTCTCAGTAAATGGTCCATGCTAAGTACATTGTACAGTTCGGAAGAATGTTCTATGTTAAAGCATCTGTAAATTCTATTTTACTCTTTGTAGTAAGGGTATAGTTTCAGTCTAAAGGTTTAGTTGTAATTGTTATTATTATTATTTATTATTATTAGTTTTTCAGGAAATATTAAATTATTGATACGTGGCATGAGTATGTTACCAACACGTTTAGTAAGTATTGGAGATGGGTAAGCCACTTCAATAAAAGGCATTATCGATATATAGCTAAAAGTACTATTTTGCTCTGTTGGCCTCTGTAACCATCTATAACAACGGTTTCAGAATTTATAAAAACTATTAATCATTTATTAACCCTTTCCAACATTATTTATAAAAGTACTTTTAATATACAAGATGAGCTTTATTTCTCCAACATAATGAACACAAGAGAAAGTATTCATGCACCTTTCAGAAGAAAGTTGCGGTCAAACAACTTCCAGAGTTTGTGGATGACTCAGATTTTCTTAGCATTTGTTAATATTGGTGTACAATCTAGCAGAAAGAGTTCTCTTGACCACAGAAGAAGTTAAGATGTGTATGCTAAAGATTATTACTGCCTCTGACAGAGTTGTTCATGAGGTGTTGTTACTTTGTCTCTGGATCCCAGAAGTAGTAGAAGTTATTTCTTTTTCTTCTCAAAGGTCAGTAACTTTGGGCCTATTGCTTTTCTGTCTCTCTTTGTGTAGGGCTCCATTTTGTCACTTCTCTTATTCAGCATGAATAAGAGATTGTTGGGAGGGGTAGTGAGGAGGACCAGGGTTACAGCAGGGGTGGCCAACCCATGGCTCTTTGAGCCATTAATGCAGCTCTTCCTCAGAGCTGTGTGCCGAGAGTGCCATCCATCACTCTGTGCATATGACTGAGCACTTGGTGGGAGGAGTGTGTGGCTGTGGCAGAAGCAGCAGCAACTCTGGTGAGTTGCCAGCATCGAATTAGAGTGGGGTGGGGGGGCTGGACTGGGGGTGCCTGGCTCTGCAGGGGTGGATTGGATTACAGTGAGGAGCTGGGGGTGCCTGGTTCTGGAGGAGGGAAGGGGCATTGGGTTAGAGCGAGGGCTGTAGGTGCCTAGCTCAGGGGGAGGGGGAGGGCATTGAGACACATTATATATTTATTTTATCTAGATAGATAGATAGATAAAATAATATAATATATAATACATGGGTCTTTACACGCTATCCTCATGGCTCTTTTCACTCTATCTGTGGCTTTTCATTCCTAACTGGTTGGCCACCTTTGGGTTACAGTGTTTCCAGTACCCTGTAGGCCGTTGTGATCTGAAGCAACTGTGTGGTCACTGTAGCTGCATGAGGGCAATATGGGGTAAGGCAGTTCAAGCTAAATACACTGCAGACCATGAAGGCAGATGTAGGAAGCAACAAGAGAATATTATTAAGATTGAGGGCATGTATCGAACAGTGGCCACTTGAATTCACAACCTGGGTGACTTGTTAAATTCCTACTTGCTATTTGGTGCTCTAATAGGAGTAACCAAGGTGACTTTTCCCATCCCTGGTCAGGAAGCTTTTACTTCCTTTCTATTTCAGACCATGCTACTCTCCTCTGTATTCCTGTTGTTTGAGGTTAACTCACTGCAGTGTGATTTCACACCTTAAACTCACCCAGAAATGTAAGTGATGTACAGCGTGCTTGCTTGCGAAGTGGAACATGTTGTCGTGAGTCTCGTGGAGTGAGTATAGGGCTTTGGAATGCCTGCTGGTTCATGATGGGGCTTCAGGTATTTCAATCTATAAAGCCAAAACAACTTTGGAGCTTCCTACCAGAGATACCTTTTCTCTCCTTAAGTCATACTGTCGCATTAGAGCTCAACATCAGAGGAGCTCAAGTTAAAATTCTGTCAATTTTTAAGAGAGGAAGCTGCTGGCGGAACATTCTGTGTGAAGGGCCTTCATTTTTAGAGCTTTTTCCCACCTTGCTCTGGAATACTACACAATTCCTGAACCTTTAGGCATGACTGCCAAGTTCATGTATTGAAGTTAATGTTTGAGAATGGTATCAATATGTGAGTGGCAGTGGACTGAGATCAGATGCATGGGGGTGTGGGGTTTAATGGGGCTAAGGACATCTGTGGAGTGTTAAAAATCACAGAATCATATAATACTAGAACTGGAAGGAACCTCAAGAGGTCATCAGTTCCAGTCTTCACTTATAGCAGGGCCAAGCAACATCTAGACCATCTCTGACAAGTGTTTGTCACACATCCTCTTAAATATCTCCAAGGACTGAGATTTCACAACATCCATAGGCAATTTATTCCAGGGTTTAACTGAGCGGTTGGCAACCTGTGGTGCCAAGAGCCTCCACTTCTGACTCTTCTTGCAGCTCTGAGAGATGCTGCCATTTAAGCAAAAATCTAAATGCAGTTGCCCGCTGTTGAGCCAACTGAATTTAGCATTTTTGCTTAATCAGTGGCAGCCAGAGCTGCTGAGCAGACAGCTGCAGCAGGGTGCCTGGAGGAGAAAGATGGCTGGGCAGGGACCCACCCCACAGGGGCGGAAATCTAAGCTGGCAGGAGAGCTGTGGGGAGGGTGGCTGAGCCTGCCCCTGCCAGAGCCGCACAGCCACACGAAGAAGGAGGAGGAGATGGGGGGATCAGCATGGGGAGGTGGAGGCAGACATGGCCACTGCAGAACTGTGTGTGCTGAGGTGAGTTAAGCCTGGGGGCAGCGGTGATGGGGGCAAGATTGGGACTCATAGGGGTTAAGCCTGGGGGTGGGGAAGGGAGGTTGTGGCGCAGGAGAGTTAAGCCTAGGGGCAGCAGGGGAGGTTGGGGCTCAGCAGGGTTAAGCCTGGGCATGGGGGAGGGAGATTGGAGTTCAGGAGGCTTAATCCTGGGGGTGGGGTGCAGGTTTGTAGGATGCAAGTGTTAAAGCCTGGGGATAGGGGGCTGAGTCAGGTAAAGCCTAGAGATGGGGGTAACTTAACTTTTTTTACTGGTACAAATAATTGTGTGTGCACTGTTCTTAAAATAGGGGTGATAAAAAGTATGGTTTGAAGTTATTTGTTAAGGACTGTCTCATATTCATGTGTGTAGTACCCAGAGGCACTAACCTAATACTAGGTTGAGTGAAGTCTCTGCTCTACAGCTTTGGCTGAGAGGCAGCAGGCCTTTAGCTCATGTGGTAGAGCACAGGGCTTTAGCCCCTATGATTGTAGGTTCAATCCCTGATGCTAGCAGCCCACATCTGTTGGTATTACACATGCACTGCAGCTCTTGAAGGATTTACTTTGTAACTGAATTTGAAAAAAAAGGCTCTTCTCACTATTTCAATTGCAGACCCCTGGTTTAACTTCTCTGACAGTTACAAAATTTCTTCCAATATCCAAACTAAAACCACTGCTTCTTCTCCTATCATCAGAGATTAAGGGGAATGTTTTTTCTAGATCCTTCTTGTAACAACCGTATAGGTACTTGAAAGCTGTTACGTCTCCTCAGTGTTCTTTTTTTTAGACTAAACAAACCCAGTTCTTCCAATTTTCTTCTGTAGATCATATTTTCTAGACCTTTAATAATTTTTGTTGCTCTTCTCCAGACCTTCTCTTATTTGCCCACATCTTTCCTGAAATATGGCACCCATAACTGGACACCGTACTCCAGTTGAGGCTTAATCGGCATGGAACAGAATGGAAGGATTACTTCTCATGTCGTGCTTACAACAGTCCTGTTAATATATTCTGAAATGATGTTTTTTTGTCTGCAACAGTGTCACACTGTTGACTCACATTTTTGTTTGTGGTCCACTCTGATCCCTAGATCCCTTTCTGGCTTACTCCTTCCTACATAGCCATTTTCCACATGTGAAACTTCTTGTTCCCTCCTAAGTGGAGCATTTTGGTTTTGTCCTTATTGAAGTTCATCCTATTTCTTCCTCTTCCTCGTCATCAACAACAACAACCATGGGCTCAGCGCCCCTTGGTGTCTGATGTCTGTCTCACTATTTCCTTCCATCTTTCACTGTTTGGTATGCAACGACTTAGTTTCTGTAGAATGGCTCTGCATCAATCTACTATGTCATCTACACATTCTCTGTGGGGTCTGCCTCTCCTGTCAGAACCATCCATTATGCCAGATACCAGGGTCTTGATTTTTCGTTCATCTTTTGTTCTGCAAATAACCTGCGTTGTATAACCTTCTGCAGTAGGTTTTCTTTTGGCTGTATCGTCCTATATAATTCCTCATTGGTTACCTTCTGCATCCATCCTATTTTCAGGATCTTTCTATAACAACTCATCTTGAACATCAATATTCTTCTCTTTCCAACTCTCATTATCATCCACGTCTCACATCCATACAATATGCTGCTGAGTACACACATTTTCAAGATGCTCAGCTTCGCTCCTAACCTAATCACTTTGCTTTTCCAGATCTTATCTATCACCTTGAAACTTGCTCTTGCTTTCTCTATTCTAGTCATTATTTCCTTCTTACATATCATATGTTATGTTGCTTCCCAGATATGTGAACCTCTGTGAGTTCTCTAGTTCAATCCCATCTACACTGATCTTCTTTCCTATTTCCTTATCTCCAAATACCATTGTTTTTGTTTATTGATGTTCATAATCATTCCATACCTCTTCCCTCCCTCATTTAGAATCTGCACCATTTTTGTTACCTTCTCCTCATTTTCCTCAGTGATAACTATATCATCTAGGAACCTCAAGTTGTTAAACCTTATCCCATGCACAGATATCCCTTCTACCTCTTCCTTGATCTTGTCCCTCACTCTCTCTAGATGCATGATGAAGATACTTTGTGATATTGGATCTCCTTTTCTCGTACTTCTAGTCATTCTCAACCAACTTCCCAACTCTCTGCAAGTTCTCATCACAGCCTCCGCAATGTAATTGATATCCTTCAACAACTGTATCAGTCTGTTAGCCACTCTGTACAGCTCCAACACTTCCCAAGTTGCTTTCATCCACTTACCTCAAACTTTCTCTCCAGTTTGTCTAGATCATTTTAAATTATAATCAGATCCTCCAAAGCACCTGCTGCACCTTCCTGGCATTATGTGCAAACTATATAAGTATAATTGCTATGCCATTATCTAAATTATTGATAAATATATTGAACATACCTTGTCCCAAAACTGATTCCTGTGGAACCCCTTCCAGAATGACTGTGAACTATTGACAATTACTCTCTGGGAACTGTTGTCCGACCAGTTATGCACCCCCCTTATAGCAGCCCCATCTAGGGTGTGTTTCTCTAGTTTAAAGATGTACCTAGCATTGCTCAGTTCCTTCATGGCAGGGAGCTGGGGACTTGGGGGGGGGTGCAGAAGTCATGACAGGGGCTTGGGGCTGAGGGGCTGAGGGTAGGAGGATGGGGTGTCAGGGTGTAGGAGTAGGATTTGAGGGTATGTAGGCCACAGGTGCGGGGTGAGGTAGGAGTCAGGGGTTGGGGTGAGGAGTGTCTCCATTTGTGTGGGTGGGTTCAGAACTGAGGGTTTGGGGTGAGGAGGGGCTATGGGCAGGGGGCTGGGTGTGTGGAGGGTGCCGTGCTGCCTGGATATTTGTTCCCAGGAGGAAGCCATATCAGGGAACAAACTTCCTGTGTGGCGGCTCCCCAGGGTTGGCCACAGAGGAGGCCACCCTAGTTAGGTGGTGGCTCCCCAGGGCTGGCCATAGTGAGCACTGAGCTGGCCAGGTGGTGGTGGGCAGTTTACCTCCGCTCCTGCTGGCCCAAAGGGGTTATAGCTCTCCAGTCCCCATCTCTGCCCCTAGATGCCCCCTTTGGACATTACACAGTATAACTGTCCCTGCTAGCAGTGCCCTTCTTTTCTGTGTTGTGAAAAACAATCACATTCCAGGCACATTCTATTGTCCTGACTCAGCCAAACCCTGACCTTGCTTACAGTTATGATAAGAGGAAGTTGCATACCAAATTTGATGGATCTAGCTCTTACCATTTAAGAAGATATCTTGAACAAACACAGACAGACTCACTCGACCTCGCTCGTAGACTAACTCTCTCAAATATGCAGTAGACTTGGAAAATGCCCTAATCCTTGAATGAGGAAGGTTTAGTTTCTTACGTTACTGCTCATTTGATATTTGATTGCCATGTAGTGGGAAGATGGAGCACTCCTAGTGCTGGTTTTATTACTTTTATGGATTACATTGAATGTTTCTAAACACCCTGTATTCAAAAGCACCCACATTTTTTCGACTCTTTTTGCCCATCGTTACTTATGACGATAAAAGCTGAACCAGGAAATTAATGAGAGATTATTGGTTTATCCATGATGTGTTTTCCTTGTTGTGTCACGCTGTCCTTACACGCTGTCAAAATCAAGAATGCAGAAAAAAACCCCACCACAAATGTTATTTAAACAAAACCTTTCAGTACAACATGGTTAATATCAAATTCTAATCTGAACTCTCAAAATAGTATTTTATTTTACTAAATAGTCAACTAGTAGATAATTAATATTTTTACTGTCAACCATGGGTGGACGTAGGGAGCAGGTTTTCCTCTCCATACATTGCCTAACTCACTTTCTGTTGCATATGAATATTATTGTTGTGTATGTATTTATTTTAAAAGCTATGAAGTAAATATAACAACAGATACAATACAAAGGGATACTATATTTGCAGCAGTGTGGATAGGTTACTGCTTATTCTAGCTCAACTTCCTGTTAAGTTTTCTATTTTTAACTTTCATCACCTTCAGTCATAAAGATACAGTTTATTTTTTACAGCCTATGTGCTAGGAACTTAGGACTCAGTGTTCACCCGACTACACTCTGTAGTCTTGCTCAAATTTTCGTGTGATCAAAATGAAATGGATTCTAGTTTAATGTTATGACTGTTGTAAAACTGGGCCAGTTATATAGGAATGAATCAATTCAATACAATTCTGAGGAAATAATTTTAAAAACAGAAAAATTACTTTTTATTTAATTTTGGCAACCTTATTTAAAGTTAATGATTGTTTTCTCCGGCTTTGCCAGCTAGCAACAGCATGACTGCTCCTTTCAAGGACAGACATATTTTATGTGAAGACCAGATAATGGCAGTAAAAGAATAACTCAGTTTGAACCTATTGAATCATTAATAGTAACACAAAATATTGTCTGTCTTTTGAATTGTTTGAAAACTGTGTAGAAACAGATGGAGATATAAATGCCTTAACGATAGACAAAAATGCACTATTAAACAAAAAAACAAATCTACAGAAACAGACAGAAGATGCTAATTGCCATTCTCTGAAGGAAGATGTCACACCTATCATAACCCAGGCAATTAAAGATAGATTTTTACTTGTTATTATTCTATCAATATTATGATATAACCTATTAGGCTGGGCTGAGATTTGCCCATTGCTCTAGGTGATGCACACCACACAGTGAGAGACAGTCTGTGCTACAAAGAACTTTTAATCTCAGTAAGCAAAACAGGTAAAGGATGGGAGAAAGGAATTGTTACCCTGAGGGTATATCTACACTTATCAGGAGATCGACCCAGTCAGCTGATCAGTTTCCCAGGTCCTGCAAGTTGTGGGGAGTTGGGAACCAGGCAGCAGTGGTCATAATTTTCATGTGCTGGCTATAGTTGGGGTTTTTTAAGCCACCGGGGGAAGTCTCCCTCAGCCGATGCAATTTTTGGGAAACAGAAGAAAATACTTTGATATGAGAGTGGCTGTCCTCTCAGAGCAAATTCTTCTATGGGCTTTATCCAAAGGCCAGGGGGCTTGCTATAGTTGGGGGTCTTTTAGCCACCTGGGAGAAGTCTACCTGGGTGGTCACAATTTTCAGGGCTGGCTGTAGTTGAGGGTCTTTTAGCCAGCTGGGGGAAGTCTTCCTCTGTGGTCACGATTTTTGAGACTGGCTGTAATCGGGAGTCTTTTAGCTGCCCATGGGAAGTCTCCCTGGGTGATCACAATTTTTGGAGCTGGATATAGTTAGGGGTCTTTTAGCCACCCCAGGGAAATCTCCTTGGGTGGTCACAATTTTTAGGGGCTGGCTACAGTCATGGGCTTTTCCCAAAGACCATTGAAGGCCATGCAATAGCTCTACAATTACCACAGTTCTTAAAGTAAGTTTTGCATCAATGAAAAATTCTTGTTCTGATGGTCTTCTTTGCCAGGTCTACACCTAGCTCCAAGCTTGGGCATGCTGGTAAAAGGAGCAGGTAATAGGTCCTGCCCTGGGGTGTTAGACAGCATCCTGGGTCCAGATGTAGCCCTACTAGAGCTCCTTTACCTTCACCTGGACTTCCTCCGTGCTGCAGAGGTGCATGGCCCCGTTTCTCCAGGGTCATGGCCATCTGGTGTAGGCTTGGGCATTACAGCACTTCACCTTGTGGTCTTGGGGTAGATTTTCCTCACCCCATGGGTCCAGGAGGGTCTGCACCTTTTGTCCAGTCCATGAGGGACCCACCTCTTGGTGCCCTGGGCTGGCTCTTGGACCTCTGAGACAAAATTATAGATCTGAGATTGTCTTTGACAGGAGGTGTAAAGCCAGATCCAAGCCTGCAAAGATCCAGTGCTTCTTCATCCCATTTTGAAAACCTGCCAGTTGGGAAACCCAAAATCTTTTTTCTAACCTTTCCTAAAAGCTTTACTTACCCTCCATTCCCCTCAATTATAAAAAACATGTTTCTTACACAGGCAAGCCAGACCCTGTCTGGGAAAAGGCACATGTGGTTAACATGGCAGGGTAATGAGGGAAATGAAATGCGGGAAAATAATATCAGATACCCACAGCTTTTTGCAGGTCATTTTTTTCTCATGCTGCACCAGTGAAAATAGCCAGAATGCTATGGGGCTCAGGAAACTGTGGATGGGTTCCCGCAATACACTGGTGAAACAATCAATTTAAGATACTTGTGTATGGCAGCAATAAGTTCATTTTGTAGGGAGCATGTGAGAAGATGAGGATGCTCAAAATCGAATTAATAAAACCCAGCATTAATAAATCAATTTTAATAAATCCAATCTTAGCTCGTAGTGTAGATGCAGCCAAAGTGTCTAATTTTCAATAAGGCTTCTGTCTTTATGCCTGTAATTATGTGCTTATAGTTGATGTAATAGATGTCTAACAAGTTGATCATTCTGCATATCAAATACTTAGATAGGAAAATGACATTTACATATAATGGCAAAAATTAAGATCAGCTTATTAACGTTTGATCAAAATATAGGTAAAGACTGCAGTGTAAATTTTGGGACCTTGAAAAAGCTTTTAGGACTACAAATGTTGGATATGTAAGCAAAGCCAGGCAACTTGGCAAGTCTGAGTTATTTTCCTTTTTTTTTAAGTTTATAATTAAAATGAAATATTTTTGCAAATTGTTAAATGTATGGCAGTGCTAATTACTCTGTTAATCAAACAAACGTAATATAAGAAACTATGTAATTTTTCTCTAGCTTTTTCTTTACCAGACTTGGAAACAAGTGCAACGTGTATGACTGGCTGCCATGCTACCAGGAAACTATATGGTGAGTTAACAGATTTTGATATAACTTATCTCACAGCTGTATGAGGGATTCGCATATATATTTATTCCAATTACCTTTGATGGGAATCAAACATAAATGTCCTACACAACAATATGTAAAAAGTCCTTTTTATTTTTAGGTAGTTCAGAGAATTCAGACAGAAATTAATTTGCAAATAAATACATAACGTAGGTGGACAGTACACACAATATTCTGTGTGTGAATGTTTTTTTGTGGCTACGTCTACATGAAAGTGTTTTTCTGGCAAAATTAGGCTTTTGTCAGAAAAACCCTCAGAGCGTCTATACCAAACTGTGTTTTGTCGACAGTCTGTCAACCAATTCAGCACATTTGCCGGCAGCGTTATACCTTTCCACATTCAAATATAACACCTTTTTGACAGTTTCCTGTTGACAAAACAGCTGTGTAGACACCCTAGGGCCCTTGTGTTGACAGAGAAAGCTTCCAGTACTCTGAGCAGCCCGGTTTGCAGAGCTTCTGGTCAACCATTCTGTCGAAAGAGAGCTGGGTAGTCTGGCTGTTTCCCATCGACAGAGTGGTTTGCTCTTTCAATCTGCTTTTAATTGTAGATGCAATCTGTTGACAGAAATTTTGCTGGGGAATCCCTTCCAACAGCCACTTCTGTCAATATATGCTTCTTGTGTAGATGTAGCCTATATTTATAGACTATATGCATCTGGATGTCTTTTAAGTAGATGTTCCCATCTCTTTTCTATTCCCAAATCTCTCCTTGTGCTTGACGTCTTGAGTCCAGCTCCATAAAGTGTTAGCAGAATTCCTTGTTCCATTAGTGTTAGCAGAATTCCTTTCATCACGGTGCCTGTGATTGAGTGAGGTGAAGTGAAACTCTTGCTTCACAGTGTCACAATCCCATTGATCTGGAAACCAAAAATGAAACTGATAATTTACAAGGGTATTGTTCTTTTATTTAATCATAATGATTTGCATGACTTTGTTTCATTTTTAAAAAAATCCAAACCTAATCAAAACTAAAGCTAAGACAATTGAACTAATGTGCTGAAATTGTGGTATAAAAATACAGTTTCCTTGTAGTATGCTATAGATGTGCAGTCTGTTTTATCCCCCCTCCAGTCTTCTTAAATCACATTGTTATCTTAGTCTTTGAAATGTAAAAATGCTGGGACATCAAAGAAATGTTGTGATGGTCAAAGAAATTTAGAAAGAGAGTATATAATGAATGCTTAACACAGGAGGTTTACTTCATGCTTCATGAAGGTATACATTGTAGCCACTTATGGCTGGAAAATGAGGCATGAAATTGTTTGTAGAAGATTCAGGAAATTGAATATTAAATATTTGTATGTTTGTTACAAAATTATTCTTATACTAGTTATTATGCAGGTAACTTCGCATTTGATTTTTAGCTTGTATAGTAAAAACAAAGCAAACAGAAAACCTCACAATGGTTGGAATGCAGTAAGTTTGAGCAAAAGAATTTAAGGCTAGATCCACAGGAAATATAGTCAGTGTAGCCCTTTGGTGCTTAGTGGAGTTTTACATCAGAGGAGGATGTGATTCTTATGGTTAATTTCCATTTTTTTTATCTAAAAGTCAGCAATTTAACAGTTCACGTTTTACTCTTCATTAGAGTTTGTTACAGCACTGGAAAAATACAACACACCTGGTTTTCTGAAAATGTCATAATGATCCTTATGGGTGTGACCCTAAGGCTTTGTTTAGACTGCAGGGCTTTGTCAATAAAATGGCCATTTTGTCAACAAAACCCAGGGAGCAGCCAGATTGCAAAGCAGCAGATTGCTATTGACAGAATGGAACGGTGTTGTCAACAGCTATACCCTGCTTGCCAGAAGGTCCCAGGATCCACCCCAGGTCTCCAAGAATCATGCCATAGACTGGAGTAAGGCAGAGATCCAGGCCGTGCTGGACTTGTGGGCCGAGGAAGGAAAGCCTGTAAGTCCTGAGGGCCAGGCACTGCAACACCGATATATACAGCCAAATGCCCAAGGCCCTCGCAGAATAGGGCTACCCCCACCACACCCTTGAATAGGTGCACACCAAGGTGAAGGAGCTGTGGCAGGGATATGTGTGGGCCTGGGACTCTGGGCTGCTCAGAGGCAAAACCCCCAAGCTGCCCCTACTACATGGAGCTGCACCACTTCCTGGGGGATCACCTCACTCCCTGGCCTCAGCTTGGGCTCAGGACTTGACTCCCCACTTGGCAAGCAGGACCCCGAAGAGGAGGGGCAGCAACAGGAGCTGGACTTGGAGACCAGCAACCTGGTTCTAATCCTGGCAGCCAGGATGCCTCCCGGGCCTCCTCCAAACTTGGCAAGGGTTCTTCTGGTGAGCGCCCCTTTTGTCACACACCCCACAGTGTGGAAGATGGGTGCAGACAGAGCATGCTGAGAGCATCATTCAGGTGGCTCAGCTGGGACTTCATGCTGTGGTCCCAGCACGTGGAAACACATGCAGCTGTAGTATGCACCACCCAGACCCAGCAGACAGCTCCAGGATTTGGATGACATTCTGCTGCTAGGCATGTGGGAGGCTAGATGAGCATCAGGCAAAGGGGGATCCCTCCAAGCACAGGCCATGGCTGGAAGCAGGTTAGCCACAAGTGCATCGACATGACGCAGATACACTGAGGAGTGCAGCATATGGGCATGGCTGCATGTACGAGGCAGCACACATTCCCACAGGCAGAGCTGCGAGCCGCAGGTGTGTCAGTGGGCCCTAGGGAAGGCCAGGTTGCTCTTGGCTCCCCCGCCACATATGAGGACCCCTCTGTGGCCGGACACCCTCCTTGGCCACTATCCCGTCGACCAGGGTCGCGGGATAGCAGCAGCCAGCATGGTCCCAGAGGCACCTCAGAATCCCTGTGCAGCAAGGCACACTGTGCAAGTCACGCATGACTTTGCTCCCAGGACATCCCCATCCCTTGGCCTGAGGGGTGTTGGTCACTGCTCAAGAGGGGTGGTGGGGAACGCAATCTCTGGGGCTGTGTTTCATGAATTACTCATCATTTCTCCCTCCTTGTGTTCTGCACAGCTGGACCAGCACTGACTGAAGGCTGGGCCACCCCAACGACTCTGCTAGATAACTCCCAGAGCTATGGGGTGGTGTGCATGAGGGCATAATGCAGCAGCATGTTACCATCCTGAAGGGCATCCAGTGCACCTTGGCCTACTGCATCTGGGAGGGGCTTCCCTCTTCCCTTCCCTTCCTCCACTCCTTACACCCCCAAATCCCACTTCCTGAGGGTCACCATTTAGTGGGTCGCCTCCCGCTCCGTGACCGCAGCCCAAGAGTGCATTATCTGCATGAGGGGAGCTCCAACAGTGGACTTTCCCATGCCAAACTGGTTGACCATTGACTGGTAGCTGTCAGGGGTGACAAGCTTTTAGATGGTGATTGTGACCTGCTTCTCCATGGGGATGGTGGGCCATATCTGGGTGTCGTGTTGCTGGAGGTCAGGGGCAAGCCAGGCACAAATCTCTCCAAACAGGTGGCCTGCCACATGTGGAAGTTTTGGAGCCACTGCTGGTCATCCCATTGCTTCATGACAGCCAGTTCCACCAGTCTGAACTGGTATGTTGCCTCAAGAACTGTCTGTGCACCGTGGGGAGTGGTTGCTAGTGCGTAGCTCCTGCAGCCAGGATGATGGTCCCAAAGATGATCTTGGGGTCAACCTTGCTGAGGAACAGAAAGGCAGCTGCTAGAAAGTTCAGCACAAGCCACAGCATGTCCGCATAGGGCCACTGCAATCCCAAGAGCAGCTTCGGCTGCATGGCACTAAAGGACCAGCTGTGTTGATGCAAATGCAGGACAAGCACAGCATGCACAGAGCAGAAGGGGCAGGGAATGGCTGTCTGGAGGGGTCACTTTAATCGTGCATCTCCATCGGGCTCTGGCACTGGCTCTTGGAAAGAGCTGGTGACCTGCAACCCTGGCTGATGTGGTTCTGGGTGGCTGTTTTGCCGAGAGAGTGACTGGGCTGTCTGGCTGTTCTCTGTTGGGAAAACATATCACTCTTTCAATGCGCCTTGTTATCTGGATGCACTCTGTTGACAGAGTTTTTGTTGTAAGATATCTTCCAACAAAACCTTCTGCCAACAAAAGCCTGCAGTCTAGACGTAGCCTAAGAGTCCCTCATTGCCCACTGGCAAAAGGTTCCCTGGTCCTAAAGCTTTGTTGTCATAGTATTTACCAATAAAAAATGTTGCTGAAATCTTAAATGAAAGCCAGGATCATGCTGGTCATTATTAGCATATGAAACATATATACTGATTATATTTTAAAAATTATGTCTCTATACTGAAAATATGCTCTTATAGTTTATATGAATATGTTACTCCCAACAGGAGATGAAACAATGGCTTTGCCAGATGAAGGGATGTAGTTTTCCATTGTCTATACATAGATTAAGTATTGTAAAGCCATTGTGTAAAACAGAATGGATGCCCCATTTAAATGCAAAAGTTAACAGGAATGGGGTAGGTAGGGGAATGTGAAACAAACATGAATAAGAGCCAGCACCACAGGCAGGGGACCTAAATGAGGGGAGTGAAAAATGAGTTTGGATGTCTATAAGGAGAAGCAAAAAGACATTCTACTAGCCTTCATTAAGGAAGTAAAGTGGACAGTGGTCTTTGCAGCCATAAAAGTCCAATCCTGGACATATGGGTCACCAGGAAGTTGCTTTAGGAGAGGAATTGCTTTGGGCAAGGCTCTTCACCTCTTAGAGCTAAATTTAGACTCTAAGGCCTGATCTACACTCAAAAGTTAAGTGGGTTTAGTGAAAAAATTCACACCACTGAGCCACATAGTGGAGCTAATCTGTGGCTGCAGCAGGCAGTGGTAAGTGGATGGAAGAATTCTTTTGTTGACTTAGCAATGGTCTCTTGGGGAGGTGGATTAACTGTGCCAATGGGACAACCCGTTTCGTAACTGTCCTGAGTATCTTAGTACTGGGGAAATTCTGCAGTTTTACTATAGCTCCAAATGCAACAATTGCAGAATTCCCCCAGGACAAGTCTGCACAAAAGCGTTACAAAGTCCCAGGTTGTTCTTTGTAGCATTTTACATGTAGAGAAACCAGGAGAAGCATGTTATACCTTTATGTTAGTCAAGTAATCTGTTGTTTTTATGCTTGCTTGCTACTTGCTAACGCTCAATCTTTATAAGAAAATTGTTATTTGTTTTCACTACAAGTAGATTCCAATGTTGTATTGTTATAAAGGACCTGATCTTCACTTGTACCATCAAGCTGTGTATACATTGTCTCTTGGGGGGCAGCTTACCCAGTAATGACAGTGACAGTAGCTGGATAGCACAGGGGGGATGCTCTGAGGAGTTTGGGGACTGGGATACACTAAGCAGTAACCTGCAAGACAGAGTAGGACTGTCAGAACTCTTAGGAAAGGGTTTGAATGGCTAAATGGTTGGCAGTGAGAAAGACTCTCTCTCGCTGGTGGCAGGAGGATGATATGGTAACTCAGATCTGGACACCCTAAGAAAGTACTGCTATGAGTGACTAGGAAGCTTAACACAGTCATGAAAATATTTATTGATTGTTCACAGTAGCTGAAATTACAAATTGGGGCTTTTTCTTGTTGCCATTGTAGACAAGCATGATAAATATTTTGGACAAGTTTACAGCAAGGTGCTGGGAAGATGAAAGGATATTATTTAATGTCATATACACTTTCTGTTGCTGGACAATGAGTCTATACCTAAACCATCCCTAAATCAGGCAGGCATCATAAGGCATATTCTAGTGTGGGGCGACAAGTAGCAACCATACAGTACAACTGACTGTAAAGTGAATTGTATACCCTGTATTTTTCACAAGCACAAAGCAGCACTAAGGTCATCTTAACAGGGCATGAGGATTCACATTGCGAGGAGAATGTCTGGGTGGCAGAGAACTGTTGTGAAATCCCTTGCTGTGCCACTTCCCACTCCCAGTTGCTGGTGCAGAAGGCATGGCTGAGGCATTCCTATGCGTTGACAATGACCAGCTGTTGGAATGGTTTCTTACTACCATGGTAGCTGGTATAGATTACAGCAGTCCTGAGGGAACTTTATTTTAGGCAAGGAACTGGCCCAATGGCACTTTTATATCGAAAGTCTAGATCATGATGTAGTAAAGGCAGCTTTTCACACACATCCTCTGCTCCTGAGCTTCATCTGGGTAATAGGTCTTTAACTGTAAAGAAACTGATTAATTACTAAGTAAAACAGCTTTGGTCCCTCAGATCAAATGCAAGCATGAGGAAGTATGTCACTCTCAGGGCTCATACCAGTGGACTGGGACCAGCTCACAAAACATTCTTTTTTTACAAGCCACATCTCACTCTCACATTTTTAATAAGGGTTTGCATGTGGTAGAAAATTTCTTTCTGCTATTTTCTATTATCTTGTTTCTCTTCAGCACATTCAATCATGAGAAGAGCCTCTAGAGTAGCAGACTTCTTTCCTGCTCCTGTTTACTTTTCTTCTAGATCATAGAAATGACAAGGAAACTTTTTAAAGATAGCATACTAGATGCTCCATTTAAGAAGACCAAAAAGAGTACCCTTGTGGCTGAACAACAAAATAAAAGAAGCAGTGAGACAAAAAGGTACCCTTTAAAAATAAAAATTAAATCCTAATGGGGAAAATAGAAAGGAATATAACTTCTGGCAAATGAAGTGTAAAACTATAATTAGAAAGTCAGTTCTGGGGCCAGAACAGTTCAGCATAACAGAATTGCTCAAGAAAGTTAAGTTCAAAGCAGAGTGTGAACAGTTACAAAGGGATGTCATAAAACTGGGTGACTGAGCAAAAATAAAATGGCAGATGAAACATATTGTTGATAAATGCAGAGTAATTCAAATTAGAAAACATAATCCCAGCTATACATATTAAAATTTGGGGTCTAAATTAGCTATTATCACTCAAGAAAGAGATCTTGGAAACAAAGTGGTAGTTCTCTTGCAACATCCACCCAATGTGCAGCAGGCGACAAAAAGAGTTAATAATGTTGGGAACCATTAGAAAAGGGATAGCTAATAAGATAGAAAATGTCATAGTGTCCACATAAATCCATGGCGTGCCCATATCATGAATACTGTGTATGGATGTGGTCAGCCCATCTCAAAAAGTTATATTGCAATTGGAATATATTCAGAAGAGTGCACCAAAATGATTAGTGATATGGATCAACGTCCTATGAAGAGAGATTAACAACTGGGACTTTTCCAGCCTGGAAAAGAAATTACTAAGTGAATGATATGATAGAGGTCTAAAAAGTTATGACTAAGTTGGGGAAGCTAAATAAGTGTGATTAACTTTTCATAACAAAACAACTAGGGATCACCCAATGAAATTAATAGACAGAAGATTTAAAACAAACAACAGGAAGTATTTCTTCACCCAATGCACAATCAACCTGCAGATTTTTTTGCCAGAGGATGTTGTGAAGGTCAAGATTACAACAGGGCTCGAAATAGAACTGGATGAGTTCATGGAGGAAGAAAGGGCTTCCAGAAGGAGGGTTTCCTCTTGGAAGATCCCCGCGGGCTGCACATCTGCATGTGTATTTTGGAGTCCAGAAGAGCTTCTTCTGGACTCCAAATCACATGCCCATATGCTAATGAGGTGCAGGAAATTTACATCCATGCCTCATTAGCATCTTCTGGACAGCTCATTACCATGCTGCTTTGGAAGAAGGGGCGCATGTAGACACAACTGGAGTGAGTGGGTGATGTTCTAGCAACTATAATTATTCTCACAGAGGAGAACAATAAGGCAAATACCTACCTTCTTCCACCTTGTTCATACTGGCTACATCCACACTAGAAGCCTCTGTTGACAGTAACGTCTGTTGACAGAAACTCTGTCAACAGATACCATCCATACACAAAAGCAGATAGACAGAGCAATCCACTCTGCTGACAGACAGTAGCCAGATTGTCCTGCCTCTGTGGACGGAAGAGCTGACTGGAAGCTTCATAAACAGGGTTACCCAGAGAATTGGAAGGCCTCTCCATCGACAGAAGTAGCTATGCTGCACTTCTGTCAACAGAACTCTGTTGACAGAAGTGTTATTCCTCAAATTTTTGAGGGATAACACTGTCAAGACAAATGAAGAGTTCTGTTGAGATTCTGTTGACAGACCACTACATGTGTGTAGATGTACCCTGAATTATGTTAACAGAAGGCCCCTTTTTTCAAAAAAACTCTCATGTAGATATGGCCACTGTGATCATTTCAAAGTCAAAGTCCAAACAAACGTTTGACTTCTTGTACTGAAATATTAGAGAGACCTGTTTTTTCCCCTCATCACCATAATCCATGGTACAAACTCATAATTGGTGTAGTACTGCTGACATCCATAGAGTTAAGAGCAGTGTTGAATTTGGATCTCACTGCTATTTGCCCACATAAAATTATTAAATGGTATAGTTGGGAGTCTGGCCTCAAGGTTAAACTGGGATTTGGCCATCAGAACCAGAGGTGTTTTGTAGCTAGGTGTTAAATTAATCAAGAGAAAGTGCCTGACAGCTGCCTGCTCTATGTTATATTCTGACATTTTCTTCTTCCTTTCATGAATTCCTTATTTTGGGCTTGATTCTGATCTGACTTACTCCAGTGTAATTTTATTAATGTTACTAAAACGGTTCCTTATTTGCAATGGTGTGAGAAGAGGGTCACTAACTTGTTGTTCTGAATACGTCTATCAGAACACCGAGAAACATAATGGCGTAATGAAGGTGACAGCCAAGGCCCAGTTCTCATAATTTTAACTGAGAGTTTTGGTTGGAAATGGAATACTGGCCTGAAATCTGGTCCAAGTTAGCCTTTGTTTTCCACTCATGATTTCCTCATTAATTTCCCATTCAGATGTTCTGCATTAATTTCCACCTCCCTCGGAAAGCAACTAAGAATTTGCTAAGAAAGCAGCTAAGAGGCAGATGGGTTGAATGTTCTGTAGTCCTTGTGCTTTTAGTTGTGTGTTTAAACGCTATACTCTACAATATACAAACAGACGTGAATCAGCTACTGTGCTTATAAGCCATAATTTCCAAGCCCTTCCATAAAACTCACTCTTTTCTTCCTGGCATCTGAACATCCCACATCCGTATTCAAATTGTTTTAAATGTCTCATTCTGATGATTGCTGAAGTCTGGTTAAATTATGTTCCGCAAGTTGGCAAGACTGCCTTCCTTGTTTATGCTTCCAAATGTACATTTGCTGAGGTGAGAACTGCTGTTTTTCCACCAGGGCAATTATTCCTTTATTAGGTACTTTAGAAAGTCACCAGCATCTAAGAAGATTCCAATGATTACAGACTGTTTTTTAGAATTCTTTTTGAGTGGTTATTGTCTTGCACCATTTTTCTTTTTCTTTCATTGACATTTTTAGATGATTTTTGACATCTGAGAAAATATGTACATTCTAAAGATTAGACTGTCACTACCTGGTCTCTCCTGTAGTCAACCACAAGACAGTTAAAAGTGCATTAGAGGAAAAGGAAATTAAAAGGCAATGATATATGATCTCTTTTCTATGCTATTTATTGAAAGATCAAGTGAATGTCAACTAGAAAATGCTTTTGCCTTTTTGTTTCATTTTTGATCAAGTGATTTCCAAGCTGACATTCATGTCTCCATATTTAAATCTCTTTGCAAAGTCAAAAATTGACTGTTTCCCCTATATCAATGCAGATCAATGAAGGCAATTTTCCATTATGTTTCAGCTTTCTTTCTGGTGCCAGAAAGGATATTTTCTGTTGTTGTAGGATGTTGGAATCTTGCATCAGAATTACTTCTCCAAAGTGCTCCTTTTTAACCTTTTGCTAAAGAGCATCATAAATAGATGTCTAGAGCAATAATAACAGCAGCAATAACCATTGCTTTATACATGCTGAAATACTGGCAAATATCTGAAATCGTAGTGTGGGAGAGGGAACAGTGAATTGAATGTCTTGAATATCAGTCAGTCCCAAAATTCTGATTTTCTCGAGCCTTGAAGCTTTTTAAAAAAGAAGAGACCATTAGATCATTTAGTCTTACCTCCTGGATGTCACAGGACATTCAATGTCACTCAGTTACCCTGCACTGAACCCAGAGGTAATGGCACCATAAAATGGCACACACACTTCCTTAATCTATTCCTAGGGAAACAAATATATATACAACTTCTTAATGTGTTTCTATTGAATTCCTGGAGCAAAATGGGCTCCCTCTGGGGAACAAAAGAAGACATACATATGCCCATAGGTAACTAAAATAACCAAAGACTATTTAGCCTACTGGATAAAATGTTTGACATATGCATAAAATATATTTAAAAATATGTATTGAGTGCAAATCGTCCAAGTCATAGTTGTATCCAAAATTTTTGTTTTCTCTCAGTATCAAATATTTTTACTTGCTTGACAGAGAGATGCACACTTTTAAGATATCTTAAAGTATCTTTCGTGTCTTTATAGCTCTCCTGTATTTCACAAACCACGTCTCTGCTAATTTTTCTTCAATTTTTATACACAGGAGCTTCTTGATTAATTAGTTATAGCTTTCAGATTACTGCAAAAATCCAGATCCAGCGGAATATGTCACAAGTGCATAAATGTGTAATGTCAACCGGTGATTTCTAAATGACATGAATTGATAGGCACTGATTCCTACCAACCGCAGTGGATAGAAATGGCTACCTGCCTCTTCGTTCCTTTACACGTCTTGCTTCCACCAGAGACAGAACAAGGTATGGGGAGGCCCTGGCTCTACACCTGCAGAAGAGGTAGGCTCTCAGGCAGAAGGGGCGGGACAGAGAACAGTCAGCCCTTAGTGCTGCCCAGACCATGGCATGCCTCTACCTCCAGACCCTCAGAGCCACACGTAGTAGTGTCATTCAATGGGGCTTGGAGCTCTGACCACTAGTACTGCCACAGTATCAGTGGCCAGAAGATCTGGGCCCCAGTGCGGTTGTCCCCTTTGCCCCCTACCCCAGCGGGGACTCTCTGCTTCTGTAATAATGGCAGCATCTCCCACTGCCCATGTGCCTACTGCTTTTTGTCATGACATACTCATCCTCTCATTTTTCCTTGTTTTTCTCTCCACTCTGCTGTTGTCTTCCCACTGCCCATCCATTTTGCTGCTTGCCACCTCACATACAGTGTCAGCCCTTTCCATTGACCCCAGGCCTCTTCTCAGATGTGACATCAGGAAAGCTTGTAAAATAGAAACAGCTAGCTTGTTTATTTTCTTAAAAGACAAAAATAAGAAGCAGCGGAGAAAAGGGGAAGGTGCAGATTTTGCACCAAATTTGGCCATGGTACTTGCACTTAACTTTCAAATCAGAAGAAACATATTTTCATTGGTTTGAGTTTCCCTTTTCCTGGGGAACTGGGAAAACCTCTGGTATTAGGGGAAACTTATAAAAAGAGACCACTTTATACATATAGAAGGAGTTCCATCACTAAGCTCTCTTGCATTTTAAAAGTGTAAATAGTGCTTATTTGGAGATTAAATCACAGGCACAGAATACATGATGTGCACCAATTTTCCCTTCATGCTCCTTCCCATCCCTGGATGTATGTACTTATACTGGGGTCAGATTCTCTCTCCTTTCCATAAAGGTGAAGACGGTGCAATGGGATGAGTCTGGCTGTATCTGGCCTCTCAAGAATTCCTTTGACTGGAAAGAATGCTTTTGTGGGTGTACAGTTGGCACAGCTAGTTACTATTCTATCTCACTCTGTTGACCTCAGCAAAAAGAGCAGGCTAAGAATGAGGTTGGGGTTTGACTGGAAGTCCATTAGCTACAGTTCCTAGTGGACTGTTCCAACTGGAAAAGTTTAAAGCAGCCTAGACCTAGTGGGAACACCATCAGGGCTGATGTAGAAAAGGCCAGAGAAATGAGGAGCTGTTATTAGCAATGTCAGCATAGGATATCTGATGGATTCAGTGTGGTCTTCCTCACTCTTTATATGTGGAAAGTGACACAGGTTTACTAAGAGGTTTCAAGTTAGGAGCTTTTTTGTGGAGTGAGTGAAAAATAGGAGGCTGACACACTTCAACTAAGTAGTGCTTGAGAGTATTAGAAAAAATGTAAATTTATGTTAATTAGTGATTGTTGGTGTGGTTGTGATGCAATGTAAACCTCAGTACAGCCAGAAATTTACCCCACTGCATGTTGCTATGATGCAGTAATAGACTGTGATAGACAGGAATACTGGCTGCCAGATACATTTTTTTTCTTTCACCTCTTTTTTTTTTTCTTTTACATCTAGCATTATTTAGGCATGCTTTGGGAAGAGAATCTAAATTAGTAGTTTCAAGGAAAGAGGTCTGGTATATGCCAAGGTAATTTGTAATATCAACAGTTTATTTGTCTTCTATATGAAACACAGCCATTTGTGTTTCCAGATGGAAGGTCTTATGTCTGCAAAATACATTAGATGAGAGCATCAGGTGGAGCAGAAGAGGCCTAGCTTACCTACCATTGTATATAGAATACTCCAAATTCAGACATAGGATTTATAAGAATTTCAATAATGGAATAAATCTAATATAAAATGTGTGTATATAAATGGATAGTCTATATACTTTTATCTTTCCAGAGACACTTATCTCTGAAGACATTAAGCATATAGTTCTGAGGTTTAGTGCCGTGGTAAACTCAATTACCATTACTATACTTGAGAAGATATGCAATTAAAATCTATTATCCCATTCCTCCTCTGGGAAAGTGTGGGAGTGGTGGGAAATTAGCTCCCTATGCCAAATTATATCTCCCATCCTCTGGGGCTGGGTGAAGATTTGCATCTCTAGTCTATTTTATATCACATTTCACACATTCCGACTTTTTCTTCATTCACTGAGAAGCTATCGATGCTCACTGGGTGGGGGAAGAGGGAAGATTGCTTCTGATCCATTCCTCTTTCATTTGCATTCACATCCATATATTATAATGCTTGTTAATTTTATCCTCAGATTCACTCATTTCAGCATATGGCTCAGTGGCTAAGATACTAAAATGTAATTACTTCCCCTCTTCCCAAAGAGCAATAGAGAAAAGATACAATTTTGGCCTACATGAGAAAGTTTACATCTTTGGACTATTTTTAAGGATGCTAGCAGTGTGAGAAAACAAAGCAGCAGAAATGTAGCACTTTAAAGATGAATAAAATGATTTATTCAGTGATGAGCTTTCATGGGACAGACCCATTTCCATGAAGGCGCATCACCAAATAAATCATTTTGTTAGTCTTTAAAGTACTATATTTCTGTCACTTTGTTTTGTTGGGGTACAGACTAACACGGCTACTTCTCTGTTACTAATCAGTTTGAGAAAAGTCACTGCTTATGAAACCAAAGAGGAGCCATTTGGTATACAGTGGACCCTGATTTAACAGACATCGGAAATAATGGACACTGTCCACCAGCCCCAACCCCGTGCCCCACGCCCCACAATAAATGCTGGCAACTCACCAGAGCTGCCAGAGCCAGAACTACCACTTCCACTGGAGCTGATGGGGTGGAGCAGCCACTGCCATTCCTGGGGTGGCCAGAGTGTCTGGGGCCTCTGGGGCCACATGACGGCTGGGGGGTGCTGGGTCTGGAGGAGTCGCTGGGGCTGCTGCTGCTGGAGCCACCACTCATCCTCCTCCCAGCAGGGTAGGTGCCCTGACCAGAGAGCTGGCAGGCATCCTGCCAGCCAGAGCCCTCGCCAGAGGCACGTCCACTCCAGGGAAACTTAGTTTTCACAGGAGTGCTCAGATTTGGGTGGGTGACGCTCTGTTCTGTAAACAGCACGAAAAACCTGCTACCGAGTTCTCTGTCCCAAACCTGCTGCATTCCTCCACGGTCTCAGACGAAGCGCTCCCTAGTGCGACTTGCAAGGTGCCTCCAGTCCTGCAGCTTCAGATTTAATAGACTTTTGGCATCGGTGGATACCCCTTCCCTGCTATTAGTCTGTTAAACTGAGGGTTTACTGTATAGTGAATTGAAAAACTTAAGGGCTGATTCTTTTAGGCTATGTGTGCCCTAGGAAATTTGGTCAAATTTATTGAGGCTGCTTTTTGAGACCCAGTTTTATAAGGTCAAAGATGCATGTTCTCACTAAGCGTGTGCGGTTAATGCCTACTGTGGCTACCATCAACTCTTTCAGCAATGCACTGGGCTAGCCATCCCACAGTTCCTGCCACCCATTTGAATTCTGAGTTAGCATCTCAGTGCCTGATGGAACAAAAACATTGTCATGGATGGTTCTGGATACATGCTGACAGCTTCTCATGTTCCACTTGTCTCCTTCCTTCCCTCCCTGCAAGAAAGCAATGGTAAGCAATCTTTTTGCACCCTTTTTTTCCCTGGTTATCCATGCAGATGCCATAGCATGGCAAGCATGGACCCTGCTCAGCTGCAAACTGCTGTGGAAAACTTTGTCAAGGTGGCATATCAAAATCAATGTTAGAAGCCCTTTAGGTCAGTGGGAGGGGCTTGGTAGTATGGACACATTATTTAAATGTATAGTGGATGTCGAATGCAGGTACTCCATAAAAGAAGGTACACAGTAACTGATACATAGAACAGACTTGATGAGAGGTAGCTGGTAAAGTGAGTGAGTTGAGGGCAGTTGGAGACTCCTATGATTGGTATGCCAGGGAGCCAACCCTGCATTATTATAGCCCACCTTAATGCTCTAAGGTGGGGTGGGGGTTGGTAAGATTCCAGCACTGTATTTTCTTGAGGGACATGGATGGAAAGGCAAGTAGCTGGTTGAAGCCCCCCAGGATAGTATGGTCCAAGCAATGGAGCTGTTGGAGGGACATAAGTAAAAATGGTGGGGGGAGCTGGTAAGAACACTTCCCCTCCTGGTTAATTATGGAAAAATTGGGGGGAAATACCTGCACTGAATATTTTTACCTGCCAGGTAGTCCCAAACATCTAAAAATAAAGTTATAGCCTGATTAAACCCATATCAATGTCCACTGTCCTTCCTGCATAGCCAGATAATGGAGTGGGGCTGAAATACAGAAGACTGTGGTTTTTCCTTGTCTCCCACAGTTCCAATGGTCACTCTAAACAGAATGTAGGAAGCATAGAAGTGGTATAAAGCCACATATGCCCTCTGACCCTTTATTCCATTCCCAAGTGCATGGTCAGAGTAACTGACAACTGTGTCTTTTGAAGCAAATAGACTAGAAGTGTTCAGGAATATCACTTGCCTTTCTGATCTATTTTGAATTGAACAGTCAGCTGGTATCATAAAAAAAACAATAAGCAGTCCTGTAGTACCTCAAAAACTAACAGTTTTATTTATTAGATAATGAACAGGTGCTAGAGGACTGCTTGGGGTTGTTTGGATTTTTTGTTTTTGTTTTTTAGGTGAAGCTACAGACTAACACGGCTATCTGTTTGAGACTGTTTGATTGTAGGGGTTGATCCTGCTTGAAGCAGGGGACTGGACTAGATGACCTCCTGAGGTCCCTTCCAGCCCCATGATTCTGTGATTGTCTGTTCGTGTTTTCCTCTGGGTTAAATAGTTAATTTCAGGAATAAAAATCTGAATGAGAACAGTAACTTCAAAATGTAATTTCACTTTTTGTAAGTTATCATTTCACTTTTCAACCAGATGCCAATGAACTAGTCACACATATTGCTGTTTCCTAACTAAACTTCTCCCACAAAGTGAGACTGAGGTGGGATTAAAAGTAAAGGGTCAAAAGCATTTTGCATTCCAGAAAAGAATATGCACGGCTACAAACCTAAAGGCAATAAAATGGAAAATGAGGAATGAATGCTCAATCCCTCTTGGAACGTTAAAATAGTAAGTATCTGCCAGTGCGTTTTCAGATATTCTTGCTCACTATATTAACTGCTTGACATTCTTCTGAACAATCAGGTTTTAGTCACCAATAGACAGTAAAGTGCATTTCAGCTCAGATTTCTGGCAATAAAATATCTGGTAGTGCCTGGAATACTTTGTTGTAAACTATTGACATTGCTTTGCAGTTTTCTTTATTCATGACAGCTATTACGATGCACTTCATTACCTCATTTAAGCAGAGTTCAACACAATTAATGAGTGATAACAGAAATTCCAGTGTGACATTAGTAGGCTTCACATAGGAGTGCTCTGTACCTATGATTTCTTGCACCCAATGAAGAGAATACATTAAATAACTCTGCTGTGAGGCCCTTAGGAATACATTGTCTCTGGCCCCTACTTTCCCCTGTGCATCCATGTACAGAAGGAGGCCTCACATGTTTATTGAGAAGCCGCTTTTTTTCCCCCCATCTCCACTAGTTTTGTTTCTCAGCATTTGCTTTTATTTTATTTGTATTTGTATTAGGATTACACCTAGGGTATGTCTACGCGGCAAAGATGAAATCAGAGTGACCCTATACCTGGGCCCGCTGATGAGGGTGGGGGAGGCAAAGGGGGCAATTGCCCTTGGGCCCTGTGTTTCAAAGGTGTCCAGGACTCTAGCCACTGCTGCTGCTACTTTGGCAGCAGCCAGAGCTCCAGGCCCCTTTGAATTGTCACAACAGCACTGCTGTGCATGCACAGCAGTAGGGAGAGGAGGGCAGTGCTCCGGTCCAGATGTTGTTGAGGGCCAAATGTTCTAGGCCCTACCCTTCTGCCTGTGGCTCCACCACTTCTGCCTTGTCCCGGGGCCTAGAGCACCTGTCGGCACTGCTGCCTGTGCCATCTGGCTCCTGCCTCACAGGGTCCTAGAGTCCAGGATTCAGCCAAAGTCTGGAACTCTCCACAGCAAGGAAACAGCCCCAAAATCATAGTCCACAAGCCTGAGCTGGCTAGCATGGCCCAGCTGTGGATGTCTAGTTGCTGAGTAGACAAACCCTTAAAGCCCCAGTCAGGATCAGTTTCCCCCAAGTGCAGGGCATGTTATAAAAAGCAACAGCACCTGCACCAAAGAGCAGAAAATAGAGGAGAAGAGTGGGAGGGGAAACAGGCACAAATAGGTGAAGTAACTTATCCAAGGTCCCACAGCAGATCAGTGTCAAAGGTTGGAACCTTTGTGTCTCCTAAATCTCAGCTTGATGCCTGGTGCGCTGGACCACACTGCCTCTTCCTGCTTTCTTGGTGACCTCCTCATACACACTTGTCACATATTTCTAAGTGGAGACTCTGCAGTGTCCCAGTTCTGTAGATCCTGTAATGGTGGACAGGAAGTAGTTGCTAGGCTACTTCATATTCTCCCTCCAAATAGCCATGGAGTACAGAAGGGGAATGTCATTTTCTACCTGATACTGTGTAAGCATATGCTGCTTACATAACTTGAACATTACTTAGGATTCTTCTTTGAAGACATTCTGGGTGCAGCCATGATAGGGGAAGAAGCAGAGATTTATGGCTTGTATGAGTCAATGGGGATCATCATCATCATCATCATCATCAACAATCAGGGGCTCTGCGCCCATTGGTGTCTGATGCCTCCCTCATCTGCCTTCCTTCTATCTTTCCCTATCCAGTGCAGAGTGGCTTAGTTTCTGTTGACTCGGGAGTGGATATAGACTTGGACCACAGTCTAGTGATAGCAAACATCAAGATGAAACTCAATGGAAAGTTACTGGTGTGTATGGTGAGCAAAGTCCTATATGTTTACCCTGTAAAGCAGAAACAAACTCTGGAGACAAAACACTCACAGTAGGTTTAGTGCAATTACATAGTCATAATGTTCTTTTTGATTTTAAGTAGAACCACTTTATTTGGTAGACAGTCCTGCATTATGTTTAATGTGAAAAGGTGCTGCATATTCTCACAATTCTTTTGCAGTGTGCAGGTTTCTTTTTAAAGACACAAAGGGAACATTTTTAAAATGAGTAAGGATCATGTACTATATAACCAGACTATCATATTACTTCCTTAGAGTCCTAATGATAAGTAAGTTTGTCCTCAGTGATTGAGCAACTGGTATCCAGTCTTCTCCCCCCACCACACACTTCCTTACTCTGTACCCTCTTCTATTCATACAAAGCATAAGTCTCACGGTGCTTGTGTGTCTTTGTTCTAAACCGCTGAACTATGAGGATGGCACAAAATGTGAAAAATATGTCCAAGCTTTTGTTTGTTACTGCTGCTGGCTTAGGTCACTTAAACTACTAGTTTAGCTTTAAATTATTGCTCAGCTCACTCCTGGTAGGATATTGTAATAAGGTGTCTTAGTTGATAAGGGCAGCTCACTATCTGATGCTTCTTTGGACTAAATTCTGCCTCTGGGTGCATACTGAAGGTTTTCATTTACTTCAGAAGACATAATGTGTGCATTTTAATGGGTGGGATTTGACTCCCTTCCCAAAGCTGTAATACTACAGTATTTCTATCATACCTTCCCGATGTGACATTGACCTCTTTGGTTTGGGAGCATACACAATGGGCCAGGTTGTAAGACTCTTCCTCAAGCTGTGTACTGCATAAGTGGTCTCACGGATGTTGCCGAGTCTGATCTGAGAGTCTGCATCTATGTATTTTTGCTTTTGATGTCTACTATTTTAGAGCTAGACAGTTAACCTCTGACATGCACTGCTAGATAGTTATTCACATGAGTGATCTCATCACCTTCGCTGGAACTGTGTATGTAGTAGCTGCTCACCAGTGTAAATAAGGGATTCAGAAGCAAGCTCTGAATTAGTGTAATTCTTGTTTTCAGTACTTTGTCCCTGTAGGGACAGGAACAGCATTGGTCATGGAGGTCAGGGGAATTCATGTAGGGACTGATAAAGGATTTTGCACTGAATATTTTAACATTTTAATAACCATTTTGCTGTCAATTCTCCACTTTCAATCTTCTTAGAAACTGCCTTAAAACAGAAGCCTTTCTGCAAGTCTGAATCTGAACGGTCAAATCCCAAACCACCAAAATAAGATTGATTGAGCTGATTTGATGCCCTCAACGCTCTTAGGTCCAATATAAATAAGATTTGTTTATACTTCTTCTTTGCGGTGTGCATCTCAGCTGCGTTGTAGATACTGACTGGCTGTTATCCATTGCCCCATACGGAAATGGAGGAAAAACTAAATCTTATAATGATCGCACTATGTTCAGGTGTAAAGTGCTGAATTATGGAAAAAAACAGCTTTCCACTATTTATCTGCACTAAAATTAAAGAAATTCATATCAATCTTTCATTGAAACACACATAATATTTTCTGTTACTTATGACATATAATTTTAATAAAAGGGTTTGTTAATATTTTTAACCATTTCAGTAGTTACCCTATTTCTTCTAGGCTCCTAAAAGATTTGTATTTACATTATCATGAACTCTATATGTAATATCACCAATTTCTCCCTGGTTCCTGGAATCTTTCCATCTGCCTTTTAAGTGGGCTTTTGTTATTCCTGTATATAAAAAAAGTCAGCTGGATCCTCAGCTACTTAGTAACAATTGCCCAATTTTCATCCGCACGTCCTTTTATTGCAAATTGCTTGAGCAGGTGGTTCCATACAGCTTTCTTCCTTTTACAGGAGCATAATACATTTGATTGTTATCAGTCTGGTTTTAGATCCGCCAAATAAACAGGGATTGCCCTAGCTAAGGTCTTCAATTATTTATTCCTTGCCAACCCTTTCCCTGCTAGACTGCTCTCTGAGTCAGTTCTTATTGGTCTGTCTGGCCACTTTTAACACAGTTGGCCATTCAGTTCTTCTTGTCTTTCTTGTGACCAGTGTTCAACTATTTTGTTTTCAAAAGAGAGGAAGAAATTAAATGGTAGGTGCTCACGTTCAGTTTTGGGAACCATATTTTCTCATACTATTTCTCCTTTAATGTGTCCCTTCCCTCATCCCTCTGATCTTTACATTCACTTTTTCTCACTTCCTAGGTTTGCTCTGTTGTGAGCCTGAAAACTAATAAAAATTTGATGTTCCAGAATGTGTCACAGTTGGTCAAATTCTCATTCTGACTGTCACATCACAGTCCCTTCTAAGCAAAAGTGTTGGTATTCGCTGATAGAAACTGTATTTTGCTTCTAAGATAACCAAGTGAAATTTCTTCAGTACTAAATAATAGGATTTTTGTATGTGAATTTCTTCTTGTATAGGGAACTGAAATCTTTCATTAATCCATGGGCTAGGTCTACAGTGCAGGAAGCATCAGTTTAAACTTCCCCCCATTGCTCTACCAATGTATTTCAATCAAGACTGGAGGAAACCACCTCTTAGGGTGTGAAATGGTTTCCATGCCTATTCAATATTTGCCTTCTTTTTGTGATCCTCCTACAGAAAGAGCCAATTAATACTTAATATATTTGTGGCTTTTCTTCTGTGACCACAATCCAGTTTCCAGAAGATAGAAACCACTGAACACATTCTATATAGTCCACTAAACAGATGGTAACTGTTGTTTATTTTTATCATTAACCTCCTGTGCTGGATTGAAATGTTAACCAAGGCTAAGTCTAGACTACAGGGATTTGTCAGCAGAAGTTTGCGTTGGAAGACCAGAGGGCAGATGAAAAGAGCAATCCACTCTGTCAACAGAGAACAGCCAGACTCTTTGGCCATTCTATCGGCAAAATGGCCACACAGAACCACCGCAGATAGTGTTGTGTGGCATCCCAGAGTCCTTTTCTGTCAACAAAAGGCCCCCTGGAACATCCAGACCTGGTGTTTTGTCAACAGATCTGTGTTGACAATGAAATTCTTCCTTGTGGGAGTGGCGTATGGCTGTCGACAAAAGCTCTGCATTCTGTCAACTTACTGTCAACTTGGCAATCTGGAGACTCCTCAGGTTTTTGGTTGACAAAACCTTGTAGTCTAGACTTAACCCAGGGGAATATCTCATCACATTCCTTGAGCCATTTAGCCCTTTCACCCTTCATCCCCATTTTTGTGTTTGGGAATTAACACTTATAAGGTGTACTCCCAACATGCAATATAATGCAATTTACTTCCAGTCCCATCTGTTTATACTGAATGTTATTTTTTTCTTGTTTGTCTTATTCAGGATTTGATCAAAAGCGGTGATCATGGTAACCTATCTTCCCCTTAGCACTTCTAATGAGGAATAATGAGACTCAAACTACATCAGTAAAGGGGGGTGGAGAGACTGGATGCCTGATTCCACCAGAAATAATTTTGGCTAATATTCTGTCTGGTCTTTAGAATGTAGCTGATGCTGAGCCGGGACTGACTTTCTTCTCAGATATGTTTAACCTTCACTTTATGGTAACTACGCTAGAGTCAAAAACTCAGCTGTCACATTCATGCCTTTCAGAAGAAGGGTGTGCAGCTTGTTGTAAAAACCAGACCTCTACAGGTGACTCAAACAGGTCATTTTGAAAAATCTTACTGTCTCCAGGGTTATTTGGCTGCATTTTTTGAGAGCAGTAAGTTCACAAAAAGAATGCCTTTCCCTGTCAACTTTCTCTATTTTGGTTTGGCAAACATGAGGTTTTTTTATGCTGTGTTTGGTATGGATGTGCATTTATAAGGTGTCTGCTTTAGTTTGATATTAATAGCTTCAGCTAACTTACTGTCTTGGATATCCCAATGGATATCTGAATACAAACACCATGGCTGTCCACCCTTATCTCTTCTTTTCTATGAGCTAAGGAAATAGCACCAGTGATACTGCCAGGAGAGTCACCCAATAAGATGTTCTGGCATATTCCAGCCAATAGAGGGCATTAATACTCAAATACACGGCCCTAAACGCTCTGGGAATAGCGTCATTAACTGTAGATGCAGATCCAGAATGGCAGTGCATAAAATGTTTTTGGTGGAGCTGGGAACACTGACATTTGTGTTACTCATAATTATGTTTTCATTTTTAACTTGTGCACCTCCCTAGACCTTAAGAAAAGTTCTGTGTGAATAAGCTGTCTGCATACATTAAGCCTCTGTACTACAATAAAATGCCCTGCTATCACATTATCACAAAAGAAATTTACAAGGATCAGTGGTAAACCATAGGAAAAATTTTAAGGTGTCACAGGAACCGAGAACTTACTCAGAAGCTAGAAAGAAGGCAGATAATAGAGGGCCAGGTAGAGTACACAGGAGCAGTGAAGCCATGACACCGGCAACGGAGAACTGTGAAGGGAAGGAAAGAGAAGAAGCCACAAATGGAAGGAGTGTGTAGAGAGTAAGGGGTGCTGTGGTTCAGTAAAGAAGAACCAATATTTAACCTGTCACTCAAGAGGTGAAAACAACTTATGGTACTACCTGGCACCTGTTCACAAGGTTCATGGGATTTGAATACAAATGGAAAAAAATTCGGAGACAATGTACTTCAGTGGGAGATGTGCTGGTCGCTATCTGAAGAACTATGGTAATGCCACAAGTGAATGGCAGAGCTAGACTCTTGTCTCCCAGGCCACATTCTAACCACTAGACATGGTTCTATAGGTATATTTCTCCAAAACACCCTCTCCCACCATACCATCACAAGAGGAAGCCTTGCTGAACTGCTGCTTCCAAAAATAGCATAAAGCTGAGATGACACACTATTATCAAATGCCCATACATACAGAGGGTGGATGCTAGGTGCCAACAATTCAATCCATCTTAATCATCCGTTTTCTGAAACAAAACATACCCTGCTATAGACTCACATGACATTCCCAATTTTTTGTGACTTAAAGAAATCTGAGGGTTTTTTTGCCATGAGAGTATTTAGTCATGTAGTCTTTGTTTCCTTAAGCAAACGACTGTATCATCTCGCAACCTGAGTTGAATAGCCAGTCCTTTTGGTCTTTCAAAGGCTGTGAATACAGTAAGAGTACTCAACCCTTCTGAAGATATGCAAATACATGCATTTAAAAATTTACATTCATCCTTCACAGGCCTTAGAAATATAAATATGAAATATCCAGAACCTTGTCACTTCAGTAATAATTAAGCTGATGGCCTATTATGTTCGATTGCAAATCAATATAGTATCTTTTGGTGCCACTTGAGTTCTTGAGGGTTGGCGTGAGGCCAGCACTAGTTATACAATTGAAGAGCTGCAGCTGCATCTAAAACTTCTCTGCCATTTCCATTCAAAAAAGAATAGACTGGTAACAATGGTGGCCAGCCTCTTCATAGTAATTGTGTGCAAGTACACATTTTGAAATAGTGTTTTTGTTCAGCAGGTGCTGTTATTTTAGTTTAATTTGAATTTTGAAATATGGAGGAGAGAAGGGGCCTAATCTTAACAGCATCTAACCTACAGCTGTTCAGAACAGGACAGCAAACAGCATATGTTGCTTAGATGAAAATCATAATTGCTCATTCTTCCTGGCATATTAGCAGACCAGTGCTGAGCCTCTGAAATTATGTAGCATTTTTAGGCTTTTTTACTTTTCAAAGTGATCTACAATGTTTTGGAAGAACAATTCTAGAACATCTGACTGTAAGTTTCACCACAAGAAACTACACTGGGTTTTGATCACAGATAATAGCATGAGTATTTCACACAAGGCAGCAATAGCAGACATTGGCCTTTAGATCTATCATTACAGCAGCTATTCAAAGCCTAGCTGACCTCCATCCGTGTTGCTTCTGTTATAAGTATGATGGTTCATTGCCGAAGATGAAAAAAATTGGAAAGAATGTTTTCTTAGACAAATTCTGCCTTATTGTTTTTACTCTCTGCAGAAAGTTCACCGTGAAATCACGATTTTCTGAAGCAATGGTTGTTCAAAATAGTATGCTGCAATTGACTTGTTGTTTGGAATTTGAAAATTCAGATGCATTACTTATATATATATATATATATATATATTTAAATTCACACTCTGTGAGTATTTGAGCATGAAAGGTCAAGGTTAGTTTTCCCTCAGTATAATATTAGTAAACGTTTTTTATGCTTTCTAACAGGAAAGAGAAGTGTCTAGAGCCAACATTTTCAAACCAGAGTGTCCAAAATGACACTCCTAAATCTGATTTTCAAAGGTTCTGATTAAGTCTCCAGTTCTGACAAGCACAGGCTACAGTGGTGGAAATTGGACCTTAAAGTATATTAGCTCCCCACATATGTAGTTGGAACTGTTAGTAAATACAGAGGATGTCTTTCAAGTATCTTAGACTCTGAGTGATTGCTAACTAACACACTGAAAAGCTGGCTGAAATTTTTCAACCAAAACTTTCTTTCACGGAAAAGGAGGAGTTTCATATTGATCAAAATATTATATGAATTTATTTCAAATTTGCCATTTTGTTCTGGGTCATTTTTTTAACATCTAAACTTTTTTGACATTTTATTTAAAAAAAACAGTTTTTGGATTCCCAATGTTTTTTTGCTTTAAAGGTAATTTAATTTTTAACTTAAAACAAAGTATGCAAAGCATTTTATTTTCATTTGAACTTAACATGCCCTTCAACCTGAAAGTAAATTGATTTCAAGTTTTTGGTTCACAGAAACTTTTGAAAAAATATTCATTTTAGGAGCATCTGAAGTAGTTTGTCTCTCTTCCTTTTTAGTACAGCCAGTGAATTAAAAAATCAGTTATTCATACAGTTCTAATGCACTGTGGAGTGAATGAACTGGACTACCTATATGATGTAGTTATGTTTGTTTGTGAGTCCTTGCAGGATCAGGGCCTATATTAAAACATTGAAAGCTGCACATGCTCAATGTATTTATGAAATTTAGGGCACTTTTTTTTTAATTTTCCTAATGTCCTGATCTTGAGCTCAATCAGGATGGTCTCGTGCACCTCCTACTCAGAACATAGAAGAAATGGGATCTGAGTATGGATTTAGGAGCTTAGCTTTGATGAGCTATGGTTGAAAAAAAATGACAAGTGAATTCATTCAAAAAGATGAATGAACATTCAAGTAGTTTGTGTGTGTGCTATCTATCTATCTATCTATATCTATCTAGCTATCTCATATATACTGTGTACATTTTTGATAGAACTCCAATAACTGCATATTTCCCATAAACCCTGACTATAAATGGGCAAATAATGCAATTTTTTGAGTTCTGTCAATCCATCAAATGACTTCTACCTGTGATTTCATTTAGACCAAATCCTGAAGAGACATGCATAATTATTACTAGTCAGCCCCACTGAAGATGTCAATTTTAACTAATCTCTGAGAGAAACAGAAAATAATATACTGGTTGAACTATAATAATTCAACAATCAAGCAAAATCAGAGTAAAGTTTATTAATTTTGTCTCTGGAAACCCAGGGTTTATATAGTTAGAAATGTAAAAAAGGAAAGATGTGTAAAAAAGAAATACATGTGACAGGCACTATCTAACTTTGAGGAACTAACTTCTATAAGGGAAAAATCAAGATGCCTTTTTCTTAAAACTCTGCAAGAAAAACACAAAGTTAAAGTATAGAATAAATAACAGTAGGAGATTGTTTAAGCAGTTTGTGTTCACTGGACCTTAAAAACTGAAGTGTTGACTATTCTTCTTGGATCACAGGGGCCAAACGGTGGCATTTAGCTACTAATCAAAACAGTCTAATGCATAAAACTTATATGCTGATTCTTGGGGCTGATGTGATGGGTTGCATAAGTGTCTGGGTCCTTGGCTCTCTCATATAGGGTGTTATGTGCCTCTGTGGATATACTGGGAAGCTCTCCTTTAACAAGCACAGGTTCTACAGCTTTAGCAGGCCTTCGTACTTGTCATGGAAGTAAGGAAGGCTCTGTTTGCTCTGCTGCCCCTCCCACAATCAAGTAAAGTCTTTCCATGATGTTGCCTTTCAGAACTGTATCATGTTTTCATACAAGAGGCGGGTTTGCTCCCCTTGCCTCCTTAAGCGAAACTCTTCCCTACGCACACTGTCAGGTGTACATGCTATATGTTGGTATGGGATCACCCTTTGCCTCATCAGTAGCTGTTCTTTGCAAGGTGCTCTATGTATAAGGCTATAAAGCGCTGGATGAAAGCTGTTAATTAGATGCAAGAAATCAGGAGGATTTAGGAGGATGAGATGGCAAAAGGTGCAGCTAATATATGACACTGGTTGAAGTCCAACTCTAACTCATGTGCTTAGCATCTGAAATTCATTAGCTATACTTTGTCACAATATGGCATGACTAGAAAAGCTAAGAAGACAGCAGAGCAGGAATGTCAAGCCCTCCCTTCCTGAAGTTCTTAGATGCAATGTTTTAGCTTATGGGTTCTTCTTTTCTTCCTTTTAAAAGAAATATGGCTTGTAGCTTTGAAGAATACTTACATGGGACCAAATACTACTTGACATCACCACAGAGGTATTTCTTTATTCTCCCAGCCCTCTCTTATCACATCTTACATGGAGCTGGCTGTGAGGAGACAGCAGGGAATGTTCATGCTCCCCTCATTCTTACTACATTATCTAAGGCTTAGGGCATGTGTCTTTCTGCTCTTCCATTGTCAGCTTGCCATGTTGCAGAGGATAGGGATGGTGTGGGGATCAGAATCATAATTTTTTGCCTTTGCTGGGCCATCATCTCTTCCAGATGGCAGATCCATTGAGTCATCTAGACGTTCCACCATTGGGCATGCAACTGTTTTAAAGTTCTCTACCAGTGACCATCCATCAGAAGATGTGATGATGCCCTCATCTTCCTTTCCTAGTAGGGCCACACTAAATCAAACTCTCGGGATGCCAGTATTGATGCTGGTACTCTTCACAGTTGCAAGGAGTAGGAGAAGTGGACAAGAAATCTTCTCCTGTTGACCTCCTGCTGTGGGAATGTCACCGAAAATCCATGCAAGGTACATTGACTCCAGCTATGCAATTCACTTATCTGGAGTTGTGTATCTTACATCAATTTTGTCCCCTAGTGTAGACCTGTCCTCATAGTAAATTGTGCAGATCTGTGATCTTCCCCCTCCAGTATTTTATAAGGAATGAGGCAGTCAACAGTAATAATGTTTAAATTATCATTAGTGGGCAGCTGTATTAATTCTTACACTAAGATAAATGGACCAGGTCTCACTAGCTATTGTTCAGATTCTCTGAAGACTCACTCTGCATTAATTACATTCTGTTCACATTTCTGTGCCTTAGCAGCTAGAAAGTGACTTACTTTTGTGAATTTGAGATCCAGGAGAACAAGATAGGTGCTTGGGAGAAAGTCAGTGCACTGTACCATCATGTTCCAGATCAATCTGAGCCTTGTTTTGTTTGATATTTATATATGCCATTAAAGTTTGCACCTCTTGGACATGTGCATGATATTATAGGGTAGTTATTGAAAAAAAACATTAAGTATCTGCTTTTTTTTACTAATGCAGCTATTAGAAATGGACTGTATGATGGCATCAGAAAGGGTTGCTGAGTTATAATTTAAATATGATGTAAGAGGAAGGGGGCTATAGGAAATACATTAGTTCAATATTATTTAAATAAATGTACCATAGCTAATACTGAGTCCAGCATTCCCAGCTATCTCTGAGACACCATTAACTTTCTGAGGAAACTATGGAACATCAGTAAATTTCCTGAAACACACCATCCTATCCACCATGGATGTAGAAGCTGTTTATACTAATGTTCCACATGAAGATGGACTACAAGCTGTCAGGAGCGCCATCCCCAATGAAGCCAATGCACATCTGGTGGCTGAGCTATGTGACTTTGTCCTCACTATTTCCAAACTGGGAGTATAGATTGCTATACTTTCAAGTCAACAGCACTACTATGGGTATCTATATGGCCCCACAATAAGCCTACATTTTTATGGCTGATCTAGAACAATGGAGAACCCAAACCTGGATCTGGATCCATATTTCACAGCTGGATCCTACTTGTGTCAAGGATCACAGTGGAACTGGTTCTTAATGTTCCCAAATTTTGGAGATTCAAATTTTGTAACCCAACACTAACAGTATGTATGACTACAAGAGAAGACAGGTAAAACTTCCAAGAACTGTAGCATATGAGGTGATAAAAGTTGTAATTCCTTGTAGCCAGAGAATACATGGGATAGAACAGGACACTTTTGGAAAAAAAAAGCCATATATTAGTGTTCAGTATGAAGACACTTAAGGAAAAAATAGTGGATGAATAACTTTCAGCCAACATTTTAGAAATAAAAGACTGATGAGAATCATGTTGCAGCTTTCACATCACCACTATTCTGTGTGGATTTCAGTCATTCAGAACAACAAGGTCAGTCTGTATACTACAGCTTCCCTTTACTCAGTCAGTCATTCTCCCTTCCTCCTTCCCTAGCAGAAGTCTCCAGCTGGCCTGGGAGGCTTAACACCTCTGTCTAGTTATTAACAGTCCATTTGCTTAAGTACCTATCATAATTACCTTCTATGGTTCCTCTGAGATGCTGTTAATTTAAAGAACTCTAGCAAAAGTTCTGGTCTGACTGATGACCAGACAGTCACATAGCTGCCACCTGCTAGCAGTTCTTGAGCCAAAAATATTGTGGGGAGGAGGTATCCCATGCTATTCTGTTGTTTAACAGCTGCGTTTCTTGTCTATCTCTTTACTTTTCTCCTTTGAAATAAATATCCTTTCAGTCCATTTTTTCTTTCCTGATTTGCACTAGTGTGCTGGACTGCAGCAGAGGTCATTGTGACTTGTGCAACCCACTTAAATCATTGGTATTGTAGGGATTGTGAACAAAGACACTACTTGGCCTGTTGTCTTAATTTGGCCCAGATAGCACATGCCAATAAATGTTCCTCAAAGACTTCTCCTAAATTAAAATTTTTATATTACTACTTTACCATGGAGTGTACATTTTTAGTATGATGTGAGATGTGATTCTGTTTGGTACCCTTTGATTTTATACTAGGCTGCACAAACTGTTTTCTCACAGGAAACACTAACCTCCCATTTTTATCTTGAGCTGTTGTTATGCTATTCTAAACTTTCACCTTGGACATTAGAAGCTTTATTCTGCAGAATGGCACAGAGAATTTACTCTTTTAACATTATATGCTATCATCTGAAGATCCTTATTATATCACATGGCATTTCAACAAGTTGATTTTACTCATAAAGGGTTTGTAAGATGATCCTTTCAGTTTCAGTCTCTGTGAGTTCACAGACCTCATTTTATGATGTGCCTCAATCTGGAATCTCCAAGTGAAACTGATCTCAAATGGTGAATATCTTCTGGTTTCATATCAAAAATATACAACTGTGAGTTTCACATAGTTCTTACTAAACCATAAATCAGCAACCAGATAAGCAAAAAATGGTTCCGTGAAATTGTAACTTTCACAAACCTGCTTTGAGTTTTCATCTTTGTAACAAAACTAGGAAGTATAGAGACAGAATTCCAAAGTTTGCATCCAAAACTAAAATTCTCCAAAGTTCTTTAATGTTTAGATCTAATTTAGTCTGCTTGGCTCAGCTGATTATGGACACAGGAACCAGATGTGAAATAAAGATTTACTAATCCAAAAGTGATCTGACTCAGGTTTTAGTTTGGCAACTCTCTGCTGAAATCTGGAAAAGCTTTCCATAGTTTTGAGTTGCTTGAAAATATTTTAAAGTAGTGTAAAATAATCAAATATACAATGTTGGCAAATTGCTGGCCAAGTGCTCTTTAACATCATAATTTCTATTTTAAGGAACAAAGCATGTTTGTGTTTGTTTGTGTGAGGGTGTGTGTGCATATACTGAAGAGTCTCTGAAATAAAATCCTGACCCAATTCTCTTATTCAAATCTCAGTTACATCTTTCATGAGGCCACAGTAAATGGCTGATCCAAAGTCCACTCATTACCACAAGAAAGATACCCGTTTACTTCAGTGGACTTTCCATCTGGCCCAAACTCCTTTGACTACCTCAAATCCTCCTTACGCCATTTTTCTGTCCTGAGAAACAATATTGTGTCAATCTGTACTGCCTATCTTAAAAAGTCCTGCATGTTCTTCAGTGGATATTTTCAGTATGATACCAGATCTTTACCTTCCAGATGTGACTACAGTGAGTGACTAGTTATTTAAAAGCATCAGGAAACTGTCATTATGCTTGTTTTTCATTTAAAAATATGCCACAAACCACATCACGTTAAAGTTATTGTACAAAAATGCAACTGCAGTAGAGTTCAGCCTGTAAACAGCAAGGCCTTATCTCACCACTCATATCTTCTGCATAGCTGTAAAATAAATGCAGCCTATGGAAACCAGGTTTGGGACCAAGTGATAAGGCAATGCACAACTGCCAGGATAGGTAGGTACCACAAAAATGGCCTTTAAGGGAGCATTATACAATTTGCACTTCCTTTGTAAGTCTTATCTTGGTATGTTCTAAAAATCAGAGTTTAAACTGGAAACTGATGCAAGCTAAGCTGGAGAGGTGTGAGCAGCACTGCAACAGCCACATTAAATGTTGG
Organism: Carettochelys insculpta; assembly: GCF_033958435.1. Lineage (NCBI taxonomy): Eukaryota > Metazoa > Chordata > Testudines > Carettochelyidae > Carettochelys > Carettochelys insculpta. The sequence continues at coordinate 104,241,365 of NC_134142.1, forward strand.
GTATGTAAAGAGGCAAGTAAGACCCCTGTGGAATCATCAAATGCCAAATTAGATATTATAATGAATGGTAATTGGGTACATTATTAATCATTCTATTGCTTAGCCCACAGTAACTAAATGGCCTTGCAGTTGCTACATAATTACTGGGTGACTGATGATCTGTTTTCTTTCTTTATAGGCTTACAACAAAGGTGTAAAGTCTAATCCTGTCACAGTACAGGAAGAGTTGTAGAGCATCTTTTAAAATCATAGGTCCTCTAAAGTGCTGATTTCCTTGACTCCCATGAATCTGCTCAGTACCTTACAGGACTGGGCTTCAAGTTCTCAGAAGAGAAAGCAGTGGTGACTCAAGTATTGACTTCACAGCATTAGATAATTCACTTTAACGTCCTGAATGTCTCTGTGTAGATATGCCCTTCAGAGATCTAGATTCACTTCATTTTGATGCATATTTCTCATGTGAACTTGGTCTTTCTGTGCTTCAGGCTCCCATAGGAAGTGTACATAACATAGCATCTTGCCTATGTAAACTGCAAGTCACAGGGATTTTCTCTTAGTATGTATTTGTACAGCAAACACATATCACTTGTATAATGAGGGCCCTCTCTGAGTTAGTTGCTGTTAGGTGGTTCCACAATAAAAATAATAATAACATAACATGAGAACAGCTATATTTGGTCAGACTAAAGGAATATCAAACCCATCATCCTGTCTTCTGACAGCGGCCAATGACAGTTGCTTCAGAGGAAATGAACAGAACAAGCAATCATTAAGAGATTCCCTCCCCATCATACACTCCCATGTTCTAGCAAACAGAGATGAGGGACACCCAGAGCATGAGGTTGCATCCCTGAATATCATGGCTAATAGTCATTGACTAGGGTGACTGTATCTCCCCTGCCTAAATATGGGACAAGGGGAATGATGCTGTCCTGGCCAAAATGGGACAAATGGTCACCTTTTCTGGGCGTCAAGCATGGCTGGCTTGTTGGAGGCTGTCACCCTCCCAGTGAAGCTCCCAACTTCCACGAGCTGTGGGAGGCACCATGTTACTGCTCTGGCTCCCCAATCCCCCAGCTGAAGGAAGTGGGGGGCAGCCATACCATGGTGGTGGAACTGGGGGAAGCTGGGGAGCTCCCAGCTACCCCAGCTGAGGAAAGCCGGGGGGGGTGGGGCACTGGTGGCTGGGTCCAGCTCCCAGGTCCCCCAGCGCAGGGAAGTTGGGGGAGAAGCCGCACCATGGTGGGGGAGCCAGGGGAAGCTGGAGAGCAGCCGTGCTGCTATGTGGGTCCGGCTCCGGCTCTTCCAGCTGGGGGAAGCTGGGCATTGGGGTAGCCACGGCTGGGTCCAGCTCCCCCAGCCAGGGGAAGTGGGGGGCAGCCACATGAAAATACGGGACAATTAGCCCCTTTGACTATCACCATCCTGGTGCCCCAAATGTGGAACTGTCCCACCAAAACTGTGACAGATGGTCACGTGACTATAAATAGACTTCTCCCTCACAAACTTCTCTAATTCTTTTTTGAACCCTGTTATAGTTTTGGCCTTCACAATATTCCCTGGCAACACATTCTCTTTTGTGAACAAGGGCTTACTTTTTTATTTAAAACCTGCTGCCCATTAATTTAATTGGGTGATCCCTGGTTTTTGTGTTTATGTGAAGAATTACTCCCTCTCCACACCAGTCATGATTTTATAGGTGTCTCTCTCAGAGACGCCTTACACATCTCTTTTCCAAGCTGAGAAGTCCCAGTCTTTTTAATCTCTCCTCCTAAGGAAGTTGTCCCCTATCCTTTATCATATTTGTTGCCCGTCTCCAATTCTAATGTATCTTTTTTCACATGTGTGAACAGAACTGCACACAGCATTCAAGATGTAGGCATATTATGGATGTATATAGTAGCATTTTCTGTCTTATCTGTTCCTTTCCTATGGTTCGTGCCATTCTGTTAGCTTTTTTGACTGCTGCTGCACATTGAATGGATGTTTCCAGAGACCTATTCACAGTGATATCAAGATCTGTTTATTGAGTGGTAACAGCTAACTTTGATCCCATCATTTTGCATCTATAACTGAGATTAGCATTTCCCATATTCATTATTTGCATTTATCAGTATTGATACTGATAATGTTAAGTGCTTTACACTGCATTTGCTCCTCTAAAATTCTTGTTAATTGCAAGATAATACATCAGATGTAATACTGGACATGGGATCAAAGGTTTGTGTGAAATTAAAAACTGATCCAAAACTTGACAGTGAAATGACTTGGGCTTGGTCCTGATAGTGGTTCATTGAAGTCCCAGAGCAATAGTACAGATGTCAATTTATGATCTTCATTTCTTTTGTAAAAAATTTTAAAAGATACAGCAAGGAGCACTCAACATGTGTACTTCATGCTGGTAGTTGACTGGGTATGTATGTTTGCTTGACAAGATGAGGAACAAAGAGTTCCTTACTCACCCTGCTAATTAAATGTAGTTATAATCAAGATAATTCTAATGCTACAGGCACTTCTGTCATTATATCAGCTCATGGTCTATCAGTGGTGAAGGAAAATGTCAAATGATTGAAGCAATTATATTCAACGTGAGAAGGCAAAATATATGATGTCTTGAAAAAAGACAGAATCGTGTGAAGTTCTTCACATTCATCTTATACTACTTTTGGAAAGATCTTACTTCAGCTCAACATTAAGCAACTCCAGTCCCAATCTGAGCTGCGTCTATACTATCATGGTCTTTTGAAAGGAAAATCAAAAGTGGCACATTTTCAAAAGAGTGTGTGGAGCATCTACACACAAAGTGCACCCTTTTGAAAGGAAATGGAAAGAAAGTGGTGCCCCTTATGGAAGTCCTCCTCCAATCCCAAATCAGGAAGAGTGGCCCCTTTCAAAAGACTCTTTTGAAAAAGAAATGTGTGTATATGTGCCATGGGCCACTCTTTCTAATGAGGAGTCTATCATTGCACTGGCCAGCTGGTGCGCAGGGACGTCCTGGCAGGCGGTAGGAGAGCTCTATGCTCCTTGTGTCCAGCCATGTTTAAAGCCACAGGGACCTAGAATCCTCATGGTAGGAAGCTGCCAACATGCTGGAAGCAGGGAGCCCATGAGCCAGGCACAACACGCCCTCCCAGTCATCACCGCAGGCCAGACGCCCCACATAGCCAGCAGTCCCCACCAGGATTCCCAGAACCCCTCTTCAGAGGCCTTACAGGTCTCACAGGTGGCTGGGCATCCCCCCAAATGATGCCCCCCCAGATGGACTCTGAGTTGCAGGACCTCCTCAGACTGTGGAAGGATGAGGAGGTCCTGAGGAAGATGGGCACCAAGTGCCACAACACAGCTGTCTTTGTCTGGCTTGCCACTGGCCTCACCACCCAGGGACACCCTGCCACAACCATGAACAGGGGCAGATCATGGTGAAGCTGCTGCAGCAGGGCTATGCGTGGGCCTGGCACACGGCCAAATGCTCCAGGGCAGGACCTGCATCCTGCCTCTACTACCAGGAGCTCCACAGCTTCCTGGAGCCCAGGGACAGCTTCCCCTGTCCACCATCCTGGAAACCTCAGCAGATGAGCCACACCCCAGGGAGAAGTAGGAGCCAGGCACTGAGGACCAGTCCATGCACCTGGAGCAGAAGCCAGAGCAGGCCACCAAGGCCACCAGTGAGGAGGGAATCTCATGATAGATTTGCACTGGTCTTTGAGCTGGTTGACAGGCAGCCAGACATTGCCATATCTCAGCGAGGGACCCTCTGGTAAGTACTCAATGGATCACACAACCAGGATAGTGGGGTGGGGACACCACAGCCACCAGCAGGCCACCCACATGCCCAGCACACCTGGGCTACACATGGCCTAGCAGGCTATTGCTCCCAGCACGCTGCCATAGCTGCTGGTGACACTCAGCACCCACACCCTGGACAGCGCCATGAGCTGCATGTACGGGGAGAGGGTGGGCGGGCCTGGACCATATCCAGGACTGCCCCACATGGGCAGGGACCTCCATGGCATGCATGACAACCCATGGTCACCCATCTCTGAAGGCTGGCGTCCACAGGGGGTTGGGGGGGCTCATCCCCATGCCAGAAATAAAGGGATTGACTATCTCTTTCTCCTCTTTCCTGCCACACTGCAGGAGGGCCAGGAGAGCCCCAGCCCCCTTCAAGACACTAGAGGTCCAGAGCAGGAAGACATAGGGGCAGCCCGCAGAGGATGACGCATCCCATCACTAGGCAGAGGTTGTAGAGTGGTGCCTCTATATGGACGATGCTGACTATGCATGGTGGTAGGCTGCTTGAGACATCCTGATGGGTCACCTGTGCGACATCATGGTGGTCCTGCGGGAGCACACAGGGCTCCTGGCCAACCTGCTCCACCCTACCACACCCACTCCCACTCCCCCACCGAGCCTGCCCCTGCTCCAACCCTCACTGCTGAGCCTGCACCCACCGCTTCCCCTGCACGGCACTTCCTTTCTGTGATGCCAACCCCTTCCCAGCCCCACTGTGGACCCCATACCAGGAGTGGGAGGGGATCTTGGGGCCAATCAGCCTCGCAGTCATCCACCCCCCACCCCAGAGTAGTGCTTGCCCCCAGGTTGAGGCCCCGCTCCAGGTTGAGCCCCCCCCCCCGCCCTTGCCCAACCTCCAATGTACACAGTTTGCCCTTGATACCCACTGTACGTAGTGTTTGCTTGCTGGTTGGACACACAACACAATTCTTAGTATTACTTAGTTTTATTTTGCACCACCCCTCTGTTGCATGCTCTTCATGGGGAGTTGTGAGGGGTGTGCATGTGTGCATGGGGGGGGGCATGATGGCGGCATGGTGAGGAATGTATGTGTGTGGGGGGACTTTTGTGGGGTGCCTATGTTTGGGGGGTCAATGGGGCCCATATACGCAGCTCTCCCAGTGCACCTCCTGAATGTAGAGCTTGTCCTGTTGGGCCTGGCAGCTTGAGGCAGGGGGCCAGCTGCTCATAGCCAGTGCCAGGCTCAGCCGCCCACTCAGGGGTGAACACCTCACCCTTGCCCTCAATGATATCGTGAAGTATACAGCAGGCACCCACCACCTGGGGAACATTCAGAGCCCGACCTCCAGCTGCTCGAGTAGGCAGTGCCAGCACCCCTTCAGGCACCTGAAGCCCCTCTCCACCATGTTGTAGGCCTCATTCAGCCTTGCATTAAAGACCCCCTGGCTGGCATCAGAGTGTAGAGCCACATCAGCCAGGTCTGCAGGGGGTATGTGGTGTCTTCCACCATGCAGAGGGTTCTCAACTGTGAGCTCCCACAGGGGGACATATGTTCCAGCCTCAATACGGCGGCAGAGGCCAGAATTCCAGAATATGTGGGTGTCATGAGTCCAGCTTACACAGCCCACCTATATGTTCTGGAAGCAGCCCCCTCAGATCCACCAGCACCTGGAGCACTACTGAGTGGTAGCCCTTGTAGTTGACATACATGCCAGCACTCTGTTCTGGGGCACGGATTTGTAGATGTATCCTTTGCAGGGCACCAAAACTGTGAATCCAAGCCACGTGAAGCCGGTGATGGCCACATCCAGGTCCACTACAAGGATGATCCTCCAGAGCAGCATTGCACTGATGGCCTTCACAACCTGCATGGGATGGAGAGCAGGCAGTCCTGTGAGTGTATGCTGGGTTGTGCCAGGCCCCCTTCCCCTTGGAACCCTCTCTTCTTAGGCTCCCCAACAGCCTGGGGTCCCCAATTCCTGAAGCTCCCTCCCCATGATGGGAGCCTGACCCAGGCATGCCTTACCTCCATGAGGACAGCCCCAACAGTGGCCTTGCCCATCCCAAATCGATGCCCTATGGACCGGTAGCTATCCAGGGTGGCCAGATTTCAGATAGCAACCGCTACCTTCTTTCCAGGGGGAGGGCAAGCCTCATGCAGGTGTCCTGATGCCTCAGGGTGGGAGTGAGCCAGTGGCAGAGCAGAGGGGTGGGGTCCCCAGCAGCTGTGCAGTGGGGAGCCAGATGGGATGCAGAGCCCCACCAGCATCCCCAGCGCTGGGATCCCTGCACAAAAAGTGCTGTAAATTTATGTCAAGATAGAAGACCCTGAAAAGTTCACTTTTGTTTCTTTACGTCCAAAAACCTTAAATGCATTTTTTCCAAGGTGGTGTCCCATTAGGAAATGAAATTATGTATGTAAAATTTTGTAACAGACAAAGCAATTTTTAAATATTGGTATATTTCCTGTTTGGCTAATACTGTATATTTTTTGCTGTGAAGATTTTTTTTCTATGTGTTTTATATTTTTTTTTTTTAAAATGTAAACTTTCTTGATTGTCAATACTGTGCATAGCAGACTTTGGCAATCAAAATATCTGCTTTTCCAGAATGATTCAATTGACATTTTTTCCCCAAGATCTAGTCTTTCAGAAAGTTGAGAGTATTGATTAAACATCTGGTATTTTGGTGAGTTTCACGTACCTTTAAAAGAACAGCTCTCAAATGACATGGAAACTCCAATGGCACAAAGGAGGAGTTCACTGTTTCTCAATTTAATTGTAACTGAACACATTTTTTTGAGAAAAATCTTACAGCCAATTTTTTTTAACATAGGCGCCAACTTCTGTGTTTGATTCCCGTGCTCCTCCCCAGGCTCTGCTCCCAGAACACCCCTTCCCCTAACTTCCCCACCCCAGCCCTGCTTCTTCCTGTGTCTGCTCTGCCCCCTACCCCACTCCATCCCTTTCTGCCCCCACCCTGCCTCTGTTGACCACCTCCCTCTCAGCAGGCCATATCCTCACTCCATCACCTACCTCTCAGCCCCATCTGTGGGCAAGAGGTGCTGGGGAAAGTGGGTCAAAGAAGCAAATGTTCCTTATCCTCCTTCCTTAGCTGTTCCATTGCATCAGATGGCAGCTCTGTGCCAAGAGGATGTGTTGGGTTGCTTATCTCTTCAAATGTTCCAGGTGGCTGACTATTGCTGGATGGTTTATAAAAGGTGTAACCAAACAAAGACATTTAGAAGTCTCTGGTCTGGGTAGAGTGATGTGTTGCATACTAGGTGAAATCTTTTTCTCTGTTGAAGTCTTCCATTGACATCAATAGGGCCAGGATTTCACTCCAGGCATATAGAGGCATTTCAGTTTCTATCATCAGAAAACTGCATTGATACTTTTAGGGGACTCAAAGGAGTTGTTATTGGTGGTGCTGCTGCAGCAATTAGAGTGTTTTACAAACCCCTCTGGTACTGCAGCTCTCTTGTTATGGCCTTGATTCACCAATTGTGTCATGTGGCTTAGCTTCAGGGCAATAGTCTAGGTTAGATAATGCAATCTAAGCAAAGAAAATAAGGGAAGTTAGAATCATCTGTCTGATCTCCTTATTCCCACATACTTGTTCTTTGTAGGACAGATGTAAGGGTTCATAGGTCTGGAGCCCAGGCTCACAGAGGTATCAGGTAGCTGGTAGCCCCAGACTGCAACCCAGTCACAGCTGTAATGGGCTTGCTCCCCAATTCTCTTGACCCCTTGTGGGCATAGACCATAAGAAGTTCTGCCTCAAGCATTTGATAGACAGCAGCCTCATGGCTCCTGATTGGCTCCCTACCCTAGAGAAACACAGTGGGTGTCCAGGAACTGTTCAAGCAAGATTGTGCTTTTCCTGTAGCTACTATTGCAGTTCCTGCCCTTGGAGTCCTGCCTTTGACCTCAGTTTGATTTGGATTTTGCTTGCTGACTTTGACCTGGAAACTTGAATCAGACTCTGACCCTTACTATTGCTCCTTTCTCGGAACTCACTGACTATGAGCTCTTCTGCTACTCCCAGTCTCAAGTTTGTCCCTGCTTTGACCATGGGGCTAGGACTATGCTACTGTGGAAGATCAACCTGCTCAGGGGGCCAAAGTTCACCCCAGAACTTCTCATGAGTAGCGAGGATTAAGAAAGATCAACAGGAGAAATGCTACCATCAACCTTTTTCTGTATAGACAGATACTGAAGTCTACTGCTAAGTTGATTTTAGCTACAGAATTTGGCATAGCTAAAATTGTGTATCAGTGGTTGACTTCTATGTTTGATCTAATACTTCTGATCCAATAAGCAATGAATAGTTTGATTTAAAATATACGCTGCTTACTAGTGCTTATGAAACACTTAAATATCCTAAACAATACTAAAGTCTAGGGCACATGAGAATTTTATATGTAATGCAAATCAGTGGATTTTAAATTAAAAAAAAAGTTTTACTGGTTGGAACAAACGTCTGGATGGTTAGAATCCCTGAGGACATGAATGTGTCCAGTGTGACTTACGTTTTGAACCATGTTTTGTAGATTCCGCAAACTTTCAATCAAGTCCTGCTCATTTTTCTAGGTTAACTATTCTCACACCCAAATGACTCCACCTTACCCCATGCCCTGTGCAACCTACTCTCTGTAGTTTTTGTAGTAACCACAGCACACAAGGTTGGAAAGCAGCTTTGTACACTCTAAACCCCATGTCTGAGGGCCCACAGGTATGTCTATTTCGGTACCTGAATAAAAATATTTTAAATCTTTATATATTTGCTGAAAATGAGTCAGATAAGCTTAGTAATGTATTTGTGGGTGAGACAGCATGCTAATGAGGGAGTCTCACACCTAGGGAGTGAGACTTGACATGTCTGCAGGTGTTCATCTCAGGGGCTTTGCTTAATCTCCCTCTGTTCCAGTGCATTTCTAGCACCGTACACTGTTCTGGTGTGTGCTTTAGTGCCTGGGGTCATGAGACCAAAACCATGCTGCTGATGGAGTTGAACTCACTGTCTTTTACTCTTTTTCCCATTTTTTTCAGTCTGCCACTATGTTGTGTCATGATGAAGTAGCACCGAGAAGCATGTGTGATGACAACAAGGTTAAGTGCTTTATTACAAATGACACTGAAGAGTCAGCACTACTTCCAGGAGCTGTGGAGCCAACTGTACCAACTAAAGCTGGTAAAAAATAACACAAAAAAATCTGTCTAAAAATGCAGTTACCTCAAAATAAAAATGTTTCACAGAAATATGTTCATTTGGACAACACTTTCAATGTGAAAAAATCTGAATGCTTTCCAATGAAAAGTATTCTTGGATTTGGATCTTGCTTCCCTTCCGGATGTGCTATGTTGTAGATATGGGGAGCTCTGATTTTGGATAGGAACCATATTTTGCCAGGGTTATCTGGGAGTGTGATGGTTTTTCATGATAGGGGAGGTTGGAATGGAAGTCCTCAGCAGAAAGATGCTGATGGAAAATTTGTTTCTCTATAAGAACTGTGGGTTTAATCCTAATTTATTAAACTGTTCATGTATTTTATTTATTTTGCTGACAGTGTTATCATCACAATGAATACACTTGAATGATTACATATCAGTACGTTTTTCTTAGCTTTAGCTGTACATATTTCAGGAGTGCTGCCTGAACATATAATCAAAATTTGCTATTTTAAAACAAAAAATAGGTCTGGTGTTAGTTATTTAGGCAAGGGAAAAGATGTACTGCAAAAAAGACTTTTGGACATCTGCTTCATTACGCAAGCAGCAATTTAGCTATACCTTGATCTCCTTTTAATATTCTAGGCAGAAGATTCCTTTTCCAAAACTCCAGGTTTATGTTTCTATATGATTTATGTGCTACAGCTGACAAAGAATCAAAAGCTGTGGATAGTGGCCATGTTAGCCAACATATGACCAAACACTACTCCCAGGCAGAATACTTAGTGTAATAATGAGATTGATACGAAGAGAAGAAATTCACCAGTAATACAATAGTGCAAAGGATGAACACTTATTTCATATTTCTTTAAGGGCAGATGCAAAGCCCACTGAAGTCTTTTCATTGTCTTCAATGGATTTTGGGTTAGGCCTTTCTGGAACAGATTGCTGAATAACTAAGAGCAAGATTTCCAGAAGAGAAAAGAATATTCATCAGGGCTCACCACGTCTGCTTGATGTATTCTCACTCAAACAGTCTTCTCTTCAGGATCCTGAAATCTGGAAAAGGCAAATGGAAAACTATAGTGACTAGACTAACAGAGAAAGTAAGAGTAGCGAGTTTGATTCAGGCATTTAGGGAACTGTGGAGGATTATTACTACCGCTGAAGATTTTTCTTGTTCTCTGAATATCTCTCATTCCAAAAACTAAAGGGATCCTTCAAAATCTGGCTGGCTACCAAGTACACAATCAAACATCTGTGCACCAGATGTCTATAGCATTACATCCAGCTGGGCTACTGCTGCTACATCTGCAGAACATAGCACATGTTCCTATGGTCAGGGTATTTCGGGAACACAATTTGGGAGAAGGAAAGGCCACAGTACAAGATACATTTGGTTTGCTGATTTATTTTATTTTTGTTGCTACTTTACAATTCTCAACTGACTTCCAAGTAAACTTGTTCCAAGATGAACAACTGATGCAAAGACAGTCAGTAGTTCCTTCACTGAAACTTGGGTTCAGAGTCTGATTAGGTCACAAAAGAAAGTGAGGGTGATCTCCTGATTTTGAGACCTTATCTACCTCACACGAGCATGTAGCAACACAGTTTACGCTCTTCTTATGCTGCTTAGCACCCCAAGTGAACAATCTGGAGCTTCTCTTGCAGCAGATTTTAACTCCCAAATAACCTAAAAGTTAGGACACCACTCAGAACTCTACCAGTCCATCAGAACATAAGAAGAGCTTCTTAAGAAAACAATAGGAGACAAAAACGATTATAAAATTGCACCAGGAAAATAACCTCAGGTTTTCCTGTTCTCTGTGAACAGGCCTGCAAGGCCTTAAGATTGTAGGCTGGTGGTGCTTATGGGAGCTAAGCTTTGAAAAATATTCATGTTGAGTAGGAATGCAGTATTTTGTTTATGCAAAATAGTGCCTTATGTTGTCATGAAAATATGGAAGAGGAAAAAAACTTTTTCTCTCAGGATACAGGGAACCCTAATTATTTTTGCCAATGGTGTGTGGAACTCTGAGGAAAACATCACTTTTTACACACCAACCCTGTAAGCCAATGCAAATCTGTTTGCCTCAGATTACTTGGTAGATGCATAGCATGCAAGCAACATTATAGTTAGGAATTGAGGGCCATAGTTATGAATTTGGGTCTAATACATTTTTTGAGTAATAAAAGACAATTTGAGAATTCCTGTTTGAGCTACCAAGATAATGAGTGACTGAGCAAGCTAAAGAGTTTGTACCTGTCTGATATTAGCATAGGCTTCCTTAGCTAACACTCAGAAAAAAAATTAAGGATGTAGTTTTCTTGCTGCGTAATAAGGATGCAAGCTGTGTCCTTGCAAGGTCCTGGTTTACTTCGTATTCCATGTTTCTTTGCAGTATTCTATTACATTTGCCGCAAGTGCATGAAAAAACAAACATTATTCATAACTCTGTAATCTCTTCTACGATATGAAGACCTAACCTGTGATTCCATTAGGTGTCTCTGTCTTAACAAAATCACCACTTGCACTGCAAAAGTGAAAGTAAAACTCAGAGGTTTTGCTCAAGGAGCAGTAGTAGAAGAGGTGGTTAGATGTAAATGAATAAAAGTGGCTTTTTTTATTCTGGCAGTGCTCTTTGAGTGTTTATGTAGTGCCTTGTCAATTAAATTTATAATTCCAGCACACAAAACAGAGTGCTAATTTCACACAACCAAATGCAAAGGTACTTTTTTAGAGATAACTGTGTACCTATTCAATTTTAACTAGTACACTTTAATTTAAAAACTACCTCTCATATTCTTCAAAGTACACTTACCCCAATAATCTCAGCACAAAATCCAAGTCAGCATAAAATCCGAAACATTTTACTTCTATTTTATTAGTGTCTGCTGACATCAGGCCATTTGTACAGCAGCACAAACTAATTATTGAATTAAACTTACATGAAATTCTCTGAAGCTTTGATCCATTGTTCTTTGTCTATTTCTTATCCTCCCCATGCACCCACACTACTTCCAACATTAGCTGGGTTTCAAACACATCTTGCATATTGGCCTTTTCTGACACGATCAGGAGCAGAAGAGCCTTGTGGTAGTCACAGACATAAACAAGATAAAGCAAGTTTATTTTCTCTGACTTAAATCACAGGCTCTGTTATCTAGACTTCTGAACACAGTTTGTGTCCAGATAATAAAGGGAAGCAAGATGAAGCATTTTTGTTTCCATTCCAGGTCTGCTAGTGGGAATTATTTTTCTGTGGAAGAAATGCAGCCAAGTTTTTTAACTTACTTGTCATTTCACCTTCAAAAATGCTGGCTGAAATCTCTGCTCTAATTGTAACAGGTAGATGCCGTTCTGGAGGAGGGGGGACGCTTGTGTTGTCATTCAGCATGGCTGCTCTTTTCCTCATCTTGACCCTTTCAAAGAAAATAGTTTTGAGCATAGCTGTTTTGCTCTTCCTAGGTGGCTCAATCAGCTATTTTAGTTGGGAGGACACCCATTGGCTACATGAGTTGTGTGATTGCTTCTGCCTAAGAAACTCAAAGCTGGAATTACTTCCACAATTCTGCTATGAATTGTAAATTGATGTTTGTAGGAGAAATTCATTGACTCTGCAACAATCTTTCCTCATTCATTGATCAGACCTGTGGTAAAAGAAGGATATATGCATTTGTCTGAGAACAAAGCCAGTGAGTAAATACCTTGCTTTGAGGTGAGTGTCTATAGCTATGATGCAGTTACATGTTGCCTTTCATCTAAGAATTTCAAAGTCAAACATAAATTGTCTTACAAACTCCTATGAGATAAGTCCTGTCCCTTTAACTGAGTTTTTCAAGATCAGCCAACCATAAAGTGTCTGAGCTAAGAATAGAATCCTCATCAAACAAATAGACAATACTTCCTCCTATGATTATACTAAAATTACCGGAGTGAAATAACATCCATAAATATCTGTACTGCTGGACCTCAGTGGAGCTTGGCTCAGGTCTATAATGCTATTCTACAATTGGAGATACTTATACCTGCACAATTTTTGTCAATAACATTGTTTACTGGGATGATACTTTGGAAAAGTGAATGCAAATGAGATTGTTTGAAGAATAGCACATGCTGCCCTGCCTTTTTACCAGCACATATTTTTCCATGTCTTCATACTTCTTAAAAAATATTAGTTAGCTTTTTTCTCTGTTATTTTGACTAAAGTTTTTGACTGATTGTAAAAAGTCTGTCTTACATTTTATTCTTACATCAAGAAACATTATGAAAGCACATTGGATGAAGCTGGCTGCTGTGAAGGGAGCCTACACTTGTTTTGAGAATCATTATGGTCCAAATTAAGCAGTCAGAATAGGACTTCAGCAGGGCTTAAATGGTTCTTATTCTCTGTGTGGGCACATTGTATAAGAATAAATTTCACTCACTGATTTTAAAAAATGTACCAACTCCACATTACATATGAATGCTGTGGATATGCCTAAATATTCAGACAATCCGCTTTGCTAAGTGTCCAGAAAGTTTCAGATTGGGTGTGTGCTCTCTGACTTTTGTCTAATAGATGACATCTAACCTGGTGAGGAATATTATTGTGAAGCACGTGTCTTAGTGACAGCCATTACCATCATATGGCAAGTGGAAGCTTGATTTTAAATATTCAGAAATTATGAGCAAGGAAGTTGGATGTTTTATCTCTCAGCATGCAGGAAGGTGAATTGTAACCTGCCTTGTTACAAGTGGTTTCATACTGACATGGAATGCATGCTGTGGTGGAATTGCATTGGCATTTAGACAGTCCACTATGGGCACCCATGAACCATGACCCTCATTATTGAGAACTGCAGAATGACTCAACTTCCTAGATATCTTTGTGGCTTGAACATAAGAATGCTGTGGCTTGGTTTGACTGGATTACATACTCCTTATTCTCCAGTGGGGGCTAGCAGTATCACAGGTTACAAGTGAGCAGCTACGGTGGGCAGTATATTCTTTGTCCTGTTCAGGTAGATGGGTAGGGTGAAGAATGGATCAACTAGCCCCCCTTCCTTCATGAGTACAAATGAGCTGGCACAGAGAGGAAAATGATCTGCTGATTAATACTGTGGCTTCTGGAACAAGGGAACTACCAGGGAAAGAACTGTGACTCAAAGCATGGGACTGCAACTGTGAATAAAGTTAACAATATGCTTAAGTGTTTGCAGCATCAAACACATTAACAGGAACTTGAGTCAAGTGAAATCTTTGTGTCCTCTGTTTATTTACAGTAACATAAAATTTGAAAAGGCAGCTTTTTTAATTTTTTTTAAATTAAAATTCTCAACACCAAGCATTGTATTTTGGCATCTTTCTATTCTGTCGCAGTGCAAATATTTCATTTTTATGTTGGAGTTTCTAAATGACACGATTTGAAAAACTAAAACTATCTTACAGAAGAGATATATTTTTCTTACACAAAAGATGTTGAGCCACGTTGTTTGGAAGTTGAATATCTTATTCCAATGGGGTGGGGAGCGGGGAAAAAAGGAAGGGGGAGAAAGGCTTATTCTAAGATTACAGTGTTCCTGCTGAGGTTCCAAATTACCTATTCAGTTCTAGAATCTTTCCATGTTGCTTTCAACTTTTATCACTATATTTTTCATATCAGTCACCGTTGCCTTGTAGTTTTTTTCCTCCTGTGCCTTTGACATCTTTTTCAAGGAAAAGCTAGTGGAATTGTGTGAAAGTTTTTCTTCATTGCTGACAACTGCTATTCCTTTGATATGACAGGTGTCTAGGACCTGTACACTACTACGCTTTAATTCTGAACATATATGTGAAAATATGGAATTAATGTCCAGCACTGTCAGAAAAGCAAAAGTGCAGAGGCGGTTGTTACCAGGGAAAGAACAGAATGTGTGGCTGTGAAGAAATGTAGGGAAAACAAGGATGAGATTGAAGGTTACAAGACACAAAAAGAAAGTCATGATGTTCTGAAGAGAAAAGTAATATGTTCCCAGAAAACCTAGGGCACCTGGACAGCATGGAAGAAAAGAAATTGCAACACCCAGAATGGATATTGTGATTCATAAAGAACATAAAAAAATTAGATAGAGGTAAAGAGAAATGGAAAACAAAAGGAAATACAAAAGTTTTTTCGAACAGCATTAGCAAGAGAAAACAGTCTCCAATGCTTAAACAGTTAGTGGGAGTCAGAGTTGCAGAATTAGTCTCTATTTTATTTTAAAAATTAGTCTGACCTAATATTTTGGGACCTTTTTCTGTCCTGCTTATTCAGAGCTTTAATTTTCAGTTAATGTTTTAAATAAGAAAAAAATTGCTTTCATGCAACAGAGGTATATGAGAAATAAATTTTAAACACCTGTAAGTAGTTCAGATCAGTTCATGTTAAAATAATCAGAGATGATGCAACTGCAAGATCTGGACTTTCCCTTGCTAGTACAGAAAAGGGAACTGGAATGTAGGGTTTTCTCTCTTATCTGTTTTTGGGCCAAAAGAGGGGGGAGTTATTCTCAAATAAGTATTCCTGAGTAGCTATTTCAGTAAATTTTTAAGTGTAGACAAATCCTTTCTCACCCTGATGAAGCTGATGATAACCTAGCCTGTGTTGACACAGTTTTTAAAAAAACAACAACCAAATCCTTTCCATGAAAAGGTGAGTATCCATCAACGCTCCCTCCATGTGCAGAATGAATTTTGTTACATGCACTAATGTATGTGCAGATCTTCACCACCAGTAGAAAGGCACGCTCCTGGGTGTGGGCACTTTACAGATCAACTGGGCAACAGTTGAATATTTCCTGGGTGGCCACCCAAGTGCTCAGCTTAAAGTGAACACAAAGCTCCATAATCATTGCTCTGTACCTTGTGTAGTCCTTGACAACAGTGCACAGTTTTGCCAACCTTGAGGTGTTGTATGGAGTGTCATGACATTTGTTATCAAAACCCTAGATGCTGGAGTCATGCAATTATGTTTTTGAAAGCAGACTATGTTAGGGTAGTCAAAGTGCAGCACTTAAACACAATCTACAGTTCACATCCCTGCACTCTAGACAGAGGCACCATGTAGATGAGCCCTAAATCTTTAGTGTATGGCTTTCCAGAAACTCATCTTATTGGTTGAATTATCATAGCACCTGGGAACCCCTGTCAAGCAACAGGTCCCCATATTTAGAAAGCTCCATCTGACCTGGAGACTGGAGGTGTCTTCATACTTGCAACACTTACCTGTATCTTTAAAGATGACTTTGGACATACAGGTGAGAAGACAATGCAAATAAAAAAAAAAAAGGTTAGATCTCCTGTTTCCTAGACCAAACTCTTCGGACGGCTTCAGTTATGTGTGATCTTTCCTCTGTGTACTTCTATGTCAAGCCTAAGCAGCAAAGGTGAGGGTGGGCCTGAATGCAAAATGCATTCCTCTCCATTAATTTGGGATTTCTGGTATCAGTAGGGAGCTGTAGGCACAGCTGCAGAACTTGCATTCTTTTTTCTAAACTAGAGAATCAGATATGAACATTTTCAAACTCTGAGATGAGGAGGAGGTTTTTATGTCCCCCCCACCCCCTCCCCCTGCTGACAAACCAGGATTCATATCTCAAAATTAGGCCAAGATCATCTCAGCACCCTGCCTGGTTTGCTCAGATTGTCATTGCAGATTTCCATCAGATGACAGAGAAAAGAAAACCTGCTTCTCTTCACCTCTCCCGTTCATCTGAAAGTAGTGTTAAAACAGGGTTGTTCTAGTTTCTGTTTCTTTGTGCTCCTGTTTCATGTGGGTTTGATGAGAGGATCCATAAAATAATGTTTCAAACAATCACAGTTGATGCTGGATCACATACTAGTCTTAGTCCACATCCACAGATATGAATAATATCCATGGAAGATGTATGTAAATTTAATGACCAACATAATGCAGCAACACAACTTATTGAGCCCTTCAGGTGCATCTGTAATACATTTACACAGGACTACTAGTTTTAGCAAAATTTGTAATGGGTATTTCACTATTATCTTTCTTACAATGGAGAACGTATATCATTTGTTGCATCTTTCCTTTCAGTGAAAGGAATACCACAAGAGACCACTGCCCTGCTCAGCTTTGTGCAAGTAATCTCTGTTCCGTTCCTCATTCTTCATGTTATATTGAAGTTGCTTAATCAAATGGAGACTCTAATAAAATATGCTGCTTGGTTGTGCATCAAACTGCAACTAATAGCTTCAGCTCACAAATATCTGAGAAACAACTGGATTTTTTTCTGCGTTAGATTGGAAAATGAACTGCAGTTGGCAGGGTAAATGTTGATGAACATTGACTTATAATAGCAAAGAAAGCACAACAGAGGGACATATGCCCACATTGTGAAAAAGGCTATGTCTACACGTGCACGCTACATCGAAATAGCTTATTTCAATGTAGTGACATTGAAATAGTCTATTTTGATGAATAACGTCTACACGTCCTCCAGGGCTGGCAACGTCGATGTTCAACTTTGACGTTGGGCAGCACCACATCGAAATAGGCGCTGAGAGGGAACGTCTACATGCCAAAGTAGCACACATCGAAATAAGGGTGCCAGGAACAGCTGCAGACAGGGTCACAGGGCAGACTCAACAGCAAGCCACTCCCTTAAAGGGCCCCCTCCCAGACACAGTTGCACTAAACAACACAAGATCCACAGAGCCAACAACTGGTTGCAGACCCTGTGCATGCAGCATGGATCCCCAGCTGCGGCAGCAGCAGCCAGAAGCCCTGGGCTAAGGGCTGCTGCACACGATGACCACAGAGCCCCGCAGGGGCTGGAGAGAGAGCGTCTCTCAACCCCTCAGCTGATGGCCGCCATGGTGGACCCCCGCTATTTCGATGGCGCGGGATGCAGATAGTCTACACGTGCCCTACTTCAACGTTCAACTTCGAAGTAGGGCACTATTCCCAACCCCTCATGGGGTTAGCGACTTCGACGTCTCACCACCTAACGTTGATTTCAACTTCAAAATAGCGCCCAACATGTGTAGCCGTGACTGGCGCTATTTCGAAGTTGGCACTGCTACTTCGAAGTAGCGTGCATGTGTAGACACGGCCAACGTGCTGAAAACAATTAATACCCTAAGATACATGGATATAGGTAAATCCAATTAATAATATGGGTATTTGTTTTACATATTCACACAGACCATAAAAGTGAATATAGATTATGAGGGCTAGTTTTGTAGAATATTTTCAGATGCTATCACAGGAAATACAATAAAGACAGACTTCTATAATGCCAGTCTCCATTGGTGAATGGATTGGGATTTATTGTCTGCAATCTTTTAGAGTATATATCTTGCAATATAAAACATCTTATAGACTCATATAGACCTTAAGGAATCGTCCTCTGAGTCTAATCTCCTGCACACTTCGGGCCCTGTAATCTCACCTAACCAAATCTGCAGTATGTCTATAACTTTTGGCTGAGTGACTAACATCCTCAAATCTTGAAGATATTAAATTACAGAGAATCCAACATCTACTTTAGCTCAAATCACCCCATGACCTATACTTCACCGTGCAAAGCAAGAAGGAAACTCCCAGGGTTTTTGCCAATCTGAAGAACTGGGGGGATTCTTTCCTAATGCCCAAATATGGCAATCAATTAGGTCCCGAGCAAGTGGAAAGACACCCCAGAACCATTCCCTGTAAACTGAGAGCTTGGGCAGTCTCCTAGGAAAGAGTCAGATGCTGCCCAGCTGATTAGCAAAGCTTCCATAGCTACCTGCAGTGGCAGCATGTGTTTCTATTCGTGGTGCACATCTGTACGTGACTTGCTGCACATAACAAAATTTTTTCTGCCTATGGATGGAAAAATATATAGTGAATACTGCCAACCAGCCAGACATATGAGAAGGTATTCTCTCTAGAAACTCCGAACCCTTCCCATCTAGTTGTCCATCTCTGGGAGTTGGATGTATTTGCCAATAACTGGAGTTTGACAGTAGGCAATCTCATCAGACTTTCCCCTCCATACTTTTAATGAAATCAGATTTAAACCAAGGTTTTTCCCCCACTACTATTCCCCCTGAAAGGCTGTTCCAGTACTGTGTTTTTCTCAAGGTGAGAAACCTTTGTCTGATTTAAAGCCTAAAAATTAACAAGGGCCAAAGTATATCCATTTGTTTTGCATCAGTATTGTGCATTAACTTAAATAACTCCTTTCCCACCCTAGTGTTTATCCTTCCGATGTATTAGAGAGAGTGATCATATCTTTGCTCATCCTTTGTTTCGTTTGGCTAAACAAGCCAAGCTCCTTAAGCCTCCCCATGCCAGTAGCCCTCCTGTGCACCTGTTCCAGTTCAAATGTATCTTTTTTTAAGCATGGGAGACCAGAACCTGCACACAGTATTGCAGATGAAGTATCACCTGTCCCTTGTATCACAGTAATAATGCTTCCCT
This sequence comes from Carettochelys insculpta, assembly GCF_033958435.1. Lineage (NCBI taxonomy): Eukaryota > Metazoa > Chordata > Testudines > Carettochelyidae > Carettochelys > Carettochelys insculpta. Next base: position 104,260,719 of record NC_134142.1, read on the forward strand.
GTCGCGTTGGAAATACTTCACCTAATGCATCCTATAATTACCCTACTTTTTGTAATGGCCACATCCCACTGAAAGCTCATAGTCCATCTGCGATTGACCAGCACATCCAGGTCTTCTCTTTCTCCATATTTTCCAACTACTACATGCTGAATTTATCACAAAAAAGTTTTGTTACTTCCTAAGTGCATGACTTTGTGCTCTTCTATGTCATCCTATTTCTGTTAATCCAGTTTTCAACCATACACATTTTTTGTATGATATTTTGGTTGTCTGCACATTTTATTAGCGCCTTCCTAGGGTTTTATACTAAGGTCGTTAATTGAAATGTTAAATCAGATTGTTCTCAAAACCCATTGTTCTCAAGACCCATTCCTGAGAGCTCCATTAATAATCTTTTTCCATCCTGAAGGTTCACTTTTGTTGTCTCTCCTTTAACCAGATTCTTACTTACCTTACTTTTTTTTTAATTTATTCTCATCATTCCTAACATACAAAAAAAAATTCCTTTGTGGAAGCATACCAAATAATTTACTTAGATGAAGATAGATTAGATCTACCACAGTTCATTTTCCCTTTAAAATAAAATATAAATGAAAGGAATCTATTAATATATTTCTCATTATTACAGCATCCGAGGTGTTGAAAATAAGATCCAGACTAAATCATGTCATCTCTCTCCCTTGATTTCATTTTGAACCCTGTTTATAACATCATGAATTAATATATATAATATATAAAATTTCATTTTTTTCCTCTGGTGTTCTGGTTAATTGATACAAGCTATCATAGCAAATAAAAGTATAGCGTGCTGCAACACACAGCCGTGTCAGATAGCAGCATGGACACTATACTGTGTAATTATTGAGGCCCTGATTCAATTACAGAATATTAAATTGAATGCAGTGGGACCAGGAGACTTGCAAAGTCCCTGGGCAAGGTGGTTGGGGGTCAGCTCTGCACTCCCAAAAGGGGTGGAGCCTCAGGTGGAAGGGGTGTGGCTAAGAGCCACAAGCTGTCAGCACTGCCTAAAACCCGTCATGCCAGCCACCCAGCCCTCTGAGCCAGTTGCAGTGTACTATGTGGTGCTCCGGTGGCAATTTAAAGGCTCGAGGCTCCAGCTGGTGCCGCTCCTTTGGTATTGTTGGTGATGGCTGGGATCCCCAGGTCCTTTTGAATCACTGGGCCCTGGGCCAGCTGTACCCTTTGTTCCCTGCCTCTCATCAGTGGGCCTGAGTGGAGCTATTAACATACTCCTTTCTTAGTCCTATCCCTGTGGAGCTTTCAGATCTGGGTTCTAAATACAGCCGTTCTGAGCTTCTCCCACAGATTTTAACTGATATTTTTAGTAGCCAGGTTAAGTGAATTACTTTCACAGGGAGCTCTATGTAGTGCTGTGCATAATAACTGTTAAGAGTTCACTCACTGGAAGTTCTTCATGTCTCATACATTAGTGTGATCCAGCTGCAATCATATTTTCAAATTGTGATATATGTTTCTCCTTGTCTTTGGTTCTTTTATTTTGGGCTATGCTTTGCACTGTGTGATCTGTTCAGATTAACATCATGCCCTTGTAATTCAGCATTCTCACTTCATGCATGTCATTTTCCTTTCACACATTTGGTAGCAGGGCAAGTTCTATTTTGTAGGGAGCATCACTTATTCTGAACTAGAGAAATTAATTTATTTGGTCAAAAGTTCTTGGATTTTCAGTCAAGGGCAGATAGTTTATACTTGGTAGATGAAGAAAAAGTTCACTCTTCCAGTGATACATTTTGCTTCCATCACAGAATTTTAATGCCATCTAAGGAACAAGTAGGGGAAAAGTACAAAATAGGAGCATACAAAAAATACAAAATGGGATCAGTATGGACCAGAGCCTGAGTCCCGGGTCAGGACAGGGGCAAACCAGTAGCCCCATGGCAGAGTCAGGCTGGGGCCAGAGCCTGGGGTAGCATGTGGCTGGAGCCTCTGGGCAGCATGGGGCTGGGCCTAGAGACCCCAGCAGTGAACAGACAGGGAAAAAGCCCAGCAGCAGTCTAGGTCTGAGGCTGGAGCTGTGGCAGCTCTCTGGCTGTGTGGTGTTTGGTCTGGAGCCCGTGTGGCACCAGGGCTGGAGACCCCCAACAATGAGGAGACATGGCCAAAGCCCTGCAGTAGCCCCTGGCAGTGTGGGACCAGCATGGAGGTGAACCTGCTGGAAGGAAGCCAGTGCCTAGGCTACCCAAGACACCAGCCGCAGTTGAGCACAGAGCCACTGGTGAGGGGAAGGGAGAGCTGAAGTAGGGGGTCTGCAAGCAGGATCTTGGGGGCTAGTGGCAAGAGACCTCCCCTGAGACAAATTCTCTCATGCTGGGACAAATTCGCTCATTGTTAGGGCAGCCATTTCTCACTGTCCCAAATATGGGACAGGAAGATATGGGGGAGAGGGTCAGTTTTTCCTGGCTGTACCAAGCCCCAGGGAGCTAATGCCCCCACCACAGCTCCAGGGAAGCAGTGGCCATGGATGCTTCCGTCCCTGAGCCCCGGGGAAATGGCAGCCACGGGCTCTATGACCGGAGCCCCAGGGAAGCAGCAGCCACAGGCACTCCCAGCCCGGAGCCCTGGGGACGTGGACACTGTAGGCACTCCTAGCTCCACCCCCAGCCACCTAGGGCCTAAATACAGGACAATTTGTCCTTTTAAAAAATAAGTAGGGATGCCTTTTTGTACACATTACAGTATCAGCTTAAGCTAGTTGGGAACTAGAACTTTGATTCTGTAGGAAATTCTGACAGTTAAAAAATCTTTGTTCCAGATTGCAACGAAAAGCCAAATTCCCCATGAAACAAAAATCCCCCACCACCACCTAAAAATATTGTTTGGCATCATCAAAATATTTTAATAGTTTTGTTTTCATTTTATCATTTTGATGCATTTAATTTAGACTTTTACATTATAGTAAAAAAGGAAATCTAATACGATTAATAGTTCAACATAATATAAAAGTCAAAACAAAACAAATCAAATTTTTGACTTTCCTGTGTAAATTTATTTGAAATTGACACATCCCCAAAAAGCATTTTGATGAAACTGCATTTTTCAACAGAAGACTAGCGAGAATTTGATCAGCACAAATAATATCTTTTGCTTCATATACCTTGAGTTCATAAAAAGCAAGCAAAATGTAAGGATGCATAACGAATGTAATATAGAATACAGAAACTTTTTTTTATAATGGCATCATTAATAATAATAATGGCGCGTCCTCTTCGCAAGTACTGTGCTCTTTTTGGTCAACCCTTATCAGAAAAGGGAATAGCTCAAATACAGGCATTCAAAAGAGTTGATAGACAAAATAGTTTTTATGAAGAGACATTAAAAAATTAGTGTGTTCTCTTTTGAGAGGGGATAAATAAGAAAGGACATGACAGAAACATAGAAAATAATAAATCTTCTAAAGAAGAAAGTTGGTATATTTTCATTTACCCTTTTACAATACAGGACCCAAGGAATATGAATGCAATTGAAAGGCAATAAACATAAAACTGATAAATAAAAATACTTTTCCCCACCACACACAATTAACCTATTGAACGCATTGCCATAAGGTAGCAACGAGTATGGAAATGCAGCTGGATTCAGAAGAGGATTGGTCATTTTATCCATGTCTACACGTGCACGCTACTTTGAAGTAGCGGCACTAACTTCGAAATAGCGCCGGTCACGGCTACACGTGTTGGGCGCTATTTTGATGTTAACATCGCCGTTAGACGGCGAGACGTCGAAGCCACTAACCCCATGAGGGGACGGGAACAGCGCCCTACTTCGAAGTTGAACGTCGAAGTAGGGCACGTGTAGACGATCCGCGTCCCGCAACATCGAAATAGCGGGGTCCGCCATGGTGGCCATCAGCTGAGGGGTTGAGAGACACTCTCTCCAGCCCCTGCGGGGCTCTATGGTCACCGTGTGCAGCAGCCCTTAGCCCAGGGCTTCTGGCTGCTGCTGCTGCAGCTGGGGATCCATGCTGCATGCACAGGGTCTGCAACCAGTTGTCGGCTCTGTGGATCTTGTGTTGTTTAGTGCAACTGTGTCTGGGAGGGGCCCTTTAAGGGAGCGGCTTGCTGTTGAATCCACCCTGTGACCCTGTCTGCAGCTGTGCCTGGCACCCTTATTTCGACGTGTGCTACTTTGGCGTGTAGACGTTCCCTCGCTGCGCCTATTTCGATGTGGTGCTGCGCAACGTCGATGTTGAACGTCGACGTTGCCAGCCCTGGAGGACGTGTAGACGTTATTCATCGAAATAGCCTATTTCGATGTCGCTACATCAAAATAAGCTATTCGATGTAGGCTTCATGTGTAGACGTAGCTTTTATATGAATAACAAGAATATGTAGCGTTACAATAGCAAGGATTAAAAAAAAATAGAGTTGGAGCTGGTATACCAGTGAATGTATGTCACTGTGAGGTAACAGCATCATCACTATATTCCAATCTTTTCACTGTGCCCCAGAGGAGAGGGAGAGTTCACTAAATGTACACTAGGTTCCTGCCTCCATTGACTTCTACTGCCTAATTGGACTTGTTGCAGTAGAAAGGAATATTTCCCTACTGAAAGACTATGCTCTATGCTCTGTTAATGTGTAGATTACATCCATGGCAGCAGATGAAGGCCCAGCTAGGGTTTCAGGCTGCCCCACCATGGCCTTAGCCCCTTCCACCAGGTGAGAAGTGTAGGCAGTTTCTGGAAGGCAGTGCCTTCCCTTGCCTACATTACCTGCCCATCCCCACCAACTACATCCCTCTGAATTAGAAGACTAAGGCTAATGCACAATCGCAAACGGCTGGTAAATGGCTGTCACTTTCTAGGAAGCATGCCTTGGAAAGATTAGGCAGGCTTGATTCAGGCTCAGATATTGAAGTTGTAGAACTTCACAAACAAGTAGATGTCAGGCAGCCCTGTTGACACAACAGGATGATGTAAACTTAGGTTATCTTCAAACATAATCAGTGAAATGTTCATTAATCAGTAATTGTGGGAGTTGGGAGTCACATATAACCTGGGTTCACAAATTAAGCTTAGAAAATATATAGCACCTTGGTCAGATTCTCAGTTAGTATGAATCAGCAGAGTCACTCTATTGACATGTTCAAAACACTTATCCTCTCAGCTATACTTCTGTTATAACTGTCCTAAAATTCTCTCCTATCAGGACTAAGTCTTGCATGCAAAGCAGTGCAAGCTAGATGTAAACAACTTCAGCCTTTACTTCTGTCGTCAAACAGCTGTGTCAAAACACCTATGGCTTTATTTCCAGTTAAAGTGCATCTAGGTGGCTAACCCGCTTTCAGATATTTGTCTCCCAGTTCCTGATTTATTTAATGTCAGTGCTTTTTTGTGCCCGTACACCTCGACAGCCCCAGCCCCAGGACTGGCTGTGGGGGATGGATGGGGAATCAGCTGAGTACTGGCTTCTCTTTCCTTTTTCTCTTCCTTTTTTTTTTTTCCGCTTCTTAATGTGAAACTCATTTCAATGAGTATTCAGGAGAACTTTTGTTTTATAGCTCTTCAGAGCCCACCCACGGTAGGTATGACATTTCTGCTATGGATCACTGATCATCCACTATGGATTACTCTGAAAACAAAATAATTGTTGGGGAATTAATTTAAGTTGTTCTCCAGCCGTTTCCAACTGGATTGCCAATCCTTCCAGTGAGATAGAATGCTGCTAATGTCCCTGGGTAGGCTAAATAGCCTCTGATCTATGCTGTATCTGCTGGTACAGTGCTATCCAATGTGGTGGCTTTCTCCAGAACCATTCTCTAATCTCATTTTCTTTCTTTTCTTTCTTTCTTTCTTTTTTTACCTTCCCCGGCTGATGTGGCCACCTGATTATATCCACGTATTTAAATAAGGCTGGGCTTCTCTCTGGATAAGACTGCCTTGCCTGCTGCGTGGAGAGAAGGGTTTCCATTGCCATGGCTTGCACCTTGAAAGCCTTCTGCCCTTACATTCCCCTTTCTTCTCCCCCATTGTGTGTGTGAATCATGGCTGCAAAGCTGCCCATTCCCATCTTTTTGCAGCAGTTTGCTGACCATACTCTTTCCTAACCCCCACCACAAAACACTACTGCCCTCTTGTGGCAAGTCTGAATAATGCCCCCCCACCTCCCTTTTTCAGTGCAGGGAGCTCATTGTTTCCTACTCAGGTACAGAATTGCTTGCCAAAACTGTTCTGAAGTGTTTCATTCTTTTCCAAGTGTAGCGTTTCTTACTCACTGTTTTAGACCCTTTTGTCTCTCCCTCAGAAGTAGATTAGCAGTGGGCATTACCATGGTTCACAAGTGATAGGAAGCATGCTGACCAGGGAACACAATCACCTCTTTTGGGTTCCTTGTGACTGAAAACTTGCGGCAGAGCGTCTTTCCTCTAGTTCACAGTACCTCTTTTTTGTCCCTGCCTTTTGCATGTCTTGCTTGCTCTTCTCTGTGTATATTCTTTTCTTTGTTTTAACTACTGGTCTTAAGAAATCTCAATTGTTGCATGGTTATTTGTGGCTTGGCTTTCTCTCTCTGGTCTTGCATTTCATTCCAGCCACTAAGCTAACTGGCAGCTAGCGATTCATTCTGGGCTCCCAGATACTACTGCAAGGCAGAAAAACCAGTTCTAGCCAGACTGCACTGTGAGGGATGAGCTGCACATAATTACTTCTCCAGTCTGCTAGCAGAAATTTTACATTTTTTGTAACTATACATTTTGTGTTGACTGTTAAAGGCGTTTCCAGACTTTATAAAGCACCTTACACCATTTCCAAACCATTCAACGATACAGCAGGAAAATAATAGGTCAATTCAAATATTTAGTATGTCACAATGTTAAAGTGCCCACCCATGAGATGACATGTCTTACCACAGTAAAACACAAAAAAGGTTGACTTAAATCCAGCAGCCGTATTTGTCTAGAAATGAAAAGTACAAACACCTCCTAGCCACACTTGTCAGAGGCTGTGTATGGATTTTTTTTATTCAGGAGAAATATAATTGAGCTGCTAGTAGCTATAAATCTCAGATGTGAAAACACAAGATATCTGCTTTTTCCCATCAGTAAAGGCATGTTTGCATTTTTGTTAATAACAACTTTGATCCCTCTACCATTGGCAATGGTCATTGAGAAATCCTGACATAAAGAAGGTATCTGCAAGATAAAGTTCTACAAGAGATGATTAGCAGCACTTAAGTTTTCTTTCTGTTGAAAGGAAGAATCCCTGATTGAACAGTGCATTGAATGATATGACAAGCAAGTACTTGATCCCTGTCCAGCTGGAAAGGAATTGTATTCATCAGCAGCTTTTTAGCTAAGGATGTCTTTATATTTTCACTCTTTGTTTGAGTCTCTCCAGATCCTCCCTTTACTTCATGTCAGCACTATATAGTAGGTATGCCAAGTGGTTTTGAAATTTAAATTACAGTCTCTTTTTCAGATGTTATTGGAAAGAACATGTAATTTATAACCACGTGTTAGGAGTACAGGATGTTCATGGTTCACTGCCAATTCTTCTTTTGTAAAGTTAATAAAACTTTCATAAAACACTTATACACTTGTATATTTTATGGTAAAGATTTTTTTATCTCATAGGCTAATGTAAAGATTTATTAAAACCATTTTTGTTAAGAGGAGTGTCAATAGTTTGCAGCTGAGTGTAATTTTGTATTCCCACTAGATGACAGTCTAACTGAAAATGACAGTAACAGCTTTGTTGATTTAGCACTAAAAATAAGAGGATTCTTTCAAATGATATAAAGCTCTAATACCCTGAGTGTTCTGAAATACACTTGAGACCCCCTAAGTGGAGTTGCAGTGAAATATTCACCAGCAGTGTGGACGCTGGTGACTAACCCTTAGCATGCTCACTGGCTCTGACCCATTGTATCAGAATACAGGAACCATCAAAGCTATGGATAATGTTCTGGAATATTCAGTAGCCTCCTGCGCAATGTCCACTAAAGGCAATAAAAGTCTTTCCAGTGATTTCAATGGGCTTTGGATCAAGACTTGTGATGTGGTTGTTACTTGCTCTTTGTTCTACTGGTGACTATCTGTTTACTTTAGGAGTGACCAAAAGTGACCATTATCTGACTGTTGTGCAGACGCATATGCAAAAAGAATGGATGATCTTACTCCAACTGATGAAGCTGTTTGCCTTGCAAACACAGAGCAACAATTGGTAGCTTTGCTGGCAGTCTTGGCAAAGAGGCTGAGGATTAAGTAGTTAATGGTAAATAGTAACTGAGAGGTAGCTGTGTTAGTCTGTACTCCAGCAAAAGAAAGCCGCAGAAATGTAACACTTTTGTAAGGAATGTGCCCGCAGGAGCTCAATACTGCTGAAGGAGTTGGGGAATGTGTCCTTCAGAGATCATTTGCATGAAAATGTAAAGGTGTGCATATGTAATACCTTGTAAACAAAGCCTGATGGGAGCAGGCAAAGCAAGGAGGTTTTTTTTTGTCTATTGTAAACAACGTGTTATTGTAAAGTCACAATTTATGCTATCACCCCGTCTAAGAACTGTGCAGTCTCAACAATGCTTGAATTTTTTTGGGGGTACAGGGAAGTCATCACAACTGTTTAAGATATGGATTGCAGAGGGTCCCCTCTCTCAAGGGATGATGAGCATGGAAGTGGGGAGGCATAGTAGTTGAAGCAGCTGCTTGGAAGTCTTTTGGCTATTCAGCTGTAAGACTAGTTTGACTAGCTCTTCCCCCACCCCCAATGTTCAAAGATAGATCTAAAAATGGATCTATAGTTATTATGTGAGAATCCACCTTGGTAGATGCTGTGGCTAGGCCCAGAGCTGAATGCCACTATGATCTGAAATCACTGAGAACTAGAATCACAGGGTTTTGCCTACAGCAAAACCCACAAGACCGCAGTGGGCAAGGAGCAGATGGCCAGTAGGAGGAGCAGCAGATAGATGGATGATGCAACTGGTGGATGGCCTATAAGAGGAGTAGTGGGTGGCCGGCAGGTGCAGACAGCTGGTAGGAAAAGCAGTGGGTGGATGACAGGTGTGACTGGCAGCTGGCAGGGAGCAAGCAGAATGCCAGACCAGTGTAAAGGTGGCATTGCCTCAGGTTCAGTGAGGGAATGCATCAGGGTGATGTGTCAGGGCCTGCACAGACTGGACCAAGTTGTAAGTGGGGCATTTGAAAGTGGATATGAAGAAAGTTTGAGTGTGTGGATTGGCTTTTTACAGTATTGAACTGGTGAGCCTGAGAGGCAAAGGACACTGCTGAATCCATTTGAGCTGGGACAATTACTTGAAGATTGGTTATGAACTCTGGGTGTGGTATTTTCCCAGACTTATGCTCTATGCCTTTTCTTCCTCTTTCATTAAAAGTTTCTTTTCTCCACTCAGACTCTGTGCTTGCAAGTGGAGAAGCATTGCCTCTCCGAAGTGCCCAAGACTTTCCCAGGCTACTGGGTGAGGGCTCAAGCCAGTACTGTGTGAGATGGATGAAAAGGAACCCCTGGATATTGAACCCGGCCCTGCTTGCTGCCGACTCCTTCCAGCAGAAGGGTTATACTATAAAGACTAGCAAAATGATTTATTTGGTGATGAGCTTTTGTAGAACAGACCCACTTCACCCACTTAGTCATGGTAAAGTAACTCTTTCTTCCCTCTGAGTGAGACACTGATGGCATGTCTAATTGCTCTTGCTATACATTACAATTCTGTAGACAAATGCCTTCCAATGTTTCCTCCATCTATGATTGGCCATTAAACAGAACAACAGTTCATTGTATAAGTTAGAATAAGTCTGTGTGCTTTTCTAATTCTGGGTTAAGCAATTTGTAACCTAATTGTGAAGAGGATATGTAATCTAGTGAGATATGCGAATTATTGATGATGACCTCTCCAGTCATTTACATCAGTGCAGGTGACCAGACTCTGAATTGTTGTAAATCACGCTGGTTAATGGAAAACTGGCTTTCAGCATAGAAAAGGCACTAGACTTGATAGACAGTAGGATTAGTATGCCTGCTAGAGAGCATTGTTTATGGTATAGTGCCAGAGTACTGTGCTTTCCAGTCCAGATCCTCGAAGGCATGTAGGCTTATTACATCTTTGGGAATTAGGCAAATCTTTCAGGATTTGGACCTCTTCATATGATAATGCTGCACTGCCAATTCATCTAAATCTAACCATTACTACTTACGAATGTATTTTAAAAAGCCACACCATTTATGCTACCTCTGTTCAATATGGCTGGGTCTACACGAGCCCCTTCCTTTTGAAAGGGGCATGTTCATGAGCAGGTCTGAAAGATGCTAATGAGGCGCTGCAATGAATATGCAGCGCCTCATTAGCATAATGGCAGCCGCTGTGATTCGAAAGTGTGCCTTTTCGAATCACACGCCACCCGTGGAGACGGAACCTTCCGAAAGGACCCCCCCAGTTTTCAAAAGCCCTTCTTCCTAACACCAGATAGGAAGAACCTGCTCATTAACACGTCCCTTTCAAAAGGAAGGGGCTCGTGTAGACACAAGGAATGTGTGTTTCACTGCCAAACCATCCACAGAACATGGTACGTTGCAGTCAACTTGCCTCTGCTTGGAAGGTTTTTGTTTTTATTCTAAAATAAATCTTTCCCAGTCCAGAGGTAATAAGGAGGAGAAGAGGGAAGGTCTGCACTGGGTAGTATTTTGCGCTAAGTGGATGTTTATGAAGAGGAATTGGAGTTGGCAATGTCATCACTGATCTGTGCGTACCAGTCAGAAAGCGGGTGAATTAAACATTAAGAAATGTTGATTTGTTGTATTTTTTCCATTTTAGCCCACATGATAAAATAGAAATGTAGATCCTTAGAGAATCAATTAGTGTGCAAAGAAAGAAGAAGATAATTATACTAGGAGAGTTAAATACAAACGCGATGAAATTAGAATATGTTCATAAGACAATGTGGAGTGACTGCTGCCTACTGACCCAAATCATAGCAGCCTGGTCACAAATGTTTTAAATAAATCTGATTCTTAACCCACATTAAATTTGAGATGTGTAATTCTGCAGCTTGTGAACTCAGAGGCTATGTCTACACAGGAACCATCTGCCAACAGTAATGTCTGTCGACAGAATTGTGTTGACAGAAACTCTGTCGACAGAGAGCAGCCTGACTGCCCTGCCCTCTGCCGAAAGAATGGCTGACCAGAAGCTCTGCAAACAGGGCTGATGGTGAACTGGAAGCTCTCTCTGTCGACAGCAGTACGTACACTGCACTTCTGTCAACAGAATTGTGTTGACAGAAGCATTATTTCTCAAATTTTCGAGGGTTAACACTGTCAAGACAAGTGCAGAATTCTATCAAGATACTGTCTACAGAATGCTTTATGTGTGTAGATGCTCCCTGAGTTATGTTGACAGAAGACCCCTTCAGTAGACAAAACTCCCTAGTGTAAACACAGCCAGAGAGTCTGAGACTCCTTCAACTATTTCTCGCATTACCATCTTTGGAAAATGACCTGCCACAGGGCAAAAAGGGTCAGTCACTGTGTTGCCCTTTTGTTGCTTCAACCATGGTTTCTCAGATTACTTTGGTTAATATTAGTCACCTCAGGATGGAGGAAGGGGATTAGGTTAGTCCCTAATTGTGTTTTGTCACAAGATAAAACTGTTCCATTATTCACCAATAATTGATGTGCTGAAAACTCAAGGCTAGAAAGTCTAGATGTTCACCACAGATGTGTATCTTTTAAGAAAGATGTATGGGAAGTCTTGTACAGAAAAAGTCTAAACTCTGCTCTCTCAATTTCAGTAAATCTGAAGAAATCCCTGTAAAGCAAGCAATTGGCTTGGGATGGGAAAGGTTAATGAGCTACAGAGTGTGTCCCTGAGAGTCCTTTGTTTGACTCTGGCCTAAACTAGTGATCAACAAGCTATTGGCATCCCTTTGCTAAATCAGTCAGCCTACACCCTGTACTTAGTGGGATAGATGACAATTTATGCCTTCCTTGGAACTCTCAGTACAAGGACAAGGACTGATTGCTTATGGAATGTGGAGCACCTTCTGAATTCAAGGCATTTCTGCATCAGGTTAGTGATGAGGTGCTTTGTAGTACATCTTCAAATTATGCATTACCTGTTCTGGAACTAAACTGTGGTCTTCAAGCCCCAGCATGTTCCATTCAGTATGAACATGGCACTTCCTGAAACAAATCTTAAAAATGCAATTATCCAACACATTAAAACCTCGGTTAAATAATTACTTGTGAGAAACACAAGTAAATGATGGTCTTTAAATAAAATATTATATTTGTACCAAAAATATGAGCAAACTCTCACAGAATAGTACATCATACTTACTTTACACCCATAATTTTTTCTGGTCTTACGATAAAAACATTTAATTATTTGTATTCTTATAAAATGCAAATAGAGTTTAAAAGTTTCTATTGAGTATCATAGAGCACTCCTGGCTGTAACTTTGATCCTTCTGCTCTGCCCTAGATTTAAAAGCAGGTGAAATAACAACATAGAGTTTGTTCTTTTACGCCACATCTTTTACATCTTTTCAGGTTGTCTGTTTAAAAACAAAGTAATGTTTAGAATTAGAGCAGACCAGAAAACAAAGAGGAAAAGTGCTTTTTTTCTTATTCTACTTTCAATCAAGCGTTTTTCCAGCCACCTCTCCGATGCACAGTGCTTTCTGTTTCTACCTTGTACCTTGCAAGCACTCAAGTGTAAACCATTATACTGGGTCTCCAAGGAGAAAGGGCTGTTGTAGAAGGTATCAGGTTCAGTCAATCTCTGGGACTGTTGGAGTGAATAAAGTGGTTGTTTGGCACAGGAGGCCAGGGTCTGGCTTCTCCATTGTGTTATACATTTAAACGTGTATAAAGTGAGGGTAAAGAGAGTGTGAAATGCTACTGAATCAGAACAATGGCATTTACACTCACTGCAAAAGCGTAAATGATTACAAAATGTGACTGCAATGGGGATTCATGGAGTAAAAGCTGGTATAAAAAATATTGCACAAAAGAATCCATCTGCAGTACATGTGTACACACACACACACACACGAAAAAAATGTATTCTTCCTGAAAATTCCAAGAGGTAAGTTACTAGCAATTTCCCAGTGAACTGTTTACGCATGTAATATCATAGAGCACTCATATAACACTTGGCAAACACAGAATTATCTGACAAAGCATATTTGTGAGAAAAAGAAATGCATGGTTTACAAAACCACAAAATAAAATCATGAATATCTCCATACAACATTTTTAGGCCACTTTTTCTTGCAATTCTTACAACAATAAGGAGCCCCTTGCTAGATTGCAAGTCATGAGAAGACACCAAGGCTAAGTCTATACTAGAATCATCTGTCTACAGAAGGTACTGTTGGAAGAGATGTTCTGACAAAACTTCTGTTGACAGATTGCGTCTACACATAAAAGTGGATTGATCTTCTGATCTGCTCACAAAAGGGCCACCTGGGATGTCTACACGGCTTTTTTTTTTCAGACAAAACGCATTTGTGTGTAAATTCTCCCCAAGTTTTGTTGACAAAACCCAATTTGTGTCTACAAAACTCTCTAGTGTAGACATATCCCAAGACAATATTTGAAGATGCCAAACTTTGCACAGTCCAATATTGCAGCAACTAAAGCAATGTCTGTATAGAAAATAAAGCCATTTGATATTTGATTTTCAAGAAGACTTGAATTGTCTTAAATACTACTACACATATTATGGTTTTATTTTTTGCTCTGATAAATATTGCATCTGCTTATTGAATGTGGAGATGCAATATGGTGGTTTGCATTCACATCTTTCATTAGCCACTTTGTTATGCTCTGATTGATTTCTGATCATTTGAAATTTGCGTTTAGTTTGCTTTCAAGCCAAAGGAAGAATATAAAGGTCCTGTTTGTACAGCTCAGGTAGAAGTTTTTTGTTCCAAAATGTCAGACAGGCCCCTTCATCTGCTTGTTGAGATATAAACTGAAGCTGAGCATTAGAAAGTTAAGGCAAAGGAGTCCCAGTGTAATGCTTATATGTTTAGATGGTTCTACACAGCTCTATATATGAGGGCACTCTAAGCTAAACTACTTGACCAGCTGAAAGGGCTGAGGACATGGCAGAAAAATATGTGGGTCTTTACTGCTCCATTTTGCCAGAAGCCTGTCTCCTGCCCATCCCCAAAATGCTCCTTATACTTAGGGGGAGAAGGTGGCAAAGAGATGGACAGCTGTCCCTATGCCATTTGAGGATTTCCATATAATGAGCAGTTCAGCTGCCCGTTTAGTATAGTTGTGCTACCTGGGAAGCCAGGATTGGAATTCAGGATTGCTCCCATTACATTATAAAATACATAGATAACACTGGAATATAGAATTTAGCAGTTGGAACTGAGTTTGTTTTTTTTTTAAATCCACTTAATTTTATTTCTCTAGGATCTGACTCATCAAGCTATGTAAGAACCTATCTATAAATAGTGCCACTTATGCATGAATTAGCAAGTGCCTAATTTTAAGCATGTGAGCAATCCCACAGAAACGATCAGACTGTGTGCTTAAAGTTAAAAGTATGCTTACATACCTCACTTAATCAGAGCAGTAATGAATATTATCACAGCGTATTGTCCACTCGTTATGAATTCAAAAATCTGTACATATAAATTCTAAAAGAGACAGCAAACATACTAAGCATAGGAGTGATCTTGTTTGTGCTAGTTCAGACTTATATAAACAGTCACCCAAACTATCTTAAAGTGTTTGGAAATGTTTTTGTTCAGTGCTTTAAAAAAAAAAATTCAGCTGGCTCCCCACTCTCCCTTCATGCCCAGCCCCAGCCAGTTGCACGTCAGGGGCTGCCGAGGTATCGGTACTCAGTACCAGCAGGTACCGGCACAAAAAAAAAACCAAACACTGGTTTTGTTATAAAATATATGTTAGAAGATTAAACCACACATGTAACATTCCTCCCTTTATGTCAAAATGAAATTGATAATTGCCAGTTTTTAACAAGCTCAAAAGAGGCTTTCACAGTTTTCCCTTTACAAGCAGTTACTTATTGTTGCTTTTGATGTTGACATTATTTAATAGAGATCTTTTTTGTCTTTATGGATTGTTTCAACTGTTCGTTCTGTGTTCAATTTAACAAAGCTTTTGAAAAGGAAACTGTAAACAAATGATATAGGATGGTTTAGTAAGAATGTGAATTGTAATTTTTAGCTAGAATTGTTTATGATGATGGTTTCATAATATGTAAAACATATGGACCACCAGAAATTCAAATGCCATAGTTTTGGTCTTGTGATTTATTATATGATATAATTTTCTTTCTATTCACATTTCCAATGTTCCTTTTTATTCTCTACCATTTGAATATTTTACTTTTCTGTCACAATAGCAAGTGTGTGAGCAAAATGTATTCTTGTAACAGGATC
This sequence comes from Carettochelys insculpta, assembly GCF_033958435.1. NCBI lineage: Eukaryota > Metazoa > Chordata > Testudines > Carettochelyidae > Carettochelys > Carettochelys insculpta. The sequence continues at coordinate 104,276,139 of NC_134142.1, forward strand.
ATATCGTTCATAGAAAAACATCAAGAAATGCTGAAAGCAAACTAGCAAATGCCGTGGTTTCTAGTTTACTAAGAAAACTGGAAATGGTACAATAGAAGGAGAACAGGAAACCTTGTGAGCTTTTCTCTGTGTCTTTATTGGCAGTTGTGCATCTCAATATACAAGTTGAACCTCTCTAATCCGGCGTACTCTCATCTGGCAAACTCTGTAATCTAGCATGATATTAGTTTGCCAGACGACCACTTACAAGTGTGGCCAAGTTTCCCACGGTCCCATAAAGTTTGTTTACAGCCATCAGTCCTGGCTCTCAGTGTTCTGTGCTGTTATTTAGCTGCAATTTACCCCTAAATGTCTTCTAGGAGCCCAATAAGCAGTGTCAGTATTGGAAATGTGCTAGATGACATTGACCTCCCATCATCTGGCAAATTCTCTTGTCTGGCACCAGTCAGGTCCTGAGGGTGCCGGATGAGAGAAGTTCAACCTGTCGATACATTTATAGATTCTTACCCTACATCATATTGGGCGGTTATTCTGTTTGCTGTATTCAGATATAACTCCCATCAATGTTGTCAGTAGTTATAATCAGGTCTGAGACAAGAGTTTGCCTGCTATATTCACCTGAAGCGCTGTAGTCCTAATAGAAAATAATGGGAACTACAGTGTCCATTAAAAAGCTGAAGGAGTTAGTAGAAATTGTCAGTTTATAACTGTGTAGAGACAAATATAAACAGAGTACCATTACACAAGGATATTTACCACTTGAAATACCCAAGTTAACTGGTATTTTGCATTCTGAGTACAGGAGAATATCACATAAACCAAGATGAGCTATCACGTTGGAGTTAGCACTTGTTTTTAATGGCGCCCACTGAAAAACATTAATACATGATTGAAAATGATTTTTATCCTGCATTCCATCCCTTTACCTCAGAGTATGATTTCACTTAACGGTTCACCTGAATATTTAAGTAGCTGAACTGAAAATATGTGCTATTCAAATCTATCTGTCCTGCTAATTAGCCTCACAAATTCAGATCAGGCCTTTCACTAGTACTAACTAATTTGCTGCCCAGCCAAAGATACTAGTGCTGAAATTGTCATCAGGGAAAATGTAGGGGAAAAAAAGTTGAGAAATCTTTGATCCTCCTTTCAGCCAACCTCTGCTATGTGAGAGAAAAGGAGATCAAACACAAAGAGACCTGTGTTCTGTGCTGTGTTATAGAAATCCAATACTCCAAGAATCATCTGTAAGTTAAAACAGGAAATCTGCCAAAGAGACTATGGCTAAAGAGAGGCCATAAGTAGTAAGACACACACAAAAAGATGTTTGCTTGATACTTAATTTCATCTGAACTTGCTATGAAATATCCTTGCTGAATTTCCGTTTGCCTAGAGTATTAGGTTTTGCCTTCTACAGTTACAGCACAGATAATATAGTACTGCTAGCTAAGGTTATGATGCCTACCATATTTTCATGAGGTCCTTTGTAACCATTATCATGTCTGATATCTCCACTTCTCTTATACTGTTGATTGTGATTCACAGTAGAAGATATGGTCAGAGTAGAATAAATTTTGCTGAGTGCACCAATGCATGTGCAGATGTGCACTATCAATAGAAACATACTACCCAGTGTGGGTAGCAGTGGACCTTCTGCTAATCAACTGGGTGGCATCTGAATCTCTCTGGGTGGCCGCTGAAGTGTTCGACTTGCACTGGACATTGGAGGTGGGTAAACAAATCATGTGTAACTGGCTATATTTTCCTTCCCCCCAGGATCCAGAAGACCCTAACTCCTTCCTCATCTCTCTGATGACTCATACCCACCCAGATATAAAGGCAAAGGTAATGAACTAGGTTAATAGGTATCTTTGTACTGCAATAACTATTGCACTAGTGATGTGCATTTTTTTCTGAAATAATTTAAGCTGTATAACCTCCCCTAGTTTGGATGCAATTATATCTTTGGCATAAAGCTACTCATTCTCATATGATATAAGCACTTTTATACCTCCATATAACTACATCCACCCTTAGGATATTGCAGTGTAACTAAAGCAGTAAAACTTTCTGTGCAGACAAGGCCTTACTCAGATAGACAGACAAATTGAAGGTAAATTGGAGCTTACATCAAATAGCCTTTTATTTCCTTACTGAGCTCAGGTAGATGAAAATGGAATAGCTAATAGGAAGCAGGCCAATCCAAGACCCTTGGAACAAGCCATGATGGTTCACAAACAACTGATTTTTGTTGTAGTTTGAGACAGCTCTTTCCTTTTTTTATTAAATTCTAATTAAAACTTTTTCAGTGAAATTAATGAAAAGAAAAGAACTGGAAGAAAAGCTCTCTCTGCAGCAGACATTTGCTGGTGGTCTGTATTAACAGACTCTATTTGCTCATGACGTGTTCACTGAGAGCCTTTTTCCATGTTGTTTTTGAGTGAGACTTCTGACCATCACTTAGGCTGCTGAATATGTATGTTACTAGTTAGAATTTAGGAATGTTTTCAACAAACACAGAATTAAGACTGAAAATCTGATTTGGAGGAAGTAGCCCAACATGAGCCACTGGTTGCTTCCATGCCCCACCCTATCCACAGGAAAAAAAATTACACTTTTTTATACCTTTTAAAAACACCCGAATATTAGAACATCTGGATTCATGGAGTAACAATGTCATATGTTATCCTCCATCATCACCCCACTCTAGTTATACCAGCAGTCCAGACATAATTTTGTTGACTTGATTTGTTCTGTTCAGGAACTATGATATTAGCTATGTCTTGGTGATCTTATGTATTGTAAAGTAGATACATAGTAGTGATTTCAAAAGAAATATAGTCCTAAGTCATGTTAAGTTCCAGTTTGGGGAAGTTTGATACATTTTCTTATAGGCTACGTCTACATGTGCACGCTACATCGAAATAGCTTATTTCGATGAATAACGTCTACACGTCCTCCAGGGCTGGCAACGTCAACGTTCAACTTCGACATTGGGCAGCACCACATCGAAATAGGCGCTGCGAGGGAACGTCTACACGCCAAAGTAGCACACATCAAAATAAGGGTGCCAGGAACAGCTGCAGACAGGGTCACAGGGCGGACTCAACAGCAAGCCGCTCCCTTAAAGGGCTCCTCCCAGACACAGTTGCACTAAACAACACAAAATCCACAGAGCCGACAACTGGTTGCAGACCCTGTGCATGCAGCATGGATCCCCAGCTGCAGCAGCAGCAGCCAGAAGCCCTGGGCTAAGGGCTGCTGCACACGATGACCGTAGAGCCCCACAGGGGCTGGAGAGAGAGCGTCTCTCAACCCCTCAGCTGATGGCCACCATGGCAGACCCCGCTATTTTGATGGTGTGGGACGCAGATCGTCTACACGTGCCCTACTTCGACGTTCAACTTCGAAGTAGGGAGCTATTCCCATCCCCTCATGGGGTTAGCGACTTCGATGTCTCGCCACCTGACGTCGATTTCAACTTCGAAATAGCGCCCAACACGTGTAGCCGTGACGGGCGCTATTTCGAAGTTGGCGCCGCTACTTCGAAGTAGCGTGCACGTGTAGACACGGCCATAGTGTGAGATCTTTGGTATTGTTAGGAGTAGAAGTGGAATGACTGATCTGTTTCACATTATGAAATGTGTTTACTGACAGCCTTTTGTAGGTTTCATACTGGGAATGGAATTATTTTAAATTCAGGTTATTACCCTTGGGACCCCTGCTTCTTTCTCCAAATGTTCACAACCTACCTTTTGACCAGCCTTCGACACCTCTCTTTTTCCTGAGAGCCTGTCCCTTTTCATGCTTACGAATTCACAAGAAGCAGGTCAGTTCTTATTTTTAATAATTGTAAATGTTGTTCTATAAATGTATGCAAAGGCTTTGTAAATGTGGCTCCAGACATAGCTGTGGATAACAGGAAGAGGGGACGCTAGCTTCAGCATTATCTATTGAGCAGCAGCAGGTAGTGTCCCTCCATAATTGCTGTATATATAGCCATTTGTAAAGGCACAATACACCCACACTGGAAACTCCACATATTTGAAGCTTCTTAAGCAATAGGGCTACTCTGCATGGGGTAAATGACACTTCTGGAAATATCAGCTGCCCCATCAACAAATCTGAAACAGGCTGTTGCATGCTTAGTTTCATTCCTAACAGTCTGCGTTGACTAAAATTGGACCCTCCAGGCCATAATATTACACTATCATATGTCATATTGTAGCTACAAAAATGCAAAATATTTCCATTTCCAAGCAATGAGGGCAAATATTTTTCCATGATTTTTCCAGTGGTTCCACATGATAGAATCAAGTCATAATGTGAACCATCTAGTCAGCCATTCAGATCTAATTTTGTGTGTGTGTGTGTGTGTCATTTCATAAACTAACAATGCCTTGCTTTATTATGTGGGTCAGAATAAGCCACTAGTTGGTCTCTTGCTACAGTGCTTTGGTATATGGCAGTGTGAATGTTGGCATATGAAAATCTCATTGTGGTTTTTGTATGATATGAAACTGGTTACTAAACATCATAGACCAAGGAAAGGAGCAATTATCTGTGGCTTTGACTCAGTTTTGTTCAGCTAGAACCATGTAATTAGGTGATAATTATGGCTATGGAATAATTGGATATAAGGATATATAAATATAGATTCTAGATGACTGTCACTACATTAAAAATCTTATTATCTGTGGTTTTGTTAGCTTTTGATAAGCAACTCTTTCTATTTGGGAAATTTGGAAGTACAAATTAATTGTTATATAGCTAGTCCTCCAGATTATCCAATCACTTGTTTATAGTCAGCTAATTTTTTGCTAAAATTTTGGAGAGTGAGATCACCAAATCTTTATACTGACATCTTGAAGACAATCTTGGGAATCTCAGTTCCCCAGGTCAAGAAATTTCAGGATTTCTGGATGTGATTACTGACAGGAAGGAATCTCCATTGAAATTTTCTGCCAGCTCAGATGTACTGGAGCTCATACAAAGAAGTGTCATTTATACCTCCCTATGCCAAAAAAGGCCCCAAGAGCTGCAAGGAGGACTATGTTTCAAAGCATGACAGGTGATGTTTCATAAATCAGCACATTCTTAGCTACCCTGGCAATACTCCATGTCAGTTAGTCCTGCCTATTTTCTGGGCTGTTCTGAGAAATCCCTAGAGTAAGGGGACTGAGATCCCATTGTATCAGTGCCTTCTCACTCCCCTTTACCTTTCCCTGGCCGTGTCTACACGAGCCCCAAACTTCGAAATGGCCACGCAAATGGCCATTTCGAAGTTTACTAATGAAGCGCCGAAATGCATATTCAGCGCTTCATTAGCATGCGGGCGGCCGCGGCGCTTCGAAATTGACGCGGCTTGCCGCCGCGCATCTTGTCCAGACGGGGCTCCTTTTCGAAAGGACCCCACCTACTTCGAAGTCCCCTTATTCCCATCAGCTCATGAGAATAAGGGAACTTCGAAGTAGGCGGGGTCCTTTCGAAAAGGAGCCCCGTCTGGACAAGATGCGCGGCGGCAAGCCGCGTCAATTTTGAAGCGCCGCGGCCGCCCGCATGCTAATGAAGCACTGAATATGCATTTCGGCGCTTCATTAGTAAACTTCGAAATGGCCATTTGCGTGGCCATTTCGAAGTTTGGGGCTCATGTAGACGTAGCCCCTGTCTATCTTTCATAGTCACTCTTTTGGATATTCCATGCAGGAAAAAATCTAGCCCTAGTTCTTGTGCTATCAGTCTAGCTTCAGGGGAAAAGATTGGTGGAAGAGAAAAATATTTTATATATTACTTCTCATCCCAAAAGCATATTTCAAAACATAATCCCTTCATCAACTGTTGAAATGCACATTCTCAGAGACATAATTGTATTAGTCTATATCTTCAAAAAAAAACAACAGTTCTGTAGCACTTGAAAGACTAACAGTATAACTTATTAGGTGATGAGCTTTCATGGGACAGACCCTCTTCTTCAGATCTGGAAAATCCTGATAAATTATAGCAGAGAGACACAGAGAATTTTACAGGAAGATAGAAAATAAATAAAAACTGACAAATCAACTAGGTAAGACAGCAGGAGGGAGGGGGAAGGGAGAAGAAAAATAGTTTCTGCAAGTGTCTATTAAATTGAGTGGGCTGCCTGGGATCACTGTGAATATCAAAGGTGGGGTAAGTGTCCATAAGGTAATTCATATCTTTGTTGAGTCTGACGTGATAAGTATCAAACTTGAGAATGAGCTCCAAATCAAATATCTCCCTTTGTAATCTGGTATCAAAGTCCCTGTTTTAGAATGCACCCTTTTCAGTTTTGGATGCTATGACCTGCTAGATTGAAATGCTCACTGATGGCTTTATGTGTATTCACATTTCTAATGTTTGATTTGTGTTTTTTCATTCTTTGGCAAAGTGATTGTCCAGTTTGTCCATTAGTCATAGCAGAGGGGCATTGCTGGTACATGATGGCATACATCACATTGGCTGAAGAGCAGCCACTTCTGAGATGCCACCCATTAGCTCCCAACAGGGGTGTAATGACAAGGGGAGGAACTGTGGTGGCCATGAAGTGATGATTGTGTGTGAGTCATTTTCCCAATTCTGCAAAATTCCCTTCACCAAAACTAAATTAAATGAGGTACTTGACATCATTTCTAGACAGTACACCATAGCCAACTTAATGAGTAGCAATGTACAATGCTCAGAATAATACAATAGTGAGAAGTAAACTTGGAAAACTTAAACATTTAGTTCAGGAAACTATTGGAAAGTCTAGATGTTTGTCAGAATTTTATCCAAATTTCCTAAATGAGTCATTGTTGTCTTTGATTGTTAACAGTCAGAAGACTCAGTGACTGTTGAATATTGTTGTATATCCTGAGCCCTATTCTAATAATTGTTAATTGACATATAAGCACAAGTGACATTAATTTTCTAATTAAATAAGGAGCTTGTTCTTGGCTCATTGTGGCTATAGTGATTTCTTTTTCCATATTGTAATGCAACTTTATCTCTGGCTATTCACCAACTGAAGAGATGATTTGAAGAATCTCACTAAGCCAGTGTGATGACAAGAACCTACAGAAATAAAAGGTAGTGTAAATTATTACAGAGAAACATATTGTTCTTTTCTCTCCATTTTTTGAAGTTTAAGGCCTACAAGTTCAACAGCAAGCTCTTCACCACATGAGTAGTCTCTCTGAGTGTGACTACTTCCAAGGGACTACTTATAACACCTTGGCTAGCGTTTCTGGTCTGTGCCTGATCTACAGAAGATACGGATCTGTTACAACTACCAGCTTGAGAACATGGCAGCTCTGGCAGAATCTAATTCAATTCCTGGTATCAACCAAGATGACAGCCATCACATAAGTGGGGGCTCACATGGTATTCAGATTGCTATAGACCTCAGATGCTTAAGGCGAATTTTCTCTGGCCGGAGGACATATGTAAGCTACTGTTGAATGTGTGTCACGTGTATGCCTATGGCCATTCTACAAAGGATGCAAGTCTGTTGCAGCATCTGGATGTGTAGCTATAGTTGTAAAAGATTCACACTTTTTAGTTTGGAAGGTCATGGTTCATTCCCTTGTGTGCTGGCTGTTACATACTCATGAGCTTTGAGTTACACCAATACTTTGTTGGTTTGGGGCCCACATGAGCATAAATTACACTTTAGCCTTAAACTCTTTTCTGATGCATGAAAGAAAGTTATGAAGTTTTGCAAAGTTAAGAAGGATATTCATTTGCAAAGATGATCTTTCACCAACAGCGAAAGTTCACAAAACTTCATCCAAGAAAGATGATTATTTTAGCTCCTTGACAGAGCAGGCAGAAAGTTTTGCCCATTTTACTTTGTCTGGGAGTTTTCTCACAATTTTCCTGCACTCTATTTTTTTTTTTTAATTTAAGAAGGCATGCCAGGATTTATGACTGAATAAGCCAAATATAGAATAGACCGCTTACATAATATTGAACGTATGTTATAATGTCAGATGTGAGTTAATTTTAGAAAGAGTAATGGAGAGAACTAGACAAAGCAGATTATGGCTCAGTGCTGGATGTGATTAAGCAAACAGGAAGGATTCTATCCCACTCCACCCATGTATTCAGTATAAATTTCCTAACAGACCTATAGCAAAGGAATATAAAACTGGCTGCCAAATTAATATAGACAAATGTTGGGTGGTCCTATTTTGCACAACTCATTCAGAGCTTTCATACAGTAGGATTGGTTCTTGTCCAAATGAAAGCTTGAAAAATAAATTCTTTGCCCCTTTATGGAATCTAAAGGATACAATTCAATTCAAAAATACCATAGCCCATAGTGGAACATAAAACTGAGATTAAAACTGGCAGAAATTTGGAAATTCTCAATTATTGTAGATGTTCTAATGACAAGCACTTAACTCTTGCTATTTCTCAGCCACATAGGCAGAAACTATTCCTCAAAACTTCATTTTAAGAATGTGTTAACTTTGTGAGTGTAACAAAATGCTTAAGCATCAAATTTTGACTCATCCTCACTCCACTTCCTCCATACTGGTGAGAAGTAACTGACAAAAGCAATCCCACTGACGTCAAGGAGACTGCTGACGTTAATAACAGATCACCATTATGCATGAGGAGTCACAACCAGGCACTGTAATGCTATGGAACAGATTCTGACTGTTCTTATTCACATTGTGCCTGGTCCAAAGGCTACTGCAGCTCACCTTGCCACCCCCACACAACAGAATTTTACAAGTCACAATGTTGATTGCTCTGTCAGTGCATGTTGTCCATATAATGCAACTTGGATATGTTTGAATAAGTAAATATGAATTATATTTAGGAGTATTGTTGGAAAGAAAAATATTGTGAATCCATCTAACAAGAACATAATTAAATATTGCCTGAGAAACTGAAAACAGAAAACATGTTTAGTGACTCTCTGGGCAGGCTGAAGAAAAGACTAAAACCATGCCCAGATGGATCACTCACTTTCCAAATTTCACGCAGTTCCATTTCCAACCGATATTGCAGAGTCAGAGCCTTTGTTAAGATGACAATTGTTATCTAGTTCTGCATTAATCCCAAGGCCTCTAGCCACAGTATTCAAAGTGACTTGTCCACAGAGCATTGAAGGTGGCGTTGTAGCTCAGATGTGAGCCCATCACTAAAATAAATTAATTGTGATGTTTGATTAGTAGTTAGTAAATGCAAGGAGTCTGAAGAAAAAAAGCAGGTAACATGGTAGATCTTAATAAAATCTGCCCTTCCTCCAAAGCCAATGAGTAGGTCCATCATTTTATTTAAATATGGTAAAGATTATTGAAAATTTCCTCCCATTTCACAATTGACCAGATTCTGTATAGAACCTCAACAAGGCAAAGACATTTCCCACTTCTTATTGCTTTCATGTCCCTCCCACCCTGCCCCATGCTTCCATGGCTGTGTCTACACTACAAACTTACTTTTTGTGTGTGGACGCTCTGCCTTGAAGTTATTTTGTAGTGTAGACATGGCCCATGGGTGCCTGAAAGGCAGCAGAGAAGGACTCTACCTTCCTTTTCATATTGGCTAACAGACCTGCCCAACACAGAACAGGGACTATGCTGTTCTTCTTTCAATGGTGCTACACTGTGGGGTACCTTGGAATTCCTAGAAGTATTCCTGGATGAGTCAGAAAATTCCCCCTAGAAAATTTATCTTCTATAAAGCTTCTTCTCTAATATGCTTGAGAGTATATTAGCCATATTCAGGCTTCTTCCCCACAGTATGCGTTCTCCAGTCCAGCCTAGCTATATTTCATTTCAACCTTATACTACTGTCAAGGCTTAACAGTCCTCTTTTGCTATTGAGAACCACTTGTACTGGAGGGCAATGGATACATAAAAGTTTAAGACTTATAAAGTGGTAGATCTCAATGTAAAGGAACTTTTTTCACATTTAGCCTTAATTTTCCCTTTCCTCATATCATCCCACTGGTACTAGTTATCACCACCTTATCTCCTACCGCCCTGGTAGTATTTGGTGTTCATGCCTGTCAAATATGTGTAGACTGTTAACCTGTCCCATATGACTTTTCCTTGGTTATCATTTAGGAGCAGGTTTGGTCATGCCACATTGAGCATTACCTTATCCTGAGTAATCCTTCTTCAAGGAAGGAGACTATTCACAGAATAGGGCAGAGAGAGATTAAGTGGCTTGCATAAGGTTATGTAGAAAGTCTGTGGAAGACCCAGGAAATAAACTTAGGTCTTTGTGTCCCATTTCAGTGGCTTAACCACAGAACTACCTTCTTTTCTGCCTCACCATTATTTCTTGAACTGAAATGGTTATCTTTTGCTTATTTTCACATTGATATAGTATTACAGAACATTATCCTATTCCATATTGGGTGCGTCTACACTAGCTGTCTACTTCAAAGTAGCCAGCCCAACGTCGAAATAGTACCCGCCGCGTCTACACGTGCCGGGTGCTATTTCGACGTTGAAATCGACGTTAGGCAGCAAGACGTCGAAGTCGCTGTTCCCATCCGAGGATGGGAATAGCACCCTACTTTGACATTGAACGTCGAAGTAGGGTATGTGTAGATGATCCACATCCCGCTACTTCGAAATTGCGGGGTCCTCCATGGCAACCATCACCTGAGGTGTTGAGAGACACTCTCTCCAGCCCCTGTGGGGCTCTATGGTTGCTGCATGCAGCAGCCTTAAAGGCATCACCGACCCGGATTTCCTGTGGCAGGAAGCTGAGAGTGTGCAGGCAGCAGCACAGGCACGTGCTAGCCCTGCATGCTTCTCACAAGCCCCGATCCCCGCTGCCTTTACCCATGGCCTCCAGCCAGCCCCCAAGCACCCCCAGGGCTCCCCTCCTGAGGGGACCCAAGCACCCCCAGCAGCCAGGTGGGGGGCCAAAAGGACATGGGGCCCCTCCTGGTCGGAGGCCGAGCTCCAAGACCTGAGGGGGCTCTGGGGCGAGGAGGAGATGCTCCACATGATGGGGAGCAAGTGGTGGAACACAGAAGCGTTCACCCGACTGGCCAAGGGCCTGGCTGCCCGGGGTCACCCTGCCTGCACTCCGGATCATGTCCGGAGTAAAGTGAAGGAGCTGCAGCAGGGGTACGCCCGGGCCCAGGACTCGGCCAGCCGGTCTCGTGTTGCCCCTGCCACTTGCCCCTATTACAGGGAGCTCAGGGCCATCCTGGGCCCCCGGGACACCTCCTCACCCCCGGCCACCCTTGACACCACAGCCGACAAGCCCCAGCAGGCCTCGGAGCCGGAGTCCGGCCCGGAGGCCAGCCCCGCACGCCGGAGCCCACCCAAGGAGCCCCGCCTCGGAACAGCAGAGGAGGGGTCCAGCAGTGAGGAGGGGGGGCTCCTCATTGACCTCCCTTCCCAGAGCACCAGCCAGGCATCCGCCCACCGGGCTTACCCTGACCGCCGCAATGGACGGTCAGGTACGTACCCCACAGAGCACACACCCATGGGCCACAGGGCGGGGGCACCAGCCACGACCGGGAGCCTCACACACCCCCAGCAGATCCCAACCTGCGAATGCCCAGCCACAGTACAGTCCCAGGACGGCGGCACAACCATCAGTGCCCGTCAGCACCCGTACCCATGGAGAGAACTCAGTCTTGACCCGGGGGCGGGGGGACAATGCCATGGCGACAGCCAACAGGGACATCAAACCCACCGATGCAGGCAGAGACCCAGCACTGTTAGCCGGTGGCCAGGTAATGTGCGGTGAGGTACTCCCCTGGGTCCTAAGCAACCCAGTTTTTTACTGTTAGAGCAGGCAGCTCCTAGCACACTCACCCACGGCCAGGCTGTAGTAACCAAACGGTTAAAGTTCTTTTGTTGTGCCGGCTGTGTTGCAGTGACAAAAGGGTTAACAAAATAGTTAGGCTTGGATCTTAACTAGTTACAAGTTTATTAAGCTACAGTTATAAGCGTGCGGTTACAAAAGGCTATTGTTTACTTCTTATATGCTAGCAAAGTACAGGTGTTAACAAGTTACGTTACAATCCAATACAAAGATATCTGTGATCATCTAACACAATGATATCTTGGCACAATGACATCTAGTTACAGAGCTCTAATTCTTTAGCTGTGCACAAAAAAAAATTAGAGACCTAGCATGGGTGTATCTTACCCTCTCTGCGTCTCTCGATACCAGCGTAGCCAAGCCGGATCGGTCACTCAATTCCGCGGAAAGACGAATACGAGGTTGGGCGTCCCCAGTAGTGGACCTCGGGAGGCAATCACCTGACCCGACCAGCAGGAAGTTGGTGGAATGCACTCAATTAGAGTTCTGCTGGACCCATCTTTTATACCCCTTTTGGGTTATGTATTCTCTTTCTTATCTATGGTGCCAGATCATACTGGTCTGTCTTTGTGACTCCAGTTTGTTACAAGGGCATTTCTACTTAGTTTGCACTTGTAAGACAAGAGATAAACAATTTAGGAGTACAGGACATTCTTTTGTGCGGGCGGGGCACGTCCCCTTCTGAGTGATTGTGTGTGTGCATCATATTGATCAATGCCAGCTGGGGTGATTTCTTGAGGGCTCCCCCCTCCTCATGTTGACAGTCTGGCCTGTTAGCCTTCTAGCTGTACTTTATGCTTCTCAGGGTCACGATAAGCCAGCATATCTGGGCCTCAATGAGGGCATCAAAGACTGTGCTGTCAGCAGCTGTTTCCGTGCCCTGTGTGCTCCTCAGTGGGGGGGGGGCAACGAGCAAGCTGGCTTGTAAGGGGGAGACTCTGTCTGGCTACATTCCACCCCCTGATGCACCACACTACATCCCAGAACGCAAGGTGGCGGTGATGCCAGCACCTTTTGCCCACCTTGGGGGAAGTCTAAAAGTGCCCAATGATCCGATCAGTATGTGGGCTATCGCGGAACTGGCTAGGATCACTTGTCAGCTCCATGTATCGGATTTGCGTGGAGGAGATAGCCACATCAATTAGTCTCCTAACAATGCACAGTGTTATGCAAAACACAACTACTATGATAAGAACAATCAAAATAGTGGCAGATACATCCTGTTTAATCTGTTCTGAGTGTTTACCTAAAAGCAGCAAGATTGGTTAATTACAGCACAAAATCCTCCTTGTTGGGCCAGGACTACATACTTTGAGACCCACCCATCGCTTGCTGACACTCAAACAGAGAACAATTAGACAGGAAGGCAGATGGGAATTATGGTATAATCCAGAAAGTTCAAACCAGTTACCTCTACCCACACCAGCGTGGGTGGGAGGACGGGACAGAAGGGCCCAGCTTAACCTTGGAGCTTCCTCGCACGCGATGGCTTCCACTCCGAGGAATTACAAGCAAGACACTCAGTTCCACGAAAGTTTAAACCGGTTACCTCTACCCACACCAGCTTGGCTAGGAGGACGGGACAGAAGGGCCCAGCTTAACCTTGGAGCTTCCTCGCACGCGATGGCTTCCACTCCAAGGAATTACAAGCAAGACAATCAGTTCCACCCTCCCAGCACCCGGAACGACAAGGTTGTCAGGGACTCAAATCCCAGCAAGCCTCATCCCGTTATGGGGTACAATAACAAAACCAGAACCAGAACTTCCAGATTCCTTATCCAAGTGGGAGTTCACCCTATCACAGCATGAACCCCAGGGGCTGTGGCGAAGGTAGGAGTGGATGTCGCTGTCATCAAAACAGACTGGTCCCCACCAGAAGATCTTGCTCTTGTCCCACCAATCATTCAGGTTCAGAGGGACAAACTTAATTCCCAATGTGGTAGAGGAGTTCAGCAGGGTACACATCCAGCAATCCGTGGCACCAGCGGTGGAGACGATGGACTGGATGGCATTCCTGAGGGGATGCTTAGGCGTGGCAAAGGTCAGCGAGGTTGTCAGGAAGATGACGAGGAGTTGAGGTGCCATGCTGTCAGCTGGGTTGAAGGTAGCTACAACACAACTAGGCCTATAGCAATTACTAAGAGTCTATTAGTATTAATATGGCATCTAGCAGCATGCATATATTATATACATTAAAGTTCTTTGGTGTGTACTGATGTTACAGGTGGCCATTGCCTTGCTTCCTCCCAGGGAGGTGTATATTCCAGGTGGTTCCTTCTTTTCTGGAGAGAAAACACAAGGTCAGCCGGTCTTGGATGTGATCCAAGCCTTGGTAATGGTTATTCGTTCCCTTTTAGAGTCTAAAGCAGTCTACACCCCCACCTTTGTATGAGTGCAGTACATGAGTCTGTGTTCCCAGACTAGGGTGTTTAATTACAACAGTATCTCCAGGATTAGATTTGGAGTCCTTGAGTGGCGCAGCCGAAGTTTGAGGAATTTTTCCCTGTAGGGAAGAATCCTCTGCTGATTGGACTGCCCATAGGGGTTTGCTCATTGTTTAGTTGCTGCACCACCTTATCCATCCTGTTTTCCCAAGTGTCAGCCGTGGGCTTCAAGTGGCTTTTTAACAGCCCATTCCAGCGCTCGACTATGCCGTTGGACGGGGGTCAGTATGGGCGGTGGTAAGTCCACTCAATTCCATGCTTAGTAGCCCACTCTTGTACTACTTTGTTTTTAAAGCGTGAGCTGTTGTCAGACTGGATTTCATGGGGTGCTGGGACAATTGCTGTTAAGCAGTTTAGTCCCATAATTGTGAACAGTCCTGTTGCCAATGGGGCAGGGTATGCAAAACCAATTCCTGAAACAACTTTCATTCCAGTCAAGAGGTACTTACACCTTTGCCTGGTAGTAGGAAGTGGGCCAATGTAATCAACCTGCCAGGTTGCCCATAGTGTTTTCCCATCTCTTGGTCTGGCAAATCGCTGTCCTTCAGCTGTGTGTTTTCAGGTTTTAGCACAGATAGTACAGGCTTGCAACAGGTCTCTGGCCTGTCGGTGGGTGATAGGCCACCCCCTGATATGTGCTTGCCGTACCAGCTCATCACTCCCTGTGTGCCCCAGAGTCTCATGCAGCCATAGATACAAATGTTCCCAATCTACTTGGGTGGCAGAGATCTGGGCTGCTGCATCTGCCAGGTTATTTAGCTGTGCAGCCGGGGTGTTATTCTTTTGCTGGGCTGACGCATGTCCTATACTTAGGGGTTGCTCGGTGGCATGGTGGTACTCACTAGGCATTCCCACCTTCCATAGGGATTCCTTAATTAAGGTGGAGTTCTGTGCAGTATCAGCTATCCGGCATGGACATTCCTCTACCCATCCCGAGAACAAACAAACAATAACCAGCACATTTTTAAAAGATTTACATTTGGGTAGCTGAATGAAGCTCATTTGTAACTTCAGGAACAGTCCT
Organism: Carettochelys insculpta; assembly: GCF_033958435.1. Lineage (NCBI taxonomy): Eukaryota > Metazoa > Chordata > Testudines > Carettochelyidae > Carettochelys > Carettochelys insculpta. The sequence continues at coordinate 104,291,415 of NC_134142.1, forward strand.
AAAGGCAGAGATCTAGTTGCCAGAACTGTCTTTACAGGTTTGCCCACGTCATGGGCTTGGCAGACAGGGCAAGCCAGACAGTAGTTTGGGCCACTTAGGAGAATTTGGAAGCAAACCAATTTGCTTGAACAGCAGTAATCATCCCCCTGCTTCGCTTACATGAGTCAGGCTGTTAATAAGATAAGCACAAACATAAAATACAAAACCACATTCTTCATTTTAAAAGGAGATTCATGATGTTTAGGTTGTTCTTCAGTAACTACCAGCTTTTCCTGTGTTTCTGAAAGGCAAAAGAATACTTTTCTACCCCCTTTGGGGTGGCAGGTTACATATTGGAATATTCCATTTACAAATATGCTCAGTTCTTTCTAAACTCTGCAGGCTACTCACTCTGAATTTTCTCCAGACCCTTAGAGTTAAGGACTTACTCACTTACTCTTAACCTCAAGTCACATGCTTATTTTCCAAAGTGACATGTTATTGGATATTACCATTTTAAGTATCACCAAAGGGATTTAGATCTTTTGTACCTATATTGAAAGGTGTCCATATCGGAAGGCGTCCCCTCCTTATGGATACACCAGCAGGACAAACAGACAGACAGACAGACAGACATTGAACAAAACTCCATGACATGACACAAACGTGTTAGCAAAACAATTAATGTGAACAAAACTCCATGACACATACACATACACCACAACATAAATGTTTACACAACTACACTTTGTAACACAAAGAGTTAAGAACTTGAACTAAAGCTTTCAGACTTGGGCAGTTTCTTCAAGGTCTTATAACCTGGGCTTTTGTCCAAGGAGCTGTATCTCACAGCCAGATACAAAACTACTCCAATATTCCTTTGTCTCTTTTAGTTTACAAGCAGTTCTCTGCTTACAGAGCTGCAACCGTGATTCCTCTGATTGTCCCCAGGTCTTTTCCAACATTTCCTTGTCCCGCTTAGGGTCACCCCATCCTTCCCGGGTGAATCCCTTCTCTATGTTGGGGAAATCCATGTTGTTTATCATGACTGGTTTCATTTTTGTCACTGTGGTACAGCCTGTGTCACAACCCTGCTCGCTGCGCCAATTCTGTTAGCCGGTGGCCAGGTAATGTGCGGTGAGGTACTCCCCTGGGTCCTAAGCAACCCAGTTTTTTACTGTTAGAGCAGGCAGCTCCTAGCACACTCACCCACGGCCAGGCTGTAGTAACCAAACGGTTAAAGTTCTTTTGTTGTGCCGGCTGTGTTGCAGTGACAAAAGGGTTAACAAAATAGTTAGGCTTGGATCTTAACTAGTTACAAGTTTATTAAGCTACAGTTATAAGCGTGCAGTTACAAAAGGCTATTGTTTACTTCTTATATGCTAGCAAAGTACAGGTGTTAACAAGTTACGTTACAATCCAATACAAAGATATCTGTGATCATCTAACACAATGATATCTTGGCACAATGACATCTAGTTACAGAGCTCTAATTCTTTAGCTGTGCACAAAAAAAAGTCAGAGACCTAGCATGGGTGTATCTTACCCTCTCTGCGTCTCTCGATACCAGCGTAGCCAAGCCGGATCGGTCACTCAATTCCGCGGAAAGACGAATACGAGGTTGGGCGTCCCCAGTAGTGGACCTCGGGAGGCAATCACCTGACCCGACCAGCAGGAAGTTGGTGGAATGCACTCAATTAGAGTTCTGCTGGACCCATCTTTTATACCCCTTTTGGGTTATGTATTCTCTTTCTTATCTATGGTGCCAGATCATACTGGTCTGTCTTTGTGACTCCAGTTTGTTACAAGGGCATTTCTACTTAGTTTGCACTTGTAAGACAAGAGATAAACAATTTAGGAGTACAGGACATTCTTTTGTGCGGGCGGGGCACGTCCCCTTCTGAGTGATTGTGTGTGTGCATCATATTGATCAATGCCAGCTGGGGTGATTTCTTGAGGGCTCCCCCCCCCTCATGTTGACAGTCTGGCCTGTTAGCCTTCTAGCTGTACTTTATGCTTCTCAGGGTCACGATAAGCCAGCATATCTGGGCCTCAATGAGGGCATCAAAGACTGTGCTGTCAGCAGCCGCTTCCATGCCCTGTGTGCTCCTCAGTGGGACGGGGGGCAACGAGCAAGCTGGCTTGTAAGGGGGAGACTCTGTCTGGCTACAAGCACCCAAGAGGGGGCGGGGAGAACGGGCCAGGGCACTGGACTAACAGCCTTCCCCTCCCTCTCTCCAGCTGCAGCATCGGACGCCCCAGGCAGCCAGGCACTGTCCGTTGTCCCTGACAGCCCGCAGGAAGCCAGCCACCGCCAGTGGCCGGAGACACCCCCTAGGCCAGCAGGATGGTCCCGCCACCGCCGGACTCTTGGGATGGCCCCGGTGGACCGTCAGCTGCTGGCAGCTCTCTGGCAGCAGATGGAGGTGGCAGAGGAAAGACTCCGCTTTGAGTGGGAGGAGTCCACCCGGCAGTGGGCAGCGTGGGAGGACTTTATGGGGGTTTCCAGGGACATAGCCAGGTCGATCCGGGAGACCGTCTCCTGGCTCCCGCCCCTGCTGCCCCCCGGGCCACCCTCCCCGCCGCTCCACCCACCTCGCCACCTTCTGCCCCACCTGCCGCCGCACCCGCCTCACCACCAGCAAGCTCCACAGAGCCCACTGGGGCTGAAGACTGGCCAGTGGAGGCATCCCAGCCCTACCTGCTGGTCCTCCCAGCCCCCAGCCGGCCATGCCAAGGACCGTGGACACAGGGAGGGGGGTTGCGAGCTGTACCCGCTGGGGCTCGCGCCCCTCTACCCCCACCCCAGACTGATGGGGGCCCGGCGGACGGTTCGGCTGTTGGCCCACATATATAGTTGTCCCCCTTTTTGTAGATTAGCTGCAGTTTCTTTGTTTAATCAAACAAGTTATCCAGTTTAAAAAAAAAGTTTTATCTTCCAAAACGCTGGACTCGTGTGCTTGTTGGGGGGGTGGCATGCGGGTTTTGGGGGCGGTGTGCGGGCATTGAGGGCTGTGGGGGGGGGGTCTTCTGGGGAAGGCCAGGGAGGTGCTCAGGGGTCTCCCTGATCGAAGTGGGCCTGCAGGGCCTCGCGGACCCGTACCCCCTCATGGTGGGCTTGGCAGCTGGGTGTGGCGGCCGGCTGGGGGAAGCCCGTGCCGGCGTTGACTGCCCACCCCTGAACGAAAGCCTCCCCCTTGCTCTCAACAATGTTGTGGAGCATGCAGCACGTGCCCACAACCTGGGGGATGTTTTGGAGGCTGACGTCCAGTCGGGCAAGGAGGCACCTCCAACAGCCCTTCAGACGGCCAAATGTTATCTCCACCACCTGGTGGGTGTGGTTCAGGCGGGCATTGAACCGCTCCTGGCTGGCGTTGAGGTGGCTGGTGTACGGGCGCATGAGCCAGGGCTGGAGTGGGTAGGCCGCATCTGCCACAAGGCAGGGGGCACGGTGGTGTCCCCCAGAGGGATCTCCCTCTGGGGGATGTAGGTCCCCGCCTCCAGCCAGCGGCACAGGCCCAAGTTCCTAAAAACACGGGCATCATGTGTGCAGCCAGGCCAGCCCATGTACACGTCCTGGAAGCAGCCCCGACTGTCCACCATGGCCTGCAGGACCACGGAGTGGTAGCCCCTGCGGTTGATGTATCTTCCTCCACTGTGGTCCGGGGCGCGGATGGGGATGTGGGTCCCATCCAGGGCCCCGAAGCAGTTGGGGAACCCCATGGAGGCGAATCCGGCGACGGCTGCATCCAGGTCCCCGAGTCGGACGACTGTCTGGAGCAACATGGCGTTAAGTGCACAGACCACCTGTGGGGAGGGAACACAGGTGCCCATGAGGCTGTGCAGGGTGCCCCGGGGCCCTTCCCCCAGGCCCCCCTCCGAGGCACCTCCCCGGGTACCCCACTTGCCTAGCCCATCCCTCCCTGGTACCCCTCCCTTTCCAGCTCCACACCCAGCCCCTCCCTCCCCCCCCATCCCTCCCTCCCTAAGCCCACACCTGGCCCCACCACCCCCCAGTGGGTGCGTGCCCGGGCCTCCTTACCTCCATGACGACAACCCCGACTGTGGCCTTTCCCACTCCAAACTGGTGTCCCATGGAGTGATAGCTGTCTGGAGTGGCCAGCTTCCAGACGGCTATTGCGACCCTCCTCTCAACGGGGAGGGCGTGCCGCATCAGGGTGTTGTGTTGCCTCAGTGCTGGGGTGAGCCACTGGCAGAGCTTGAGAAAGGGCTGCCGGCGCACGCGGAAGTTCCGGAGCCACATATCGTCATCCCACTCCCACATGACAAGCTGCTCCCACCACTCGGAGCTGGTGGGATAGCTCCAGAGGCGGGGGAGCAGCCGGTGAGGGAGGAAGAGGGGAGCCCGGTGGTCAGGGGCATCCCCGTCTGCCTCTGGGGTGGGCTTCTCTGGCAGAAGCCACTGGACGGCCTCCCGGGCAGCACCTAGGAGGGCGCTTGCCCCCTGGATGACTACCTGGAGGGCTTCCGCTTCCTGCTGCTGCTGCTGGATGTCCATATCTGCTGTTACTTGGTCTGTAAGAGAGTGGCTACTGCTCTGCAGACCTCGTGCTGTGCAGACCGGGTGTGTCTGGGAGGGGCCCTTTAAAGGAGCATTTTGCAGCTGCCCTGGAAGGGCTAGTATGCTCTGTGACCCAGTCCGCGGTCTGTCCTGGCCCCTTATTTTGAAAGAGGGTGCTTGTGTGTGTAGACGCTCTGCATTTCCTTCCAGGGCAGCTCTTTTCGACGTTCCCCATTGCTACTTCGACATTGAACGTCAATGTTGCCAGCCCTGGAGGACTTGTAGACGATATTCATCAAAGTAGCCTATTTCGATGTTCTTACTTTGAAATAGGCTACTTCGACGTAATGTGCTAGTGTAGACATAGCCATTACATTGTACTTTAAATCTTGATTGGTTCTATGTTAATATAACTTTGTGAAATTTGTTAACACTAATAATTTTAAAATGTTACATATTTTTTATTGGTTATATCCTGAAATTCTCAATCACTTGAAAATTTAGTGATTGAAATGTTTCAGAAGTCCTTGATTCAGAAGTTATGTTGAAGTCTGTTCAAGTATAAATATGGTAGTGTGATTTAAAATTGCTGGAGCACTCCAAATGTTTAAGCACATTTCAGATCATTATAAATCATTCTACGCTGAATTTTTAACCCTCCATTAATTTTATACAGCAGCCTTCTGAAAAATGTTGAGTGCTTCTGTTCAGCTCTACTACTTAGACCACTTAATTTGGTATTATTTGTGAACTCAACAGTATTTTATAGTGCAAATCTTGAACAACACTAAATGGACCTAAGATCAAAAGCATGACTCTAGGAATGTGTCACATTTTGGCTTTCTCTTCAGAAATTTTGCTGCCGAAACAAGAGGTCTGCCAGTAGGATTACTACAGATGAAAAGATAATTCCTTTCACTAGTTTGACTCCTAAGAGGTGCCCTCAAAATATTCACCTGCCTTCAGGTATGTCAGTTATTGGATTTTGGATGGTGTCATTGAAATTATACCACAACCATAGAACTCGTAACTTTGAGAGTAATGGCCTGGGGCTGGAGTTTCTCTGTAATATATACTAAACTGCTGATAAGTGACATGGATCATGCAAATATTCTTCTGAGCTGAGGCATTTCCCATAATGGCATTGTTCAAAATAGCACTATACACCAGTTCCTGGTCTAGACAGGTACTTAAGTACTTAGAGAAACTGACTTTATCAAATTCATCCCTCTTCTTCCAAACTATACAGATTCTTCTGCCAGGAGGGAGCTTATCTGAGGAGCTGCACAGAAACAAGCTGCATAGAGGCTTCTTGCCCAGCACTGAACAGCTGGTAAGTGGAATAAGAGAGAAACAGAGTGTATAGCTATAGTTATCCATAGCTTTTGCTCTTCTCCCCATAGAGGATGACATTCTAAGGCTACCAGGGATACTTCAGTTATTAAAGTATCTCTGCAGCTACTCAATGGTCCAGAGAGATGACTCCATTTCCTTCTGCCTATCTGACAGCCCACAGTACTTGGGCTGAATGCCAGTTTCCTAGTTTTAATCCTATCTTCTCCAGTCTAAGTTGCAAGTTACTAGTTTGTCATTTTCCTAACTCAATTTACCCATGAACTCCCAAATTTGAAAGAAAAACAAAATTTCATCTAACCTTAATAGAAATAATAAACTAAAGATAGTTTATTTTTTTCCAATGATCTTATTTGTTAATTGTACTGCATAGCTTAAATCTTTTTGGGTTTTCAAACTGTATATGATGACATTTTTAGGTTGTTTTAATATCCTTCCCTTAGTAAGAAAGGATTCTGTGAGGTTTAGTCCCTTTTTGCCATGGGAAAGAAATGCGTGTCTGATAAACACACTGAATTCCTACATTTTGTGAAGATACATACAGAAGTTGTTGTGCAATAGCTGTGCATCCCTAACTTATCTGTTCCTAGTATAAAGAATCAAAAGAAGAATAACCACGTATTTTTGTTCATTGACTAAGTAGGGCAAAAGCTTGTGGAATTTGCACAAACCCATACACACTTTTTCCTTCTGAAATGGAATCCTAGCTCAGCTCCCTTCTAGCCTTATACAGCTATGTTGCTGAGTCTATGAAGTCTTTAGTCAACAAAGGGCTGACAATTTATACCAGCAGAGAATCTGTCCCATGCAGTCTTCACCAAGAAAAGCCTGTGCAAAGCTTAGAATACTTGCTATACTCAAAAAAAAAAAAAAAAAAAACACTTTGTCTCCTGAGATGGTTTACAGCAACGAAAGGTCCTGTGGCACCTTATAGACTAACAGAAAAGTTTTGAGCATGAGCTTTTGTGAGCACAGACTCACTTCATTGAAGTGAGTCTGTGCTCACAAAAGCTCATGCTCAAAACTTTTCTGTTAGTCTATAAGGTGCCACAGGACCCTTCATTGCTGTTACAGATCCAGACTAACACGGCTACCCCTCCAATACTTGAGATGGGTTAGGGTCTGTTGGTGCTGAATTTGTCCATTATTTTTGATTGGAACCCATACAAACCTACTTTTGAAATATGAGTCTTGTGTAATGTCTTTGGAGACTCAAAACAAACACAATTTTGCCTTAGCTTAATCTGTTTGGATTCAATGAGGTTGCACTCGACAATTCTAATTTTAGGTTATCCATATGGAAAAGTTATATCCCACAAACCAAACCAGAGGGATCAGTTCTGTTTGACCTTTCTTATGGAAAGAGTACGGGGCAATGTGTACATCGGGTATATGTCACCCTACAGTTAAAAAAAATGAAATGGCCTAGTTCTTCAGTTCTTTTGTCTGATCTCAAAGAGCAAATGAAGAAAAGCAATCACTGTGTAGGGCAAGTTCAGGATAGAAGCCGATCCAAACAGAGCTATCTGCATATGTGGAATACTGGTATATAACAGACTCATTTGTAATGATGAATCAGCCAAGAAAGTGTGGTGATTAGTGATCTTTTTATCTTCAGGATGTCCTATTTTTGCATTATGTTGCTAGAGAAGACAAGTGGCAGAAAGCAATTTAACTTTGATTTTTTTTCTCCTTTCTGTATTAAAGGAGTCTGGAGAATAACAGAACTGTAATAAATAGCATATAGATATAACTGAACAGATGGAAAAAGAAAAATGAAATCACATTACAAAAGAAATAATGGATGCATGACTTTGTTGATGTGCAGCACAGTAAAAGAGACCTTACATGGTCATTCATCACACAAGATCTGATGGGAAACTATTTATCCTTGCAAGGCTGAGAGCTAAGACTAAGGTGCAAGAAGTCCTCATCAGAGACATGCTGTTCGCAGACGATGCTGCTGTAGTGTCTCACACAGAAGACCAGCTTCAAAAACTGCTGGATCGGTTCTCCAAAGCGTGCAAGGACTTTGGGCTTACCATCAGCCTAAAGAAGACAAACGTACTTGGTCAAGATGTTGCTGAATCCCCATCAATCAGCATTGACAACTATACGTTAGAGGTTGTCCACGAGTTCATTTACCTCGGGTCCACCATCACTGACACCCTGTTGTTGGACACTGAGCTAAATAGGAGGATCAGAAAAGCGGCCACAACTCTGTCCAGACTCAGCAAGAGAGTGTGGAATAACAACAAGCTGTACACTCGCACCAAAATGCAAGTCTACAGAGCCTGCATCCTCAGCACCCTCCTTTATGGCAGCGAGACTTGGACCCTGTATGCCCGCCAGGAAAAGAGGCTGAACGTCTTCCACTTGCACTGCCTCAGGCGCATCCTTGGAATATCATGGAAGGACAGAGTTACCAACACAGCCGTCCTCGAGCAAGCTGGAATCCCAACCATGCACACGCTCCTCAGGCAGCGTCGACTCCACTGGCTTGGCCACATCCACAGGATGAGCGATGGAAGGATTCCAAAAGACCTCATGTATGGTGAGCTAGCCTCTGGCAAAAGACCCCCCGGACGCCCCCAGTTGCGTTACAAAGATGTCTGCAAGAGAGACCTCAGAGAGGTAGACATCGAGCTGGACAACTGGGAAGAACTAGCAGACGACCGCGGCAGATGGAGGCAGGTGTTACACAAGGGCCTTCAGAAGGGCGAGTTGAAGATCAGACAGCTAGCAGAGGAGAAGCGAGCGCACAGAAAGCACAATAAGGACGTGCCAGACACCCACTACATCTGCAAGAGATGCAGCAAGGACTGTCACTCTCGTGTGGCTCTTTATAGTCACAATAGACGCTGTAAATGAAGTCTTAAATTGAAACTTTAAAGGGCGCAATCCATAGTCTGTGCAGACTGAAGGATGCCTACATCAGTCCAGGAGGCTACTTTTGATCAGCAGCAGTGCTGTCAGGTCTTACTGCCAATTATTTGATTAAGCAAAAAGTCACCAAAAATAGACTGGATCTAATGTAATTGCACAGAAACCATAGTGTGTACTTTCAGCAGAGGTCTTAGTAAATGATTGTTTCTTCTCCATTGGAGTCAATGAGAGTTCCATCATTGACTTCCCTGGGAGTTAGATCAAGCTTTAATTGTACAGTTCCAGAGATATTTTCCCCCTTTACTCAATTGTGTTTAAATGCCGAGCTCTTCACGGTGTAAACATGAAAATGATCAGATCTGCACACAGGGCATTCATATTAGTTGATAATACTTGAAAATGAATTAATTAAAGTATCCTTTGTAGATTATCCCTACGACATTCGTGAAAGGTTAGAAGGCAAAATTCTCATTAAGCTGTAAATTAGGAAATGGATTTAAAACTCTGAACATAGATGACGCTTTCTAACTGGCTTTCAATGATATCATGGCCATGTTAATAACACCATATAAGTGCGGGGATCTGACTCTTTCTCTTTAGTTTGATTTATAAATTCCATTTCATAATAACAAAAAGGACACTTAAAGTTCTCAGCTTTTTCCCTTACTGTACCACCCAAAGCATACAATAATCATCTGGAAACGTACTGTCTGTCATGACTTATTGCTTACATATAGGTTTGAAAAAACTGCCTTACTAGATGGGATGATATAACTGCTCCACAGAAATGGACTCTGAAGGACTAGGAAAATATAGCTACATCATCAGCTTCCATAACAGCAGAATCCAGGCACAGTTCCAATTACAGCTCAAATATATGGATACAGTGGAACAATAACCTCTACTTTTTAATGTCAGTCACATCCTCATGCACAAATAGTATAGCCCCAAGGGACAGGCTCATGAATCTGCAGTGCACATTACCACCACATGTTGGACAGGTTCAATACACAGTTATGCCTTTTCTTAATTAATGAATATCCTCTAGACTTTTCCAGAATCTTCCTCGTTTTTCCATTAGAAAGTAAATTGAATTAGTGAAACATCCAACTTAGTCTATCTGTCTTAGATAATTATATAGCCCCATACTGCAGTATCTGTGCCTGTCTCTATCTGTAATGTATTTATCCTCACAATGCCCTGGTAAGGTAGGGAAATACTATTACTCCCATTTTACAGGTGAATAATTGAGGCTCAGTTGTTATCCCAAGGCCACACGGGGAGTTTGTGCCAGAAGAGGGAATTTTGAGCTAAGATCTTTCAAGTCTGAGGCTAGAGTGCTAACTGCTGGACAATCCTGTCTCTTTGAGGAACTTGACACCCTCCAGTGATCCATACATGGCCTTATGTGGCAGTCTTAACCTCTGAGGTTTGCAGTGTACCATTATTGGGGGGCAAGCACAAAATGGGTGCATGTTGAGATAAAGGAAGGACTGTGGCAGTGTCATCTTTGTGGCATCATTTTCCACCACCTCTTCTTTTATGCAAGCTCCTCTCTTGATGCAGTTTGGAGTCTGGAGTCCATAAAGGGGCAGACTGCTGAGAGGCAAAGCTTCTGAGAGGGATGGATACTCTGTGGCACTGTATCCCAGCAGCTCCCACCAGAACTTAGTGGGCTTTGGAAAGATTCCCGTTGACTATAATGGCGTGGGATCAGTCCCCTAGTTAGCAAATTAATTCTGTAGCATGAGTTTACATGCTTTTTCCCATGAAGTGTGCAACTTGGCTGGGAGAACATTGGGGAGCGTGACACATTTGATGGGAATGGATGGCTCAAACCACATTTTTTTCTCAGTGGAAGAATGCAAAGGAAATTATGTAAGTGCAATGATCCAGATTTTCTTGATCCTTTATGTTAGGAGTGGAGAACCTTTTTTGTTTTTGTTTTTTTTGGCCAGGGCTTTCACTGACTTGCCCCAGGACTCAGCTTGGGGTGCCAGGGCTCCACTCACATTCTTGTCTGATGGGAGGCTGTATCAAAGCTGGGGGCCAGGTCCCAGCATTATATAATAGCCTGCGTAGTAGTGGACAGTATGACACTTTGTCCCTTACTCTATCTTCTTCCTGCTTTTCCTTCTTTATCCACCCACTCTTTTCCCCCATTCAAACCTCCTTCCCCCTCACCTCATTTTGCTTTATTCTCCCTCCACATGTACAAATGCCCATCATCTTTCTCTTACAGCCCCATGCATCAGCTTCAAGGTTTTTCACCCTTTGATGGAACTGAGGGATAGGGCTGGCAGCATCCTGCATCAACCACCTCTGCTTCTCATACAACTGGCCCTTAAAATGGCTAGCATCCATGTCCCTGCAGAAGAGGCATCTCACACCACTTTGGGATCAGATGTCAAAGACTTGCTGTCCCTGATCTACTGTATGGACACCAAAGTGGTACTTTGCCACAGTTCTCTTTTACTCTTAGGCCGTGTCTACACTAGCCCCAAACTTTGAAATGGCCACACAAATGGCCATTTCGAAGTTTACTAATGAAGCACTGAAATACATATTCAGTGCTTCATTAGCATGCGGGCGGCCGTGGCACTTCGAAATTGACGCGCCTCGCCTCCGCGCGGCTCGTCCCGACGGGGCTCCTTTTCTAAAGGACCCCGGCTACTTCGAAGTCCACTTATTCCCATGGGCTGATGGGAATAAGGGGACTTCGAAGTAGGTAGGGTCCTTTCGAAAAGGAGCCCAGTTGGGACGAGCCGTGCGGCGGTGAGGCGCGTCAATTTCAAAGTGCCGCAGCCGCCTGCATGCTAATGAAGCACTGAATATGTATTTCAGCACTTCATTAGTAAACTTCGAAATGGCCATTTGCGTGGCCATTTCGAAGTTTGAGGCTAGTGCAGACATAGCCTTAGTGTGATAAATCTTCATGAAAGCCTACATAAATAATGTTCTATTTTTTCTCTACATCTCTGTGCTCTTTCCTTTCAAATTTGTTGCTATCCAGCACGTTGGATGTTGGTTTGGTTTTTTCCCCCTTTTTTAAGATTCCATGTTATTCTTCCCTCTGTGATCCCCAGTAGTGAGCAATGCATGACTAGGACATTTCTCTGATCTTTGGCTCAGTAAGCTCATTGTCAAAGGTCATGATTCCAGAAGGACATTTTATTTTGAACATGCTTCTTGCAACCCCCACAGCAAGAATAGAGGTATTGGCTTTACACACCTCTGCAAACAATTCTAATAATAAATTCCATTGCTCACTTGCCAGCTATAAGTTTAGTGAGTTTATTAATATATGTATTTTCAGATTACTAAATCAATATATAAATGATGGAGAAAAACCTGGATTTGCTTTGTAATTCCTTTTAAGATGCAGCATTGTTTCAAGCAAAACTGGTGATGTTCCAATGTTCTTCTGATAAGCAAGTTAACCAAGACCAAAGACCATGGGAACAAAAAAGAAAATGGCATTGTAGATTATTCAAGAAAGCAATTTGTTTTCATTCCTTTGCAAGATGAGTGGTATTGCAGGATGAGATAGACCAGAAGTCATTGTTAATGCATTTTTGCTCAGAAGTTCTCGGAATGAAATGGGTCTCTGGAAATTTAGTTTTCTGACAAGGTCAAGGGCAACAAAGTGCTTCTGGCCACTATCCTTCAGCCTTGCAAACTAGTCCATATTTTTCTCATACCCTAGCTGAGAGTATGCAAAAAAAAAAAAAAGCAAAGAAAAAAAAAGAAAAGAATTAGCTTCCACATCCAAGTTTAAATTTACTCTAAGAAAGAAGATGACTGCAAGTTAAGATCACATTAGTTAAAAGGGATACAGTCAATTTAAAAACCCATCCATTTCAGAAGTCAAGTTAAAACAATTTACAGGTATTACATCTTCCCCTTAGTCTCTCTGCCAAGTTTGCTGTTGCATATGCTAGTTCTTATATTTTTCCAAAGTTTCTCTCTCCTTGTTGCTGTGTGAAAGAGCCACCCAAAAAGGAAAACTAAATAAAATTTTGATCCTGCCATCCTGTTGCTATAATATGAAGTATAATTGGTAGAATCAGACCTTAAAGGATAATGTAAAAATAAAACTTAATTCTGATTTTCCAGGGTTGTTAACATTTGTGTACCCCATACAGCTCTTGAGTGGGATGTTCTGTTCCATCTCCTGGTTCTGAGACCACTTAGGTGTGTCTACATGTGCACAGTATTTCAAAAAGACCATCCCTCTTTCGAAAGAACAAAGGCAGCATCTACACATGCCATGTGCTCTTCTGATTTGAAATCAAAGGAACGCAGCCCAGATATCAAAAGCTGGACCCCGATCCCATATGGGAAGAGTGCCACCCGTCAAAAAACAATGTCGAAAGAAGGTACGTGTAGATGCTCCACAACCCACTCTTTCGAAAGAGGAGTCCTCTACGATGGTGCCCAGCCCAAGCATAGAGATGCCCTGCCCCACCAAGCAGAGCTCTATGACCCACACATCCGGTCTCTCTTAAAGCCACACTAACACAGAAACCCCCTGGCAGGAAGCTGAGATCAGGCAAGCTGCAAAAGCATGAGTCCCAGGCAGCACGCCCTCTCAGCCACCCCCGATGACAGCGACAGGCACATGGCCAGCGCCCAGCAGTATCCTGAGCCCCAGGGTCCCCCCTCTGAGCCCCCTAACCCTGAAAAAAAGACAAGGAGCCCCTCCTGAACAGACCGTGAACTCCAAGACCTCCTGGACCTCTGGAAAGAAGAGGTCATCCAGGAAATCGGAGTAAAGCAGAGGAATGCCGCTGCCTTCGCCCGCCTGGCCCGGGGACTGACCAGCCAAAGCCACCCGAAGCAAGTCCGGAGCAAAGTAAAGTAGCTCCAGCAGGGCTATGCCCAGGTCCAGGATGAGGTCAGGCACTCAGGGGCAGGCCTCTCCACCTGCCCCTACTATCGGGAGCTACACCACATCCTGGGGCCCTGGGACAGCTCCCCACACACAGCAGTGCTGGACAGATCAGCGGACTAGCCTGAGCTGGAGGAGCCAGGAACAGCCAGCCCAAGCCAGGGGGCAGACACCACCTGGGACTGGTCCAGCAAGGAGGGTGACCATGTCATCGACGTCCCCTTGCAGTCATCCAGCTGGGCCATGGGGAGCTGGGCATCCCCAAGATCCTTGAGGTCCCCCCAAGTAAGTGCACAGCAGGGCCAGCACGCTGGTGGGCAGGGAAGGGGTGGCACCCCTGCCAGTGGACTGGGCACAGGGCTGGAGGCCCAAGGCCAGACACCCTGGCTGGCCACAGCTCCAAACACACCCTCTGCACCTGCCTGCCCAGCACCCAGACCCGTGGACAGTTCCAGGCACCCAATTGCTCAGTGGGATGCCCATGGACCAGCCCACAACCGGCGATGCTTCCACCTGGAAGGGTAGCCCTGCGTGCACTTGACACCACAGGGATGCCATGCCCACCATGGCCAGGCCCCGGGGGGGCCAGGGGAAGCGGGGTCTCGGGGGGACAGAGTCCTGGGGGTGGAATGGGGGATGAGATCCTGCTCAGAGACTGACATGCTATCCATCACCCCTTCCAGGTGCAGCAAGTGAGGGCCCACACAGTCCTTCAGCGTCAGTGGTCCCCAAAAGCCCCCAGGAGGTGTCAGACAGGAGCCGGGCACCTCCAGCAGCTGCAGGATGCTGCATGCACAGCCGGAGGCTGCAGCAGTGCACAGAGGATGACCCCGCCAACCTCCGCCAGGCAGAGCTCATGGAGCGCTGCCTCTGGCTGAAGGAGACTAACATGGTGTGGTGGAGGGAGGCCTGGGACTGGCTCATGTCCTGCCTGGATGCCATCCATGGGACTTAGCAGGAGCATGTGGGCAATGTGTTCCAACTCCTGGCCCGCTGCACCTTGCCCCAGCTGCCCAACCCCCACAGGACCCCCTCCCAGAAAGGTCCCCAGGGTCCCTTGCCCACTCCACACCCGCCACAGAGTCCTCCACCCTACTCCGATGCCCCTTGTGCTGTCCCTATCTTCTCATGCTCCCTGCCCTGTCCCAGCCCCACTGTGGCACCTGCTCCTGGGGTGGGGGGAAGGGGGTCCCGGGGATGACAGGGTTCTCGGCCCACAATCCCCTTGCCTGAGTGACCCTCCCAGTTCTGGCCTCCTCCCCACCCTCCTCCAAGTTCAGGCCCCCACCACCCTGCAACATACATGGGTGTCCCCCCACCCACATTGAAAATAGTTGGACATATATACCACAGTTTTTTACGGTTTATTGTTGATAAAGGTTTTTATTGTGAACCAATGACCATGTCCCATGGTCTCATGGGAAGGGAGGCATGGGTGTGGTGGTGGTGCACGTGGTGGGGGGTGGATGTTTGGGGGGGCAGGGGCAGGGGTGGGCATCAGGGGGTCAATGTGGCCCCAGGGCAAGACTTACAAGAAGGGTCTCCCAGATCTGGACACTGTCGCGGTTTGCCTGGTGGCTGGCAGCAGCGGCCAGCTGCTCAAATCCCATGGTGGCTTCAGCTGCCCACCCTGATGTAGGCATCCCACTTACCCTCCACAATGTTGTGGAGGATGCAGCAGGTGCCCACCACCTGTGGGACATTGCACACCCCCACCTTGAGGCAGGTAAGAAGGCACCGCCACCGCCCCTTGAGGCACCCGAGGTGTGCGTCCCTTCCATGGCAGCAAAGCAGTTCGGGAACCCAGGGTGGCCAGTTTCCACATTGCAATTGCGACTCACTTCTCGAGGGGGAATGCAGGCCACATGGAGGTGTTTTGATGCCTCAGTGAAGGTGTCAACCAGGTGGCATCATCCCATCATCAAGAAGTGAGTCACAACTGCAGTATAGCAACTGGTCACCCTGTACTTCTACCACTCAGTTGGGGGGGCCTGGAGGGGGTCGCCAGCTGGGAACACCTGCCACACCCTCATGAGAGTGCATGGCCTCCCTCCCATGCAGGTTGTCCATGCCATGAACGCCATGCTCCTGCAGTGGGTCATCTGCATCGGGGACGTGGATGCCTTCTTCAAGGGTTTCTCCTCAATGGGGTTCCCAAACCACTTTGGTGCCCTGGATAGGTTGCACATTCCCATCCGCGCCCCACCACGCAGTGCCAGCCGCTATATCAACCAGAAGGGCTACCACTCAGTGGTCCTCCAGGCCCCGGTGGACCACAAAGGCCGGTTCATGGACATCTATGTGGGCTGGTCGGAGTGAACCCATGATGCCAGGGTCTTCCGCAAGTTTGGCTTGTGCCAGCATATGGAGGCCGGCACCTTCATCCCCCAGTAGGAGATGCCGGTTGGCGACACCACCATGCTGCTTTGAATAGTTGGAGATGCAGCATACCCCCTACTGCCATGGCTGATGTGGCCCTATACCAGCCACTTCGACCCCAGCAGGGAGGCCTTCAACACCCACCTCAACCAGGCCTGGCATGTGGTCAAGTGAGCCTTCAGGCACCTCAACGGGTGGTGGCAGTGCCTTCTTGCCTGCCTCAAGGTGGGGGTGTGCAATGTCCCACAAGTGGAGGGTAAAAGGGGATGCCGACATCCAGAGGTGGGTAGCTGAGGCCACCATGGGGTTTGAGCAGCCAGCCGCTGTCACCAGCCACCAGGCAAACCACGATGGTGTCCAGATCCAGGAGGCCCTTCATGTAAGTCTTGCCCCAGGGCCACACTGACCCCCACCAATGCCCACCCCTCATCGTCCCCCCCACACATCCACACCCCCACCACATGCACCACCACCACCACCGTACCCATGCCTCCCCACCCCCCGCACAGGACCATGGGACACGGGCATTGGTGCACAATAAAAACCTTTATCAACAATAACCGTAAAAAACTATGGTATTAAATGTCCAACTATTTACAATGTGGGTGGGGGGACACCCCTGTATGTTGTGGAGTGGGGGACCTAAACTTGGAGGAGGGCGAGGAGGGGGCCAGAACTGGGAAGGTCACTCGGGCAAGGGGGTTGTGGGCCAGGAGCCCTGTCAGCCCTGGGATCCCCTTCCCCGTGGGGAGCAGGTGCCATGGTGGGACAGGGAGCACTGGAAGGTAAGGGAGTGGTGGGATGGCAGAGGAGTCATCAGTGTGGGGTGGAGTGGGCAGAGGACCCTGGGGTGGGACCTTTCTCAGGGGAGCCTTGCGTGGGACTCAGGGGGTTGGGTAGCTGGGGGTGTGTTTGGCGGGCCAGGAGCTGGGCCATATTGCCCATGCACTCCTGCAAGTCCTATGGATGGTGTTCAGGTGGGACATGAGCCAGTCCCAGGCCTCCCTCCGCCATGCCAGGTCAGTCTCCTCCAGCTGGAGGCAGCACTCCATGAGCTGTGCCTGGCGGAGGTTGGCGGGGTCATCCCCTGTGCGCTGCTGTGACCTCTGTCTGCGCACCCAGTGTATTGCTGCTGCTGGATGTGCCTGACCCCTGTCTGAAGCCTCTGGGGCGCTCTCAGGGACCACTGAAGCCAATGGACTATGTGGAACCTTGCTTGCTGCACCTGGAAGGCGTGATAGATAGCATGTCAGTTTCTGAGCAGGACCTCATCCCCCATTCCCCACCCAGGACTCTGTCCCACCAAGTCCCACCTCCCCTTACCCCCTTGCCCACCAGGGCCTGGCCATAGTGAGCTTGGCATCCTTGTGGCATGAAGTGCACACAGGGCTTCCCTCCTGGGTGGAACAATCCCCGCAGGTGGGCTGGCCCGTGGACATCCCATGGGGCAACTGGGTGCCTTGAACTATCCATGGGTATGGGTGCTGGGTGGTAGAGGCAGGCGCATATGGCATGTTCAGGGCTGTGGCCAGCCGGGGTGTCTGGCCCCACTGTGCACTTACCGTGGGGGGGACCTCGATGATCTCCGGGGATGCCCGGCTCCCCATAGCCTGGCTGGACAACCGTGAGGGGACGTTGATGACAAGATCGCCCTCCTCGCTGGACCAGTCCCACGTGGTGTCTGCCCCCTGGCTTGGGCTGGCTGGTCCTGGCTCCTCCAGCTCCTCCAGCTCAGGCTGGTTTGCTGAGCTGTCCAGGACCGCTGTGGGTGGGTAGCTGCCCCAGGGCCCCAGGATGCATTGTAGCTCCCAATAATAGGAGCAGGTGGAGAGGCCTGCCCCGAGCGCCGAGCCTCATCCTGGACCCGGGCATAGCCCTGCCAGAGCTCCTTTACTTTGCTCCAGACTTGCTCCAGGGTTCACTCTGCGTGGCTTTGACTGGTCAGTCCCCAGACCAGGTGGGCAAAGGCAACAGCCTTCGTCCTCTTAACCCCCATCTCCCAGAGGACCTCCTCTTCTTTTTTTCTAGGACAGAGCCCTGGGAGCCCTGTGGGGGCTCCTAGGGAGATCCCTGAGGCTTGGGAGACTGCCAGGTGCTGGCCATGTGCCTGTCACTGTCACTGGGGGCGGCTGAGCAGGCGTACTGCTGTGAGCTCGTGCTTTTGCAGCTTGCCAGCTCGCAGCTTCCTGCCAGGGGGTTTCTGGATCCCTGAAGCTTTAAGAGTGGCCAGACGCATGGGTCATAGAGCTCCACGCTCTGGCGGGGCGCCCTCATGAAGGACTCCTCTTTTGAAAGAGTGGAGCATCTACACGTGCCTTATTTTGACGTTTTTCGACGGATGGCGCTCTTCCCATACGGCTTCAGGGTCCAGCTTTCGATGTCTGGCCTGCGTTCCTTCGATTTCAAATCGAAAGAAGGCATGGCACATGTAAATGTTCCCTCCGTTCTTTCGAAAAAGGGCCAGCCTTTTGGAAATACTGTGCACGTGGAGACACACCCCTGGAGTGCTAAGTGCTAACTATAATATAAATAATAATTATAGACAATATCCAGGCCATGATTAGCTTATAGTGCAAATAGCAACTCAATCCCACACACAAGTAGCATAGCAAACAAGCAGGCACCGACCTTTATTTTCCCTTACTCAACAGAGACGATAATGCAGGCCAGATGTCTGGACTGTTTGATATGACTTGCACTGGCTAAAAGTGTCTTGGCTACTTAGATATTTATTATGGTATTAAGTAGGGTACCTAAAATGTAGCTATCTCCATTGGTTTGGGAATGTGACCATCTTTCATAAATTATTTGAGGGACTCAATCGAACTAACAGATTTTATGGAAACCAGCAAAGACCATATACTGGTCATGTGCCTTAGTTAAAAAAAAGTCAGCATGTTACAGAGGAGTGGGAATGCTTTATATTAAATGCACACTGGTATTGTAATACATCTTAGAGAGCTCAATCACAGACTGGCATAGTATATTAACTTAACTGTTAAAAAATGACTCCTCGTGCAGTCAACATCTTCCAGTGGAAACTTTACAAAGTATGGATGGATACCTTCCAAAAATCATCCTTCTTACACAGGGAATATATATGTAAAAGACTAGTTTTTCTTGGATGTCATTGGAATTCATCAGTGCTAAATCAAATATCCAATACTGGCTTAGAATTACATTGCTAGCTCTTCTCCATGAGGGAAGCAAGGTGGCTGAGGTAATATCTTTCAATGAACCAAACTGTATTGGTGAAAGAGGCAAGGTTTCAAGCCACACAGAGCTCCTCTTCAAATATGTGCAGCTTGAAAATTTGTCTTTGTCATCACAAAGGACCATAAAGTAGGATTTCATGGATAAGGCATTTTTTGTCAAAAGTCAAGTGCAGATGTATTTTACATTATGTAGAAAGGAAACCGATCAAATTGTCTTACTGTTTTATTGTATTCAGCATTGTGGGTAGTATATTTTGAAGTACTTTGACTACGTCACAGTATAAAGAAATATTAAATTTACTGTGGTATATTTTACAGTCTGATCAGCATGAAAAAGGCAAAGCGGAAAATGGGCAAAATGAAAGGTTTTTATGTTAAGGAAGGGGGAACTGAACATTGAAAAGTGAAACAAAAAAGCAGTCACATAGCATTTTAAAAACTAACAAAATAATTTATTAGGTGATTGTGGGGCAGACCTACTTCTTCAGATCTGGAAATAGGAATTGTAAAAAGCTGTAAAAGTTAAAAATTGAAAAGTGACTTCTTGGTTTGAATATTCAAATTGAGGCCAGATTTTCACAGGTATGCTCTGAAAATTAGGTCCCTTTAGGGCTCTTCATGTTCATCATCCCTAAATCACCAGCCACCTTTGAAAAAACCTGTTCATTTCTTCAGCTACACTGTCTTGGATTTGTGGTTTTATTAGCCCAGGCAGTTAAGCAGGGTCATACCTGTCACATGTGTGTGAATGCTGTGGAAGGGAAAAAGTGGAGCTGGTGATCAAGTCTGAACAAATTCTGCAGTATGATGTTGAGTATAACTCTGCTGGATAAAACAGAAAATACAAAGTCCTGACTAACTGGTAGTCCTGTGGCTCTTTATGTAGAGCATAGCTATTATTCCTGGTCATTTGGCTGAATTTCAGAACAAAATGTACATTTTGTAAACTCTGTAGTTTATTATTTATCATATAATATAATACTTGCTGTATATACTGCTAAAAATAGCTGATGTATTCTACTCAAGTAACTGGACTTTTGGAGATTAAGTGTTTCTGGCATGCAGCACTTGTCATGTGCTTTGTAATCCTGTGTGGTTGAAAGGTGCCATATAATTGTAATATTTCATTTCCTTTCAATTAGCAGCTGATTACATTTGATGAGCTCCAACATTGTTTCCTCCATGCAGATTATGAGTCAACATAGTCAATGAGCTGTGAAATCTTCTCACAAACTGAAACAATAGACAATGATTAAAGAACAGATAATCTATTCATTACAAATGAATCCCACTGATCATTAGAAAGTGAGGGAATCAAATAGCTTCCTTTTATGCACAGTCTCAAAAACAACAACAAACAGTCCTGTAGCATCTTAAAGATTAACACTTTTATTTATTAAGTAATGAGCTTTCATCAGATTCACTAGATTGTCCATTCATTGCAGGTAAATATCATCATGGCTTTTTGCAATTGTCTGAAAAGGAAATCACTAAATCTAACAAAAATATGAATGAAAGAGGTAGGAAACACATGAGGAGGCATACTGTAATGTAGAACAAAACACAAAGGGCCCACCACAATATTTACGTGAGGTCTTTGTTTGACAAGCTGGTAAGAGAAGGGGTACTGTGTCTCTAAATGGGTGAGCAGAAAGGGTAAGTTTAGATGAGTGGGCAGGAAGCATAAAAATTCAAAGGAGTTAGTGTCAGGTCATGAGAAATTACTGCACAGCCCTTCCCACAAACTGCGGTTGGAGGGACTTCTATACCCCATGCATTCCTGGAAAGGCCATCTTTTATCAGGAACATGGTAAAGGACCAAGTTCCTCCTGACCTGATATAGGCATTATGCTAGTTGCCCTTTTTCTCAGGAGGCTGGGAATGAATATTTCCCTCCTCACCACAACGGCTAAGGTAGGGCGGGTGTTTTACTACCCTGTACCAACGGTAGCGGGAGGGCGGGGGTTGGCTGTTATGTAATTTAATACAAACACTTTTGGCAGATACCCAGTGTAGGTATTCAGTAATGGAAAAAATTGATTTCATAGAATCATAGAACACTAGGACTGGAAGGGACCTCGAGAGGCCATCGAGTCCAGCCCCCTGCCCTAATGGCAGGACCAAGTACTATCTACCATCCCTGATAGACATCTATCTAACCTGTTCTTAAATATTTCCAGCAATGGAGATTCCACAACCTCCCTTGGCAATTTATTCCACTGTTTGACCACCCTGACAGTTAGGAACTTTTTCCTAATGTCCAACCTAAACCTCCCTTGCTGCAGTTTAAGCCCGTTGCCTCTTGTTCTATCCTCAGAGGCCAAGAAGAACAAGTTTTCTCCTTCCTCCTTATGACTCCCTTTTAGATACCTGAAAATCACTATCATGTCTCCCCTCAATCTTCTCTTTTCCAAACTAAACAAGCCCAGTTCTTTCAACCTTTTTTCATAGGTCACATTCTCTAGACCTTTAATCATTCTTGTCGCTCTTCTCTGGACCCTCTCTAGTTTCTCCACATCTTTTTTGAACTGCAGTGCCCAGAACTGGACACAATACTCCAGCCGAGGCCTAACCAGCGCAGAGTAGAGCGGAAGAATGACTTCTCGTGTCTTGTTCACAACACACCTGTTAATGCATCCCAGAATCATGTTTGCTTTTTTTGCAACAGCATCACACTGTTGACTCATATTTAGCTTGTGGTCCACTTTAATCCCCAGATCCCTTTCTGCTGTAGTCATTCCTAGACAGTCTCTCCCCATTCTGTATGTGTGAAACTGATTGTTCCTTCCCAAGTGGAGCACTTTGCATTTGTCCTTATTAAATTTCATCTTGTTTACCTCTTTAAGGGAGCTAAGGAAGGAGAGTTTGTGGATCTTGTATCTCATGCAGTGGAGAGTCAACCCCCTTCTTTTTCTAGCTCTTTTTAGGGGAGCTGAAGAAGTTGGTTTGGGATCCTACATCTGGAAGTTGTAGGAGTTGCAACTTGGCCACCCTCCTGTAATAACCTTCGTTCACCTCATAAAATAGAAGTGGGATAGGCTAGACCTGTTTGGAGATTTTGTGGAGAGGACTGGGGTAAAGCTCATGACCTGCACTGTGCAATTGGTTGTCAGGAACTCGCAGACATTTTAGGTGAATAAAGTTGCAGCCTACCCCATCCATTGTTACCTATCTTCCAGCATGGCCAGACAAAGTGATCTGTACCACAGATTTCATCTCCTGTGTATATGTTCAATGGCATGGATATGTTTAATATATGTGTTTATAATTTATAATGTTCATGGATGGTAAAGATTTTGCCCAAGTATATTATTGTGGTCCCCCATCTTTGCCAGTATTACTGTGAGCTGCTACATGTCCATCAGTCTATACACTGATTAGGTACACTGGCTCTTAGTCACTCTGAGAGACAGAGGGAGCTGCCATATTTGTCCAGTAGTCTAATTCTGGATTCTGAATGCACAGAGTCAAGCGTCTTCACCACCATGAGGAAACACAGTGGTGATGCAACCTGTGGAGGAATGAGACAGTGTTTACAGTGAACAACTGATTCTTGTTCAGCTAACACCATTTTTTCTTCTGGGACTAAAGGTGGAAGAATGGTCTTGTATTTGAAGCACTGGCCTGGGACTCCTTCAGAAGCTCTGGGGTAAGTTCCCATCTTTGCCCCAAATTTCTTGGGTGATGGTAAGCAAGTCACTTAAACTCTCTGTGTCAGGATTCTCCCCTCTCTGAAAGAGGGGTGATAATTAAGAATATAAGAACATAAGAATGGCCATACTGGGTCAGACCACAGGTCCATCCAGCCCAGTATCCCGTCTGCCAACAGTGGCCAATGCCAGGTGCCCCAGAGAAGGAGAACAGAAGACAATGATCAAGTGATTTATCTCCTGCCATCCATCTCCTGCCCTTGTACTGAAGGCTAGGGCATCACACTTTACCCCTGGCTAATAGCCATTTATGGACCTAACCTGCAAACATTTATCGAGCTCTTTTTTAAACCCTAATAGAGTCCTGGCCTTCACAGCCTCCTCCGGCAAGGAGTTCCACAGGTTGACTGTGCACTGTGTGAAGAAAAATTTCCTTTTATTAGTTTTGAACCTACTACCCAGCAATTTCATTTGGTGTCCCCTAGTTCTTGTATTATGGGAAAAGGTAAATAATTTTTCTATATTCACTTTCTCCACACCATTCATGATTTTATATATTCTTTTCTCCTGCCCTCTGTCTGTTTTGAATATTTAGAAGGCAACTGTTTAAGGCAGTGGCTGTTTCTACAGTGACTAATGAAAGGTGGTGCTAATATGTGTCAGCTCTTTCAGTGCTACTGTAATACAAATACTAAGTCATCTGCAGAGAACTGCACTATTTTTGTCCACCAGTGCCTCTGAGGGATAAAGTCAGACCATCTGTGTTTGTAGAAGAAACAGTACAAAGAATTGGTAAGAACACAAGTGTCCTGGTGGGTTATGGTGTTGCTAAGGTTATTAGTTATTTTTCATTTAATAGGATTTTAGTGACCTAGTTTTCCAGCTAACAGGCCAAGTATGAGAGACGCTTTCATGGTTCATGTCCTGTTGAATCACCATCCCAATGCAGTAAACGCAAAGGGCATACTCTGCTTTCAAATTGGTGAGTGTGCAAGGGGGATGCACATAGTGAAAAATACCCTATAATGGACATAATCTGCAATATTAAATAATCTGCACTGCTGCCTGTCTGGAGGGATCCTATTCACAGGAGCCCTATATGTTCAGGGGACTGTGATGGGACAGAGAAGTGATACAGCTGCAGGACAACTGCTGTACTCCACAACCATACTCCACAACTTCTACCCAGTAAAACTGAACAGATGCACCTACTGGAATGGGCAGTCATCTTGCCACGATGAATTCCTATAGATTTCTGCTGTTCATATTCAATCTCTTCTAACGGAGGTTGCCTTGATGGCCTGGAAAAGGCAGAGATATTGGCAGCATTACACCAACACCTTACCCCAGAGCTGTGCAGGCAGACTTCACTACCTCAGTCACATCACTCTCCACCCACATGAAGCCCAAATAGTGATGATGTATATGGGTTGAATGTATTTCACCCAAAGTGACTCACTAGTTCAGAACCTCAAGTGTGTAATCCATCAGAGCAGCACTGGCGTTGTGCCAATTTAAAGCAGCTAAGGGTCTGGCACTTGTTTTGTATTTTTATTCCTCCAATTGATCTATGGCTGGATGATCTTGAATTAATTGGGCAAATCAGAGGGACGTTAGGAAAAAAGCTTTAGCACAAAGGTCTTCAGCAAACCATGAAATTCATTTCTAAAACTGTGTCCATCTAGAGGAGGGAAAGTGAGTCACTTGCCATTTTCACAAAAGTTTCAGGCCCAAATTAAGAAAAAAATAACCACACTTATACGTGATTCAAGTCCAGTCCTGTCTAGTATTGCATGTAAGCAGGTACTTAAGTCCCTTTGCAGCACATGCTTAAATTCAAGCATGTGCTTAGCGACCTCAATGAAATAACATTTTACATGAGATTTTGAAGAGTCTTCTTTCATGTTTAAATAAAGAAGTCCTTTCTGAGGTGGGAAAGGCTAATGAGAATTAGCACCATTCTACTTTCCCAGCTACCAATGCATTTACAAGATCTCAGACTTGGCACTACTCCTGTGGAAAGGTGCTTATTCTTCAATACACTTCACAGAAATCAGAGATGTCAAATTTCTTTTGTGTCATCTGGTCCGTGGTCCTGAAAATGCCTGATAGCTAGTCACCTATCTATCTATCTATCTATCTATCTATCTATCTTTAATAGTCTATAACGGCGGTGTTCAAATACGCTTCCCGTTTACCACATGTGCTGAATGGGGCACTGAAGTGTAGGCACCCCACCACAGGGTGGGATGAGCATGTGGCAGCAGTGGCAGAGGCAGCTCATCCAGCCCCAGTGGGTTTCAGCCATGTTCTGGGGCAGTTTGCACAGCGGCGGCTGTAGATGTATTCCGGGGAGGTGGTGCCTGGTGGGCGGAGGAGGTCTGTTGTAATCCTTTACATCCCTTTTGGACACCGCTGATCTACAAGTTAAGTACTGGGGGGAACCAGTTCTAGATTTGATTTTAACATATAGAGAGAAACTCGTTGAGTATTTGAAAGATGAAGGTAACTTGGGAGAAAGTGACCACGAAATCACAGAGTTCATGATTCTGAGAAACAGTGAAAGGGAGAACAGCAAAATAGAGACAATGGATTTCAGGAAACCAAATTTTGGTAAATTCAGAGAGCTGGTAGGTAAGGTCCCATGGGAAGCAAGACTGAGGGGAAAAACAACTGAAGAGAGTTATCAGTTTTTCAAAGGGACATTATTAAGGGTCCAAATGCAAGCTATACCACTTCATAGGAAAGAGAAAGAGTATGGTAAAAGACAGCTTTGGCTTAGCCAGGAGTCATATAAAATCAAAAGGGAGTCATATAAAATTGGAAATTAGGAGAAATTACAGAAGATGAATATAAGCAAAAAATACAAATATGCAGGGGCAAGATTAGAAAGGCACAAAATGAGTTCAAACTAGCTAGAGGCATAAAGGGTAACAGCAAGTCATTCTATAAATATATTAGAAGTAAGAGGAAGACCAAGGAGAGGGCAGACCCACTACTCTGTGAGGAGGGAGAAAAAATATCAGGAAATTTGGAAATGGCAGAGGTATTTGATGACTTCTTCTTTTCAGAATTCACCAACAATGCTGATGTAGAAATACCCAACATAATATATACTAGCACTAGTGGGAAGAGGGAAGGTTTAGAAGATAAAATTCAAAAAGGGCAAGTTAAAAACTACTTAGAAAAATTAGATGTCTGCAAGTCACCAGGGCCTGATGAAATGCATCTTAGAATACTTAAGAAGCTGATAGAGGAGGTTTCTGAGCCTTTAGCTGTCATATCTGAAAAGTCCTGAAAGTCAGGAGAGATTCCAGAAAAATGGAAAAGGGCAAACACAGTGCCTATATATAAAAAGGGAAAAAAGAACAACTCAGGAAACTACAGACCAATCAGTTTAACTTCTGTGCCAGGAAAAATAATGGAGCAAATAATTAAGGAATTCATCTGCAAACATCTGGAAGAAAATAAGGTGTTAGGTAACAGTAAGCATGGATTTGTAAAGAACAAATCATGCCAGACCAATCTGATAGCTTTTTTTTGACAGGATAACAAGTCTTATGGATAAGGGAGTAGTGGTGGATGTGGTATACCTAGGCTTTAGTAAGGCATTTGTCATGGTTTTGCATGATTTTTTTTATCCATAAACTAATCAAATACAACTTAGATGGGACCACTATAAGGTGGGGGCATAGGTGGCTGGATAAGCATTCTCAGAGAGTAGTTGTTAATGATCCACAGTAATGCTGGAAGGGCATAACAAGTGGGGTTCCATAGGGATCTGTTTTGGAACCAATTCTATTCAATATCTTCATCAACGATTTAGATATTGGCATAGAGAGTACACTTGTTAAGTTTGCAAATGACACTGAGCTGAGAGGGGCTGCAACTGCTTTGGAGGATAGGGTCATAATTCAAAATGACCTGGGCAAACTGGAGAAATAGTCTGAGGCAAACAGGATGAAATTTAATAAGGACAAATGCAAAGTACTCCACTTAAGAAGGAACAATCAGTTTCATACATACAGAATGGGAAGCAACTGTCTTGGAAGGAGTACTGCAGAAAGGGACTTAGGGGTCATAGTGGACCACAGGCTAAATCCGAGTCAACAGTGTGATGCTGTTACAAAACAAAGCAAACGAGATTCTGGGATACATTAACAGGAGTGTTGTAAGCAAGACACTAGAAGTCATTCTTCCACTCTGCTCAGAGCTGGTTAAACCTCAAATGGAGTATTGTGTCCAGTTCTGGGCACCACATTTCAAGAAAGATGTGGAGGAACTGGAGAATGTCCAGAGAAGAGCAACAAGAATGATTAAAGGTCTAGAGAACATGAGCTGTGAGGGCAGACTCAAAGAACTGGGCTTGTTTAGTTTAGAAAAGAGAAGACTTAGAGCGGACATGAGAGCAGTTTTCAAGTACCTCAAAGAGGGTTATAAGTAGGAGAGAAAAAAATTATTTTCCTTGGCCTCTGAGAATAGGACAAGGAGCAACGGTCTTAAACTGCAGCAAGGGAGGTTTAGATTAGACATTAGTGAAAACCTCCTAACTGTCAGGGTGCTTATACACTGGAATAAATTACCTAGGAAGGTTGTGGAATCTCCATCACTGGACATATTTAAGAGCAGGTTAGACAGACATCTATCAGCGATAATCTCAGTGAGGGTAGGGGACTGGACTTGATGATCTCTTGAGGTCCCTTCCAGTTCTAGTGTTCTATGATTCTATGATAAGTAACATACTAATTTTTTCGTAAGAACAGTCTAATACATCTAATTTCTGTAATTTCTACCTATGGTTTTCCTCTTAAAGGTAATTTGTTTCCTTTCAAGTAATTATGAACAGTACGTTCTCATTGACATTAAGCCAAGGAAAAGACTGATAACTACCTAATTTGATTCCACTCTTAAAAATATTTTATGGAAATTTGAAGAGAAAACACCACACTGGGACCTTTAGTGTTGTTTTAAGTTGTTTTGGATAAATAACTGAATCTCTTATCACTGTTATGATTAGAACAGTTAGACAATATCTACGATAATGTGTGACATCCATATTTATGCTAAGTCATAGTCCTCTCTGTTCAACTTATTCTTATGATTTTAATGGTATTTTTTCCAAAGTAAGTGAGTAATATTTTGGACAGCTGCTTAAAATTTATATCAGAATAGATTATTTGAACTAATACATGAGTAGGATCTGGTGTTAAGTGAAATATATTTTAATCAGATCTACTAAAATATTTGTTTACCACCAGTTAATTCAGCAAGTTCATTTCTATTAAACTTTCTATTTTGCATACTGGAATGTATGCCTCTCCTAAATGCATTCCTTTTTTGGAAACATATCAAGGAAGTAGAGGAACTTGGAGTGAGCAAGATCTTGTGGTTTGTGTAGGTGCAGGGGCCAGCTGCATCACAGCAATGTACAGTATCTCGGTCTAAGTTACTATGCAGAACGTTGTCTGTTTTGAAATGGTGTGAAGAAAGCATTATCTCATAAAGTTGGCTGGGTATTTTTCAACAAAACATTTTTGTCTGAAAATTCCAATTTGTTGAAATCAAAACTTTTTGAGGAAACATCAGTTTGAATTTAACTTTTGTTGGGAAGCTTTCTGGTGAGAGTGCAGCTCAGACTAGTCAGATGTAGGTGACCACATTGCCCTACGGCAAATACAGGACACCAGCATCCAGGGACAGGTGGCTGCTGTCGCATGTCAGGGCTCTTTGGCAATGGGGGATGCTGCCCCATGGTGAGGCACTGGGGATGGGGCTCTGCAGCCTCCCAATGGGGAGGCTCCAGGGATGGAGGCTCTACAGCTTCCTGATGAAGGGGAGTGGAGAATGCGGGTTCCACCACCTCGTGTCTGGGTAGTGGGTTGCTGAGAATAGAGTCTCCACAGCCACCCAGCAGAGGGGGCCAGGGAATGTGGCAATTGCCCCACAGAATGAGTCACTGGCAGCAGGGACTGCTGTGGTGGGAGAACAGGACAGCTGCCTCATGGAGGAGCTCTCCTGTAGCAGGAGCTACCTCTCTGAGGTGCAGGATGCAAGGGAATGAGGGAGCCACCCTGTGGAGGTGCTGCAGCCCCGAGACACTGAGTGCTGGGGAACAGCAGACCCACAAAACATGGGACAATTTGCCCATTTTCTTAAAAACAAAGTGGGACGCCTATGAGGCAGCCTGGATAAGGGCCTGTCCCATTAAAAATGGGAGAGATGATCACCCTAGTCAACTGGCTTGTGCTTAGGGCATTCATATGGGCGACCTATTCTCAAGTTTCTGTCTCTGTGAGTTGGAGTCCATCATTCTGTGGACCGAAGACTTGTTTATTGATTACAGAAAATGGAAAACCCATAACGGAAAAAGACTGACTCTATAACTTAGTGACTTGTGCACTCACTTTAAGCCATAGAAGATCTTGATCCAAGTCCCCACTGCAAATGAGGCACAAGAGGTACTTTAATATGAACCTTCCATATCTCAGGTGAGTCCTGTAACTGCTAGCTATTCTGGAGTTGTCTCGCCTCTTATGTTTCCTTCTAGAGCAAAAGGAAAACAAGTTTCAAAACCCTGACATTTGGGAAAACAGAAATGTTATTTCTGAGCCAGTCTTATTAGCCAGCTTGTTTCTTACTTTAGAAGACTAATAGTTGTAATTTACATATCACCTATCATACAAGGGCAGTGGGATTTTGGAACTAGAGAACATTCTAAACATTAAGTAAGTCTCATAAAATTGCTTTGAAGTAAACAAACATCACTATATCCATCCTCGTAAGAGAAAGGCCAACAGATTCTCTGTGAACAGCCCAAGATCTGACAGCAAGTCTATGGCAAATCTGCGACCATTACCCAAAGCTTGACTCCTACTTTTCTCACTTAACCAGTAGGCCACAAACTTATCTATTATAATATTTTGCATGGACATATAGTATTTTCTATCAGAAGATGTCAAAGCACCTTAAAAGTTAAATGCAAAACTCCCATTTTATTCAGCAGGACTGTTCTTTTATCATGAGACTGGCACACAGTTGTAGGTCACATACTGCAAACCCTTCCCCACATGAGTATTCTCTCCTGTTAGCTCCACTGAATCCTCCATATGACTTTCCCAAAGTCAGACAAGGTGATTGTGGTAGAGATGAGAATAACATGTAGATCTTCAGATGCCTAATTCTGCACCTCAGACTTAGAGCAAGGCTATGCATCTTTCCTTTTACATCAAATATATTTAAGCCGTGTCTACACGTGCACGCTACTTCGAAGTAGCGGCACTAACTTCGAAATAGCGCCTGTCACGGCTACACGTGGTGGGCGCTATTTCGATGTTAACATCGACGTTAGGCAGCGAGACGTCGAAGCCGCTAACCCCATGAGGGGATGGGAATAGCACCCTACTTCAACGTTCAACGTCGAAGTAGGGACCGTGTACTCGTTGCACGTCCCGCAACATCGAAATTGTGGGGTCTTCCATGGCGGCCATCAGCTGGGGGGTTGAGAGACGCTGTCTCTCCAGCCCGTGCAGGGCTCTATGGTCACCGTGGGCAGCAGCCCTTAGCCCAGGGCTTCTGGCTGCTGCTGCTGCAGCAGGGGATTCATGCTGCATGCACAGGGTCTGCAACTCGTTGTCAGCTCTGTGTATCTTGTGCTGTTTAGTGCAAGTGTGTCTGGGAGGGGCCCTTTAAGGGAGCGGCTGGCTGTTGAGTCCGCCCTATGACCCTGTCTGCAGCTGTGCCTGGCACCCTTATTTCGATGTGTGCTACTGTGGCGTGTAGACGTTCCCTCGCTGCGCCTATTTCGATGTGGTGCTGCGCAACGTCGATGTTGAACATCGACGTTGCCAGCCCTGGAGGACGTGTAGACGTTATTCATCGAAATAGCCTATTTCGATGTCTCCACATCAAAATAGGCTACTTCGAAGTAGGCTTCACGTGTAGACGTAGCCTTATTTACATATGTATTCCTAGACTTCCTTATTGTTTTAAAGTTCTATTGCAATCTGATGTTTTTGTGTTGCTGTGTTGAAGAATAGTTTACATATTCAAAAACTGGCCATCCTGATTGAAAATGAAGGTAGAAGGAAGATAATTAGAACTAAAACTCACTGAGAAAGAGAGAGAGAGAGAGAGAGATGCATAAGCATTAACCTTGTCAATAAATCACCAACCAGCATTTCTAAACTAGGAAATATAGTTTATACTGTACCTATTTTCCTTTTCTATGATAAGCAATATGGTGGAAATAATTCTCTGGTAAATTCAAGCTATATTCTGTGTTAGTGGGTTAGTAATGGGTCACACATGAGTGATTTCACAGAATAAAGAATAAGATTAGATTACTCACTCCTCGCAAATAAAGTAAGCGCATTTTAGATGGGAAGGATTTGTCCATTAATCAAGATTATTTCTGTGGTGCCAAGTGCCATCGTCTTTTTAAATACATTGAAAACACATTGAAAATCACATTGAAAACACTGCAGTTTATACACAAACCTTCTGAGAAACTGAGCTCCTGTGTAAAATATCTTTATCTCTTACTAGAAATAGTGCAGCATTGTATGTTAAGCTGAAGCCAAACCTGGCCTTAAGTTACCGTTTTTAATGTGAAACAGATCCAAAGATATTTTCCCTGAAAAATCTGTCAGAAAGAAAGAGGAAGGGGAAACATTCTGAAGCAGGGTAAATGAGGTCTTGAGACTGAGACACTGATTCAGAACATCTGGGTTCTGATCCTGGCACTTTGTGTGATTTTGAGCAGGTTGGAGACAGATTGTGAAGGCTTTAATCATATAGGTAGAGCAATTATCTATTGCATTGCCATATCTATAAAAAGGGATAATAATGCTTCAATACCTTCAATGTTAAGAGGATAAATTAATTAACAAACATAGTACTCAGATGTGGGGGTGAAGAGCACAGTAGAAAAGGTAATGGGATAATATACAAAATAATGGGAAGTACAATTTATCTGCATGAATACTGTTTTTTTATTGCCTTTCAATGAATTCCATAAAAATATTGAGCTTATGAGTATAGACTAAAAAGAAAACAGCCAGATTCTTTAATTCATCCCATCTCCACTAGGCATAATAGAGACTGACCCATCATCGGTCTAATTACAAGTCCCTGAGCCTTTGCCCCATCCATAGCCATGTTGCACATGACAGCAGCCTGGGTGCTGCTCTAACTTGCTTCAGTTAGCAACTGCCTGTAAGGAGCCACCTGCTAACTGAGCATAGCTGGAATGTAATGTACTTCAGACACTTCCGTTCCCTGTACAACGATGCACCTGCTGCACACTCGGTATTCTAGGAGCATTCCCAGAAAGAAAGGTGGGTCTGGATTGCTCTCTCCTCTGCATCCCTAGTGTAACCCAGAGAATCTGAGCTGTGGTTTCTAATACCCATCTGCAAGATCAGCCTAGGACCTCAAGCTGTGTTTGTTTTGGCTCATTTGTCTTTGCCAATAATACAGATTCTGCAACATGAACATAATGAACTACTCTGTTGGTGATGCAGGAGTCAAAATGAAATCCAGCCCATTTCCTTTTAGCTGCATTCGCTCTGCAGAGAAATTAAATTAATCTGTTTATTCATGGCTCAATATTGATGATACAGTACCAGATTTTCTGGAAGCTTCCATTATCTGTTTTTAACTTCAAGCACTCAGCAGCTTACTTTCCAGTGACTGGCCACAGTCCATCTATCAGTACAGCCAATGAAGGAAAAAAATCACCACAAAATGTCATGGTGACATCCATGATCAGGTCTTGTTGTCATCCAAAGGAAAGACCTACCCTTACTGCAGAACACTCACAGATTCCACATGATGGATTATATCAGAGGGGTAGCTGTGTTAGTCTGGATCTATAACAGCAATGAAGGGTCCTGTGACACCTTATAGACTAACAGAAAAGTTTTGAGCATGAGCTTTCGTGAGCACAGACTCACTTCATCAGATGCATCTGATGAAGTGAGTCTGTGCTCACGAAAGCTCATGCTCAAAACTTTTCTGTTAGTCTATAAGGTGTCACAGGACCCTTCATTGCTCTGATGGATTGTGACACAGACCACTTCTTCATGATTAGCAAATTGAAGATTGCAGCCAAGAAACCACATAGAGCAAAACCTAGGTGAAAGCCCCAAATCAAAACTATTAACACCAAAAAACAGAGGAAGTGCCATGAGTTTCTGATGACCTTATATTTAGCATGCATGGGAAGTCATTACCAGATAAGGCAGAGGAACACTGGGAAGATTTAAGAAGAATTCATGTAACAGCTTTAGCTACATTTGGAGGAAAGAGACCATCAGAAAATGAATAAAGTAGATCTACTACTTCTCCTCAACATTAAGAACACACCCTCTCTAGAACTCAACACGAAGCCAAAAGAGAGCTCCAAAGTGGGACTTCAGTGTGCAAAAATCAAGGTACAGGGAACAAGTAGAAAGGCTGCAAATCATTACAGGATCAAGCTCTGTGAAGAGACAGACACCTTCAGACATACAAAATCTCAAAGTCATATGTGACAGCTTGAAGAAAACTCCAGGTCCCACTGTCAACAAGGTTGCCCTTCTCAAATTGCACAGAGGTGAAATCATTACAGACAAAATTAAGCCGTTTTCTTGGTCTGTTGAACATGATTCAGAGCTGAATGAAAGAAACATCACCAGGGAATCACTAGACCAAATACCAGCTCTGCAGGTCATACCAGAGCTAGATGTGGAGCCCACTGTAGAAGATATAAGCAAGGCCTTTGATTCGCTATCCAGTGGCAAGGTTCCTGGACAAGACTGCATCCCAGCATAAATCCTCAAGTACAGGACAAACAGCCTTTTACTATAGCTTTGTGAGCTGCTACTCAAATGCTGGAAGGAAGGCAAGGTGTCACAAGAAATGTATGACACAAACATCATCACTTTGTAGAAAAATAAAGGTGAAAAGGGTGACTGCAACAACTACAAGTTCATCTTTCCATTAAGTGTAGCAGGAAGAGCTTTTGCAAAAGCCATCTCAGCGCACCTATAACAGCTAGTGAATTGTGTCTACCCAGAATCACAGTGAAAATTCAGGAATAGAAGATCAACTATTGATATGACATTTTCTTTGCATCAACTCCAAGAAAGGTGCATTGTACATCACCTTTGTGGATCTAACCAAACCATTCAACACAGCGATCAAATCTGTTTGCAATACTACAAAAGATAGGATGCCCACCAAGCTTCTTATGTCTTATACTTTCATTCCACAGAAATATGAGAGCAACTATCCAGTTGATGGGACACCTTTGGACAGCTTTGTGATGAAAAGCAGAATGATTCAAGCATTCTTTTCTGCTTACACTCTTTGGAATCCTTTTCTCAGTACTTTTGACATATTCATGTAAGGACATGAAAGATGGAGTTTATCTTCACACAAGATCAAATGGAAAAACATTTCAACCTGTCCTGACTTGTATCAAAAACCAAAGTCAAAAGGCTGCTAATCAGGGAATTCACTGGTGATGCTGCCCTCACAGCCCACAATGAAGCTCCTACAAGAACTCAGACTGCCTTTCAAGTGCCTGCGAGGCATTTGCTCAAACCATCAGAATTAAGAAAATGGTTATATTAGGACAGAGAGTTGTACAAAAGCCTTCAATTATTTTAAAAGGAAACCATTTAGATGTAATCCAGAAGTTCAACTATTTAGTTCCTACAGTAACCACCAACCTCTCCCTGGATGAACAACTAAATATTTGCCTTGGAAAGGCTGCCACCACCTTAAGCAGACTGACTAAAAGAGCATGAAACAACTCAAAACTAAACTCAACCTCAAAATTAAATGTGAGAGTACCAACCTTGCATCATAAGCATTCTCATGCATGGTTTTGCAGAAAAGGACCTAGGGATTACGATGGATGAGAAGCTAGATATGTGTCCACAGCATGCCCCGCTAACAGCATACTGCTGTGCGTTAGTAGGAGCGCTGCCAGAAGATCTAGGGAAGTGATTATTCCTCTTTATTTGGTGCTGATAGGGCCACGTCTGGAGAATTGCATGTAATTCTGGGACGCCCTCCCATCACAAACAGATGTTAATGCATTGGAGAGAGTCCAGTGGAAGGCAGCAAAAATTATTAGGGGGTTGGAGTCCATGAATTATCATGAGAGGCTGAGGGATTTGGGATTATTTAGTCTACAGGAAAGAAGAATGAGGGGGCTTTTGATAGTGGCCTTCAACTACAGTAAGGGGATATTTAAGAGGATAGAGAGAGGCTGTTCTCAGTGGTGACAGATGACAGAATGAGAAACAATTATTCAAATTGCAGTGGGGGAGGTTTATATTGGATATTAGCAAAAAGTATTTCATTAGAAGGGTGGTGAAGCACTGGAACGGGTCACCTAGGGTGGTGGTGGAATCTCCATTCCTAGAGGTTTTTAAGTCCCAGCTTGGCAAAGCCATTGCTGGGATGATTTAGTTGGGATTGCTGCTTTTTTTAGGAGGCAGTTGGACTCAATGACCTCCTGAAGTCTCTCCTAACCCTGTAAGTCTGTGGTTCAGAAGCATGGACAACTTATGCTCATTAGCAAAAAAAAATGTTCTACTTACATTGCTTACGCTGCATGCTCATTACCATATAGCAAGATAAAGTCACCAATGCAGAGGTTTTTCAAAGGGACGATTTGCCAAGCATGACAGCACAGCTCAAGGAAAGATGACTGGGCTGTCTGGGCCATCTGAGGAGGTTGGAAGTCAGATGTGTATGCTATATGGAGAGCTGTATGGACATACATACATATGCTATATGGATATGCTATATGGAGAGCTGTGTGAGGGACAAAGAACAACAGGATACTCCATCTGTCACTATAAAGGCATGTGCAAGTAAGACATTGAAGGAATCTGGAATTGGTCTTGACCAATGGGATATCTTGGTGATCATAACAAGTGTTGCCACTATTTTTGTCAGGGCTTTAAAGTCCATGACAGAAGCCAACTCCTAGAGCTTGAAGAGAAAAGAGCCAATAGGAAGCAAGCAGCTTTCAATCAAGACACAATACAATACATGAGAAAGGTCATGCAAATCTCACATGGACTATTCAGTCACATGAAAGAGTACAAACCATCTGCGCCACAGGCAACAGTTCCCATCATCCCTCACAGGTGAAAGGATGCCAACAATTAACCTAATGTGACCAAAGTACATAAATTTTAATCTGCTTCATTCTGGTATCAGATTTTCCTTCTCAGTAGTTATAGTTTTAACATACACATTCTTTTTTTTGCCATCCAGGAGATATGCGGGAGTCTTTGCCACTACCACATTTCAAAAAGTTCAATGTTCTTCTCGGTAGCATTAACTTCCCACAATTTACATTTATAAATTGTTTAGTGTATTAGGCTTTTCATTGTCTCACTGTCCTATATTTTGAGATGCCATAGTTTTTGCACACTTTCTTAAGAGAATGTAAGCTGAGCAATTCCTCCTTAGTCTTCTTCCAGATTTCTTTGGAACAGCCTGCTTGGTTGCATGTTCCCAATTAATTACATTCATCTGCTGCCTCCATAGCTTGTCCATTAGTCATGATATCAGTTTGCATTCTGTGAGTCATTTCAATGTATGCTTTTGTTTTTGTCAGATTCAGGAGTAGTCCATATTCCTAACTAACCATTTTTACAGGTGCCAACATTCATTGCATTTCATTGGTGGTTGTAGCAATGAACATGTCATCAGTCTATCTGAAATCAGTTTAGAAGCATTCATCCATGGAAATCCCAGCTCCTCACATTTGGTCAAAACTCCACCAAGGCTTTTCTCATAATAAGTTCTGTGTGGCCGCGTCTACACGTGCCGACTACTTTGAAGTAGCCGTGCCAACTTCGAAATAGTGCCCGTCATGGCTACACGTGGCGGGCGCTATTTCGAAGTTGACCGACATAAGGCAGCGAGACGTCGAAGTCGCTACCCCCATCAGGAGATGGGAATAGCGCCCTACTTCGACATTCAACGTCGAAGTAGGGAACGTGTAGTCGTTGCGCATCCCGCAACATCGAAATAGCGGGGTCCGCCATGGCAGCCATCAGCTGAGGGGTTGAGAGATGCTCTCTACAGCCCCTGAGCTCGATGGTCGCCGCGTGCAGTGGCCCCTTAAAGCTCCCCGCCCCCTGCCTTCCTGTGCAGGAAGCTGAGAGAGCGTGCAGGCAGCAGCCCAGCCACGTGGCCAGCCTGCACGCTCCTCTGCAGCCAGAACAGCCGCCCACCACTGCAATGGCTGCCCCCCAGCCCCCAAAGCACCCCCAGGGCACCCCCCCCCAAGGGGAGCCAGGGCTCCCAGACCAGCAGCCAGGCTGGGAAGCGGTAGCGGGGCCCCTCCTGGATGGAGGCCGAGCTTCGGGACCTGCTGGGGCTCTGGAGTGAGGAGGAGGTGCTCCAGGTAACGGGGAGCAAGAGGCGGAACACAGATGCGTTCACTCGGCTGGCCAAGGGCCTTGCCGCCTGGGGTCACCCTGCCCGCACTCCGGATCATGTCCGCAGTAAAGTGAAGGAGCTGCAGCAGGGTTATGCCCGGGCCCGGGATGCGGCCGGCCGATCTGCGGCCGCCCCCGTCACTTGCCCCTTTTACAGGGAGCTCAGGGACATCCTGGGCCCCCGGCACACCTCCTCCCCTCCGGCTACGCTTGATACATCAGCCGATGAGCCTCAGGAGGCCCCAGAGGCGGAGTCCGCCCTGGAGGTAAGCCCCGCACCCCGGGGGCCCCCTCAGGAGCCCACCCCTGGGGCACCGGAGGAGGAAGAGGGGGCGTCCTCCTCCAGTGACAGGGGGCTGAGGATTATGTTGCCCTCGAGGAGGTCCAGCCAGGCGTCCGCCCACCGGGTGTCCCCCGACCGTGGGAGCGGACCATCAGGTATGTACCCCCCCGGTGCGCATCCCTGGGGTTGAGGGGCGGGTGTAACAGATATGACCAGGGCCCTCCACATGCCCAGATGACCATGGCCCCAAGGACAGCAGTGGCATGTCCCTCAGAAGAGTGCATCAGTCCCTGCCCCCCAGCACGACAGTGCCATGCCCCATCCCTGGGGTTGGAGGGAGCGGAACCTAGGGTCCCCCAGGGGGAGGGGGTGGGACACCCATCAGCAGCAGCAGCAGCATCTCCCGGGGATGGGGATGGGGAACCTGCAGCAGAGGGGTGGGGGGACAAGGGCCACGGCTCAGGGCCCACACTAACAGCTGTCTCCACTC
Organism: Carettochelys insculpta; assembly: GCF_033958435.1. Classification (NCBI taxonomy): domain Eukaryota; kingdom Metazoa; phylum Chordata; order Testudines; family Carettochelyidae; genus Carettochelys; species Carettochelys insculpta. The sequence goes on from NC_134142.1 coordinate 104,329,516, forward strand.
TTCTTTCCCCCGTGTTCCGCAGCTGCAGCATCGGAAGGACTGGAGAGTGCCGGCGAGGTGCCTGTGGTCCCGGAGAGCCCACTGGGGCCATCACTCCAGGCTAGCCCCTCGGCGGAGGACCGACCAGCCCCAAGGCGGGGACGACGGCGGACCCAGCACCACCACTGGAAGGCGACGGACCCCCAGTTGCTGGAGATCCACCATCGGCAGCTGGAGGTCGCCGAGCAGCATCTGCGGATGGAGAAGCGGCGCCTTGAACTGCAGGAGCGGGTGCTGGCCTGGCACCAGGAGGCATGGGGGGCCTTCATGCGTACGTTCAAGCGTATCGTGGACTACCTGGCCCCCCATTCTGCGCCGGCCGCTGTTCTGCCCGCCCTGCCTGCTCTACCCGCTGCTCCATCTGCCGTCACACCGCCACCCACCACCGAGGGCCCTTCCGCCGAGGGGGACCTGGGGCCAGCTGACACCCACCGGCCTTATCTCCCGGTCCGCCCGGCCCCCAGCCAGCCCCGGCCAGGGCTGAGGCCAAGGCGCGGATCACGGCCGCCCACCCCCAGCGCTGGACATTAGGGGGTGTGGGGCCCAGGACACAGCCCCCCTCTCCCCCTTTGTATATATTCCCCTCAGTTTTATGTTCGTTTGTAAATAGTTTCTATTAGACCCCTGTTGTTATGTTGTTGTTATGATGCTGACACCTGCCCCCCCATGTACATAGTTCTCCCCTTCCTTGTCTTCCCCTTTTTTTCTTTCATCTTATCAGACTTATAATATATATATGTGTAATATTTATTCGGCCTGTAAATAGTTAGTTAAGATATTAATAAGGAGAGTTCAACATAGATCTGGTTTTACAAACAAATGTCTGTTTTTATTTTCAAGAAAGGTGGGTGGGTGTGTTCTTGGGTGCTCTGTGGTGTGTGCATAGGGGCAGGGAGTGTTGTGGAGGATGGGGGGGGCAGTGGGAGGCTTGCCAGCGTTCACCCCGTGGCCTCACTGAAATGGGCCCGCAGGGCCTCCCGGACCAGGTCCCTTTGGGGTCCACCTGGCGACTGGGGGCAGCAGGTGGCTGCACATCGGCCCTGCCAGCCTCCACAGCCCAGCCCTGAAAGAAGGCCTCCCCCTTGCTCTCGACAAGGTTGTGGAGGGCGCTGCACGCACCCACAATCTGGGGGATGTTGGTGGGGCCCACATCGAGGCGGGTGAGGAGACACCTCCAGCGCCCTTTGAGGCGCCCAAATGTGCGCTCCACCACCTGGCGCACATGGTTCAGGCGCAGGTTGAAGCGCTCCTGGCTGGCTGACAGTTGGCCCGTGTAAGGGTGCGTGAGCCAGGGCCGGAGGGGGTATGCCGCATCTGCGATGACGCAGAGGAGCATGGTGGTGTCCCCCACAGGGATCTGCCACTGGGGGATGTAGGTCCCCGCCTCCAGCCGGCGGCACAGGCCCGAGTTCCGGAATACCCAGGCGTCGTGGGTGCTGCCAGGCCAGCCCACATAAATGTCCAGGAAACGGCCCCGGCTGTCCACCAAGGCCTGGAGGACCACTGAGTGGTAGCCCTTCCTGTTTAAGTAGCGTCCTCCAGTGTGCTCTGGGGCGCGGATGGGGATGTGGGTCCCATCCAGAGCCCCGAAGCAATTGGGGAAGCCCAGGGTGGCAAAGCCCGCGATGGCGGCATCTGGGTCCCCAAGCCTCACAAGCCTGTGGAGGAGCAGGGCATTGATGGCGCGGACGACCTGCAGGGGAAGCACATGGGAGAGCACCAATGAGGGGTGTGCAGGGTGTGCGTGGCCCTCCCCTGCCAGGGCCCCCCTTCCCTCCCCTCCCCTCCCCTGCCAGGGCTCCACTCCCCTGCCAGGGCTGCCTCCCCCTCCTCCCGTGGGTCCTCTTACCTCCATGAGGACAGCCCCAATGGTGGCCTTGCCAACGCCAAACTGCTGCCCCACGGATCGGTAGCTGTCTGGAGTGGCCAGCTTCCAGACAGCGATGCCGACCTGTTTCTCCACACTGAGGGCACGCTGCATGAAGGTGTCCTGGTGCCTCAGGGCGGGGGTGAGCCACTGGCATATCTCCAGAAATGTCTGCCGGCTCATGCGAAAGTTCTGGAGCCAGCGGTCGTCATCCCACTCTCCAAGCACCAGCTGCTCCCACCAGTCGGTGCTGGTGGGGTAGCTCCACAGCCGGCGGCGTATGAGGCGCGGGGGGCAGGGTGCTGCAGGGTTGGGTGTTGCATCCTCCTCCCCTGTGGGCAGCTCCTCCTCTGTGGCAAGCAGGTGCTCAGCTGCCTCCTGCATGGCATGGAGCAGGGCGAGCACTGCTCCTACAGGGGCGGCTGGGTGGACCTCTGGCTGCTGCTGCTGCTGCTGCTGCTGCTGGGGGTCCATGACTGCGTTGCTCGAGGTGCGCGTGCCTATGGCTCTGCAGACTGCGTGCTGTGCAGGCTGCGTGTGTCTGGAAGGGGCCCTTTAAGGGAGCGGCTAGCTGTTGCCCTGGAAGCGCTCGTCCGCCCTGTGACCCTGTCTGGAGCTGTTCCTGGCGCCCTTATTTCGATGTGTGCTACTTTGGCATGTAGACGTTCCCTCGCAGCGCCTACTTCGATGTGGTGCTGCCCAACGTCGACGTTGAACATCGACGGCACCAGCCCTGGAGGATGTGTAGACGTTATTCATCGAAATACCCTATGTCGATGTAGCGTTCACATGTAGATGTAGCCTGTATGTGTTAAAAAGATTTAGGAAAAAATACACCCTGATCTCACACCTTCATCTGTGGAAAACTATTAATTATTGCCTATTGATGTGCACATAGAGTGACAAATAATAAAAATATTACAGCTACTTTTTATCACTTTAGTAAGTAATAATGCCTGTGAGTATCCAGGGAAAAGGAATCCATTCATTACAACTTTTACTTAACTTTTTCTGACCCGATCTACATTTAGTACTTATAGCTGAAATGCTGACTTTATATTAAAAGTGTTGACAGAATATTTTTTCACAAGGAATTTGCTTGCTCATTTAGTCCTCTGTCAATACAAGTTTTGCAGTAGTAACACGGCAGCAATAGTTTACATCATATGCCATAGAATACTATAAGTTCTTTATCTCAGGACATAGCTGAGGTGGTCTACAATTTAATAAAAGATTCAGTCTCTGAGGACACTAAATTAGCCTTGGCCAGTATTGACAGTTAAGTGTCTGTAGGAAGTTAAAGGTTTGTCAAGAGCGTTGTCACTTTCCCTAAAAAGTTATTTGTGTACAATGTAGCTAGTCTGCTTCCTGGCTCTATTAAACTCATGGTAGATTGATGAAAGCTTAATTTCCAACTGGAAAGAGTTTAGCTATTATTCCTAATTTGGGTCAGATCTGTGATATTCCACCCAGATTGATACTTTTAGAGGAGTTGTTCAAGGATGGCCTTAACAGTCAACTCTTCTCTTTTATTTACTTTAGCAGTTGCTTTAAAAATTCATTCCAACATCTGACTAAAGTCAAGAGAGAGGAGTAAATGTATCTGCTCTATCTCATTAGTTAACAGAGACATACAATGATAGGATATCATTTTCTTTATGTCAGACACTTTGTTATAATTAAGCCCAGACCATCATCAATCTTCTGCCAAAGTGACCTGAAAGGTTGAAAGGTCTTTTGTGTTTAACAAAATCCAATCCAATTAAGATGAATATTTTAGGCCACATGTTCTGCTGGGTTAAATAGGCCCAGCTCTATTGAAGTCAATGGAACTTCAGACATTTACACCAGCATTTAATTTGCTCCATTTTGTGTATATATTAATAACTAAAGCTGCAACTCAGGACTTTCTTCTCAATTATTGCTTTAATACCCTAGTGAGAGCCAACAAACTTCTGATGCAACTCATTTAATAAATAAGTAGCATTATTGTCTTGAAGGAAATAAAATATCCTGACTTTGACCAAAGTCACAAATATGTCCTGAGAATAGCAGACAAGGTATATCCCCCCAGTCTGAAAGATACCAGGAAAGAAACAACTAACATAATGAATTACAAATTTTAAAATTGTGGTGTGGAATGTCACAGGGTGTTTGCTTGTGTAGGCCCTGAGTCAGCAAACCACTTAAGCAAGTGCTTAAGTCTCATAAAAGTGAATGGGTCTTAAATATGTGCTTTCTCATAGGAGGAAGTTTCACTGAATTGGGGCCTTAATGTTTAGTCCAATGCTGTCTCAGAGGTTGGGCAGAGACTTCTTCCAAAGTGATTAATAAGTTGTTTGTTTCCCAGTTTGAGATACCTTAAAACATTTCTACAGTATGACACCCTGTAAGGTATCAAAGCTGATCAACCAGAATTAATTACTACTACTAACTTTTGTTCTCAAATACACCCATGCACACTCTCTCCTCTCTCTTTTAATCATTATTTAGAATTTACACTTCCAGTTGTTTGAGAATTAATTATTAGAGATATAGCATTGCACCCAAAGAGCAGCTAGTGAAAGGTAATATATCTCAATTGACCACAGTTGTACTCTGATGTATACATTAGCTGAGGAACTGGGTCTCTGTCTTTAAAAATCTATTTCTTGCATAACGTGTGTGCATGATATTTGCAAATGAGTGCAAATTTGAGTGGAAATGAATATTAGCACATGCATTGAGAAACTGTGTCTACCTACCTAATATTCACATCAAAATACTTGCTTTTGTGCAGAGATCCAGACATGAGATGCATCTTTTGAAGAGGCAGTATTGTTTCTATCCTTGAAAATTTAGTCTATAACATAGGCAGGAAATATTCAATAGCTCTAATGGCCAGTTCAAATATTAAACCTTAATGTTAGGCTAGATAAGGGCCAGCTAAATACATATATTTATATGTTTATGTTTATTATAGTAGGGTATCTTTGCATTTATGAAGAACATCACATACAATGAAGGGAGCAAATTAATGTAGGTTTCATAAAGCTGGTGTGGAAGAGAGAAACTGTCCATACTGTGAACAAAATGTGTTACCAAATGTTACAATGGGTGAGTAGATGAACAAAATGAAGAGAGGGGGCAGCCTGTGTCTATGACAAAATGGGCTAAGGTAGATTGTGAAGCCCTCTACTTTTTGAGAAATTTTAAAACACTTCATTGTTTCCCTAAGAAAACCTAGGTGTTTTAAAAACCTATGTCTATGCTACAGAGTTATTCCAGAATAGTTTATTCCGGCGTTATTATTCCAAAATAAGATATTCCAGAAAAGTGCATCTACACTACAAGGAAGCCCAGGTATAAGCAAAACCTATTCCAAAATAGTGTGTCTACACACAACAGAGCCCATTTCAGATTAGAGCCCCTAAAGCATTACTCCCAGGGGCTTAATCCAAAATACTATGTCTGCATAGCAAAGTTATTTTGGAATAAACTATTCCAGGAAAGCTTATTTTGAAATAGCCCCTATTCCCTGTCTACAAGACCCCTATTACAAAATACCTATTTCAAAATAGGTGCTATTCCTCATATAATGAGGTTAACCAAATTCGAGAAAAGCCATCTGCCATGTTGAAATAATTTCAAAATAATGGTTCCATTGTGTAGATGCTCGCAAAGCTATTTTAGAATAGCGGCCGTTATTCTGAAATAATTTTGCTGTGTTGTCATACTCGAAGTCATGACTAAAGCCAGTCAACAAAGGCAATGAAAATCATAGTGTGAAAAAATGTGAACATTATTAAATCATTTTCATTCCATATATTTTGAATTTTATTAGTAGTAGTAGTTACTGCTATTTTTAATTTATTCAAAACTTTTATTTGACGTGTTTTGCTTTGAACATTTTTGCTTATGTTTTTTTCATTTTTTGCTTTTTTAGATTTCCCTCCCTACCCATATTAATTTTCCCCTCACATCTCTTTTATTTCTATGGTTTCTCCTCTATTTTGGGCAAAAAGGGAAGGGAAGGATGGAGTGGGGCAATGGAAAAACATTATTACCCTGCTTTGATGAAAAAAACAATAGAAGTAAAACATTTCTATGTAAATTTTCAATTTAGAAAAAGTTTTAGTTTATAACCAAAAACAATTTGATTCTGAAAATTTCAGCTATCTATACTGCATATTTTTAGGAAGCAACAATCTTTTTAAGGCCACATCTACAATAGCAAGTTGTTTCAAAATATTTTTCAAAAGAAGGAGCTTTTTCGAAATATTCAGTACCACGTCTACACACAAAAAGCGTCCTTTCAAAATTAAATTGAACGAATGCAGTGCTCCTTTTGAAAGTGCTCTTCCATTTCCATTTCAGAAAGAGCACCTTCTTTCAAAAGTAAATGGATTGGTGTGCCATGTCCCTGTCCTTTTTTTTTTTTTTTTTTTGAAAAAGCAGTTCTCACGGCACCTGATTTTTCGATGGTTAGTTCTTTTGATTTGCTTTTTCATGTGTAGATGCACTCTTTCAGAAGAGGTTCATTCGAAAGAGATTTTACTGAAGGACTTCTTTCAAAAGATCACTGTAGTGTAGACATAATCTAAATATCCACATAATGCACATTTGGTAAATATCAATAGAATTTTCAGTTAAATTATCACATAGCTACTCTATGCTTCAGTCTTCCCCTTTGTAAAATGGGAAAATTCTAGTTCCCAAGGATTTTATAGAGCTTAAACCTTCATTCATGTCTGTGCTGCAAATCACATAAATGACTATTCATAGATGGGTGTAGACTGATAATTGAGATCAATGTCAGAGAAGCAATAATGATTTAAAATGGTAAGTGCAAAACTTCTCTGAAGAATTTCAGAATATACTTTTCATATACAAGTGTAATTAATGTGTTCTAAAAGTTAGCTGAGCAGTCTGAATAGAAAGTAATTTCTTGTCTGTGTTAACATGCCGTGAACATCATATTCACTTAATGGCAACACAATGGGATCAGCTGTCTTGTCGAGTAACTCTATAGCATTAACACAGTGTTTTAGCCTTCTTTCTCAGGATTCATGCCCATAAAATTTTAATATATGTAGTTTTCAACAGAATGTTCTTGTGTCCATCAGTTACAGATGTGTGGTTTCATGCATGGACCAGTGAAGTACCTCACTGCTTTGAAGTTATTGTGCATGGTTAGTTTCCAAAGTACAGTACAAAAGAGCATAACATTGAAGGCTCTTCTACATAAATTCTGATGATCAGTGTGCTTCAGCTGAGTTTATTGCTTATGTTCTATTCTTTTTTCTTGTTCCTACACAAGAAAAAAAGTCTCTTTTGGGAAGCTATTTTTAATAAAGGATCTAAAAATAGTTTTGTGTTCAGACAGTTATATAAAAGTTAAGCTGGACTCAGTGTACTTTGTTTCATCATTATTATTGCCTGCAAAGAGTTCTACAGAGAAGCAGCACTGCCTAGTAGAAAGAAACTGGGGGTCAGGAGACTTGACTTCTGTTCTTGTTTTGTCACTAACCTGCCACATGATCACCAGTAAATCACTTCCCCTATGTGCCTGTTTCCATCTCGCTCTCCTTTACCAATTTATATTATGAGTGCTTTGTTCTTCTTGCTAGAACCTGAACAAAAAAGCAGACCAGTAGCACTTTAAAGACTAACAAAGTAATTTATTAGGTGATATAATCAGAGATGCACATTTCCTAGAACTGGAAGGGACCTCAGGAGGTCATCTAGTCCAATCCCCTTCCCTCTTGGCAGGACTAAGCACCCTCCCTAACATCTATTTGCCCCAATCCCTAAATGGCCTCCTCAAGGATTGAGCTCACAACCCCAGGTTTAGCAGGCCACTGCTAAAACCACTGTGAGCTGTTGTGAGACAGACCCACTTCTTCAGACCATACCCATACCAGAACAGACTCAATATTTAAGGCACAGAGAACCAAAATAGTTATCAAGGTTGACAAATAGTTATCAAGTTATCAAGGTTGGGCAAACTGATTTTTATGATTTGTCAACCTTGATAACTATTTTTGGTCCTCTGTGCCTTAAATATTGAGTCTGTTCTGGTCTGGCTATGGTCTGAAGAAGTGGCTCTGTCCCACAAAAGCTCATCACCTAATAAATTATTTTGTTAGTCTTTACAGTGCTACTGGACTGATTTTTGTTTGATAGAATGTAGATTAACACGGCCATCTCTCTGTTGCTAGTACCTGTACTACATGTTGGTACAGCTCTAGCACAATTCATCTTTTGGGGGGTGTTTAGCATTAGTAAAATACTACTACTAATACTGGAATTATATATTTGTCATTCCACTGACGAATGTTCTATGCATCTTAAAATGAGTTTTCCAGCTGTGTGGGCAGATTAGAAAAAATGTTGCAAAATGAATGTATCTTGTAATACAGCAATCAGAACCACATCTACATAAATGTAACCACCCATCAACCCAGACAAAGCAGTGTATTGGTAGCTTCTCCAGAGTACAATTTTTTAAAAATTGTGTATACAGACAGAAATTGAAGATAAAAGTAAACAGGGCAACTACTTTTCATGACATATCATTCCTGTTTCGGATTTAGCAAACAATGAGCCATGTAAGTATTTAAGGTCAAATTCTAATGTCAGATGCAGCAGGTAATGATGGCCAATTACAGAGAGGGCATGACTGGTTTCCTATAAAGAGGAAGTTGGCCGAATTCATGCTTTACAAACACACAGGTACACACACTGTTAAGAGAAAAGAGGAAGCATGCAGGAATCGGTGACTGTCTGTGAAATAGCTAAAAGATCTTCAGTCAAATTTAGAGTACGTAGCCTGGTGATTATCTGGATAGGGTTTTTTCATTTTCAGCTTGAGTGCTTTCAAAATGTGAGTGACTACACAACTTCCGGTTTATTGTATGCCTACAGTGTGCAGTGGCCAGATGGAGCACCGCTGTAGCATGTAAAGAAGATATAACTAATTTTCATACAAATGAACCCCAGTGAATTAGGTAATCTACACCTGACTGTAAAATCTAAAGATCAGTGGATGGGCTTAATGCAGAAGAAGTGGAATACAATGAAGGATTAACAGCTACCTCATTTCCTAAAGGAAAGATTTGTGAGGAATGCAGAAAAGGAAGACAAAGTGAGGCAAGAAGATTTGGTAGTAGTGGTAGCTGATGACCCTTCAGATCCAAAAGACAGAACCAGGATGGCCAATAAAGAAATAGCACTGATACCACAGATTGCTATTCTCCTGAGCAACATCCATTTTAATAACACATTTACTTCATATCTTTATTTAAGAAGAGCCTTATTTCCTCCTCTCAAGAAGAGACAGGCTAGAGGAAATCTGCTGACAACTGAGGTTTAATCTTCAAGTAATATCATGTTTGCAAGAGTGAAATCTTTGATGAACAAAGTTTCCATGAGAGTTGTAGTGGAAATACAATATGAACACCAGACACCAAAGAGTATTTTTAGTCTTATGTATTTATGTCTAGCTCTCGAGTTGGTTTAACTTCCTCACCCATATACTGTTCATGAGGTGAAAATCCCACTGATTTTGATAGAGCAGGATTTCACCCACAGTATTCCACTTCTAAAGATTCACAACATTTATATGTTTAAGGATTCTAACAGGACTTAAGTTGTGCACAGGTCTTCTGCAGGCCCTCTGAATTTCACCTTAATTGTCACTAGTTGTCCCTCTCTTAGCCGCTGTGAGCAGCACCTGGAAAAATGCAGACCATTGATTGGCTTGGCAGAGCTTCCTGGTAGGGACACCACTGGAGCTGAGGGGCTGTGTCAAGGCTTTTTTTGGGTGCACCAAAAGATTTGTGCACTTGATCACAATGCACTATAAATCAATCCAAACTCTCAGACTGGACCTGGACTCTCTCCCCACTCACCTCCCTTTCATTTTCCCCAGGGCCTATAAGACTTTAAGTAGAATTAACACGATGAAATGAAGCAAGGTTTTTGAACCAGTCTAGACCCACCCCTCCTCCCCCTACAAAAAGCTCAACTGACAAATTAAATACATAATATTTTTGCTGATGAGACCAGTGGTTCTCGCTAGACTATCTGATTATCTAGTTCAGTACAAACAGTATAAAATTCTTAATGCAGTGCACTTATTTCAATATCTTGCAAATCTACATACGTTTATCAATATTATAGATTTCAGTTGTCAGTATACATTAATTTTAATGTCAACACTCCACTGTAATCCTGAAATTTGTATTGAATAGCACTGCACTTCAGCACATGTACATTATTCTTATTCCTGGATGAATGGCTACTGCAAGCACTGAGCCAGCTTCGGTTTTCTATTCTTTTCTTTGCTGAAGAGCAACTTACTTTCTTTTCTGATTTTCTTTAACTTGCCATGTCCCTCACGTCTGTGTTTTAGTAAACACATATTCAAAGAAAAGGCAAGAATAACCACTGTTTTCGCTACTGTTATTACATATCAAGATCTTATTCTTGAGACAGCTCCTTTTACAGTTGCCTGTGATAAATACCTTACTCTAGCGTTATCCTTCTGTAGCTGGGGGGAATTGCTTCACATCTGTTAAAAGATTATCACCTGATTAGAACATCTGAGATCAGAAACACTTTATATCAAGCTCTGGCCCCAACAATTCAAACACTCTGGGCTACACTCACAATGTATAAAGCCAGCATGCTCACAGGGAAGAGTTGATAGGTTCTGAATACTTACATTTTAAGTGCCTAGTGAATAGATATCTGGAATTGTGGATTCTACAGGAGACAGGCTAGTGAGAGTGACTGATGAGCTTTTGTGTGTGAGAGAGAGGTTCTGTTCATTGGAGAATGAAAAGCAGATTCACAATTCTTTAGAAATTTACTTATTTTTTCTGAAGTAAGCTATATGCTTTATGACTTTTTAATGACTCTGATTTTTTTTTCCAAACAGCTACATTCAACTTAATGTTTACTTGCTTCTTGAGGAAATATTTGTGGGAATAAATTATTGCTAGGTTTTTGTGAAATGCATTCTGTCTCACTACAGCTATATTCATGAGTTTCATGTGATAAATGCAAGTATTTTTACAAGGAAAAAATGTAAACTGTATTATGAACAGAATGAACAGGGACTCTTGAGAGGAAGGATGTTATGCTCAAAACTGGCCCAACTGCAGTATGTCATATCAGCCAGTGTTTGGGATTATTGTGTTGAAACTACAGAGAAGTCTGTAACATACACATGGGTCTCTACTTTTTTCCAGTGCTGGGGTGGAGATGAATGGTGGAGAGAAAAATATAATTCAGATCTAGACTGGAGATTTAATATAAATGGCTGCTGTTGTTATGGTGGGATTAATCAAAATCCCCAATCCTCATTTTGCAGCCTTGTACTATCTGTAAACTGAAATGGAATTCTCTCAATCAAAGTTCAAAGATGCTCACTTTGTCCTTTAACTAAACAGTTATTTAAAAATTATGCAGATTTCTGTATACTGGCTTAAATCTTCTACTTTGAACAATGACCAGAGTCATTCCACAGTAACTTTCCAGTTTTGAAATCTTTCTACTCCAGTGAGGGCAATTGTTAACTTGTAGAAGTACAGGAAATTCTTACATATCTGGCAGCCCCAGGACTGGGAGATTGCTGGATATGCAAATATTCTGGAAAATTGAGAGGTATGCCTAGCAATGCATAACACTAAAGTAAAACAAGATTAGATATTCCAAAACAAACAAAAATATATGCAGGGTACTTTATTTACCAAGAATAATAGTATTAAACACTGTTAACTTACACTGTGTTTGCTGTATTTATTTGCATTTGTATATTTGTTATGGAAAACATAACTAAAATTTATATATGTTTAAAATACTGGTTATTTGAGAATTCTGGGCAATAGAATGCTGGATATGAAAGAGTGTACTGTATAGGGTTTCACATAAACTTTGCAGTTCTTGGTAAATACTTTGGATTATCATTGAAAAATAACTCAAAAGTTATTTTATGATTCCCAGCACTCTGCCTCATGGTTGTTCTTGAAATTTTCCAAGTGGTCAAGAACTCTCCTCAGATGTTACAAGCTAGGACAACCAAATTCAGTATACAGCTTCCTTTTATCATAACTTAAAGCAAGATAAGGGTTTGGTTGTGCCAGGAAAAAAGGATGTGCCTGGAATGGGATTGCTTCTCATAAATCAAACAGAACAGTCCCCAAAATTGTCATAACTGAGTGAATGTTGAAAGAGAATAAACCGAGATGAGCCAGAAAAATATAATGAACCTAGATTAGGATTGCGTCTCAATAAGCCTTACAGAAAAGTGATCAAATAGCGCAATCCAGAGTAGTGCTCTGTTTTGGCACAGCTAAATCAATGCTTAAGGTTTCAAAAACAGAAGAAAATGTTATTGGAAAACAAATTGACTATAGCCCTTTTTTGTTAAAGTACAGGGACTAATAAGAGTTTATATGGATGAAGAATAACTACACCTGTAACAAAGAGACTTTAACACCAGATTACAAAGGGAGACATCTGAACTGAAATTTATTCTCAAATTTGATACTTTGCAACTTGGTCTTAATAGAGATAGCAATTACCTTACACAGTACAAACACAGCTTCCACATCTTTGATATTCGTAGTGATCTCACACAAGTCATTTAACTTAATAGACACCTGCAGTCAGTAATGTTGTACTCCTTCCTCCCCACCCTTCATTCCACCAGCTGATTTGATAGTTTTCATTTCATATTTTTTTCTATCTGTTATATATTCATCATGCCAGTTCATTTCACCACTATTTCCAGACCTGAAGAAGTGGGTTTGCCCTACAAAAGCTCATCACCTCATCAATTATTTTGTTATCCATTAAAGTGCTACATGACTCCTTTTTTGTTTTATGGAATTCTCATATTAAAATAAAATTACTAAAAAATTAAACTGACAATAAATCCCTTTTTTAAGAAATCCAAAAAAATTAACTTCATAAAAATAACACTGTATTTTCAAAAAATATAATTATTTAAATAAAATATGTCCATTTTCCTTTTATTAAAAAAAAAAAGCCTTGATTGATTTAAGGTCCTAATCAATATCAGGTAAATCTGCTAGTTGTTCCTAATTTCTACTATTACTGCTCACAGAGGCTGTGAACTAGCCCCTGCCTTTCAGAAGGGACATGGTAATGAATCACTTTGGCAGATGCTCATAAGGTGCTGCCATGAATTTGCAGCGCCTCGTTATCATAATGGCAGCCCCACGCATCTCAGAAGTGCTGCTTTTAAAATGCATGCTACACATGTAGCCAGGGGCCTTTTGAAAGGACCCCCTGGACTTCAAAAGCCCCTTCTTCCCATTTGGTTTTGGGATGAAGGGGGCTTTTGAAATCAGGGGTTCCTTTTGAAAGGTCCCTGTCTATACAGGTGGCGTGCGTTTCAAAATTGGCACTTTTGCAATGCGCACGGCTGCCATTATGCTAATGAGTTGCTGCATATTCCTGGCAGTGCCTCATTAGCGTATGCCAAAGTGGCTCATTACCCTGCCCCTTCCAAAAGGAGGGGGCTAGTGTAGCCACGGCAAGAGTCTTTATTATTTTATTCCTTAAAAAAATTTCTTTTTTACTGTATTTGCACCTTGATCTTCAACTTAGTTAAAAAATTTGGGAACAGAATTAATGAACATTTGCTTCCCTACCTTATTTTTCATGTTACTTTAATGGATTGTAGCTTAATGGCTTGCATACTTTGAATTCCTTATCATGTTGTTTACATCTAATAAGTGAGTCACCCTGTTTTTTTTTTTAAAGTCAGCTTTTAAAAATACTGTGTTTGAACATCTGTCAAGGGATGGAGATTAGTTGAATAGACACAGGATGTGAGTATATTAGATTCTCTGTTATCCTGTATACTGTAATTATCTTGATCCCCAGACAACTCTGCGACAGTTATAACCACTTTTGCAGACTCGTTGTTACTGCAAATTCAAAAATTTATTTTATTTGAATCTAAATTAAACTGATATGTAACAAGGCATTCCCCCCCTTTACTAAGTCTTTTTTTCAAAAATTCCCTTATCTGTAGATGATTAAAACCAGTAAAACAAGTAGTTTCAAACTTTATTGAAAGGATAAACTCAAAAAAAAATCTGATTTTGTGGTAGTGTAGGAAAATAGTAATTTTTTCAGTCTACATTTCTTTGAGGAAATGGATGAGCTGCTGAACAAAATTAGGGAGAAATTCACATCTCAGATGAGAAAACAATCAGATATCCATCAATAATTCCAGTCACATATGCCAAGACAATGGAAATAGACCTAGCACCCATACATCAAGGTTGCAAGACATCAGTAACTCTGTAACATATTATTTTGCTTGCTTTTTTTGCAATAGTCCCATGATTGCTAGTTCCTTTTCTTCAGTCTGAATCTGGGACCACCAGCTCAGATGGTGGCAGGCACTTGGGAGGTCTTCTTGTACAGAACTGACTAATGGGAGAAGCAAAATCAATTCCTCAAAGAAGAGCTCACAAGGAAGAGGAATAGTTGCAAAAGTCTCTGCAACTCTCAGGCCACTATAACAACTGTTGACTAGCTTCTGTAATGCCTGGCAATTTCTGCTAAGGATTCTTCTCCGCTGTTGCCTGCACCCACAGAACCATTCCCTGTGTCAGATCTGTGTATTTTGTCTGGAGAGGATTATTCAGTTGCCCTGGTAATAGGTGTGGTGCAAAAAAAAGCAGAGGAGGATGCTACTGGTAGCACAGAACGTCTGAGGAAGGAGTGCAAATAGGCTAATGTCTAGAAGACAGGGTTATTCTCAGCTTTCCTGTAGAATGGGCAGCCCTGGCAATTCTAGTTTGCTGCATGTCCTGCCTGTCAGAAGAGACAATGAAGTAGCAAATCATCCCCCCAAAACTAAGGTATCCACACACTGCTATTGTGTAGATCAGCACGGCACACTGACATATAACTCTTAGGCTAGGTCTACATGGCGGGTGCTAGTTTGGGATACAATCAGATCCCAAAATAGCTGCCTGCATCTAAGAAACGCTCCTGTTTCTTGAAATAGTTTTCAGAATAACAAGCAAACTATTCTGGCATCCCTGTACAGCTCATTGCAGGAAGAGTTCAGGGATACCTCAGACTAGCGCTTTATTTTGGAGTGTGGCACCATTTAGACATGCCACATGCCGAAATAGCTTATTTCAAGGCAATTTCAAAATAGGCTATGCAATTTGCACAACACGAATTGTATGGCTTATTTTGAGGTTAGGCTATCAAGTGGACACGGCCTTAATAATGTTTTATGTTGCTGTGCCTTGTAATTTGTTACTGCACTGTGCCAGGTTACTCTTCATTCAGTATTTCTTTCACGGTATGTGGATGTTACTGCAGCAGGAGCACAGGGATGAGCAGCAGTGGAGGTGGGTGAGACACCTGCATGTTCACTAGAATGGAATGTCCAGCATGCCTGAATCCTAGTGAATGTACTTTATACGGGCTAGGTACATGCCCAAGCAGCACTGCCTATGGCTACACTGCTATTTTTGTCAGTATAGTGTCTTGTAACTAGTGTATAGTAGTATAGGATCTTTTCTCCCCACTGCAAGAGTGTTTCTCAGCCTCGGCTCCAGGAGTGAGGAAAGGCTATGGCAGGATAAGCCAGTCAGGGGAAGTTCCAGCAGCCACACTGTTGCCTTCCCCACAGCTGGAGCCTGTCAGTGCCTTCTGCAGCTACGGCACCGTCTTTCACAGTGGCATATGGCTGCACATATGCTACACGCCACCGCAAATGTAACCCTCATCTCCATGCAGCATTCTCGTGCCATATCTAGTGCTGTGCAAATGCAATAAAATAATGGCACAAAATAATCTTAATTTTCAAGCCTGTAAGGCAACCAACAACAGCAAGGAAATTCCAAAACTCACATTGGCCCCAGATCCTTAACATCTCCTGATGTGTCTGGGCCTACTGTTGACACACACACACAGAGAGAGAGAGAGAGAGAGAGAGAGAGCATGCTGCTTTATGCCGTGCCCAATGAGACAGCTTAAAGCCAGAGAGGTTAATGATGACACTGAGGCAGATCCTAATCTCTTTGAAGTTAGGAGGAAAACTTCCAGACACCCCTAATCTACCTGCCTAACTGCTCAATTCTGTAGGAGGAACAGTTTTGTTGTTTCTTTTGTTTACAAAAAATGTGTATTCCAAACTGCTGCTTACCCACTCCCCTCATCCCGGCACTCACACCCATTTAGTGCCTGGCTCACTGTACCTTATGTTCATAGCACTGTAATAATATAATACACTAAAAAAACCTCGAAATTAAGGATTCAGTCTGTGGAGAATCTGCTGCTGGATTCAATGGTCATTAATTAAGAAACATTTATACAGGGGAAAAGTTACTTATATTTAAAGACTAATCCATAGATTGTTTAGAAATAGTTATGAAATGTAAGATTATGTATAGTCACAGAGAGGTAGACATGTTAATTTGTATCTTCACAAAACAAAAAAACAGTCCTGTAGCACTTTAATGACTAACAAAGTATTCGGTGCTGAGCTTTCATGGGACAGACCCACTTCTTTGGATCTGGAAAATCCTGTACAGTAATTCTGTAAGATTATGTAGAGTAAGTCTCTAAACGCTCCTTCAAAGTCTTACTGTAGTCAATCATGCATACCATAGTTAGAACTTTTCTTGTGTGCATCAGGTCAGAATTAATAACCTCAGTCCACAGGCATGTCTCTCCACATCACTGACAGATGTAAGTATGACCAACAGAGTGGGAAAGATCCTGGTTTTACAAATCTCATGCATGTACAGTAAGGAAGAATGTATCCCTGCATCGTACACACAGCTTTCCTGACTTTGAAATCTAAAATCCTCATAAACATAAAGTCACTATGCAAAAGGATTAGCCATTTTTAAAAGGAAATATCCAGGATTACTTTTAAGAATTAGAGGTGAACTCTCAGCAGGATCCCACAATCTATGCTCCGCCTATGAGGTAATAGCCACACACACACTTCTTCCTTGTGCAACCAGCTTAATGGTCCAAAATTTGTGTTAAAATTTGCAGCTGCAAATCCCATTTTTGTAGATGCAGATATTCAATGTTTTATGTGTACATGCAGCAGTAACTACAATAGGTTGGTGCATATCAACGTGTATACGCAGGAAGAGGCCTGGATGGAAAATTGCCTTGCTAGTCTATTTCATTTATTTTTAAATGAAAAATAAATCCATAGGATGGCTGAATTTTTTCATTTGTAAAGCAAAGTATTTTTAGCATTATTGTTACAGAAAAAATCTGGTCATAGAAAAATGTGTGGATTTGGGGTTTAATTTGGTCTTATCGCTTAAGCAGTGATTCTCCAACTATTTGTATTTTTTAGATTTGGAAAGAGAATAAACAAACACTATATAATGCCAGGAATGTGTGCTAAATTTCAGCACTAGAACCCATTATAATTCAGCAACTGAAAGTTAGCTTATAATAATAATAATGGAAAAGCAAGCATTTCTGTACTAATAATAAATTATACAAATTACTCAACAAAGTTGTTGTTAGATTTTAGGATATTTAATGTAGAGTGGAAATGACATTTATTCACCCACAATCTAAACTATTCCATTTTGACAAGAAATCTTAGAAATTATTCCTGTTGATTAACAGGGACAAGCTGTAGTATCAGCCTCCTGATCTCAGAAGGGATAGTTTCATTTTTGCAACTCCATTTTGAAGATCAAATGAACTAAGTCATAGAGCCCTGCTGAAAGGCTGACCACTTCAAAGGGATTTTTAATTGAAGAATAAAAATAGATTGAGTCTCATTTGTATAAGTTGTTATATTTGATGAAGGAGGCGGGGGGAAATGACACCTGTTATGATGAATCATTTAGCTTCCAGATTTCAGCAACCAGTGCCTAAACAATCTGCTTTTGCCATCTCACCCAGTCAAAGATTACAAAGTGCTTCCAGATTTCAGCAACCAGTGCCTAAACAATCTTCTGCTTTTGCCATCTCACCCAGTCAAAGATTACAAAGTGCATTATGTTGCTATATGGTTGCAAATATGTTCATAAATAATGGACTAAGCATTTAAGATGAGTTTATGTTTTACAAAAACTACAAGAAGTCCTATGGCACCTTATAGACTAACAGATATTTTGGAGCATAAACTTTCGTGGGCAAAGATCCATCTGACAAAGTGTGTCTTTGCCCACGAAAGTTTATGTTCCAAAATATCTGTTAGTCTATAAGATGCCACAGGACTTCTTGTTGTTTTTGAAGATACAGACTAACTTGGCTACCCCTCTGATATTTATATTTACAGTTCAATTTCAGAAGAGTTCCTAAAAAGTAGGTCTATTCGCATTGCTTCTAATTGTGCAGTAGGTGGCAGTAGGTAGTGAAGAATATACAATCTAAAACCCACCACATGTTTAGGGAAAGCTTTTAAAATAAATAAATAAATGGATAGGCATTTGCTGCCCTTAAGTTATGAATTTAGCAATTAGGAAGGAATTGTCAAACAGAATTTGTAAATTATCACTGTTAAACATAAGTTTTTGCAAAGTACTAGGAAAATAAATTAGGAAGCTAATGAAGCAAAATGAAGACAAGTACAGTATATGTTTGTCATCATAATGTATGTAAGGACATATGTGTGGCAGGAATTAAATCTAAGGGAATTCACAAGAAGGTTCTGCAGGTGACTTCACAAATTCCATTATGCAGTTTATAAGAGGAAGCAGAAAACTTCCATGCTGAATTCCAATCTTACCTGTGATTCAGTGAACAATTAAAGTACACACAAATATTTTATGAAACCACCTTTAAAATTTTGAAATCTGAAACAATGGGAGGAGAGGACTCAGACACCATGGTGTGATATAAGCACATAGGCTACACGAGTACAATAATACAGGAGAAAAGTTGGTGTGAAGCTGGAAGGCCTATAGCAGAGTATGTATTCCTTGCACTCCTGAAGTGATGTTTTGAATGTATAAAGAATGCAGGATTAGATTAAAAATTGCTAAAAACCCATTTTTGATGCACTTGATTAAGTATTACATTATACTTGTCTTGAAAAGCTGTTCTCTACTGATTTGTATAAACCTGCTCACTTCCCACATTTGGTCCCAGATAGTCAAACCAGCTCATCTCTAATTTCAGTTACCTATGCAAAGGGGCTGGAATATTGGCAAGTACCTGGGGCATACAAATTACAGGCCATGGGCCATATTTAATCCAGTTTTTAATTCAGTCTTTAGGATTATCAAGATGGAAGTGCAGTGGACCCCAGGATGCTCCCAGAAGTGGCTAGCATGTCCCTACAGGCCCTGGGAAGTGGAGGCAGAGGGCAGGAAACGATAGCCAATGGATGCTGCTGGGCAGTGCCTGTGGGTGAGGGCAGCATGTGGAGCCATCTATCCCTTCTTCCCCCCACTTCCCCTTTCAGGAGCCCCTGTCAGATATGCCAGCTGCTTCTGGGAGCAGGATGGGGGCCAAGACAGGGAAGGGAGCCTGTCTTAGCTCCACTGCACTACCAAACAGCAGCTACCCTAGATAAGAGTGCCTAGCCAGAGCCTACACCCCAAACTCCTCCTGCATCCCATCCCCAGTCCTGAACCCCCTCTTGCATGCCAATCCCTTCCACCAATCCCCTAGCCTGAGCTCCATCCTGCACCCCACATTTCCTCCTGCATGCCAATGCCCTGCCCCAGTCCTCTAATCATCTCCCACCATACAACTTCTCAATCCAGATGTGGCCCATTCCTGCACTAAATAGTAGCTAAGCTCTTTTGAAAATACTACAGGTTGAACCTCTCTAATCCAGCACACTCAGGATCTCACAAGTGACAAGAGCAGTTTCCGAACCATGGGAGGTGAATATTGTCTAGCAGCATTACCAACATGTACGCTGCTTACTGGGCTCTTAGAAGATACTTGGGGTTAAACTGCAGCTAAACAACAGCACAGAACACTGAAGCTGTGTCTGCACTGTGAGATAAAATTGAATTTATTAATATTGATTTTGTAACTCTGGAATTTATAAATTTGATTTTGCCTATCCTCATCTCCCCATGTGCTCCTCACAAAGTCAACTTATTGCTGCCACATTCAACTGGCAACTATCAACTGTTGCAGAAGTGCATTATGGAAACCTATCCCACAGTTCCCTCAGCCCCATAGCATTCTGGGCACGTTTGCTGGTCTTTGACTTAAACTTCCCACATTGCATTGTTCCCTTTCCCCTGCAATGTTAAACAAACCTCCATTTTTCCAGTCAGATGGAAGGAAAAGTAGGTCATCAGCAAAGATGGCAAAGATAACAGAAGCCTTTCTCTTGTAACTGAATTATCAAGGATTTCATAAAAATCAGCAAGCGTGTCTTCTCAAGTGGCCATCCACTGATTGTTCCCCCACCCGTGATCGCATCCAATCTCTGAAAATAACACAGGGACAATGAAAGTCTTGAAGAAAGCATTGATAGTAAAGTTTTTGAAAAAAGAGAGTTGCTGAGGGCAGGGTATGTGGTTTCCTAGTCCACTATACAGCTTCTTTGTACAGCCTGTGTTCTCAATGGGCCATTCGCTGACTGTCCGTGCTCCCTTGATTGCAGCTGATCCTTGAAAATAACACAGGGACAATTAAAAGCTTGAAGAAAGAGTTGATAGTAAAGTTATCAAAAAAGAGAATTGCTGAGGGGAGGGTATTTGGCTTCCCAGTTCATTATACAGCATCCATGCACAGTCTGTATTCTCACCTGGCCCTCCACCCACTCTTCCCAGCATGAAGGGGTGCGAAGTTAGAAGAAAGAGGACAGAAAAGGCTAGGAAAAAAGATTTTTGTTTTCCTGCTTCACTACACAGACATTGCCAGCATGGGGGTTGGCAGTGAAATCTCACACACTGAACTTATAACAGAAATAGGAATCTCAACTGGCCCTCCACCCACTGTTCCCTGTTTTTTGGGGGGGGTCAAAGCATGAAGAAAGTGGATAGGAAACATTAGGGAAAAGATTTTATAAATAAAATATCGAAGATTTTGCAATAAGCAGCAGGTGTCTGCAATGGGCAGCAACCACCTGAAAATATTTTTGGCAGAGGGGGCTGCGGTTTGGGGCTGCAGAGCCAGTTGAAATGTTCCACCACCCCTGAAAATCTTAGCCACCGGGGGGAGACTTCCCTGCCCCAACCCCCCAGCGGCATCAAGCCATCAAATATCTTAGCTGCTGAGGGAGACTTCCCCCTGGTGGCAGAAAGGCCCCAAACATTTTTGGTGAGGGCCAGTTGAAATAGTACCCCCAGGCAGCAGCAAGCCACTGAAAATCTTAGCTGCCAAGGGAGACCTGCCCCGGGTAGCAGCAAGCCCCTAGAAATCTGTCCCACCCTTGGAGTCCTAACCATGCACAAACCAGGACATGGTGCTCCCTAGCACTGTGACCAGCACTGAACAGCAGGCACGTCCTTTTATTGGGTTGGGGGCTACCCACATGATGTGGCTGAGCGCGGGAAAGACCCTGACTGCGTGGCACCTGTGGAGTGGGGGGGCACATACAAATGTAAACCTCTGAGAAGAAGTTTCTCGGCCTTTTAGGCAAGCACAACCCCCAAAACAACCTTGCTGTCATGTGGTGCAGCGAGGCAACGGCTGGCACTAGGCAGTGCAGAAAAAAAATCCCAAGTGTAGAAAAAGAACCATGCATGCCATACTGGGGCTATTTGTAATGAGTAGATGCACTCACAGTGCTAATAACAAAGAAAGAAAGACATTTCTCAGGCTCTCGTACAAACATGACCCCACAGCTACAGGCTTCCTGGTCCCAATTTGAAATGCATGGTCTTCCTGTTACCTAATTCTTGCACACCTGGAGAGCAGTGGCTGGAGCGGAGCACTGTGGGGCATTATGGGTTACATACAGGACACCCTGGAGACTAACAAATTTGATTTTAAGATGTGGTGCTTCCACACTGGTCTTTATTTGAACTTTTAAATTCTATCTTGATGCAATACCCAGCAGGTACTGACGATGCTATAGTATTGATACTAGTGCTCCCTAAATCAAGCTAATGGTATTTACAGTGAAGACAGTCATGTGGTAATAGTGAGCTAACTGCCTTAAATTTGAATTTATCTTGAAGTGTAGACACAGCCTGAGCCCCAGGACTGGTGGCTGTAAACAAATTTTATGGGACCGCAGCCATGATAAGTGATCGTCCAGCTAACTAAAATCATGCTGGACCACAGATGTTGCTGGATCAGAGCATACCAGACTACAAAGGTTCAACCTGTACTGATTTAAGTGGGAGGAGCTGGATGCTGAACATGAAGCTATAGAGCCTGATTCTGTGGTCATTACACATTGAAGTCAAGGATTGCATATGTAGTTGATTATCAGGCGAGTTATCGTGTTGAGAAAAAAAAAGGTCATGCATTATAACATTGCATTTACAAAGAGTCAATCAATAATTAATTATCATCTGCATATTACAAACATGAGGAATATATGGTATAGATGTTTATAAGACCAACAGCAGAAGACATCCTAGATGCTTATAAATAAGCTATAGATGAAACTGGCTCGAGCTGATTAGGAATTTTGTGATGAAACTATCTTTTGCTCAAAAAGGCTAATTTGTTTTAATCCAAACTTTTCAAAGACAACTTTTAGAGTTAGTTTTGACAAATTTCTTAATTTAAAAAAAAAAAGTTTAAAGCAAATTCTCAAATTGTTGAAACAGTTCATTTCTGAAATAAAAGTTTGCTTTCCCATCCAAAATATCTTTTTGCTTAGAAATTTAAGCTTATAATAGTGCAATTTGCTTTTTAATGAAAGTCAGTCAAAAGCAAAACAAAATGTTTTGAAATTTCAAAACAATACATTTTGCTTCACTCAAACTGAATTCAGTTTTGGGATTTTTGGTTCATGAAACTTTTCAATATTTTTTACATATTATTCTGGTTTTAATATGGATTTTTCAATATCTGGACAATTTTTAAAGGACAGGATTTTGCCTCCATGATCAAAATCAGTCTAGTGACTTGTTGAACTCTACAAAAATTAGCTATCCATTCATTAAACATCTATTAGTAATGTATTATTCCTTTATAAACTATTAATAAAAGAAACTTACTAACAAATGCAGGAAATACTTTTGAACTTCTAGCTCCTTTGTCAAAGTAGGGACTGTAGAATTGTAACCCAAAAATAACAATATTTTGATCTAGAATTATATTGTCCATCTGAGGTAAAAGCCATACAATGTGATGTTCAGGTCTGTTAAACAGCTGACAGATACAGACCTGATTCATTTTTTTTTTCAAATTCATGATGGTATATGTTTAAGGATCTCAGAGAAGTTACACTGGTGTAAAACTAAAGTAATTCTGTGGCGAATTTGACCCTATATATTTCCCCAGTACTTTGTTTTTCCTTTATGTTGGACAAAATCATAGCATGTAACAAAAACCATATTGTCTTTCGTGCTCCAACAAGAAATTGAGTAATATACATCTCTGTAATAAATCTCCAATCATGCTGGACATATTCTTCAAAACATGCCAATGTTTGTAGAAAATTATTCTAGTCCTTTTCTTTTTCTATATTTGTTCACAGTCTTTTCTTTTGCCTTTGGAAATATTGAATGCTAGTTTTCTGATTAATATTTTCTTCTCTATAAAAAAACCCTTTCAGTGAGCTGGTATATTTTTAGTTTCTATTTCTATGATTTCATCCTTGACAATACCATACTGCACATCCTAGAATGGACATCTGTGCCCTGAGTAATTTCATTCATTTTAAGCCATGTTTTTAGACAGCTAAGACATCTTGAAACAAGCAAGCATTTTCACGGAAGTTTCTAAAAAAGCCTCTAATGTTTGGACATTAAAGAAAAGAAATGACATCTTTCACCTTTAGCTGCAGTACTGATTAGCCTAACCAGTGTGGATCAGGAGCCAAAATTTATCCTGATGGATAAATCTGCTGACTTGAAGGCTAGACCTCCAAGGATGAATTTGACCCTGTGAGTTTTGCTTTTTCAAATCGGGCATATGTTTCAATTTCTCAAAATAAGCACCTGAAGATCTAATCCAACTCACATTGAGGTCAGTGGAAAGATTCCCACTGACTTCAATAGGCATTGAAGTCCCTAAATGAGAACATACAGCACAAATATTACCTATCCAGTGATAATACAAGTATAGTAAATTCTATGGGATATATTTTCTTTAACTGAAACCCTATCAAATTCAGATTGAATTCAGTCACTCAGCCATACTTGCCTGTCTTAGGAATCCTGTAAAGCCACTGAAACTGACATCCTGTGTGTGACAATCTTACAGTAACCAAACCACCCACCCTGATATACCTCCATTTCCAGGTGTGTGATTTGCAAATACTGCCATGGTGCCTCCTCAGTGCGAAAGTCCTCATGTCTCAGGCTCCAATGCTGTCCATGAGCAGGGGTCGTCAACCAGACTACAACTCCCATAACTTCCTGAAGTCCCCTCTAGCCCTAGGATTCTATTACTGATTTCCAGAAACTGCTTTTGGGACTCAACAAGAATGGAGGGAACGTCTGGCAAGGCAGCCCAATCTATACAAGAGACAAGGGGCATGAGGCACCGGAGTTACAACTCCCATGAAATGCAGTAGAGGTGGTTCCTGATAGATATGGTAAATTTTGGCCAATATTATTTGATTTTTGATTTTTCACCAAAAGGCTGAAATTGTGTGGAGGGAGAAAAAAAATTAAAACAAAGGTCAGTTGTTACAGTATTTCATATTGTCCTAATGTTCTGGCCAACACAGGAGTGGCCACCGAAACGATCACATCCTTCTTTTTTTGGCATCATTCTGTAAGAATGGGAGGTTTGGCAGGCTTCACTGGGAGGGCATTCAGTCAATAAGTCAATACCTTATAGGAAGAGGCAATTTGAGACTTCACTCTTCAATATATGCTATTCACTACTTCAGCTGCTAAGTGTTTCCTATATGTAAACACTAAACTGTAAGAAAAGGTTTGGAACCTCTGGTCATTTTCACAGCAGTGCCAAACTCGCAAAAATCTCAAAGTGGCTTGAAAATCATGAGAGCTCCTTTTTTACGTGCCTTCTGATTCTTGAGCCGTTAGGGGGCCATACGTTAAGGAATTTTTCTGCAGCCACATATTACCATCTTGTAATTTTCTAAACTCTGTTTAAATTAGAATATGGGGCTCACCGTTTCTTATCATCACTAATACATGACACTCTATCCCTCTTATTAATAAAAATGACAAATGTGATTATTAAATGGAAATGTGCGTAAATTGTCATCATATGTCACCCTGCATATATGTTTGTTGTCTAGTTATATTACAGGGTGTCTATATAATTTGGCACACCTGTGCTTGCCTGGTCTTCCCCATTCACACTATCACAATGGACAGCTTCTCTTGTGGGGCAATGAAGGTGGAAACATGTCCTTGCTCTATTGTGCACTACCCAGTGAAGCACAACTAGCCTGTAGGGCAGAATACACTGTTCTCTATTAAAGGCTGCAATATGTTCATATTCCCCTACCTGTCAGGAAGCTCTGCACTTTCCCTTACTCTGGATTGTGCCAAAATAGCACAAATAAGCCTTTAAAAATTAATTTATTACCCCCAAGAACAGACTTGGCTTCCTACCACCTGTGTCACAATGAGCTGCTTGTTCTTCCAATCATATGCCTAGGTGAGAAGGAGGCTTCCCTGCTTATTCAGCCATGTATACTCGTGTAGCTATTCTTTTCAAATGCAAACAAAGAGAAGGAACCAACTTATTTTTTCCTAGAAAAAAAAAAAACATGCTCTGAGATACACATTTTGAGCCTCTTCATACTGAATGTGAAGAAATAAACAAAGGAAACCATAAACACAGCTCTCTTGTTGAATTAACATGATATGTCTTCGTGGCATCTATGTACAATAAGTGCAGAATAAAACACTTTAGAACATGGAATCTGCATGTGTCTCTTCCATGAGCATCAGTGGGATTTCCATTGTGGATTGAACTTGAAAGCAGGGTGTGACTTTGTATAAGTTTAGACAAATGTGCTACATGAGTTGGAGAATATTATGGCTGTGTTAAAGGAGGGTTGGAGGTTAAAAGTTCCAAACTGACACCTTATAGGTGGCACAAATGTTTTGCACTTTTTTATACTTCGACAGTCTTATGCTCTGGCACGTGTAGAAATCTATGTAAAATGATGAGTATCTCTCTAACAGCTGTGATTTCTTCATCTGCCAGAGGTGAGAAATGGATCAAGTTGCTTCGTGAGGTAGAAAGAGACTTGAATTGAATTTGGACCAATCTTTTCCTACATGAAGCAGCCATTAGTGTCACTGATCATAGGGAAAGCATCAGTTTCAGAAGATGACTCCCTGCCCCTTCCGTAGCAGATGTTGAATGATCGCTAGCCAGCTTAAGATTGCAGCACTGATAGAGAAGTGCACAGTCTGAACAATCTATGTGGAGGACGAGACCTATTGTTGGGATGTTTTATATAAATATTTATGACAGAAAATTACTTTGCATCATACTAGAGTAAGCTAGGTTGGGGTCTGGTAAATGATGAAGAATGCACCATATGACATGAGAATGGCATCTTCCAGTACTCTGAAAGCCTTTAAAGCCACTCCCACATCAAGCCATATATGTAAATATTAGCACATTCATCAGGTAAAGGATGGGGAATAGTACAGCTGTAACTTACTATCATGGTAGGTTTTTGCCCTTCCTCCAAGATTTCCAAAAAAATATAGGATCAGCATTTAAGGGATTGTTTTGATGTACAGAGAGCCATTCAGATGGAGAGGAGGATTCATTATTAATGAGCCTTTTTTCAATGAGCAACCAAAATGTGCACAGAGCTAGAAGAGGACATTGTCCCTTGCTGTGAAGAAAAATAGTATAAAAATGGGAAGGGTTTGGGGAAAGAGATATAAAGTACAGGCAAAGAACGATACTGAACACAAATCTTATTAGTTCTATGATTTACTTACCTTTATGTAAAGTATGTTCAACTACTCCCACATTGATATTAGTACTTGCTTTTTATACAAACCTTAAAAAAGTAAAACTTGAACTTTCCCCCAGCTGCTCTTCTACCTTCCCATCTACCTCTGAGATTTTTTTCATTATCTATGGCTAACATGGGGTAACAGCATCCCTCTTACACCCTTCCTGTTCCCCATATCCCGCAATCTCAATTTCCCTATCTTGGATGTTTGGCTAAGAGACAAAAGAAGCACATGAAAGTTCCCAAGCCTCAGCTGTCTAAAGAGATAGTATTTTCCAGATACAACTGTAGGGTAGGGATGGGGACATGGGATTTAATATTAACTCTTTGTTGCTAAAAGTTTTGCATGTTTAATGTAAATAATGTGACCAAGGTTACACAACATCTTGTGGCAGTATGGTGGCTTGGGACCCCTGTTTCCTAAGGTCAGTGTCTTAAGCACAAGATAATAAAATCAGCTCAGCCTTTGCACTGCATTTAAAAACCAGTTCAAAACAGCCTAATAAATCTAGTAGCAAGTTAGCTGTAGTTCAGAGGTTCAGTGGACCTTCTTATACAACTGATTTTCAGGCAGAAATGCACAGTGATTCCAGTGTGGACTGCTACTTAAAACTTGGTGGTATTACTTTTTGTTTTGTCTTTTAAAATATCTTCCTGTATGAGACTATAGAGTAGAGTATTGTATATCAGCCAACTCCAACCTCTTAGCATGTCTTTAATATCTGCTAGAGGCAGCATGTCTACTGTACTGCTTTCAATTTCTTGTTGCCACATCTTGTATTTGCTAGCTAATGCCTCACAAAATGGCTGAGAGAAGAAGTCAACCCAGCACATCAGTTGTTTTGTTTCTTTTTAATTTCACTTAAGAAACTGTTTGTGATTCTTTGGGAAATAGCTAGTCAAGACATATTTTGACCAGAAATTCATAAAGCTCCTTTGTTCTATATAAAAAATTCAGAAGACTACACCTCACCCTGATGATCTGTCAGAATTACCTGAGAATGTCTTAATTTAATCAAATCCAGTTCATTAGGCAAACATTTAAACCAATAATTTAATTCTGGGAAGTCACAACATTTGTGACAGTAAGAAATACTAAAGCCTCTTATTTTTATAGCCTGATTCCTCATATACGTAGAATTTGAAGTGCTTCTATACCTACTGTTGTTGGACAAAAATAGCTTTTTCTTTGCCAATGTCTCACCTTAGTAGAGCCTTCTAAAGTTCTCTATTCAAAACAGGTTATGAAAGAAAAGTATATCTTGAATTTAAAATTAAATGTGTGGTGCCATATATTGTCATCCCATTAGCTTGACTGGAGTTACATCAAGGATGAATTTCACATAGGAAATTCAAAGTTGTAGCATTTCGTTCATTTTGCAGAACACTGTCATGATGCAGACTTACTTTGCATGGATGTGGTAATTTAGTATTTTAGCAATTCCTGTTGCTTTAAGGAAAATATTTTTCCTATATTGAGCCAAATCCACCCCCTCCCCACACTAGTTTATATTAGTTTCTGCCCGTATGCTCCAGAGCATAGAAACCCCCTACAGCAGTATATCCACTAGGAAAGATTGTTGCTGGGTACAGCAATTGCAACCTCCTGGTAAGGGCCAGCACTATCCCTAGAATGGACAGTAAGGGCTAAGGAGAGGCATGGACAAAGTGGTTGGTGAGGGAGTGCACTCTGTCCATGTAGACTTTTGCCTCTTATATTAAGGCAGTGTAAATGAACCTTGAAGTCAGTGGGGCCCTGCATAAGTCAAAGAAAGCCTCACACAATGGCACAACCTGTGGAACTGAGCCCTACAGTTACCCCTTTCTGCTGGAAACCCTCCAGGCAGGATGGTGGAGCCAGAACAGCTACAGCAAAGATGTGAACCCATGCTACTACCCTTGAACTTAGTCAGCTGCCTAATTGAGACCATTTAAAAGCTGACACTATTAAGTGTTGCTGAAAATTAAAAAAAAAACCCTTATTTAAATTAATGTTATCACTGTATTAAACTCAGTCAGGAATGGCAAAAGTTGATGTTCCTGTGGTACACATTGTACCTTACTTATATGTTCTAAACAACTCACGGAGGTATTTAAGGAGACACATTGAGGACCCCATTGTTAACCCACCATCACGGTGGCTAATCTTGCTCTGGAAATAGTTTCATTGATGTGAATGAGCACATCTGTGGAAACAAGTTATGTCTCACTGTGGGGTAAGGGTGTTGCACTCAGGTCTTTACTGAGAAACTTGACTAGAGATGATTACAAATATGCAGGCTGGCTATGGGCATGTTGGAACTCATCCTGTTCATCCTTGTAGGGGCATGAGGAGGTGTGAGCCCCCCCTCCCCCCCCACTGGTGAACCATGTAAGAGGTTGTGTGAAGGGGAACACACACTCTGCAGGACGTGGGTGAGAAGGGTTGTCAAGGGGGACAGCCCCTGAATTTGCACTCCAGGGACATATGTTGTTCTAGGAATAGGCCTGGCATGGGTACATGAAGCAAGAGGTAGCATGTGACTAAGTTTGATACTTGGACTCACAGGGGCAACTGTAAAAAGACAGTCTTGCTGTATGTGAGCTATGCTGCAGGAATCTTGTATGCATTCCCTGAGTTATTTTTTTTTAAATCATGGGATATTATTTCTTTCAAATGTAGCTCTTCACACTCAGTTTTTCTCATCCATTAACTATCATAAGGTATTATGCAGTCCAATTTCTCTTCTATACATTAATTATTTTTTGCAAAAATATATATTCAAACAGTATATATTTTTTCATCTTTTAAAAAAAGCTAAAATAGCAAGAAAAATATGGCATGGAGTGCTGTTAGAATCATTAATAATTCTATGCAGCTTTCATTTTTCTCAGTAGGCATCATCTCTTTTGAATATTAAAAATATTTATTTAGTAATGAATATTTGACATCTCTTAAAACATAAGTTGTGCAGAGGAAATTTGTTGCAAGGTTTTGTGGCGGGTGATATGCAAAACTGGGCCTCTGTCATCCTTTTTTTAATCTGTTGTCAGAAGGAATGTACAATTGTATCTGAAGGGAGGAAGCTGTAGTTAATGAACTGTGGGCATGAATCCATAGCCTAAAATATTGTATTTTAAGTGAGACTAAAGGATGAATAAGGGGCAGTTCGTAACTGAGGTGCTCAAAAGGACAGACCAGGGAATGGCTTGTATTCCCTCCCTCGTTTCCCTGGTCCTCTGGAGGCATGGTACTTACCGCCTTTAGACATTAGTAGTTTATTTCCTCATTTACAATGGTTCCGAGCCACAGGGCACTGGGTTAACAGACTGAAAATTCCACCCTTTCTATCCTATACACCTGCCTGTAGAGATGAAAAGAGAACCTTCTCCAATGCCTGCTCATCCCTGATGTTCTGCCAGCTGATCAAAGTAGCAAGGCCTGGGGAGAAAGAGAACACCTTTACTGGCTAAGTGTGAATGTACTCAGAGATTCTGTTTTTGTCTGTCTGTTTGTTCTGCTGTTGTATAGTATTAGTCAGTTGAGTTTTTGTGTTTTGGGGCAACACAGCAGAAGTGACTTTTTCAGGAGCAATTTGAATGAGAGGAAGGCGGAGCCTTGACAAACAGATTTGGGAATGTCGCCTCAAGAATTAGATGCAACACAGCAGACAGCACAGCACCTCAACTGACAGAACGAGATCAAATAGAGATGAAGAAGAATGTCACTGATCCAGCAAAGCACACAGAAGGGACAGTAATAGGAGACTAGGTAGAAGCATATGGGCCAGATATTCAGCTGGTGAAATTAATGAAGCTACTCTGATTTACATCAGCTCAGGAGTTAGCCTGTAAAGAAAGGCTATGTGACATCAAATGGCACTGAACTTGTCTATTCAATGAAATGATCAGGAGACTAAACTCTTCCTGAAAACCTTGCACAGTAATCTGTGAGCAGGAAGCACTTTTAGGTTCATGGACAAATGACTGATTTCATTTTTCTCTTGCAGTTAAGCACACACAAAAAAATATGTATATGCATATAAAAATCTGCAGGGATGGTATAATGTTTTACACGCTTGTTCTTCAATCAACCGGTTTAGATTCTTCTGTTACTGAAAATGAGATACACATTAGAAAGCTTTGTGTGCAGTCTGTTTTTATCCTGTCTTGTATTAGTGGTATAATAATATGCTGATATATATATATACCCATTTAATGAGTGTTCTTTTTCTAGAAAGAAAGGTGCTGAAACTCAAGCCCCCTCTCCCACCCCCAGACTTATCCCCCCTCCTGCAGCTCCAAACCACCCCCAGGCTTCACCCCCTGCTCCCCTAGCACCGTCCCTGTTCTAAATGAATGCCCTCCACCTCCCCCAGAGCCAGGAACCCCCAGAGCCTGCCACTCCCACCTCTAAATCAATGCCCTCCCCCAGAACCAGACACCCCAGCCCCTCTCCCAGCTCTAAATGAATGCCTTCCCCATCCCACAGAACCAGGCACCCCCAGCCTGCCAAACTGAATTCCCTTCCCTAAAACCAGGTATCCCCAACTCCTCCTACTGAATGCCCTCCCCCTTCCCTAGAGCCACGTACTTCCACCTCATTCCCCCCCCGGCAACTGAATGCCCTCCCCCTGCCCCAGAACTAGGTACCTTCAATCCCTGCAACTGAATGCCCTCCCTCTTCCCCAGAGATAAGTGTCCCTAGTCCCCCTCAACCGAATTCCCTCCCCCGTCCCCAGACCCCAGTACCCCCCACCCTCCTTATTCCCCTCAAGTGAATGCTGGTGAGTTACTGACCCTGCAGGGGCGCTCCAACTAGAGGTGTACCAGGCTGCCCAAGCCATTCAAGCACCATCCCGGGCCTCTGGGATTGTGCCAGGCCACAGATGCTGGGTCAGCAGGAGCCACTGGAGCCATACCAAGACTGGAGAAGCCACACAGCTCCCAGCTGGAGCTGCACATGCACAGAGTGGTGGGAGGGGTACTCCATGTAAGTCACATTTGGCCAACTCCCCCACTGCCCTGTTTGCTGCCACATGTGGCAAAAGGGGAGCATAGCCCAGCTGCTTTTCCCAAATGGCAGCAGTGCAAGACAAAATGGTGCTGGAACACAACAGAAGCCCTGTATTTACTATTTTTAACCCGCTCTGATAAAATTTCTGCCATGAAAATATAAATGACTAAAGAGAATAATGTGTAGATGAGCTTGATTGGGGCAAATATCACAGCAGTGATACTGGTTCTTTTTTTCCCTCAAACTTGTCAGGCCTGGGTGACTAACAGTAGGTTCCTAAATGCATATAAGTAAAGGTGGCCTGGCATTCTGAGGTGGTGAGCACTCGCAACACCCATTGTAAATTAGTGGCCACTGCTGTTGCTCAGCCCTTTTGCAAAGCAGTCCCCTTTAAAGTTGGTGGCTAAATATGGAGTTAGGACCCAAACTTTAAGTGCCCATATTTGAACATTTTGACTATAGACTTTTAAACATGATCGTAAAGTTTATTCTGAGATGATGGAGTTGAAGTAACTGAATTAGAGTCCTGGTGGTCATATACCTAGCCTGAGATATTGAAGCAATCAGTGGTGCTGACAGCTACCACGGGCTTTGGGGAAAGGTGGGAGGATGGCCTGGCTCCCTACCCTTGAAGGGGTGGAGCCAAGGGCATAAGGGGCATGTCCTATGGCATTTGGCCCTCAGTGCCACATGGACTATGGTGCTGCCCTCCCCACCCCCCCAGCCATTCTGCCACTGCAAGTGAAAGGGGCCCTGAGCTCCATTTGCTCCCACTGCTACTTTGGCAGCAACAGTGGCTACAGCTCCATATCCCGTTGAAACAGCAGAGACAATGGTTCCCTTTGTCCCCCACTTCGGTGGGCCTGGAAATAATTATTTTTTACCTGCTCAGAACCCCCCTTATTTAGTAGTATTTCTACAGCAATGACTGTTCATAGATGGGAATAGTATTCAGTTACATCAGATGCAAGCGAACAGTCCCCATTGTGCTTTCCACTTTCTCTTCTCTTTCATGAGTGTGAGAACTAGCAATTAAAACTGATTTGTGAATTGTTGTAAGAAGAAATAACTGATGAGTTTGATTTAGTGTCATAGAATCATAGAACTGGAAGGCACCTCAAGAGGTTAATTAGGCCAGTCCCCTGCATTCAAAGTAAAACTCAGCATGACCAGACCATCCTTGACAGGTGTTTGTCTAATCTGCTCTTAAAAATCTCCAGTGGTAGTGATTCCACAACATCCCTAGATAATTTATTCCAGTGCTTAATCATCCTCACAGTTAAGAACTGTTTTTCCTAATGTCCAACCTAAACTTCCCTAATGTCCTACTTAAATTGCTGCAATTTTGCCCGTTGCTTCTTGTCATACCCTCAGACGTTAAAGAGAATAATTTTTCTCTCTCCACTTTGTAACAGCCATTTAGATACTTGAAAACTATCCTGTCCCACCTCAGTTTTCTTTTTCCAGACCAAACCCACTTCCCCTGCCCCGCCACACCCTCCCCCCCCCGCTTACAGGTCAAGTTTTCTAGACTTTTCAGCATTCTTGTTTCTCTTCTCTTGACTTTCTACAATTTGTCCCAATTTTCCCTGAAATATGGCACCCAGAATTGGACACAATACTTCAGTTTAGGCCAAACAGACATGGTTCAGAGCAGAAGAATTACTTCTTGGGTCTTGTTCACAACACTCCTTCTAATAAATCCCAGAATGATATTAACATTTTTTCAACAGTGTTACACAATTGATTAATATTTAGTTTGAGATCCACTATGACCCCCAATTCCTTTTTTAAATTCTCTTTTCTAGGCAGTCATATCTCATTTTATGTGGGTGCAACTGATTGTTCCTTCCTAAGTGGAGTACTTTGTCCTTATTGAATTTCAGCCTGTTTATTTCAGACCATTTCTCCAGTTTGTCCACATCATTCTGAATTTTTATCCTATTCTCCAAAACACTTGCAACCCCTCCCTGCTTGTTATTGCCCACAGACTTCATAAGTGTATTCTGTGCCATTATCTACATCATGACAAAGATATAGAACAGAACGGATACAGAACTGATCCCTGCAGGACTCCACATGATATGGCCCTTCCAACGTTACTGTGAACCACTGATCATTAACCAGTTATGCACCCACCTTAATAGTAGCTCCCACTAGGTTGTATTTCCCACATTTGATTATGAGAACTCCTTGTAAGACAGGATCAAAAATTATACGGAAGTCAAGATATAGCACATCTACTGCTTCCTCCCTATCCACAGGCCTTCTTATAGAACGCTAATAGGTCAGTTTAACATATCTTGTTCTTGACAAATCCATGTTCACTGTTCCTTATCACCTTATTTTCTTCTAAGTGTCTGCAAATTGATTGCTTAGTTATTTGTCCCACTAAGCTTCCCAGGACTGAAATTAAATTGATTGGTCTGTAATTCCTGAACTGTCTGTATTCCAGTTTTTATATACAGTCTCTATATTTGCCCTTTTTCAGTCCTCTGGAATCTCATCCATCAGCCATGATTTTTAAAGATAAGGTCTAATGGCTCGGCTATCTCCACTGAGACTTGTGGAGTCATTCTTATTTGTGAGTATTAGGACAACTGCTGAATACTTGTGAAAAAGTTTGTGAGTCCCTAAAATCATGAAAATTTTAGCATTAACAACTTTTCCCTCCAAATTTGTGGTGGAAATGGTATTCCCAAATAACTGGTCTCCTTTTAAAAATGTTCACTCATATAATCAGGTAGCAGAAATGTTGCCAGAGAATTTAGCTGAAGAGAAGTTAGGTGAAGCAAATCTTTTGTGCACAGTCCATGATATGAAAATTATTCATATCACACTACTCAATGAACAACAAAGCCACTCAGAGAAAATCAGGATCATGATAAGGGACAAAATTTGTAACAAATATCCAA
The DNA here is from genome assembly GCF_033958435.1 of Carettochelys insculpta. NCBI lineage: Eukaryota > Metazoa > Chordata > Testudines > Carettochelyidae > Carettochelys > Carettochelys insculpta. The sequence continues at coordinate 104,364,363 of NC_134142.1, forward strand.
GCTAGTGCTAGTCCCAGTAGACATAAGCTATTGAAGGGAGATTTTCAAAAGTATCTAAGATGTTTAGAACACAAGCCTCACTGGAAATCGCTGGGAAACAAGGTCTTAAACCCTTCAATCATCAGAAAAGCTAACCCTTAATAATAATCCTATTTTTAGCTTTTAAAGAAAGATAAGTATATAATTGCATAATGGTTTTTACAAATAGTTGGAACTTAATACGACTTAATTTAATTAATTTGGGACCACTTGACTTTTCTTAGGGTTTGGCAAATCAAAGGAGCTATTTCAAAATAAGCAAGGGTGTGAATATAAAGTTCAACAGCTCTTCCAGACTAGCTCCTCATGTGGTCTCTCACTCTGCACTAAAGATGTAAATTGGAGCTGAACCTATAATTTAGAGCAGGGGTAGGTGTACCCATGCTAGTTGTGACTGAGGCAGTGTGCCAAAAATAGATTGTAGACCCAGCAGCATGAGTGGTTGGATGGGCTATCTGCCAAGTACCTATCTAAGGTTTCAGACAGGATCATACAGTGGCAGCCAGCCTGTTCCATTGCTTGCACCATTGCAGCTGCTATTTTTAGCACACTAACTCAATCAGAACTATTCCAGGTAGGTCTGGCTCTGGCTCTGGCTCTGGCTCTGGCTCTGGCTCTGGCTCTGGGTGGTGGGGCTCAGGCTTCAGTTTTGTTTCCCTCTCCCCATACCAATTTTGCCGAAGAATAAATAGAGATTCAGGAACATTTAAATGGCCTGGCTCATAATTACACAGAAAGTCACTGCCAATCCCTGGAGTAGAACTTAAGACCCATGGCCCCCTATACCTTTGACTTCATCATTAGAGTACAATATGTCTTCATTAGAAAGCATAGTGTTCCCTGAAGGAGGACTACCCACGTTAAGGTTCCCTCATATCACTGCATTGCTAAGTGCTTATGATGTATTCAATAATGGAATAAATCATTTTTGATAATGGATAGCTAAACCACAAGATTGTGTAGGGGTAGTTTTAATTTTTCACTGGGGATTTAACTGGGAAAAAAGAAAATCTATTTTTTAAATTAGTTTCTACAGTAAAGATCACCTCTTATTTAGTATATCAATGTTTTCTTTATGTGGTCGCAAAACCCTCAGTTCTGCTCAGGGGAAAAGCCTTATGCTGAAAAGTAAAAAATCCCAGTTGTTCACTTAATGAAAGTAGCATGCTCCATGCCTTATTTTTGAGTAATTTCTGTAGGGAGCTCATGTGAGCTGCATGGCATGCTTGCAGTAATCCACTCCAAAGTTTGAAATTGACTCACTTGTTTCTCATGGTGACAGGCTAAGGAAAAGGTTTTTTGACTTGATTCAAGCTGCTGCAAGGATATGAAAAGGATGATCTAAAAACCACAAACAGTAGGCTGGAAGATTACAGATACTGAACAAAAAATGTCCACAGTAAATTGTTGATTGGAGTATCTGTATTAGGTGATGTTTGTAGTCTCTGCATGTAGAGCGATGGAAAACACAGATTATAGCAGTGAAAGTATAACAACAATGGAGTCTGATGCTTTGTTTCCACTTTTCAAAGGCTTTTTTTTTTTTTTGATAAGGCCCAGGAAATTGTTAGCGACATGCTGGTGGGAACCTATGGAAAAGAATACATGCTATATCAATGGTGCAGTTCTTATCCCAAGAGCTGTGTTGGTGTGTGTGGGAATAGCATGCTTTCAATGTGTGCTGTTGCAATGAGATAGTATTGAGAAACGAGGGCAGCGAACAGTACAGATTCAGTCTAGGGAACTAGGGGCTTTATTCAGCAGTAATGTGTGTTAGGACAGACAATGTAGCACTATATTTGGTTAAACAACAAAGAACTGTAAAAGGATTTGATAGTAAAGGACTGGAGAAAAAAAAAGGTGAATATGCCTGCAGTAAAACAAGGATCTTTTAAAAAGGTATTTAAGTGATATACTGAAAAAAGTATTTAAAATTATTCATTACCTCTTATAGACATCATTATTTTACAGTGTGATCATTTAATGCAGAAGGAGCACTATTTAATAAAGGCTTCAGGAAGTAGGTAATATGCTACACTAATTTGAGAAAACGATGTAAGCAGTTACATTTGCGGAAAAGCAGATTTAATAATCAGTTACATCTTCTAATGAATCATATTGTCATTTTTGAGATCTACTGATGAAATTTGCTATAAAGAGCTAGACATATTTATGTATTTATTTATTATGAAGCAAACAGAGAGCCCGCCCATAACTATCTCCTGTGCAGGGTTCATATAAGTTGTTTTGGCACATAAATTACTGAAGGTTATGGCCCTAATTCAACAAACACCTCAATGTTACCACTCCATCCTTAAAGTTAAACAAATGCTTAGTCATGCTGCTGAATTGGGGCCAATACCTGGCCCCAAGAAATTAGTATTGCTATAAATGACAGTCTTGCTGATAGAAATAGTACAGGTTGAACCTCTCTAGTCCAGCACCCTTAGGACCTGACTAGGGCCAAACCACAGAATTTGTGAACAGTTTCACTGCTTACTGGCCTCTCACAAGACATTTAGAGGTAAATTAGATCCAAATAGCAGCACAGAACACTGAGAGCCATGACTGGTGGCTGGAAACAAACTTTGTGGGACTGCAGGAAACTTGGAAACACGATAAGTAGTCATCCAGCTAACTAAAATCGTATCTGATTATGGATGTTGCCATACCAGAGAATGCCAGACTAGAAAGGTTCAACTTGTGCTTCCATTGTTCTGTAGTTTAACCACCTAAACCTTTGGCTGGATGCATTTGTGGATGACCAAAATGAAATTTAGATTCTTACAGACTGCTACCCAATCACACATGGTCAAGCATGTAGGATGTCAAGTGATTGTGTCTGCCAATAAGAGTGCTGATGAGGACAAGGATACATGTCAGGCGATTTAAAGATGTATCCCTTCTAACCTTGTACATAGAGACAAGTCATCCTTCCTCTGGCATAAAACTGAATCAATTTTTAAAGACTCACAAAGAGATGGAGCACATCAAAGGCAAGTTCTAAATGAAAGCCATTATTAATGGCTGGCACTTGATAGGTACTGAAGACGAGTTTCCATGTTTTGATTAATCAAGCTAAAAGAATAAACAGGATGGTCTTCTACCAGCTATAAGTCAGAAGAGTGTGGCATTCTGTGATCTTGGTGAGAATCAGAATTAGGTGAAGAGAAGAATAAGTGCAGCTAACTCCTTCCACGCAGGAATCTATTTCTGATCAGAGAAAACTTGCAGTATTAATTGATGGTTTTGTGACCTGCACATCTTCCACTAGGGAGTGAGGCAAGGCATCTAAGTTCACTGCAATATTTATAAAAGGAAAGATGCCCTCAAGAGTCCCTAATGTTGCACACTGAAGTACAATTATGTGCTTAACATTTTGCAATTTAAGTGAATGACTAACATTCTGTTTATATAGTAAATTAATATTATAGAAAGTGAACTTTGCATTGTAAATCTATAGACTGTGCATTTCATGTTACTTATGTCCTGAAATAGCATTCTATTGTCCTGAACCTAGGATAGCTTTTAGTGAACTTTAGCCAGCATGGCAGAAAACTTAACAATGCATCATTTGGTAAGAAAAGAATGAGATAATTGCATCATTTGGTAAGCTAGGATACATAAAAGCAGGAAATAAAAGTGTAGGTAAAAACCCTGCCATTTTTGCACACCAACTTTTAGAGAACAGATTAAGTTTTAAATGTCATATGAATATAAGAAAATTGTTATGTCTGTGATTGCATATCTAAATGAAGGCAAAGGATAACTTTGTTATATCGCACAGTCACAGAGAGGTAGCTGTGTTAGTCTGTATCTTCACAAAACAGAAAAGCACTCGTGTAGAACTTAAAGACTAACAAAATAATTTATTAGGTGATGCACTTTCGTGGGGCAGACCCACTTCTTCAGACCTGGAAATGGTGCTGAAAATGATCTGGCATGATAAATGTATGAGAGAGAGAGAGAGAGAGAGAGAGAGAGAGATCATGCCGGTTCATTTTCAGCACTATTTGCAGATCTGAAGAAGTGGGTCTGCCCCATCAAAGCTCATTACGTAATAAATTATTTTGTTAATCTTTAAAGTGTTAGGACTGATATTTTTGTTTTATACCCGTCATGCATTAAGAAAACATAGCTTAAAAACACATTTTAATAATTCCCAGTGAGCATACAGACTATACTATGTAATTCATAGTGTTGTATTTGCTGTACAACATCATGCACTGGACAGGTTAAATAAAATTCATGGTAAAAATGTTGTGTTTGTCCTGTTATTTTTGTTTTTGTGGGCAGGAAGTAGTGTCTTCTTCGCAACATATTTTCATCTATTTCAGTATACTATTTTTAAAGTGGATACACTTCAAAGATAATGCAAAATTGGAATTATGAATATCCCTGCTTTGTAGTGAATGCATTGCAAGCTTCTTAAATAATTAAATTATGTGAGTTCGGAAAAAGGAGTGTAATTAGTTATTAAGGAGAAAACTCTATTGCTGTGTAGCGTTGATACACTCTGCTGAATATCTTTGAGCTTTGTAGTGTTTGGGATAATTTCTAATGCTGATGTGGTAAAATCAACTGTTATGTACCTTGTAGCATAAGCACTAATTTACTAATAAGCCATCTAACATGTCAAATATTTGACTTTATTGAAATAAATTAGAGCAATTGTTGAATACTGTATTTACGTTTCTGCTTCTGTTTATTTCATCTAAAGTTACAAGTAAGGTTGTGGACAACCAAACAATATTCAGATTAATGTTAAGATCCTGACTCTAACAAAAATCAAGACATTCAAAAAGGATGGGGCTGATTGGCTTATGTGACTGGGACCTGCACATGCAGTCCCTTTACTTATAAATCAGTGATTCAAATTTAAACCAAGTCATTACTGCTGAAAACTGTAATCCTCTACTGGCCATGTAGATATAGAAAAAAATAGCTGAACTCCATCCTGTTTTTGGTGGTCTCATTATCTATTTCAAAAGCTGACTTTCCCATTTAGCACTAACTAACTCTTAACTGTAACAAGCAGTCCTGTAGCACCTTAGAGACTAACACATTTATTAGGTCATGATCTTTCATGGGTAAAACCCAGTTCCTCAGACAAAAAAAGAAAAAGAACAAGGTTTTACCCATGAAATCATGTGACCTAATAAATGTGTTCATCTCTAAGGTATTATTTGTGAAGTTACAGACTAACACAGCTACCCCTCTGCAGCTCTTACCTACTTAAATATCTCAGCCCACAGGCTGAGGATTGATTGGATTTAAAGAGACTATACAGAGATCAAGACAAAAGCGTACTGATGATGAACTGTGAAGAAACTTTCCCTGCTGCTCCTGAACTATTTTTTTCAGCTCCAAGAACTCCAAGAGCAGATCTACATTCAATGGGAAGGTCGAATTAAGGTATGCCATTTCAGCTACATTAATTACTCCAGTTCTCTGTAAGTTCGATTTACTGTGTCCCTAACAGGTACACGAAATCAAATTTTGAAATGTTGACATGACATCATCGACCTTCCTGGAAGCATAGATGTAACCGCAGTCCAGCCCTTTTGCTAACACTAAATTAAGCAGAGTACATAAACATATGATTAACTTAAAGCACCTGAGAAGTCCCATTGAAATTTATGGGACTGCTCACACACTTAAACTTGCAAATGTGTTTAAGTACCCTGCAGAATCGGGTCAGACAATGAATGGCATGTAGTTTCATTAAATGTTTTTTAAATTTATCTTTAATAGAAGGTTGTAAACAGGTATTATTTACTTACACAGTTTTTTTAGCCAAACGTGTTTTAGTGACTATTAAGTACTCAATGTACAGTTAGGGTTGGCTGAAGAAATACAGAGCAGTCAATTAAAAAGTGTGCCTAACCTTAGTAAATTGTATGTTGAACAGTAACATTGTAAATTAGTAAATTGTAAATTTAGTAAATTGTAGAGTCGGTTCTTCGAGTTCTACAAAGCACTGATCTGACCCTCTATACAGTTCTGTAAAGCCTCCCTCAAACTCCACAGTAACTTCTAAGATTTCACCGACCAGCCTGCAGCGATCAAGATCATTTTAGATTGTGCCTTATGATTAGATATTTTTTATAGCTTTATTTGGTGCTAGTGTCTTGATATTTATTTAAGATACATTGATGACATCTTTATCATTTGGACCCATATTAAAGAGACTCTGGAAGTATTCCACAGAGACTTTAACAATCTGCATCTCACCATCAACTTCAGCCTTCACCACTCCACATGCAAGCTACATTTCCTGAGCACTACAGTACGAATCACTGATGACCAGAGCAATACCACTATCTATCAAAAACCCACTGACTGCTATGCTTACCTACATACTTCTAGCTTCCATCCTGCACACACCATATGATACATTACTTACCGTCAAGCCCTGAAGATACAATCACATTTGCTCTGATCCTACTGCAGAGACCAAAAACTACAAGATCTCTACCAAACATTCATAAACCTTAATTACCCACTGGGAATAGTAAAATATAATTAAAAATTAAAAAACAAAAAACAAATTGACAGGGCCAGACAAAAAACCAGAAACCAACTGCGCCAAGATAGGTCCAAAAAAGCCAATGACAGAACACCATTCCTTATTACCTACAGCCCCAAACTCAAACTACTGGAACAAATCATTAAACACCTACAACCTATCCTGAATCATGATGCCACACTCCAGAAGGCCTGAGGTGACAGGCCTGTTCTCGCTTATGTACAACCTCCCAACCTTGTGAGGATTCTCGCTAGCAACCACGTGCTATATCACAATAGTACCAGTCCTGGAACTTTTCCTTGCAACAAGCCCCATTGCTAACTTTGTCCACATATCTATTCTGGAGATACCATCACTGGACCAACCATGTTAATTACAGAATCAGGGGCACATTCTCCTGTTCTTCAACTAATGTCATATATGCCATCACATGCCAGCAATGCCCACCCACTATGTATATTGGGCAAACTGCAAACACTCTTTGCCAAAGAATGAATGGACACAGAGGAGACATCAAAAGTCTCCACATACACAAACCTTTTAGCTACCACTTTAATGGAGTCGGCTATTCTGTTCAAGACCTGAGAGTTTGTGTTCTGGAGAAAAGAGACTTTAACAACCATCTTCAGAGAGAATATTTGGAACTAACATTCATATTCAAATTCAACACATGAACACTTGGTTTGAAAAGGGACAGCAATAACCTGACCCATTATAAGGACTCTTTCACATACTTTGATGTTTGGCCAAACACTTAACTCCCCGCCACCCCTCACCCTGATTTTTCTGCTCTTCTATCTGATTTGCCAAAAATTTGATAACAATTGTTCTGATTTGTCAATCTTGATAGCAATTTTTGGACCTCTGTGCTTTATATATTGAGTCTGTTCTAGTAAGGCTATAGATCTGAAGAAGTGGGTCTGTCCAATGAAAGCTCATCACCTAATAAATTATTTTGTTAGTCTGTAAAGTGCTACATGACTGCTTTTTTGTCTTGACCTTTGTTACTCTTTCATAGGACTCATTAGTGAACCAATAACCAGGACAGTGTTAGGGAGCATATGATTTTGCTAGGACTTTTGCATTAGATGTAAAACCACTCAGGGCCAGTATTCATCTTGTTGCACTTCAATAAGATCCAGTATGAGATGCATGGGCTTATGGCGTTCGTCAAGATTGGTGTTATTACCTTTTATCTATTTAGTGTCCTCTTTAAGGAAACTAAGAGTTTACTAGGTGAGAGGGAAGAGTAGAAACAGAATACTTCAGTGGGTATCAGCAGGTGGGGTATAGCAGGAAATGTGTTGGCTTTTATATTAAAACAATGACAGGTTGTATTTAACAATTACATTATTCCCTTGTTCATCTATTATGTCACACAGTAACGCAAACCTTGTGGAAATCTGTAATTTGCTGTTCTGTACTCCTTTTCAGAAAGCCCTGCCTTCCACAATGGAAGATGACCTTTTACCTCTGCAGCTGCATCCTTACAGAGTCCCCATTGAGGATGAATGTAAGCGGGGGAATGGTCCCGCTATTGTGGGGAACTTTCCTGGCTTCTACACTACCCTGGTGAAGTGGACCAGCGAAAGGATCTGAGTCTTTGTTCCCATTCCCTTTACCCAATGGCCTCCCTGACCCTGAGGGCTCCCCTTCCACTCTCCTGAGTAGCAGACACTTCAAAATCCCTTAGGCAGGGGCGAGGGTGTCCCCACTCCAGGGTGCTCTCTCTCCATATTGGATGCTCTCCTGAGCTACTGATCACTACATACAGTTCAAAGTGAATACAACTTATTAAACTGCAACTGATTAAAAGGAAAAGAATAAGGAAAGAGGAGAAATGTTAAAAGAGAAGACACAGCCCTGCTCTGTGGCATGGGGACATCACAAACAGCAGTCTGCTGAGTGTAAGCACAGTTCACAGTCTGTTTCTCATAAGTCCCAGGGCACTCTCTCAGGCCCTGGCTGTGCTGCAGGGGTAGGACTGAACTTCAAACATACTTGCTCAGGCAGCGATCACAGGACTTCAAGCTCTAGGTGGCAGGGCCCTTCTCCCAGTTGGAGTTACAATACTTGCTGGTGGTGTCTCCCTGCCCAGAGCCTCTCCCACCCACTTCACTGGTCCCAGCTGCTCACCACACACAGCTGCAGACTATGTTGTTTTGCCAGCCTCCAGCTCCTTGCATTGCTTCTCTGACCCCTTTGACTCTCTCGTCACTACAGGTCTGCCATCAGCACAGCTGTGCTCCTTGTGCTATGTATGTCTCTGGCTCTGTCACTGCAGGTCTGCCTCCCAGCACAGCTGTGATCCTTGGTGCTCTTCTTAGTACTCTCTCCTTTTCTCAGGCCATTTCTACACAGGCCACTTACTTCGGAAGTGGCGTGCTAATACAGGGAGCAAACGATGCTAATAAGGCACGGATGCAAATTCCCCATGCCTCATTAGCATAACATCTCATGATTTGGAGTCTGGAAGACCATTCTTCAGGACTCCAAAACACCATGTAGAAGTGCGGTCACCGGGGGGAGGGGCTTGCAGAAGGAAGTCCGCCTTCCGGGGGCCCCTTCTTCCCAATAATTTTCAGGAAGAAGGGGCCTCTGGAAGAAGGACTTCCTTCTGGAAGCCCCCCCGGGGCCACACTTCTACACAGCATTTTTGGAGTCTGCAAGAGCGGTCTTCCAGACTCCAAATCATGTGACGTTATGCTAATGAGGCGGGGGGAATTTGCATCTGTGCCTCATTAGCATCTTTCGCTCCCCGTACTAGCATGCCACTTCCGAAGGAAGCGGCCTGTGTAGAAACGGCCTCAGAGAGGCCCAGCCAAAATCCCAGCTCAAACGGCTGATGAGACCTGGCCTCCTAATTTGCTCATTGGCCTGTCCAACCTTGCAATCTGACTGACCTGGAGTGTTGACCTCTTTCTATTGACCCTGGGGACTGTCTGTCTCAGGCTCTGATTTCTCCTGAACTCTTCCTCTTTTAGTACTGGGAGCTAGCCAACCAACCACCCCCACAGTTTTAGTAAGGGGCTAACAGTCTTTTTACATGAGGGAAGAAAAAAGATGTCTCATTTTTTGCTGTCAATAACCTTCCCCCAGTTGTATATCACATTAGAGCTATGTCTACCCTGCCCGTCTCTTTTGGAAGGAGCAAGCAAATGAGGTGGATCAAAAATGCAGATGAGGTATGGCTTTAAATAGCTTGTGCCTAATTTGCAAACACCCACGAGCTCTCGCTTACGAAACAGCTGGTTTCTAAAGCCAAAACAACCATGTAGATGGGGTTCATTCTAAAGGAACCCTGCTTTCAAAACCACCTTTCTTTCTGAAAAAAAATTAAGAAGGGGGTGCTTTGGAAAGCAATGTTTCCTTTCGAATGAACCCCATCTACACGTCTGTTTTGGCTTTCGAAAAAAACTGTTTCAGAAGCGAGATCCCACAAGTGTATGTAAATGAGGCACACAATATTTGAATCAGCACCTCATTTGCATTTTCAATAGTCCTCATTTGCATGCCCCTTCTGAAAGGGAGGGGCAGTGTAGACGTAATTATTATGTATTTAATAATGGCTTAAGTATGCTTAGTTAAAAATAGTCATAGATAAATAACACCAGTTTTACAACCTTCTATTAAAGATTACTTAAGAAAACCATTTCATGAAACTGCATAGCTGAGGCTGGAACACATCACAGTGAAAAGTGGCTGGTGGTTTTTATTATGTTGCTACTTTTAAGAGATGATGGGCATCTAAAATTCAAAGAAAATGCTAGGCTGCATTAAGAAAGAGTTAAAATGAAAATGTCCCAATTCCAGTATGACCATCTATGGCTCACCCTTACCATGCATATTCTGATTACCTACTAATCTCAAATGGTGTACAGCAGAAACAGGAAAGATCCAGAAAAAGGCACACAAAAAATCAGCAAGGGAGGGAGAACTTCCATGCAAGGAGACAATGAAAAATCATGATGATCAGAGAGGCCAGGAAGAGGTAACAAATATAGGCAACATGTAAATATTTAACCGTGTGGAGAAGAACAACAGACTGCTCCTGTTTGTCTTTTCTCTTTGTACAGCAACCAGGAGACACTCACTGAAAAGGCAACAAATGTAAAACTGATAAAAGAAAGTGTAGTTTTATACAATGCAGAATTAACTTAGGATATTAAGGGAGGGATTATGCTGCCTGCTTTATCTGCCTTGTTCAGTACATCCTAAGATTATTTCATATTTGTTGTGTTATCATTTAAGTATTAAAATCATGTAAGTAGCATATGATGTGTGTTTTGCCATCTCAGTAGCAAGTGCAGCAGAGGGAGTATTGTATAATGATTAAAAGAGAGTCTTGACTCAGCAGTTCAAAGTTCTATTGGTAGCGTTCTCGGTGTGTCACTTAACTTCCCTCAGAGTTCTCTATAAAATGAGGTGCTTCCTCACCTCACAAGAGCGTCGCACAGTTTAATTCAGGCATGCTGCAAGTCCTATCTTTCTGACCTGCCAGCTGAAGAAGTGAGGATCTGATGGGGAATGAGGATTTGGCAGGGTGGAGGTTTGGTAGCGTAAGCAAAGGTGAAAGTAAGAGGGTGCACCTGGTGTGCAGCTCCAACAAGAACTGCCTGAGCTGCAGCAAAAGCCAGTAGGGAGCTATTTAACAAGCTGTCAGGGATCTGGATTGCAATAGGATGGTCCCTGTAAGGAGTTTTAAATTACTTTCATCCCTGGGTAAGTGCCACCTGTCAGGACTTTTTAATGTGTTGTTAAAATAACTATAATTAATTAATGCTTCACACTTTTCTAGAGCTTCCAATGAAAGGCACTATAAAAGTGCATAGCGTTATCATTCAAGTATTTGTTAGTGCTTGTGTATCAAATATAAAAATCTTATACAATTTTCAAAATAGAGAAATTACGTTTATTTTTTCTTAGTGTTTGCAAAAACATATACATTGTAAAATGACTTCTTTTTTTTCTCAATTTATGTTAAAATGGTAGCAAAAATACATACGGTTACTTTCACTGCTGAAGATAGGCTCTGTTGATCATCTTTTAGTGCATTTTGAATGATAGTTGGTCTGTAGGGACCAGTGAAGACCTCCAATTAATTATTAGTGGAGTACATGAAATCATAAACAAAATTCCTTGTAATAAATTTTTAAAATGAGATTGCATGTTTTATTTACAGTGCTGGTCCATTTTGGGCTTTAAATCTATGAACGAAAACAAACATGCTTTTTATCACACTGAAATAAAAATATCAATAGTATTTCTTTCTTATCAAAGTAGGACACACAATATATGAAGTGGACTTCTAAAACACTGTGGGGAGAAAACCAAAGGATATCTGAACTGGGAGAAGAGATTTACTTTTTGCTATTTGTGCTAAGTGAATGATAATACTACGTAAGCAATAGGAAAAACACCAGTGCTTTGGAGCATTAAAACTACCTTGTGGCTCTTAAAGGTAGCTAAAAATGCATGCCTGCATTTTAGGGGAAGCTTAGTTTAAAAAAAATACCAAATTCTTTTAGTAGCAGAAAAGATTTCGCTTTGGGTACAATAATAATAGTGCATAAGACACCCTTCCTAATGATGATGATGATTACAGTACTGTTCAGAGACCACAGCTGAGATCATGGCCCCATTCTGGTAAGTGCTGTACACATGCATAAGAAATTCTCCTTGCCACCAAAAAATTTACAATCAAAACAAACAACATAGACAAAGAATGGGAGAAAGATGGTATGATTTTCCCCATTTTACTGATGGGGAACCAGTTCTCAGAAAGATTAAGTAATTTGCCCAAAGGACTCTGTGGCAGAGCCTGTAATTGAATCCAGATCTCCAAAGTTGCCGTCAATTGCATTTACTATAAGATCAACTTCCAATAGTTGGTTTTACAAAGCCGTTACAGTTTCCATATTCAGACACTTTCTCAAGACAAAAAAGCAGTCCAGTAGCACTTTAAAAACCAACAAAATAATTTATTGGGTGATGAGCTTTCATGGGACAGACCCACTTCTTCAGATCATAGCCATACCAGAACAGACTCAATATTTAAGGCACAGAGAACCAAAAATAGTAATCAAGGTTGACAAATCAGAAAAATTATCATCAAGGTGAGCAAATCAGAGGAAAGAGGGGCAGAAGGAAGTAGGGGAAGTCAAGAATTAGATAAAGCAAAGTATGTATTTTGGTTCTTTGTGACTTAAATATTGAGTCTGTTCTGGTATGGCTATGGTCTGAAGAAGTGGGTCTGTCTCACAAAAGCTCATCACCTATTTTGTCAGTCTTTAACAGTGCTACTGGACTGCTTTTTTGTTTTGATAGTATATAGACTAGCATGGCTATCTCTCTGTTACTCTCTCAAGACTTAGTTCACCACAACACCAACAAGATGCTAAGTCCTCCACCTATTTGTTTTACTACCTAAGAGTAGGTCTACACAGCAAAGTTCTTTCGAATTAACAGTGGTTATTTCCAAATAAATATCTTAGCATCTACACAACACACCTGCTATTTCAAAATAAATTCAAAACAGAAGTTGACATTTTGAAACTGGGAAAATTCATTCTATGATGAATAACGCTTATTATGAAATAGCTGTTTTAAAATGTGTGCTGTTAAAACAGGGAATAGGGCCTATTTTGAAATAAAAGAGCCCCCTAGTGGGTGCGTCTACACTAGCCAGCTACTTCAAAGTATCTGGCACAACATCGAAATAGCACATCACGTCTACATGCGCTGTGCGCCATTTCAATGTTGAAATCGACATTAGGCGATGAGACGTCGAAATCGCTATTCCTATCCAAAGATGGGAATAGCGCCCTACTTCAACATTCAATGTTGAAGTAGGGCGTGTGTAGACAATCCGCGTCCCACTACTTCAAAATAGCAGGGTCCTCCATGGTGGCCATAAGCTGAGGGGTTGATAGACGCTCTGTCCAGCCCCTGCAGGGTTCTATGGTCGCCGTGTGCAGCAGCCCTTAGCTCAGGGCTTCTGGCTGCTGCTGCTGCTGCTGCTGCTGCAGCTGGGGGTCCATGCTGTTTGCACGGGATCTGCAACGGGTTGTCGGCTCTGTGGACCTCGTGCTGTGCAGGCTGAGTGTGTCTGGGAGGGGCCCTTTAGGGAGCAGCTTGCTCTTGCCCCAGAAAGGCTAGTCCAGCCTGTGACCCCCATCTGCAGGCTTTGCTGGCCCCTTATTTCGACGGAGAGTGCTTGTGTGTGTGGATGCTCCTCATTTCCTTCCAGGGCGGCTCCTTGCGATGTTCCCCATCTCTACTTCAATGTTGAACATTGACAGCACAAGCCCTGGAGGACGTGTAGATGATACGCATCGAAGTAGCCTGTTCTTACTTCGAAATAGGCTACTTTGATGTAATGTGCTAATGTTGACGTAGCCAGTGTGTCCAATAGGCTTGGCCACTCCCCTGGCCACTATTTCAAAATAACAAGTCCTCCATGGTACTGGCCCTCTGGAATATAGAGACACCCTGGCCAGCACCATCAGTGCCCTGTGCTTGCCAGCTCTGGCAGCTTTTAAAGCTGCAGGGACCCAGAAACCCCATGCAGGAAGCTGAGAGTTTGCTGGCAGCCTCAGAAGCACAAGCTCCAGCAGCAACACCCTCCAGCAGCCATCAGAACCCCAGAAAATCTCCCCTCGGAGTCATGGCCAGCAGCCCCCCGTGACTCCCAGGGCACCAGGCAACAGAGCTCCCAGGACTCTAGTCTGTCATCTAAGAAGAGGGGATCTATAAGTCTGGAGCCTGAGGTCTGTGACTTCCTGGCCATCTGGAGGGACAAGGAGGTCCTGCTGCACACCAAGGGCTGGAAGTGGAATGCAGCTGCTTTTGCCTACCTCACCCAGACCCGGACCCAAAGGGGTCACCCAGATCCCCAAGCAGGTATGCTTGAAGGTAAAGGAGCTGCATCAGGGCTATGCCAAGGCCAAGAACACAGCCAGGCAGTCAGAAGCAGTGCCTGCCGGCTGCCCTTACCACCATGAACTTGACCAGCTCCTTGGGGTGAGGGACGCAGGTCCCCCAGAACAGGCTCTGGACACAGCAGAGCCAGAGGAGGAAGTTGAGGAGCCACAGCCAACGTCCTTGACAACACCACGTACCCTGAGCCCAGAGCCCCAGCAGGAGGAGGGGGGCAGTGATGTGGAGTGCTGCAGTGAGGTGACCCTCTATATTGCCATGCCCTCAGAGTGCACAAGCTAGGCCACCTCTGCCTGGGCCTAGGGGACTACAGGTAACTACAGGGACTACAGGGTCCCTGTACAGGGACTACAGAGTGCCAGTGGTGTTACGACAGGGTCAGATGAATACCCAGAGACCAGCTATTCCAAGATAGGCCCAAAAAAAGGCAATAACAAAACACCACTGGTCATTACCTACAGCCCCCAACTCATACCGCTGCAACACATTATTAAAGACCTACAACCTATCCTTAATCAGGATGTCACAGTCCAGAAGGCCCTAGGTGACTGGCCTGTTCTCTCCTACAGACAATTTCCCAACCTTATGAGGATTCTCACCAACAACCACTGTCTATACTGAAGGAACACCAGTCCTGGAACTTTTCCTTGCAACAAGGCCCATTGCCAACTTTATCCACCTATCTATTCTGGAGATACCATCACTGGCCCTAACCAGGTTATTCACAGAATCATGGGCACGTTCTCATGGTCTTCAGCTAACATCATGTATGCCATCATGTGCCAACAATGCCCAGATGCTTTGTATATTGGACAGAGTTCAAACTCTCTTAAACAAAGAATTAATGGGCATAAAACAGATATAAAAACACTCCTGATTCACAAACCTGTCAGCCAGCACTTTAATGGAGTGGGCCATTCTGTTAATGACCTGAAAGTCTGCATCTTACTGAAGAGGAATTTTCATAGCTGTTTGGAAAGAGAGGCTGCTGAACTCTCTTTTATATTAAAATTCAACACATTAACGTGTGATTTGAGCCAGGATGGGAATTTTCCAGCTCATTAAAGGGGCTCTTTTGCATACTTTGCTTTATAATAGCTCCCCCATTCTGCCCCTCTGCTCTCTGAATTGCTCACCTTGATAATATTTTTCTGATTTGTCAACCTTGATTACTATTTTTGGTTCTCTGTGCCTGAAATATTGAGTCTGTTCTGGTATGACTATGATCTGAAGAAGTGGGTCTGTCCCACGAAAGCTCATCACCTAATAAGTTATTTTGTTAGTCTTTAAAGTGCTACTGTATTTCCTTAAAAAGCAAATTCACTGGGCCTGTTGGTTGCAAAGGAGAGTTTGTAGCAGGGTGTTACCAATATCTGAGTCCCCAGACAGCCTGAGACTATAGGTTCAGAGGTGTGAATGGCCCTCTTCCTCTTTATTAGAAGCCTGCTGTTTATGGAGAGTCCCACTGGCAACACCTCAGTAATGGACTCTAAGGGAGATGGTTCTCCCTGTCACCAGGTCATCATGACTCCGCTGGGATGTTGTTAGCAGGGTCTATACAAACAGGCTACGTCTACACTACAGTTCTGTTTCGAAAGAATGTCTTTTGAAAGAGGGCATTGAAAGATGGTCTTTCGAAATGGAGCGTCCACACACACCAGCGGAGACCAAAGGTTTGGTTCGTTCTTTCAAAAGGCCTCCAGCACAATTTTGAAAGAAAGTGTCCTCACATTCCAGGATGCTCTTTTGAAAGAGCATGGGCAGGAAGCACCATGGGCAGGGTCTCATGGCGGATGAGCCCTTCTGGGGCCACTGCCTGCTGTCCCCTTAAAGGCCGCCCCCACCTCAGCCTGCACACTTTGAGGACCAGCAACCCTGTCCCCAGGCAGCGCAAGAGAGAGTGAGAGCGACAGGGGAGGCGGCATCCTAGGCCCCAATGGACCCCGAGCAGCAGCCCCCGCTCCATTGCAGCCATGGCCAGTGCCCTGGCTGTGGTCCTAGCTGCCGTGCTACAGCAGCTCCACTTGCCCATCATGCTAACCACCCTCCTGGACATCATCCTCAGGGCACAACATCCCCAGCCAGTCCACTGGGTCATCCGCCACCTGTGGAGCTTCCCCATAAGCAGTGACTGGTGGGACCAGCTGGTGCTGGAGGACCGGTTGCTACAGAACTTCAGGATGACCAAGGGGACGTTCCTGGAGCTGTGCCACTGGCTCACCCGAGTCTTCCAGCACCAGGACACACACCTGAGGCCAGCGCCCCCGCCCCGCCCGCAGAAAAGAGTGGCCATTGCCCTATGGAAGGTGGCCACCCCGGACAGTTACCGATCCATCAGCCACCAGTTCGGGGTGGGCAAAGCCACCGTCGGGGTCATCCTCATTGAGGTAAGCCATGCCCAACTCACACTTAGACTGCATGCAGGGGGCGGGGGGCAGCCTGGCCACAGGCACCATCGGGAGAAGGGTGGGCACCCTGGGGACAGGGGCAGGGATGGGGACAGGCATGGGCGGGCACCCCAGGGACAGGGGTGGGGATGGGGACAGACATGGGTGGGCACCTTGGGGATAGGGGTGGGGCTATGGGGCAGGGATGGGGATGCATCAGGGACCTGGACGACGCCATCCAGGGATTCCAGGAGCTGGACTTCCCCAACCGCTTCAGAGCCCTGGCTGGCACCCACATTGCCATCCGGGCCCTAGAGTACAGCCGCAGGGCCTATGTGAATCACAGGGGCTACCACTTGGTCCTGCAGGCCGTGGTCAACACCAACGTCCAGTTCCAGGACATCTGGTACGGCCACAGCCACGATGAGAGGGTCTTCAGGAACTCAGGGCTGGGACGTTGTAAGGCCGAGGGGACCTTCATCCCCCAGTGGGAGCTTCCCCCTGGGGACACAATGATGCTGCCCTGCATCATGGCAGACACAGCCTGCCCCCTGCAGGCCTGGCTGAAGCGGCCAAACACCAGGCACACCCAGCCGAGCCAGGATCTTTTTAACGAGCTGCTGAACTGCATCCAGAACACCGCGGAGATGGCGTTCGGCCGCCTCAAGGGGTGTTTTAGATGCCTCTACCCCAGGCTGGAGGTGGGCCTCCCCAATGTCCCAGCACCCTCCATAACCTGGTGGAGGCAAAACATGAGCCCTATATGCAGGGGTAGGCTGCTGAGGTGGGGGCGTGGGTACAAACAGCCCCCTGCCACCTTGTGCCACCAGGTCCAGAAGGACAGGGTGTGTGTAAGGGCAGCCCTGTGCCAGGCCTTTGAGTGAGGTCATGGTAACCCCCCCCACCCTCCACACTCCCCCCACACCCGCAACCTGCACACACACACACACCCCCCACCCACACCCACACACACCACCACACATGCATGAGGGACACAGAGTAAACCATAAAAATAAACTGTTTACTATGTGAAAAAGCTATGCCCCTCATTATCTGGGGGAACTATATACACATGTGGGGGGATGGTGAATGGGGAGAACAATTTACATGGGGGGGGGATGAACAGGGAAAACTATTTACATGGGAGTGAGAAGGGTGAATGGGGGCGCCAGGGTGAGGGGCCCTCACGCCTCCAGGGGGCTCAATGGCCGGGAGCCCCATCACCCATGTCCACCCCTTCCTCCACGTGTCTGGGGACCCCGCAGGGGCTGGGCCAGGGCTGGTAGCCCAGGGAGGTAGGGTCGTGGCTCAGGCGTGGTCCCCTTGCCTGTGCCAGGCTCAGCACGGACGGGGGGGGCAGGGCTTGACCTCCACCTGGCCAGTCCAGGCCAGCAGGGTGTGGGCCAGGCAGATGAGGCTGGCTGGGGGGATGTGAGGAGGGAGCAGGGCCTTGAGGTCAGCCTCCTCGGGGGGGGGGGCATTGTGGGGGAGGCAGGGGGCTGTGGGATTGGGGTGGGGGGAAACCTCTGGGAGGGGATGCACAGGCAACAGGGGTGTGGGGGGGCAATGGGGGGTGTGGGTGCGGGAGTGACCCACGATGGGGTGGTGGCAGGGGCCAGGTGGCCAACCAAGGCCTGGGTGAGGGCGTCCAAGATGGACACCACCCAGTCCCATGCCTGCTGCTCAATGGCAAGCCACTCCCACACGACGCCCATCAGCTTCCTGAGGAAGGCCATGTGGACTGTGTCCCCTGCCTCCTCTTCCTCCCTGGCCTGGTGGTGCTTGCAGAGGGACTGGCGACGCCCCCATGCTGGCCCAGTCCGAGGCCTGGGCCGCTCCCCCTCTCCCTCCATTGTCGGGCTCCCCAGGCCCGTTGCAGGGCTGATCTGGCTGCTGGCTGCTGGAGCTGTCGAGACAGAAAGGGAGAGGAATGGGCCATTAGTCCCAGTGAGGGACCCCCTAAACACTGCCCTGTCCCTCCCACCCCATCCCAGCGGTCCTGCAGGGACCACTCCAGGGTTCCCTGCCTGGGATGCAGGAATGCTGGCTCGCTGTCTCCCTTGGTCCCTCCGCTGCCTGGCAGCCCATGGTACTGGCTGGCCCACATAGTGCTGGGTGCCACGCACCAGCCATGTGAGGCTGGGATAGTGGGGCCTTCTGGCGTGCCCATGCCCTGGGGCTGAGGTCCCTGTGGATGGGCTGTGGTCACCACAGGCAAGACTGCATGCCCCCCCCCCTGGCCCCATGGCCACCAGGGTGCATGGTACATACCTGTGGGTCCCTCCAGGAAATCAGGAGAGGTGTGGTCAGAGGGGGCCAGGCTGGATGGGCCCAAGGGGACATCGATGATGAGGGCCCCCTTGCTCAAGCCCTCATCATCACTCCTGGATGCTGCAGGCACCTGTGGGTGGCTGGTGGTCCAGGCTGGTCCTCCCGCTTGGTCCCCATCCCCATCCCCTCCAGCTCAGTCGGGGGGGTCGGTGGTGTCCAGGTACATGGCCGCAAGTCCTGCCTCCTTGGGCCCAAGGAGGCAGTCCAGTTCTCGATAGTAGGGGCAGCTGGTGGGCCTGACCACCCAGCTGTGTTCCAAGTCCAGCAATACACCTGCTGGAGCTCCTTGACATTGGACATCACCTGGTCCGGGGTCCAAGTGGGGTGACCCTGGCAGGTGAGACCCTTGGCCAGGCGCTCGAATGCTGCGGCATTCTGGCACCAGACCCCCATCTGCTGCAGGACCTCCTCGTCTTCCCATAGGGGGAGGAGGTCCTGCAGCTCCGCCTTGGTCCAGGAGGGGGCTCAACGCTTGGGGGGGGCTGGCTCCCCACCTGGGAGGACTCCCTCCCGATCCCTGGAAGGCCCCTGGGGTGGGTGGGAGTCCTGGCTGCTGGCCATGGTGCTGGAGGTGCTGCAGCTTTGCCCGGGTTATCACAGATGGGAGTGGTGTGCGAGGCAGCTTGGGCTCCCTGCTGCCTGCACACTCTCAGCTTCCTGCTTGAGGGCTTCTGGGAGCCTGTGTGCTGAAAGGCAGCCGGACGCTGGAGCCACAGAGCTCCGCTTGTGCAGTGAGTGATGCCGCTGCCTGCCAGCTGATCACAGCCATGGAGGACCCACTCTTTCAAAAGAGTGAGCTGCGGAGAGTCTACACTTGCTCTCTTTCAAAATTGTCTTTTGAAAGAGGGCACTTCTCCCATCCTGTGAGTGGAGGACCAACTTCAAAAGAATGGGGGAGTTCTTTCGAAGTTAATTTAGAAAGAGCGCCATGTCAGTGTAGATGTTCCACGGCTTCTTTCGAAAGAACTCGGGCTTCCGATCCTAATTTCAAATGTACTTGCTCGTGTAGATGCACCCACCCAGAGGACGCCACTTTGCTAGGAAAAATAAAAAGCTGTGGCAGCAAGTCTCAGACGCCAGGGGCTCAGATGGCAGCTGTTACCAAGCTAAAAATAGCTTAATCACATGCAGGCTGGAGCTCAGGCTAAAAGACCTGTCCCGCTCCTAGGGAGAACATCTGTGTGGCTATTTTTAGTGCCATACTAGAAGCTACAAACACACACAATTTTGCGGAGTCAGACTCTGAGCCTCACTTCATTATTTTTGGCAAGTAGGTGTACCCTCAGAGCCCTCTGCTAGAGTGGGAGGGAGGTCTGAGCCATTTCTCCTCTGGGACAAGATCTGACTTCTTTTCTGAGGTAAGTGAGCCAAGGACAGTGGAGGATGAACCTGCTCAAAGAGGAGCATTGGCAGGTCTTCCATGAGCCAGGTAAATAAAATTGTCTCCTCTGCCTGTACCACAGCAATCCCCAAGGAGAGGTGGTGGCATAGCATGGGAGCAGAGTAAAAGGGGGGCCTATGTGGGGTGTACCTAGGAATCCCACTGTGCTTTAATCCAGTGGAGAGTTCATCCACCCAGTCACTTCTTCACTGTTGCTATGTAAGAGCTGTGCTTGCCACAGTGGCTGCCTGACAGTGTATCTGCCAACACAGATTATTTGTTTTGATGTGTCCTCTGAACATTAGTCTCAGTTACTTCTCAACCTCTGCTCTTCTTAAACTACTGTGCAGCTTTTCTCTGATCTGATACAAGAGAATATCAAAACAATTTATGGAACTGAACAGCTCATAATATTTCAAGATAACAGCTAGGTAGACCACGAATAAGAACTTTAATTTTGTGTTTATGTCTTACTTATCAGAGGGTGGGAGTGAGGCAGACTTGAATCAGTCAAGGTAGTTCATAGGTTATGATCACACTTGATCTCCTGACCATTTTCCTCATCTCCCACTCTTACTACTGCCTACTGGTTGCTATATGAACAATGGTGTCACGTTGTAACTCAGACGGTAAGGTCTTTGGAGTGAAGTCTGTGTATCTGCCCTCAAGATCAGATCCTGTCCTCAAGACAGCTCAAGGTGCTAGTATAATACAAAATATTAATAATAACTTCATAGTATGATGTGTTACTGTACATTAATGACATCCACAAAGGAACTTGATGGGCATTTCTTGATTAACTGGGATAATTTAATTCATATTTTTATAAGAAATAATGGATTTGCTCTTGATGTTTTCTTACCTTTTGTAGAGAGTGGATATTTTCTTCATATCTTTATGCACCTTATGGTGAAAAAGCTTACAGAGAAATTGCTATAAAAAGCCTCTGTTTACCAAAAATGCATGACAGAGAGACGGACAGAGCATGAAACATACTGCTGTATAGATCCAGACAGAGACTGGCAGACTGTGATCAGTTGGATCCTCTGTCAAAGGCAATATTTGAGGGGTGGGGGGTTCTGTGGCTCAAAGGGCCTTGTGTTGGTAAATTTGGTGTACCTCCAGTCCCTGGTCAGATTATGAATTGTCGCTTTTGTTGTTACTGCTGCAGGTCAACAATGAGAGAAAACTGTGATGGGGAAATTCCTTACAGTGCTAATAAAGCAATTTACCCAAAGTGTTTGTCCTTCTCCATATTAAATCAATTGTCTTTAAGAAACACACCTGACACTAAGATAGCTTTGGAAAGAAAAAATAAATGGGTACACATAGTAAAAGACTGAGGATAGAAGCACCTGAGATCAAGGCATATTTCAATATTTCTTTTAAACAAGTTACAACATTCTTTTCTAACATTACTGAGCTTTTGACAGAATTATTCAGTCTCTGTTGTTTTTTTATTCTTTTACCCATGCATAATGATTGCTGTTGAACAGGATCCTGCAATGCAAACTCCACTAGGATTAACACTGAGAAGTCCTGTAGCACCTTATAGATTAACAGATTTTTTGGTGCACAAGCTCTTGTGGGCAAAGTCACATGCATCTGATGAAATGGGTCTTTGCCCATGAAAGTTATGCTCAAAAAAATCTGTTATTCTATAAGGTACCACAGGACTTCTCATTTTTGTGGATACAAACACAGGCTACCCCTGTGATACTTGTACTAGGATTGATGTCTGATCTACATTTTTAATTGCATTGTAGACTGTGCCATCTCTTTAACATACTGCATAATTCCATCAAGAAAGGAGAAGATGAACCAGTCAAATTATCCCAAGTGCATGTTCTACAGGGGACGTTTGTAGCACCTTGAACCAGTCAGAGCTGCAACATATAGACAGTTGTTCCTGGTCTTTCTTAAAACAAACAAACAAACAAACAAACAAAAACTAATGTGTATTCCCCAACATATATTGAATAATACTGAAAGTCAGGGTTCTCTCTAGAGTCTGACACCCTAAGAATGCTAAACAGAAGAATTTCACCTCTTACAAACATTGCACTTTTTTTTTACATCCTCCTGTATAAGTTAAAAATGGAGAAATATTAAATAAGAAGTGAGTCATTTGCCATACTCTGGTTCTAAATGCATCTACCCATGTATGGCTACGTCTACACGTGAAGCCAACATCGAAATAGCTTATTTCGATGTAGCAACATCGAAATAGGCTATTTCGATGAATAACGTCTACACGTCTTCCAGGGCTGGCAACGTCGATGTTCAACTTCGACGCTGCGCGGCACCACATCGAAATAGGCGCTGCGAGGGTACGTCTACACGCCAAAGTAGCACACATCGAAATAAGGGTGCCAGGCACAGCTGCAGACAGGGTCACAGGGTGGACTCAACAGCAAGCCGCTCCCTTAAAGGGCCCCTCCCAGACACAGTTGCACTAAACAACACAAGATACACAGAGCTGACAACTGGTTGCAGACCCTGTGCCTGCAGCATGGATCCCGAGCTGCGGCAGCAGCAGCCAGAAGCCCTGGGCTAAGGGCTGCTGCCCACGGTGACCATAGAGCCCCGCAGGGGCTGGAGAGAGAGCATCTCTCAACCCCCCAGCTGATGGCCGCCATGGAGGACCCGGCAATTTCGACGTTGCGGGACGCGGATCGTCTACACGGTCCCTACTTCGACGTTGAATGTCGAAGTAGGGTGCTATTCTGATCCCCTCATGAGGTTAGCGACTTCGACGTCTCGCCGCCTAACGTCGAAGTTAGTGCCGCTACTTCGAAGTAGCATGCACGTGTAGACACAGCTTATGTGTGCTATGGGTAGATAAACCTGCAGATGTACAAGGACACATGGAGATACACGGCAACCAGCTAATATTGATTGAGTTGCCATGATTATTATATTTGATTATTCTGGTGTTGTCAAGTGAAGCTGTGCAAAAATACTCAGCAAAAGTGAAATTCATGACTTAAAGCTTCATTTTTAAAAAAAGTGAAAACACTTTTTTTCGCATTGCAGTTTTGCAAACAATTGCCATTATATAAAAACCAATCATTTAATCATCACTGTGCTCTCACTTGTTTGACTAAAAGTGGAAAAATTTGCATAGAGTGAGCCACACTATGAACAAATCAAAATTAAGGTACTAAACAAGATTCAAAAATGAATAGGATATTCTTCTGAACAGAATTATCATATCATGCAAAAAATTTTAAAATGTAGGGTATTAAATCTGCTGCTGCAGGGTTTAATTCGGTTAAAGATCAAATGTACAGGGCAGTTTATGCCATATCTGCTTATTTTAGGGTTCTTATACATTCCACTACAGTATTTTATCTATAGTATTTTACGCTGGCTGTCGCTAGATACAGGGTAGTAGATAGGGAGAGGTGTAGGTCTGATAACAGGAAAAGCTATTTCACCAGGAGAGTGGTGAAGCACTAGAATGTGTTACTGAGAGAGATGGAGGAATCGCCATCCCTAGAGGTTTTTAAGTCCCAGTTTGACAAAGTTCTGGCTGGAACAATTTAGTTGGGGTGCATCCTGGTTTGAGCAGGGGGCTGGATGAGATGACCTCCTGAGGTCCCTTCCAGCCTTAGAATTCTATGAGTCTATGATTGATGGATTTTGGTATAATCCAGTGTGGTAATTCCGACCATCTGTGTTCACATTATTTTTAGTCTCTGGCACATTCTAAGGATGTAGTGAAAGTATGTTGCATTGTCCACATAGATAACACAGAAGGCCATGCTCAATGGTTGTCCAACTCTGCAAACAGGTGAGGAGGGAAAGGTAGAGCCACAGCCTGACCCGTCCCTTTTGGGATCATTGGTGATGGGTGAAGCAGGCCATTCTGCTTGCTAAGTCCTTGTATGTGAAAGGATCAGCTTCTGGCGTGGTTTTCCCTGTCCTCAAAGTTGCACCATGGTATATACCCAAGGATAATTTAATCCACTCGGAAAACCACCAGAAAATGGACTACTGCCAAAATGAATCCATAACATGAAAGCAAACTTGTCAGTTCTCCTTTCTAAGGACAGTGTTGATGCTCTTTTCCACATTCTGGTTGTGGAACACAGTCTCATTTTTGTCTCTCTCGTGACTTTGAAACCATTCACCATCAGTTTCTTGAGACCCTTTCTTTTGTGGCATCCAGGACACTTTCCTTTCTTAGTTCCCCTCCTGGTTTGCTGATTTCTTACATAGTTACCCTTCCATGTTAGTTCTTCTTCTCCCTCTCCTTCTCTGTAGGTCTTCCCTGGGAATATGTCCATGGTGTCTTCCACATTTTTCTAAGAACTGCCATACTGTGTCAGGTCATGGTCGATCAGCCTGGTAGCCTTTCCCTGATAGGGTCCTATATCAGATCTTATGGAGGAACACACCGAACAGGGCAGTTATGAAGTGATCTACCCTGTCTTCCACACCAGGCTTCTGATAGTCAGAGCTTGAGCAGTTCACCCTGAGCATAGGGGTGAAGGTAGTCCATCTTGGTTTATAGGGATTGATGGACTAGCCCCCATGAGCTTAATCCCTTTGTTCAAACCGAGGGTTTTTTTGGTCCATCGCAGCATGACATGACAATGAGCTCCAGGTTAGATATGTGTTGTGTATAGATGAGCTCAACTGATCCCAAGTTCTCTGTTATCTGTCACATGTCCACTGTCAGATCTGCCTCTCCACCATGACCTGTCCCCATTTGCACAGCCTCTCATCTCTTGCTGTCTGTCAGATATTTCTTTGTGGGTGTCCTGCCATTTCTTAAAAAAAATGGGAAAAAAGTAGTGTTCATCTTCTCAAACTTTTCTATTCTTTCTTTCTCCATCACAGAGGATAGTTCCATTTTCTTCCCTAATGCTCAAGCCCTAAAGGATTTATGCCTCTGTTCTTTTAACTGGAATACACTTGGGGCAAAGTAAGATGCAGCCACATACTCAGACCTGAGCCTAAAGTGAAGTCTAGCTTTAGTCTTTATAGCCGTGTCTACACGTGCACGCTACTTCGAAGTAGCGGCACTAACTTCGAAATAGCGCCCGTCACGGCTACACGCGTCGGGCGCTATTTCGAAGTTAACTTTGACGTTAGGCGGCGAGACGTCGAAGTCGCTATCCTCATCAGGAGATGGGGATAGTGCCCTACTTCGACGTTCAACGTCAAAGTAGGGACCGTGTAGTCATTGCGCGTCCCACAACTTCAAAATAGCGGGGTCCGCCATGGTGGCCATCAGCTGAGGGGTTGAGAGACGCTCTCTCTCCAGCCCCTGCGGGGCTCTATGGTCACCGTGGGCAGCAGCCCTTAGCCCAGGGCTTCTGGCTGCTGCTGCTGCAGCTCGGGATCCATGCTGCAGGCACAGGGTCTGCAACCAGTTGTCGGCTCTGTGGATCTTGTGTTGTTTAGTGCAACTGTGTCTGGGAGGGGCCCTTTAAGGGAGCGGCTTGCTGTTGAGTCCACCCTGTGATCCTGTCTGCAGCTGTGCCTGGCACCCTTATTTTGATGTGTGCTACTTTGGCATGTAGACGTTCCCTTGCAGCGCCTATTTTGATGTGGTGCTGCGCAACGTCAAAGTTGAACATCGACGTTGCCAGCCCTGGAGGACGTGTAGACGTTATTCATCGAAATAGCCTATTTTGATGTTGCTACATCGAAATAAGCTACTTCGATGTAGGCTTCACGTGTAGACGTAGCCTATTAGTCATAATAACAAAACAGTTAATGCCTGCAAGTGCAGATAATACTTACACAGAAGTGGGACAAGGAAAAATAGGAGAAAGGACCTGAAACAGCTCAGTTCTGATCTAGCTCTGTGGCTCATTAACTTCAGGACACTTGCAAAGCAGGGCACAGTGACAGTGTCTTCACAAGCTCATATTTGCCAGCTAATAAACAAACACAAGTTGCCATTTATATGTATGAGTCTTGTGGAGTGGAGGCTACATATTGTCTGGCATGCTCTACTGAAAAGTTGTCACATGCAAGACACCACAGAATATCTGCCAGCCACTTGAGGTGCTGGCCACACCTCTAGCCAGCATCTCAAATTCCCTTGATGTCACAGAGTTCTGGCGAGCTAGGATCTCTTCACACTCCTGAGTGCTATATGCTTGATCTGATGCCTGCCTAGCAGGAAGGGGCTCTCTCCACTCCAACATATCTGCATGGCACAGGACATATTTTGTTCCACCGAAAGCACTCAGCCTTGGCCTACCTCTTGTAAGTTTGAGCAGTGGGAGGAGAGTTAAGCCCAGGCTAAATGCTTTTAAAAATCCTGCATTAAGAAGCCACACTGAGGAACCTCTCTTTATCATTTAATTTAAAATTATTATTGAAAATGACTTTTCCATTCTTTCTGGGGAAAAACATTAACCATTAGATCATTTTTTTCAAAAGCGCATTTTAAAAGGTCATGCTTTTAAAAGGGGGAGGAATAAATAAAATGGAAAAATATTCCTTTGTGGTAAACAGTTGTTTTCTAAAAGTAAACAACTAAAGCATTCTTGAAGTGCTCAACCATCAGCGTTTGAAGGTCTGTGGCAGCATGTGAAAGACAAAAAGGGAAATAATTGATTAGTGGATTTTATTTGATCTGTTCAGGGATCAAAGGGACAAAAACTGTCTGCAGGGATAAAAGGGGGGAGAAATGCTTTCTGCACTGAGTTAGTTATCTGGTTATTCATATGCTCTTATTGTGTTGCATGTGCCTGACCCTCTGTCAGCCTGAGGGAGAAAAACAGCAGTTGAGAGTATATATACATAACATAGTCATTTTTGAAAGGTCCATATTAATCAGAGATGAAGAATGGAATATTAAGGTATATGGGTAAGAGCATATTGGGACTATTTTTATTGACTGTCCTTAATAGAGTCGACACACAGTTGCCATATGCATATCTGTGAGCCCAACTCAGGCCATAGAGGCCTCAGTCCTACAAAACATATGTGCGTGACTTTCAGTGTGTAAGAAGACTGGGGGCCTTAGCCATCATAGCCTACTGAAATGATCAGACAGTATACAGTGCTCACTAAATGGTGCTCACTAAATACCGTGGGTGTAAAATTGTACCTGCATATACTTGAATATTATAAGCACTAAAAATTCCAGGTTTTGAAAATTTGGTCAATTATGCACTTAACTTAGTATGATACATTTATAAAACAATTACACTGAAAACCATCATGCCTATATCATGCCATTGTCTTAAATTTTGGCTGCCAGTTGCTTTTTGGTGGTACATTATATCTGTATAGTAATGTAGACATTGTGGTACAGTATTCTGTACATTATATTATTAAACTTGTTACACTGTTACATAGGAAAAGAGACATAAATCACACCATGCTGCAGCCTTTACCATGTCTGTTCCTTTCACTTGCAATAATCTCTATCGACACCAGGTTGGTGAAGTTATACTTAAAGCAGAAAGGTATTGTCTATCTCCTATTGATACCATAAAATGCTATCTCCCAGTACACTTTGACCAAAGCAGTAACATCTTCTTACCCTTCTTTCATCAGATTCAGGTCCCTGAATACTGATCCAATGAATTGATCTGACTCCACAAATAGCACTTTAGTATTATTACATGTAGCAAAATTATGGTATGTAGAGTATTTTTATTAGGATTATCCATGGAGGCCAGTATCTCCGCAAAAGCAGCTGTCTGAGAGGCTTCATTCTGAACTTCAAAAAAAAAAACAAAACATAAAAGGCCTACATTTGGTGGGTCTCTCAGACAGTTCTCAAAAAGATAAAAATATGGGGGTGGGTGAGGACTTCTTTGGTTCTGGAGGTAAAAGAAACATCTAACATTGTCTTCTTGCCTTGTTAGCTGACCCCAGATGGAACAATATAAATTCTGGGTGGGAATCCATGTCTTCATTCTCTGTTCCTTCCTCACATCTTTCCAAACATTCAAGATACATGAGCATGCAGCCCTGGTCACTGCTAAGGAGGAAGTTGGTTATAATTCCCTGCAGGTATTGGGAGAGACTTCAGGAGAAACAACTTTAAGAGCACTTCCTGAAAAAGTTAGGCTTGGCAAAGGTCAGAAGACTATAATGAAAGGGTTGTTTCCCCTCATTCACTCATTATAAAGGTTTTTAACGTTCTACCAGGCTGGAAAACTGTATAGTTTGTGTGGGGGTTGGGAGCAGGAAACTAAATGTTTGTTTGGTACAAACCTGTACAATATTTGCTTTCTGAAAATGTAGTGGGAATTTGTTTTTTGTTTTTTTTTCTTATGATGGAGAAGTTGCTTTGGAATTCTGACTCCAGGAACTGCCTTTCTCTGCATACTGCATTATGAGCAGTATTATTAACTCCTAGTAATATCTTTAGCATTAGAGATGTACAGTAGTTAATAAAGGTAATACTGAGGGCCTCTGTCTGCTCTCACTAAAGTTAGTTGCAAAATTCCAGTTGACGTCAGTGACACCAGACTCAGGCCCCGAAGTAGAGGAAGATTTAAGTGCAACATGTATAGATAGTATGAATGTCTTCAAATACCCATTTTCATAGTTTTGTCACATATCCATTTATTTAATAAACTAAACTAACAATAGATGGATGGGTTGCATCTTAAGTAACTCTGAATGCTGGTCAAAATGTATATTTCAAAATAGTTCAACAAAAAGAGAACACATTTTTCACAGACATTTTCATGAAAATTTTCTCGCTTTTGATTCGGTCTTACTGTTCATTTTTCTTTCTCCTTTCATATTTTAAAAATATTAGTCTTCTTTTGCAATGTGTTTCTTTGACCCAAGAGAAAAAAACTTTTACTAGAGTATTTCTAATAATTTCCTAGGTACAACTTTGGTTCCTTTCCCTTCAAACCTTGTATTTATTCTTTCCACATTACTTGGAGCAATAGTTTGTTCCAATGGAAGTCTACATAAGTTTTACAGGACTTGGCCAAAAATATATAAGAAAACTTTTAGATGTCTACCTATCTCCAGTGTTTTATTTAAGCTACTCAAGCAGCTATTATAGAAACCAAATAGTATCATTTTCTGCACCATTTTTTGATTTCCAGAAAATCATTCTAGTTCCTCAGTTTAGTGAATTAATTTTCAAATAACAGCTTTGTTCTATAACCACTGAACCCAGCTCTAGGTGGTATTCTTGAAGGATTGCTTCAAATACACTGCAGTCTTAGTGACCCACTCCCTTCATCTCACATCACCAGTATCGCTTAGTTCCTAGTACTATTTAGACACCATTTGTATTACATGATTTCCATATGTAATATACACACATGGTATGTTCTGCTTTCTCACTATCTCCATGTCTTACTTATTTCTTTATTTCATGTTTCTTAAGGAAAACTCCTTGTGACAGACCTTCAAAGCTTTCTCTCAAGACTAGAAAACCATATCTCCCTTTCTCTATTGACTTTGAAACCTAGGTCATTTGTTTTCATGGAATTTGTCTTTCTAGTCTCAAATTCACCAGCACCTCTTTCAGTTCAGATACAAATATTTATCCCAGTATAGCTGACTTCACTATCACTAGCAACAATTGTGTACCACATTTAACAAAGATGAAACACAATAATTGTTCTTTTAAAAAATTAACTTGATTTAAAGATATTCATTTTCTTTCTACCGGGGCGATTACTCTGTAACATCCTGTGGGACTGTAACAGTCTCAGCAATATCACTGTTTATCCAGAAGTGTTCATATATTTAGTCATATGATGAAATAATATTGGCCAAGAACAGATCCCAGAGGGAAGCTAGGCAGAGGCCAGCATTGCTGAGCTTCTTGTGAAGTCTAAGGCCAAGAATGAAACTTTAAAGAACCCTTAGTTTTACATTAACAACCTTTCAACTCCAACACCACTTCTTTTTACAGGGTCTGGCTGCTGTCCTATCTCCCAGGCTATTTTCCAGGGGAATTACTAGTGACACTTTCATTAGGGAAATGCAGTGTTGAACTTCCACAATCACCATGACTAATGTTTTACATTTGCCTGTTGCCTTTCTCGGGACATTGCCATGAAGTACCATCTAGTACTCTTGTCAGCAGTTAAAGCAGAGACCAAAGACTGAACTGGACAGTGAGCTACCTCTCATTCCCAGAGGCGGGTCCCTGCAACATGTTCACTTGGAGATGTGGAGAATTTGTGCTAAGCCTACCTATGCGGATAATTAGAGGACATCAGTGTGCAGGTCAACTGGGCAGTATTCATAGCTAGTGGCACATTTTCAATTGTTCAGGTATCTGTACTGATAAAATAAAGCTTGAGAAAAATGCATATAAAACCCCAGCTTTATTGTGCTCCCCAAAAGTATAAAATATTTACAAACACCAGCCCTCATACTTCTGCTGTAAGTCAGAGGAGACACTATCTATACCACATTGCCAGTCCTTTTCCACCAAATATACAAGTCATTGGGAACACACTGTTTATACAGCTTTAGTTTACAGTTTCACAGAGCTAACTGATCTCATAGAGGCAAAAAAAGTTCTAATTTAGTCTCAATTTATAACAATGCCAAGTGGAGTCCGCTCCTACAGAGCTTCATTCTTGTTTATCCTCAGTTCCTGGACCAGAGGAATCACTCATCCTCTGTGATCAAAGATTTGGGGCTTTGTGGAAATGTTTGTTTATTCCTTCTGAGAGAAATCCTCACTTACTCGGTTGTCAGCCAAAAAAACTTCTTTTGACGCTTATTCTGCATAGGAGCTGCCTGAGCATCTGTTTGATGCAGACTGCCAGTTCTCCTCATAAAATTCGTTGGAAGATGGAAGTCAGAGGAACTTCTAAACTGCCCTGTGCCAGAACACACTCAGCATGTCTCAAGAGATCTTTTCTCATTTTCTCTTCTCAAAACACTTTGTCAGGGTAAGTAGATGAGACTCAGGGTTTCTGCCTGTCTAGTCAAAAGGTCAGGTTAACGCCCTGTCATTGTAAGTAGGCTTTGCCAAATTTTCTGTCTAGTGAATCTTACAGAGCTAAAGCTTCTTATGCAGTGCTGACAGCTTGTGAGCAAGATTCTCAGGTAGCAAAGCTTTGGAGCTTGCCTGTTGCTACACTGATTTACACCACATGCAAATCTCTGTTCTGAAAATTTGACCGATTGTACCTGAAATTTTGAGTGAAGGACAAGAGTGTCTCAAATTCTGATGCAGGCTGACAGGAAGATTGTTTTTATTGTCTAATCCTTCTCCTGGGGCAGTTTCATGGCTACAGCATAGGACTAAGGCCCAGTCTATACCATTGTGTAGCTGGAATCGGCCATGTCTGTGATTGACTTATCCGTCCATCCCCAATGAGGAAGGTCAACAGGAGAAACTCTCCCATCAACCTCCCTTACTCCTCACAAGACTGAGGAGTCTAGGGGTGAACTTTCGATACCTGATTGTTCAATTTTGCACATCCCCCTAAGCATACAAAATTGAACCCTGGAAGATCAACCTCGCTGGATCAATCTTCGTAATAGTGAGGACATACCCTGAGACTCAGGAGACCTGGGCACTAGCCCTACCTTTGTTACTGAATTGTGTAATGATGTACAAGTCATTTAATTTCTCCACACTTCGGGGGTTCTCTGACTGCAAAGTACGGGAAATGTTACACTCCATTCCTTCCCCACACTTTCCTTCGAGATCTGTGGAAAGGGATACATCACAGATATTAAATAATTCTCATATATTTGGTACAGTGTAGGTAAGCATTACGAACTCAATTTTACAGACTATAATACAAAATAACATTTATATAGAATTTTCATCAGTAAACCTCAGAGCACTTTGCAAAGGAGGTCAGTATGATTATCCCCCTTCTACAGGTGAGGAACTTGGGACACAGAGAAGGTAATCAACTTGTCAAAGTTCTCACTTGCTTCCCCCATCTCCAGTCTTTCCTTGTTCCTCGTAATTATTTCTAGGGGAGTTTTGTGTTATTATAGCAGTAAAGTAGCCAAGAGTTTCTGAACTCTCCACCCACAGTGTCAGAGGTTCTTCATCAGCGTAATGTAACCTTCTGTAGCCACTAGAGATTTATGCTAATATAATCCTAGAACTATCAAGAAATATAAAATTCATTCTACATACAAAAAGAAAAAGAGTTGCAGGTTAAAGTTTTGTTTTTTTGTTTTGTTTTGTTTTTTTTGAATTTATCACTGCCATAAGACAGAGGACAAACAATTGTCCCCTGCTTAAAGGTGTGAGTAAAACCTCCTTGCCAAATGTCCAAGGATATTAGGCTAATCCTGTTCATTTGAAGAGGTGTTAGCAAGTACCCTTGGGATATGATGATCACTGGAGCATATTTTCCCCCACCCCTTCTCAGACAAAAGAAATACCATTACCTGTGGTGTGCTAAGGACCACCAAATTAACTGTGAGTGAACTGAGTGAAAAAAAGGGTTCCAGGCCAGTGCAGTGTAATTATATTATCACTCTGATAGAGAGAAATACACGAGACACATCCAGTCCTGAATGTTTTCATTGTATGGAGCACCAGTGGAGATACCCTCTGGTAAGAAACTGAACCTGTACGTTCTGGCAGTGGTGCTAACAGGCATCACAGGCTCCAGGGCAAAATAGGAGGGAGCCCAGCTTTGCACCTCGGAAAGGGTGGGGCCAAGAGTGAAAGGGGTGGGGCCAAGAGCAGTCAGTTCTCAATGCCACCCAAACCACAGCACTGAGCTCACCCCCACTCTCTCTCAGCCACCTGCAACCGGAGCAACACTGCTGCAGGTGTCAAAGGGGCCTGGCCCTCTGGCTGCTGCTGTTGCTGCTGCCAAAATACCAACAGCAGCGGGACCTCTTTGAAATGCCAGGCGCAGGGGCAACTACCTCCTTTGCCCCTCCCTGTCAATGGGTCTGCTTCCTGAATAAATTGTTGCCTGCTAAAAGGGAAAGAAGGGCTTGGAACCATTCTATGGAGAAAAAAGTCACCTCGTAGTTCTGGTTAAAGCTCAGTTTCTCTCACAAACCCGGCTCTGTCTCCTTTCCTTCCCAGAACGCTGAATGACAGATTCCAAATTGGTATGTGAGGGCTGAAGCTGAGTTGAACATTTCTGTAAGATGTTAAGTAAACCAGATAAGGGATTAATAAGGTATGAGATGTTGAAAAGATAGATGGTCAGAGTCCAAAAAGTTTTTTATTAGTGTAGCATGAAAATGTCATACAGGAGGGAAATAAAATATAGTTTACTGGATTCATCCAGCTGCTGGCTAGTGCACAGGACAAAATTTGAGTTGATTAAACTCTGCCTTAATATTGTTAGTAACATAAATAAGTACTTTATATTCTATGAAAGAGTAATATATTCTATTTGAATAATAACATATTGTATTTGATTATACAATTCAATAGCATATGCAAAGCAATAAGACACACACTCTGCTGTACTCTAGTTAAGGCCAGAGATGGAATACCCTATGTGAAGCAGAAGTTCATTACTCAAAGCTGAACTGAAGTTATTTGTCACTGGACCAGAAAAAAATAGTAGCTGCTTTGCACTCTTGACCTGACAGCAGTAGCTTACTGCGTAAGTTGTTTATTCACTGAAAATATTTATGCAGGAGTAGGTGTACAGTAGGGGAGAACTGGAATCTTGAGGTAGTATAGGAATAAATCACATTCTTTATCTGAAATATTTGCCAAGCAAGAAAGAGTCAGATTTACTTCATCCTCTGAAGTGGTCTACCATTCTCTTTGAGTCCCCCATTCTTCCATTTTCCTCTAAAAAGAATGTTAAATCAATACCCCATGTTGGGATACTGTCAAGGGGCATTTGTTTATCCTTCTTTAGGCATCTGAGACTAGTATTAATGCCATCAGCACACTCTTATCTCAGAAGCTCCACTCTGTAAAATACAGTTTTCTTTAAAATGCCCATATATGTCACTCCAGTTTGCCAAACTCCACCCAAAATATTTTTATTCAAGCTTCAGACAAACATATAATTTTTCAAACATCACAATGAGCTACTTATTTCTGAACCCTGCAGAAATCTCAGTAGGTTACACAGGAATTTCTCTTTAATTAGAGCTTCTAATAGAAATGTCAAAGGGAGATGCGGTTACCTTAGAGCATCACACAAAATTAACAATTTGTTTAACTACCACATTTTTCAGACACATGTTCTTTTTCACGTTGAGAGGCCACATAAATTAGGCCACATAATGGGGCAAAGGGAACAGGTTTGGCATCATTTTCAAACAGAGTCAAATGGACAACTGGAAACAAGCTTCTTCCTTCTCTATTTTTTCCTGTGCTTAGCATGAAGGTATAACTTTTGGGAAATGGCAACCGTGCATATTCAATGCAACAGTTCAGCATCCAAAAATGCATGTGTAGATTTCTAAAGCAGTGTCTATATAGCGCTCCCCTTCTGGAAGAGGAATGTAAATGCACAAGATCAAAATGCAAATGGAGTGAAGATTTATATATCTCACACCTCGGCTACGTCTACACGTGCACACTACATCGCAATAGCTTATTTCGATGTAGTGACATCGAAATAGTCTATTTCGAGGAATAACGTCTACACATCCTCCACGGCTGGCAACGTCGACGTTCACCTTCGACGTTGGGCAGCACCACATCAAAAGAGGAGCTGCGAGGGAACATCTACACACCAAAGTAGCACACATCAAAATAAGGGTGCCAGGAACAGCTGCAGACAGGGTCACAGGGCGGATTCAACAGCAAGCCGCTCCCTTAAAGGGCCCCTCCCAGACACAGTTGCACTAAACAACACAAAATCCACAGAGCCGACAACTGGTTGCAGACCCTGTACATGCAGCATGGATTCCCCAGCTGCCGCAGCAGCAGCCAGAAGCCCTGGGCTAAGGGCTGCTGCACACGGTGACCATAGAGCCCCGCAGGGGCTGGAGAGAGAGCATCTCTCAACCCCTCAGCTGATGGCCGCCATGGTGGACCCTACTATTTCGATGGTGCGGGACGCGGATTGGCTACACGTGCCCTACTTCGACGTTCAACTTCGAAGTAGGGCGCTATTTCCATCCCCTCATGGGGTTAGCGACTTCGACTTCTCGCCGCCTAAGGTCGATTTCAACTTCGAAATAGCGCCCAACACATGTAGCCGTGACGGGCGCTATTTCGAAGTTGGCACCACTACTTCCAAGTAGCGTGCACGTGTAGACGCGGCCCTCATGTGCATACCATATCGCGTGATCATGATTCCAGATGAGCCTTTGCCAGAAGCAAAAGCAGCCATGCAGCTAGGTTCCTTCAGGGTAGGGGGGGAACATTTTCAAGGGAACCCTTCTTCCCGAAACGAGGGGTTTTGAAAAGAGGATTTTTTTTTTCCAAAGGAACCCCATCTGCAAAGCTGTTTTTGCTTCTGGAAAAGTCTATTTGATAAGCATGATCATGTGAGAATATGCAAATGAGGCATGAGACATGTGAATCCACACTTCATTTGTATTTTCAATCTTGCTCATTTGCATTCCCCTTCCAGAAGGGGAGTGCTGTGTATACACAGCCTAATAGAAAGGATTGTCAAGCAATGCACTGGAAATAATTATACAGAAATGTGAGTTTAAGAAAAATATTTTTGTATAAAATGAAAACGAAAACCCACCTCTTGATACATAGCACCCCCCCAAATGAGTTAATTTAACTTTGTTAGTTACAGTTCAACTGGGATATTTAAGTAGGGAAGAAAGTCAAAGAGATTCAACAATCAGGTGATTATTATACTATAAACAGGAAATACACATTTCCTAGAACTGGAAGGGACCACAGGAGATCATCTAGTCCAGTTCCCTGCTGGTAGGGCCAAGCACCATCCCCAGCAAATATCTGCCCCCATGGCCTCCTTAAGGACTGAACTTACAACCCCATGTTTAGCAGGCCAATGCTCACACTACAGGGCTACGTAAACTTACTGTAATGGTATCTCTCTTGTTAAAAACCCACTACAAAGACATCTGTATGTTATGAGCCAGACTATGGCATATATTGAGTTGGACCTTTTATTACAAGTTGTCCTTTGATTTTGCTTGGAGGGGTCTCACAATACAAGGTACTATTCAGTATGAATAACAGCATTGCAATCTTTTATCTACTACTATTTCCCCCTGGAAATTACCCTCCATGGCTACCATTGATGTAGTTGCACTGGTATGCACAATGAAGGGGGCATCTAGCATAGCCATAGAATCATAGAACTGGAAGGGACCTCATCATATCCAGTTGCATGTACTCAATTCAGGACCAAGAACCCTCTAGATCAGGCGTGTCCAACCAGCGGCCCGCAGGCCGCATGCGGCCCTGGACAGCTAGTAATGCAGCCCCACAAGATCGTAAACTTTTAACATTATTATGTGATTTATATACATTAACTATATTATATATTTTACATGCGGCCCAAGACAATTCCTCTTCACTCAGTGCAGCCCAGGCAAGCCAAAAGGTTGGACACCCATGGTCTATATCATACTTGACATAATATTTATCTAACCTGCTCTTAAATATCTCCAGTGATCCAGACTCCACGATCTCCCTAGGAAATTTACTCTAGTGCTCAACTACCCTCATAGGTAGGAAGCTTTTTCTAATGTCCAGCCTAAACCTTCCTTGCTGGAATTTAAGCCTGTTGCTTCTTATCCTGTCATCAGAGATTAAAGAGAATAACTTTTCTCCTTCTGCTTTTTGACAGTCTTTTAGGTTCTTGAAATCTGTAATCGTGTCCCCGCTCAATCTTCTCTCCCAGACTAAACAAACACAGTTCCCTCATAGGTCATGTTTTCTAGAACTTTAATCACTTTTGCTGCTCTTCTCCGGCCCTTCTCCAGTTTCTCCACATCTTTCTTGAAATGTGATACCCAGAACTGGACACAATATTCAGTTGAGGCCTAATTATGTGACGTACAGTGGAAAGATTACTGCTTGTGTCTTGCTTATGACACTCCTGTTAATGCATCCCAGCTTGATGTTTACTTTTTTTTTTTTTTTTTTGCAACTGTGTCACACTCGTGACTCATATTTAGCTTGTGGGCCACTAGGAACCCTAGATCCCTTTTTGCAGTACTCCATCCTAGACAATCACTTCTGATTTTCTACATGTGAAACTGATTGTTCCTCCCTAAATGGAGTAGTTTGCATTTATTATTATTGAACTTCATCCTACTTACCTCCGACAATTTCTCCATCTTCTCTAGATTATTTTGAATTACAATCCTGTTCTGCAATGCACTTGCAACTCCTCCCAGCTTGGTATCAATCACAAACTTTGTATGTGTGCTCTGTATGCCGTTATCTAAATTGTTGATGAAGATATTGAACAGAACCAGCAAGAAGAGCAAACAGCATCCCAGCACATGTGGCTGTAGCCCCACTACACTCCCAAAATGGTGCTTTTGTCCCTTCCCCATGGCTTTCTTTCACTGCCCTTCCACTAAGCTTCTTGCTCATTGGTGCCTCAAGTCACAATGTATCTACCAGTACTACCCATAAGCACAGCAATCAATCTGTACTCTAGAAGTTGCAGGGCTGGGCATATTAATATTTGTAAATATTTTGGATCCGTGGATAAAAGATATTGTATTAGTGCAGCCTGTTTCCATTTTATCCCTTCTTATTTCACTCCACTCCTTCAGGGTTTTCCAGAGTCTGGCAGTTTTAGTCTGGAGCAAGAGTGATATGGAGCAAGACAGCTTCTATTGTCAATACGCTCCAGAAAGACAGCATGATTGTTTCGGCTTTTATAAAACCCAGAGCTTCACAAAGCACAGTTTCAAGTATCTCACATGATACCTTCCAGGTTTTCCTCTTTCTTTCCATGATGAAAGATATTTTTCTTTCTATCAGTTTCAGATGTTGTAATTACTCCTAGCTTGAATAAAGGAAAGATGATGGTAATGACCATGCAAAAATTAACACAAACCTAATTTGTGGAACATCCCCAGAAAGAGGGGAAAGAGTCACACATCATTCACATTTTAGTATTAAAAACAGAAAAAACTTGTATGTAATGTAGGGTGCATTCACTTTATAGCTGACCTTACTGGTAAACATCAAAATATTAATGGCCAGGCAATGGGCAATTGTTTTACTTTTTTCTTCATACCCATCTTTGTATAAGCAAATTATATACCTACCTGTTGCTTGTAGAAACACAAAACATGACCCACCTAGTAACGTGAAAACCTGGAAATAACCTGTAACCGGAGACTTTGATGACAGTAGACTGTCTGAATGTTGAAATCCTCAGATTTTCATTATATGTAGAATACACAGGAGAAATATAGCTAGAACTACAGAAGATTAACTATTATGTTACATGAGATATTCAGAGTGCAGTTTTCAAACTAAGCTTCCCATTTTTTTATGCCTGTAACATACTCATGTTTTCCCTCACAGCCCCAAAATGGTGGGCACTGTTCACTGTGAGCAAAAACTGCACTCACAAAAGTGAAGGTCTGAAAATCAGACTTCTACATCCATTGATTACTGTAGAGTGCAATGTGATACAATTGGTGAGTGCAGACCATGGTTGGAAATATCAGGATCTATCGCATGTACAAAAGCTTATATTATATCCATTAAAGGGACTTGATTATTTAAAGGCATTTACACTGTGGGTTGTTTTGCACAGGTTATTTACACTGTAGATTAAATTACTTGCATAGCAGTCATATTTCCATGCACAAGCAGGCTAACAGAAATATTATGCAGACAGCAATATGCCAGTTGTCTGTTGACAGAGACTGAGAGTAAGCCACTTACTACTATTTTATACAATGAATCATTTTTGTAAAAATGGAGCCGTCTAATGAAAATTCAAATGTATTACTTTCGCAGATTCAAACAGAAAACCAGACACTTCATATACTCTGTAAATAAGCCTCGTTTGCCACAGCTAACAAGCAATTTCAGTTTTTACATACAAATTTCAAATAAAATTCTTCAAATGAAAACAGGTAGTTTTCATAAACACACGTTCAAAATATTTAGACATCTGTATATAATACCGTTTAAACTGTTTGTTCTGAAGCATAAATAGGCATTTCAGCGTTTGAGTTACTGCCTG
The DNA here is from genome assembly GCF_033958435.1 of Carettochelys insculpta. NCBI lineage: Eukaryota > Metazoa > Chordata > Testudines > Carettochelyidae > Carettochelys > Carettochelys insculpta. The sequence continues at coordinate 104,404,002 of NC_134142.1, forward strand.
ATATGTTTCTCATTTAAGGAGAAAACATAAAAAATAATTGGAATAACTAGAGTCAGGAACAATGCTTACACAGCATGTCAGCATCTTTTATTGTGTCTTAAAGTCAATGCCACAATTGTTGGATTACTAATCCTCCATTACTAGATATTTTTAACTCTACAGAATGAAGCCAAAGCAAATTATGTATGTTATGAGTAAAATGTAGGGAGTATACAGAAGGCCTTACAATGTATCAGGAGAATTCTGGGCAGATTGGCTATCTGGAAAATTGAATACAAGGGCTCTGTGCCAGACCCATGTAAGGCGACACAGATGTTATTGGCCTAGCCACTTATTGGAGAAGTTTGCCTAGAAGTTACTGGACGGTCTAGACAGGAGTAGGGAGAGAAAGGGATTCCTAATCTAAGAGAAGGGTTCTGAATTCATATACAGCACAGCATTCTTACCACAATGCTTAGCATTGTGCCTTGGAACAAGATCATCACTCCCTATTAGCACAGCCATAGCACATTTTGCTTTATAATCTCCCCTTTTATAGCTTTACATAATTTTATACTGTAATTGTCACTGTCTCAGTGTAGCTGGTTTCTGTGGGTAGGCTGAACAGAGCTCTCCTAGACTGGAGCACATAAGTCCAAGTCAGCTAAATAAAGAGGGCTGTGCTACATCTGTGCCTGTACAGAGCTGCTAGATGGTTGTTCGGGGGGGAAGACTTGAAACAGTATGAGCCCCAGGGAGAAAAAGCCACAATGTAGTTGTCCAAAGGCAATTTAGGATAAATGTCTATTTGAGTCAAGCACTGCCATCACACCATCTCATTTTCACCTGCCTATGTAGTGCACTCCTGGACTATAGCATGCACTGCATTATTAGGCCATTTTCCAGCAGAGAAGTATTTATGCTTAAAAGGATGTGATCTCTCACTTAACATAGTCAGAGCTCAGTCACTGATGTTAATGGAGAATCTTTTCATTGACTTCATTGTAAGCTGGATGAAGACATGATAACATGGTAATTGGCAAACATATTGGTGAGCTTGGCCATTTTATACTGTTACGCAAGATCATAATTAACTTAATGATTTGTCGTAAAAATTATGCTTACTGCTGTTCTGAGCAATAGTTTTCTCTCATTTTCAGTTATTATTTTAACTTAGTGCATTTAACAATGTGTTTAACGCACTGTTTTGTGTGCAGTTAGTTCTCACCATACTGTAAGGCTCCCTTGCTGTTTGTAAAGGTCTTTTGCACAGCAGCTGGGTAGAGACAGCAACACTGAAAAAAAGAGATAAATATGATTGTAAACCCACAACAATTGTCACACAGACTCAAAATGTGTCTCTTAAGTTGAAGCTACTTTTTGTTTAGTGCTAAAAACTGACTAGCCTCTAAGCTGATTGTTGTCAGTTTACAGACAAACTATGCAACAGCTCATGTTAATTATAGGAGACTTTTACAAACAGTTTGTTCTAATATTATCATGAGAGATGAAGTGATGGCCCTACTGGTTCAATGGCAAAATCCTACTGAGTTAAAAAAGAGTCATGATTTCACAAAGTAGGTGCAATGTTTCATCTTTGTCTTTAGCAACAAAAGGATTAGATTTGAGGTCTAAGCCTTGAGACCCAGGTTCAGTAAAGCACATAAGCAAAAGTCCATTCCTATTCAGCAAGCACTTAATCATTTATGGCAAGTTAATCACATGCTGCAGTGCTTTGCTAACTCAAGGTCCATGTAAGGCACATTACCTTAAACAGGTTTACATCCTAGGAGGTTACTGTTAAGACCATAATTCTTTTCAACCTCATCAATATTTGTGGAGGAAAGAGATACCAGGCAAGCATGTATTCTGTGATAACTTATGAACAAGTAGCCCTGCACCTATACTGCTCAGCTGTGTCTACACGTGCACAAAAATTCAAAAGACGTGGCCCTTTATTGAAAAAGCGGGAGGAGAGTCCACACATGTAAACCTGTCTTTCCAAAGAAAATTGAAAGAATGGGGGACAGATTTCAAAATCCGAACCCCGATCCTGTATCAGGAAGATCGCTCCCTTTGGAACTACTAAATCGGAAGAGCACACATGTAGATGCTCCACAGTCTGCTCTTTCAGAATACGGGTCCAACATGGTGCCAGTCAGCTGGAGCGCGAAGCTGCTCCAGCCAGCAGCAGCGGGGCTCTATGGTCCCTGCATTCAGCTGCCTTAAAGCCATACGCACGCAGGAAACCTGTGGCAGGAAGCTGAGAGAGTGCTAGGAGCAGCCTCCCCACGTGTTCCAGCTGCACGCTCCAGCGCCACAGCATGGCATGCGGCCAGCTCCCCCGCAAGCCCCACAGCCCCCCTAAGCCCCCACAGGGTTTCCGGGGGAGGGGGGAGAAACTGAGCCCCCTCCTGAACAGAGTGGGAGCTGCAGGACTTCCTTGGGCGGGTGGGCCACAGCCTGATCCCCGCCAGCCAGGGTACATTACTGACATGCTCTCCTCCTCTCCGCACAGCCACACCATCTGTGCACCATCCCTTGTCCCCAAGAGCCCGCCCGTAGCCCTCGGAGGTGTCTGGACACCACCCCAGGTAGCGCAATGTCGGGGCAGTGGCTGGAGGGCCCCCCGCCAGGCCAAGGAGGACCCAGCCAGCCAGAGCCAGGCAGAGGTGGCTGAGCAACACGTGCGGCTCGCCCAGACCTACATGGAGTGGAGGAGGGCAGCCTGGGATAGGCTACTGTCCACTTTGGAGGGCACTGACCATGCCATCCGGGACCATACGACCACTGTTGCCCGCCTCCTGGCCACCCCGCAAGCTCCCCCAGCTGGTCCTGTCCCCTGCCCCCACCGAGCCTGCCCCCACTGAGACCACACACTCCACCCCCACGGAGCCTGCCCCCTCCATGTCCACTGAGCCTACCCCGCTGCCCCCACCAAGGCTGCCCCCTCTGCCTCAACCGAGCCCGCCCCCCTCGAGCCCTCACCCTATGCCCACTCACCAGCAATACCTGCCGGTGCTACCTGCCCCCTCTCCTTCCCGCCAGGGACCCCACACCCAGGGAGGCAGGGGCTCCAGGGGCCAACGGGGCTCGCGGCCCACCACCCCTGCCCCGGAATGAGCGTCTCGCCTCCTCCAAGTTAACTTCCCCACTGTACATAGTTACCAACAAAAATAGTTAGATAAACGTTTCTTTATTGTTCACCACTCCACGCTGTTCTCCTCAGGGGGATGGTGGGTAGTGGATGTGCGGGTATGGTGATGGTGGGGATGGGGGTGGTGGGGACAGTGGGTGGCGGATGTGGGTGTGCATGCGGATTAGAGATGGCTGTCAGCAAAGGCCTGCCTGAGGGCCTCCCAGGTGTGGTGGCCGTCCTGGTAGGCCTGGTGGATGGGGGCGGTGCCTGCCTGCTCATAGCCAGCACTGGCTGGAGGGCCCCACCCGGGGACATAGGCGTTCCCCTTTCCCTCCACAATGTTGTGGATGCAACAGATGCCCACTACCTGGGGCACGTTGAGGACCCCGACAAAACAGAACCAATCCTTTATATTCATCCTTAGTTGCCCAGGCTCTTCTTGAAGCATTAAAAGCAAGTTTATATAATTAATTTGTGGTAAAAATCAGTTCTTTTGCAATTTTTCCATTATTTACCAAATGAATAAATAAGTTTTAATATCCAATGAGTTAAAATATTTCCCGGTAACAGCAGTGACATGCCAATGTTACTAGTAATGGAATGTGTTTTGCCATGCTTACTATTTCCGTTCTATATTTTGTTGATCACATATCTCTGTAATTCTACCTCAAGTTAATATATGAGCATTCAGTTAGGTTCTTCACATGCACTGTTAATTAGTAATTCTTGACATGGTATTTTGTGATTCTTGTGCTTCTGCTGCTAACTAGAGAGCTGTCACTAACATTTTAATAGACAGCTCAGTCACTGGCTTTTGCCCTAGTTAACACTGGAGCACTGTGCGGGTGCAATTGACTTCGTGCAACTTACTAGTAATTATTTGATCACGGTGGAATTATCAGCTATCTGTGGGATAAAGCAGCATTCCTGGGTCTATTTTTCTATATTCAGATCATTTATAGGAGTGTAGGGATTTTTTGGACTGTTATTCATGTTATTAGTATGCTTTCTTGGGCTGTCTCCTGGGACGGTTTTGCTAGGGAATCAGTGAATACAGTCCAGTATAATTTTCTTCTTTTGCGTGTATCAGCTACATCTCTTACATGATGATGATCATTAGGTTGCTATTCAAAATGATATGTGAATCCACCCTTTTTCCTTATTTAATGTGCCTTATGGTGCTACACAAATAATTGAAAATATTTGCAAGGTAACTGCCAATTAACTATGGACAAAAAAACCCCCACCTATAAACTGCATTATTATACAATAAGTACATAAGCACATGTAACATATGCAAAATATCCAGGGATGAATGACTCTTCTTCCACTACTACAGTTGGACACTTCTTCCAGAGCTTCACTCATCTGAAGTTAGAAACCTTCATCTAATTTTTGGCATAATCATATAGATGACTAATTTATATTAATTTGTTTTTTATCTTTTTTACTAAGCAGTATAGATCAAAAGCTGCCTCTGTATCCCAGAAGCTTTGGGATGGTGGAAGATGAGACAAATATGTATGACTTCCTGATTGGTAGGGGTCCATGATGTAAAATTATAAACACAGTCATGTGATTCCCATGATGTACTGCACGGCTTAATGAGACCAGAGACCATCATGGCAGATGCAGTCCCACTGAGGAATCTGACCACTAGGAAAAAGTATGGTCATGAAGCACTGATACTTTAGCTCCCATGTGGCACAACAATACTTTAGGCCAATGCTACATACTATGTAACTGACCAGAATGAAGCATTTCACTTCAATTTTAGGGAGGGGGGAGGGGGGAAACAGAAAATCTGTATTTTTGCCATGGAACATTTCAGTTACACAGAAACTTCATTGTCCATTGAAAAATCATCACGACAGAACGTTCCCAACCAGCTCTGTTAAAAACCACATTAAATAACATGTAACCCCCAGAATGAATGCTATAACTAGACCAATAGTAAGCTAGTCAGAAACAGGGAATGTTTTGAGAACTGTGGAAAGACCAAAATAAAAATATAAATACATTAAGGTGTGAGGGGAGGGCTCAGCCCTAAAAATTGAGAAACCCAAGCCAGATTTCAAAGTAATTCCTGTTTTCTGTGCATCTCCACCCAACACTCATTCTTGCTTTCCTGTACCTGAACTCATTCGGAAGCACACAATTGCGAAAAAAAAAAAATTTGATGTGTGCCCACTGAGGCACTCCATATATTAATATGATCTAAGTTGAACTCCATTTTTTTAAAATCCTTACATCACTGGTTTTATATGTATTTTTCCTTCTGGGAGTTCCCAGCAATGAGAATTGCTGACAAAGTAGGAGAAGTATTAAGTTAGGCAGGGCTAAACACAGTGAAGAGGGAGACAAAGGAGTTGATCTGAGTCAAATCAAATTTAATTGTGTCTGTTTTCCTATTCATTCCACCATTTTTAGGCAGGCAGGGGGTAGGATCAGGAGGGTTTCTGGGGTTGTTTTTGTTTGTTTGTTTGTTTGTTTATTTTGGTGGTGGGAAGTTGTGGTACACACCCCTCTTTGCATGGAAACTCTGGAGGATAGCTGAAAATATAGTCTATTTCCAGATGAATTTCCTCCCAATTCTGCGAATGTATTTCACCCAATTTCTGGTATAGCAGAAACTCGTCTGTATCTTGAGGTTCAACAGTAATGCAAATCTGCTTGGTCAACCTTCGTGCCTGATCAAAACTCTCCCTTCAGTAATATATAGAGGTGTGACTATTCAAAGAAATATCTTTCTAGAATAGATAACTGGTTTTTCCTCCACAGGACTCGAAAGCCACCCACCTTTCTGTCCCATTCTGGTATCTGAAAACTGCTATGTTCTCCAAATCTTGGAGACCTTTAGTGAAGAAACATCAAATTGTAACATGGTCCCTTGAAGAAACTGGCACACTCTTCTGCCAGCCACTAAGAACATTCTAATGTTTTAAAAAATACATCTCCATATATCCTATCATTAGTAACCTCTATTCCTTCCTCATAGTCTGCCAAAGTCGTCTTAGAAACAAGGAGAGTCTAACAATCACATTCCTGGGATGCTGAAATACAGCAAAATTGTAGCCTTCTTCATCAAACTTAAGTTAGTGAGATGGATTTTTGGTGTCTTCCAATGGAGAAAAATATAGCACTTCCTTTGTTGTCTTCAATTTGGCAGGGCCTTTAGCTCCCAAGAGGAAATTCATTCCACCTGGAAGACAGGAGCAGACAAGGTTGCTGGAGGAACTGCTTATTGGCCTGGATAGATGGAAGTAAGATCAGTTTTGAGTCCCACAGGGCACAGGAAGATTGGACTCTGCACCAGGAAGAGAGACTGATGAAGTGATTCATGAAGTAGAAGGCATGCTGTAGGGAACAGTATTCCCTAACGGAGGGTCTGATTGACCTGATAGCCATATAAGTTCAGGCCCCGTTTGCTTTCATTGTCATGCCACCTGTTCATCAGCCAAAACCATCTCCTCCTTCTCAGGTTGCTACCCAGTGTGCTATTGAAAAAGAGGACTCAACAGCATAGGAATGACAGGCAGCGCTTACAGGCCCACTCCTAAGACTACAACCTCCACCAGCACATGAAATCCACACATGGGATCAGTATATTTGCAGGGGTTCCTGAATGCTGCAAAGTGCCTGTCCCCTAACCCAACACAGGAGACATCCCCATTTTTCTCCCAGAATAATATCCACCCATTCTTGTCCCTTGTCAGGCAGAGGGCAAAGAGACAGGCCCAGAAACATTAACTTTTGGCCACTGTTAATGGATTCAGTACCATTCTGTTTGTTCACATTTTTAAATACTTTACTTACTTGTTCCATATAATACTTATAATTATTATTGTTTCATTGACTTGTGTGTATGGATCCTCCTTCCTCAGTTTAATGAGCCCAAGATGTTTTCAGGTTTGGGGTTGGGCTCCACACAGCACAGCATGTGAACTGGAGCAGCGTAACTGTCAAGCACCATCACATAGTAAACATATTTCTGTCTGACTTTCCTTTCCACTGTTTCCTGCGTTGGTAGGCAGGGATCTACCTCTATGACCCACTAAGCATTGCAGAATGAGTGAAAAATAACGTTTTTGTAACACATATTCACTGGCCTCTTTCAGTGGGGAAACTATTTGGCTATGAGAGCCACTGACAGCCCCGCATGCTTAGGAAAACCCCAGACTCTCAAATCCAGCTGTCATTTGTGGAACTTTTCTGATGGCTATCACCACAGGTAGATCATAGTATGGATTGTCTTGCACACTTATGCAGCCACAACCCTGGCAGGTACATTTCCACACCCACAGTGATTTGCAACAAATCTTGGATGGTGTTGTCAGCCTCCACAGGGTATTAGCAACACATTTCTGCAGTGGTATGACGTCTCTTACTTGCATATTCTGGCAGAATAGCACTGGTGAGGATGTGGGTATATATGTATACACAGCATTACACACAGGTCCAATACAATGCACATAGCTAAAAAGTGTGAGTATCAGGAATGCATGTAAGCATGTACACAGTCCAATCACCAAGTCTGTTTGCAAGTGCAGGCATAGCCATCGAGACGCGCTTGTGCCTCCAGCCGCTGGAAGTTGAAATTTGGTAGAGAGTTGCCATGGTGTCAGGAAAGTGCCTTTTGCTGTCCCCTGGAAAATTTACATAACTTGCCAAGTTATAAAACTCCTGAAAAAAACAAACAAAAAAACCCTCAGTTTACACTTGCTCAGCACTTACTAGAGCATGGATCAGCAACTGTTCAAAGGCAAGGTGCCAAAAAAATCACTTTTTGACTTCTATGTATGGTCCGAGTGCAGGTGTTATTTTTTAAAGTCACTAAGGCTATGGCTTCGCTACAGAAGTATTTTGAAATAGAATATTTTGAAATAACACAGCTATATACAATATGCATTTCAAAATAGCACCCAGCTATTTTGAAATAGTATATCTGGGCACATAGCGCTATTTCAAAATAGTGCCATTGGCACCATTATGGCTTATTTTGCAATTGCGCTATTCCTGCCTGTCTACACTAGCCTCCTTCTTTCAGAAGGGGCATGGTAATGAGTGAGTTGGGAATATGCTAATAAGACCTGCCATGACCATGCAGTGCCTCATTAGGATAATGGCAGCTGCATGTGATTCAAAAGTGCCACTTTCAAATTATGCATCTCCTATGTAGTTGGGGGCTTTTTGAAAGGAACCCCTGGACTTTGAAAGCCCCTTCTTCCTAAAACAAGATGGGAAGAAGGGGCTTTTGAAATCAGGGAACCATTTTGAAAGGACCCCGGCTACATGGGTGGTGTGCATTTCAAAACCAGAAGTTTTGAAGCGTGTGCAGCTGACAGTATGCTAACCAGGCACTGCATATTCACGAATTCACCTGATTAGCATATTCCAAAGTGCCACTTTACCATAGCACTTCCAAAAGGTGAGGCTAGTGTGGCCATGGCCTCCATGTCTTAATAGGACCTATTTCAAAATAAGTGTTATTCTTTGTGGAATGTGGTCTACCGGAATTGAAATAACGCACCTGCTATTTTGATTTTATTTTGAAATAGCATGTGCATTGTTTATACGCTGCCAAAGTTATTTCAAAATAACTGGTGTTATTTCAAGATACCTTTGCCGTGTAGACAAAGCCTAATAGTTCTACTTACAACAGCCTCATTAATAAATAAAGATTCAGAGCTTTACTGTTTATGTGGTGGTTGATAGCATTAACTAGTCTTTTCTTAATCCACAGGCAGCATGGATCCGGGCTGCATGGGGGAGGCTGAGTGGGGGCTGAGCCCCCACCTTGCATGCTGATGAAAATTGACTTGTGTGCCACTCGTGGCACCCGTGCCAGGGGTTGCTGACCCCTGAACTATAGTTTGACAACTAAATACTCTGAAGTGTCTATCAGCAGTGTACCTCCTCAAGCCTGGAGTTCTGGGGCTGATCCAGACTTTCCTTCCAATTGCTCCTCTTGGGTGCTGGAGGCTACTGCAGTGCCAAGTACCCCATGCTGTCTTTTCTGCCTTTCCTAGAGTGCCGTTTGGCACCTAGATAACGTGGAAGAAAAGAAGAAGAATGTCTGACTCACTTGTACAGCAGTGAAAAATATATTTTAAAAACCCTGTGTTATAATGCATACCCACAATGGGGTCAAATTAAAAATCACACAGGCAATTCTTGGCATTTGAGAGCTTGACTTTGCAACTTCAGTGTTTTCTTTTTAAAGGTGACATTCCAGTATGTTTCTTGGGTTACATTGGGCTACTACCAATTATATAATGCTCTATAAATCTATGTGAATGAAGCTTCTTCATTTTAGCTATTTTATATAGTGGGAGAGCTCCATTCTTCATGGCAAAATATGTCTCCAGCTACAGGGTCAGCGATCACTATATATATTTTTGAGTTACACTGAATCTGAGTTGCCAGCCATCAGGAGAAAGTATTACAAATTAAAAGTTAGCGATCAACTGTATATCAAAATGCATTTTGTAATAGGTATGGAACCTCTGGTTTAGTAATGAAACAGGAAATGTGTATGATGCCAGAAGTGATTATAAAGGATTTATTTCATTACTGTTCTGATATATGAGAATAACTCTTCACAGAACCAACAAAATAGTAACTGCAGAACTAACCACTGAAAATCAGTTTAAATGTTTTGACGGTACATCATGACATTGACTTATTCAGCTAATGTTGTAATCTTGTTTTAAAAAGTTGTTAAAAGTTTCATTCAGAGTTATGGAATTCAAATAACATCAGGAGAAACTGATTGCAGAACTTTAATAAGATAAAGTCACATGAGCATCTAAACATACACACACATACATTGAATTCTGGTTCCCTCTAAGTCAATGAGAGTTTTGCTATTGACTTGAATGGAGCATTGGAGTCCTTGGGAGTAGAAAAGCGCTCACCACCTCTGGAAAGCATTCAGGTCCTTCAAAGATGCGGTATATACTGAATACATATCTTGTATGCAATCTGTTCTAAAATGTTTCTATAATAACGTTACTGCTTTTCAGGGAAATACATTTTAGTTATCAGAATATTAGACTCCCATTGTGAATCATCATTAAAATTAATATGTTGGTAAATCCTCAAAAGTAATGTAAATCATCTGCCAAAAGAAAAGAGATGCTATGTGAACCATTTGTGCTTTGCAGTAGAACTCAAACATCTATCTGAGCAGCATTTCCATCAGTGTAACCATGGCTTACTTACTTCTTGATACATATATCAACATTTCAGCAGGAGTCTATAGGAAAGAATCTCATTTACAGCAGCCTGAGAAATACTTAATTTACTTTTTAATGAAGTTCATTACTTAAGACTTTACATGGTACAGTATTGCTGGGAGCAGGAACCTGACCTTACTTTGCCTTTTCTTTCTTTACATATTTGCTTTTATCATGCCAGTTTTACACAAGTGACACTGAAAGATGAAGATTTTTCTGATCATTCTTTCTTCTTTTTTTTTGGAAGGAGCTTGTCAGTGGGAAGGCATAGATTTTGACTGTGGGCTTTGACGTGAAAAGACCCAGTGCCTTTTTTATTTTGGGGGCATTAAGTTCAATTATATATTCAGACTATCTGTTCAGGGCTTTAGCTAGAATTTTACAAAAATCAAATAGTGAAGGTGGTGGTTTTAAGGGCATTTTCATTGGTGTTTCATACTTTTTAGGAATTTGACTGCAGTCCAGCAGTATTTTTTTGTTAATTGCAATAATGTAATGAAAGGCTGTGGTTGGTGCTCTCATTCCATTGCAAGTGTTTCAGATGCAAACTGGTTAAGAAAAATAATAAGTCTTGTCAAGAAAAGAGAAGCTCTCCTGAGATACAACAGCTGAAAGAATGTTTGGTCTATTTTGTTCTCAACTAAAGAAATCCAGGATTGACAAAGCACTACAATGAGAAACTCTCTCCCAGAAATATGGGTTAAGTCCAACATTGACCCATTTACTGATCAATTTACTGAAAAGCAAATTTCAGCTGTCTTTCACAGTGATAGATGTTGTATTTTACCTAAAGTCAATGGCATAATTTCTTTATTTAAGGTGCTGGAAAAACAAAATAATAATAATAATAATAATAATAATAATAATAATAATAATGTTAACACAACTATTACATATGTTTCCTGATTAAATAATACATTTAGCAATTAAACCTTTTAACAAGATTTTTGTGAGTTGTTCACTAGGTTGAGTTAACTTGATAAAACAGCTGATTTTCTTTTCAAGAAATTTCAAAGCAGATGGAAGAGCTGTGTGAGTCTGGAGATATTCTCTTTCCACTTAAAGCTTTCCATGCAAACTCAAAGCCTAGCCAGTTTGCCTCCAAATTCCCCAGTTGGGAAAATAAGATCTTTTTACTTAAAAAAAAAGGTCTCCTGGCATTAAAGCCAGACAGTTATTTTTTAAACTTAAAAACGTAATCAAACTTCATTTATGTCTTCCATGAAAATAACAGAAAAACAAGGGGAAGGAGAGTAACAGCCAGCAAGTAAAAAACAAAACCAAGGTGGCGATCCAACCCCAGAATAGCCGTACTGTTATTTTAGTCACCAAAGCCTGAAACACAACAGAAAGATTTACTGCAGTTATTGTTGCTGGCAAATATTTTTGAGTTTGACATTTATTCTCTCATATTTTTTCCATGCCAGATCTTTTCAATACTTTTCCATCCCTTGCTATTCCTCTGGACTTCTGAAAATGACCATATTTCTGGCTTTTGTGTTGTATAAAGCTTTTTGTATGAAAACAAGATAGAATTTTAAAAATAATTTGATTTTATACATGACAATGATCAGGTTCCAATAGACATTCATGTTGAGTAGTACCTTTTCCACAAACAATAGCTCATTGGAACATGAACCGGAGTAAGGGTATCAGAATACGGCATGAATGAATGAGATTGAAACAGAGAGAGACTGAAACACACAACAGTTTAAACTGCAAAGAGAAAAATCAGAGACGAGCTAGAGGTGGAACTTTCCACTTCAACCTCCTACTTCAAATTTCAGTGGTTCACACTGAAATGGAGCATGGACTATGTATAACCACACCTGAGTCTGGTTTTGAAAAACACGAAGTCCAAGTAATAACATTTTGCAAATCCAAACATGACTTAATTTCTACTAATAGATAAATATGAAATACAAACAAATGTAGCTCTGTAACTTAAAAAGGAGACTCTATACAACTATTAATTTGCAAATGTCAGAAAGCCAGTGACATAGCAAACTGGAGTGAAAACAACTTTAAAAATAACACATAATGGAACATATTCTAAAGTTGTTAATTAAAAACTGCAGGGCTTTTTGTTGTGGTTGTTGTTTTGTTGTGGTTGTTGTTTGCAGAATGGGAGGTTTTTCTAATAATACATTACTGGCCATTCTGAATGTGCTGCACAAGTAGTGTTTTTCCATGTGCTAATATTTTAATGTTGTTTTTCTTACTGCAGAGCTGCAGCAACCTCATTTCAATTTCCATTAGAGAGTCAATATTAAGGGTAGGGGGTAGATAAAATAATAATTTGGCATGTCTTGGCATTAGAATACATGGAGCTTTCAGGCCATTGCCCAAGAATTTGCAGTGACATCAACAGAAAAGGATATAGCAGCAGCAGCTTTTAGGACATCAAACATATCAGCATCAGAAGGCACAGCAGCACGGACAGGCTGTACTGATGGGACTTCTTTCTTTCATTACCATTAAAAATAAATGTTACTTTCTTTTGGGTGTTTAAGGTTCTCCAGGACATTTCTGCAGACAATGATGCCACTAAAAACCCAATATTTGCCAAAAGTTTTCACACAATGGTATCTGTTGCTATGTCTACACTAGGCAAAGTAAGTCAACTGCAGATACGCAATTCTAGCTATGACAATTGTGTAGCTAGACTCAATGTATCTGTGTGCAGCTTAATTGGCTGTCCCTACTGAAGAAGGATGATGGGAAAGTTTCTCCAATTCACTTCCTTTACTCCTTGAATCTTGAAAGGAGTACAGGGCTCTACTGTAACCCCGAAAGGTCAGTTTTGTGCTTCCCTCCCAGATACAAGAAACTTAACCCCAGCAGGTCAACCCTGAGCTTGTCAATTTTCTGGGCTAATGTAGATATAGCCTGAGTTACCACAGTTTCTGCTATCAGAAAGGTAGCTGTGTTAGTCTGTATCTTTGGGAACAACAAGAAGTCCTGTGGCACCTTATAGACTCACAGATATTTTGGAGCATAAGCTTTCATGGTTAAAGACCTGCTTCATCAGTTACTACCCATCTTAAATATCGGGTAGGAATTTGCCAATATGGCCATACACATCTTAGTATTTAGCTTTCAAGACCAGAGACTTATTTAGCACTATTCGTTGTTCCTTCATATTTTTTAAGGTGTAAAAACAGCATATGTCAGTCTCTCTTTCACTATTAACAAATATCATTACTATTTTTTTGTTATGAAATTGAATTGGCTTTATCCTAAAGTAACTATTTGTTTACAGATGGTGTAGTCCATTTTCAAATTGTCACTGTATGTTAAATCCTAGGTTACTGTTAAAAATCATATGACAGCTGCATATCTGAGATAGCTGTCTCATTTAGTTATTAAATGTTATGTACTTCATCACTTCATTATTATATAATGTAAAGTAGTATTACAATTGTCTTAATAGGTCTATAGTTAATCTGTGTATAAGGCTTTGTGGCTTCAAGTGACAGAAGCTTATGGGCCACATTTCAAAATGTATTTAGGTGCCTAAAGATACAGATAGTGCCTACTATGAATTTCAAAGATGCCTGACTGCCATTGAAAATATCACTTTTGAAAATCCCATTTTCAGAAGTGATTTGGGCATTTGGGAGCCTAAGTCTTACTGACTTTCAAGTGTTATCATCAGCATTTTTTGTAATGGTGAGAATTTAAATGCTTTTCAGTGGTGTTACATAGGCTGTGGAAGAGAATTAATCCTGCTAATTGTGTGCATTTTGTGATTGCACATGGGAAAAAATCTTGGCCCACTGAAGTCAGTGGGAGTTGTGCCATTGTATGCAAGCATTGAGGAGCCCAGCATTATAAAATAGCATTTTGAAAATCAGAAGGATAATAATTCCAGAATGCTTTCATTCAGGTGACAAAGTCCTAAGGAACCTCTTCCATTAATGAGGTTTTCCTCATGTAGCAAATCCAAAGGCACAGCATGAAATGGCCAAGAGCTAAAAGCAGACATTTATCAGGTAAATGGATGATTTGCTTGTCATAAGGCTTCTACTGCAATAATCCAAAATGGATTCTGCTGACACAGATGACTACAAAACCAGTTGGCTGATTGTGTAACCTGATGTGCTCAAGAGAGCTTCAGTAGAAACATGTGCTTGATGTTGCTAGTCTATGGATTCTGACACAATGAACTTGCTTATTTTATGTGAACTGTACTATGATTGGTACAAATATACTTATAAGCAATATTTAGCGTGTGTGTGTGTGTGTGCGTGAATTCTGTCACACCCTCCTACCCCCACGAATGAGGACTGAACAAGTTATGCAAGAGAATTAGGGATGATTCTTGGGTATCTCTGGCTAATGTCTGAAATATTTGTGACACCTACTTAATTATAACTGTATTTCTTTTCTTCTGGGATGCTCAGCTATTTGTTATCTGCATAAAATTTTGGCTCAGTTTACTGGCAAAATATGGCAAATAAAATTATAAATATACAAAAAAACCCACAGTCAAAATGTCTGCAGGCCTGTTTTTGATTTATGTTTCATGAAATAATTATTAGATTAATGTGGCAGCAAGTGGGTTACAAGTAAATTCTTTATGCAACTGATGGATTCTCATTTTTAGCCACTTAGTATTTGAAAAGTTAAGCGTTTCTAAATCTTCTGGCAGAGGCTAACTACAAGGCTGCAATTATGAATATAAAGAGTGTTTTTGTATTATTGAATGCCCCTCCAAACTCACCTAATAGAAAATCAGAAAGAGAAAGGGGCTATAAAAAGCTTTAGGCTTAGTGTTCAAGACTTTCCCCAATGAACGTCTTTCAGCCTCCTTAAAAAATAAAGCAGACAGGAATAAAACAAAAGCAGATCTGTAGTGCTGCAGCACATCTCAAAAACCTCGCTTCATTGCTTTATTAGTGTTCTGAACAGGTTCAATACAAAGGGTTTCCTTGCCCTTTCTCAGATGAATAGGCCTTTCACAATCTGCTTAGTAAGTGGAAAGGGGGAAGGCTAGTTAATGTACAACAACAGCAGCAACAACGATGCAAAAAAGATTCTATTCATAAGGGGAGGGGGTGAAGACTTCAGGAATTGATGAGATTTTAATTCAGAATAGAGCAGAATGCTCTAACTAGGTCTAGACCTACCTTGTAGCTTGAAAGCTTTTTTGAGTCTCCAGCGAACTGGTGTAATGTGGGACCTTAAAGTTACTTGTAGCTAATGCAGTTACAGAGAGAGTTAAAATGAGAGCTGCTAAAACATTTTAGTACTTATTGTATTTTTCTCTTCATCCAGTTTATTTTTTCTATGTCTAAGATAAATCCACAAAGAATACCATATATGTATTCAGTCTAGCATAGAAAACATGTTAGGGGAATAGTACCTGGCTGACCTTTTTCTTAACTGCTATAAAGACACAAAAATCTGACGCAAATATCACATTTGCACTAACCAAATCAACACTAAATGCTCTGTGAAGTGGATTATATGTGTTTTTGTAGCTGAATACAGCTTTCTTTGAGTTCCTCTTTCGGGCACATTGCCTTTGGCTATACCAAGCAGAAGTTTTACATTTGCCAGAGTATTTTGTGATACTGAAGTTCCCTGTGAAGACAGTATCTAGTCTGTCTGTTTCTAAGCAAACAGAAAATAAAAATCCAGAACTTGGTTATTTAAACAAGAAATTTGACTCAGCACTACCACAGGAATGGAGATAAATTGCATGGATTTGGCAGTTAAAGTATCTTTTCTGTGAAATTTCAGAACATGAATATAAAAGTTCAACAAGATAATAATATTGACTATTTTACTTCCTCACATGCCGTGGAGACACTAATTAACTAACTTTACACTTTGTTAAAATACCATTCCACCCTGGAAAATGGCCTGGTGGGGCTTTTTGTGTCCTACTGATTCCTGTTGTGGTGTTTGGGCAGAGGCATACAACAAATCCTGGTTAGGGTGAAATAGGAACATATATATCAAGGAACACTACTTACAAGGGAAGTGATTCCTGGCCTGCTTTATCCCTGTCCAGGGCTTTAGAACTTCCTGTGCTTGGACAGAGCCAGAGAGAGGGACACTGGAAGTCATAAGAAGGTGAGTTTTCAAAGAAGCCTGTAGCTGGCTTCCATTTCTGAATTAAACTGGCTCTTTTCAGAGTTTCTGTCATAGTTGTGAGACCTGCAAATTTACCCTTCACTTAGACTTACCCTCCTGTGCATTATGCCCTTCTGTGGTTTTTGGAATTGCTGAGTGGTGTTTCTAACTCAACTCTGTAGAAACAGATGAATTAATCATGCCAATTACAATCATATTGTTGGAATTAGACAGCAGGTAGAATAGTAGCTACACATGATGGCTTGCAACGTTGGTACAGCCAGGCCGCTCTGTCGACAGATGGGGATCTCTCCCAACATGCCTGGGGCATTGTCACTGTTGAGGGTGCTGCCCCTGAAGCCAACTCACGCGTGCCCTTGGCTTGGCCTCCCACCCGCGTGCCCAGCCTGGATCCCAGGTGTGTGCCCGTGTGGCACTCACCTGATCCCCTGAACAGGTCTTGGGGCACCCTGGAGGTTGCCCAGCTGGAGGGGACCAGACTCCAGGATGATGACCAGCAGCCCCTCATGCAATTCCTCCGAGTCCCCCTGTGTGCTGGGTACCTGCTGGGACTCTGGGGCTGGCTCTTGCTTGCTCTGGGATGCAGGGATTCCACCTCAGCAGTGTCCAAGGTTCCCCCACAGGGAGAGCTATCACCACACACACCCCCCAGGAGATGGTGGAGCCTCTCATAGAAGGGGTACTATGCTGTGTCTGCCTCCAACTGCCCCCTCATATAGCCCTGGTGGAGCTCTTTAACCTTTGCCTATACCTGTTCCAAAGTGCAGGCAGGACAGCCATGGTCCACCAGTGCTTCAGTGATATGGACATAGCTGGGGGCATTGTGCAGAGTCCAACAGCAGAGATTCATTGCCCCAGAGGGCCAGCAGATACTTTATTTCTGCCCTGGACCAGGAGGGCACTCGCTTCTTGGTCTGGGATGGGTGCTGTGAACCCTTGCGGTTAGGTACAGCGGTGTGGAGGCAAACAGCATGGAGGCTGGGGCTGTTTCCTTGCTGTTTCCTTGCTGGACTGGGGCTTCCTGGGCTCTCTGTGCCTTTAAGGTCAGCTGGAGGATGAGAACAGAGAGCTCTGATCGCAGTTGAAAGAGCACCTCCTGGCCCCAGATCACCAGAACTATGGAGAGTTCTGTTGACAGAGCATTATTCCTCAAAGCAGAGGGAGACAACACTGTCAATGCAAATGCTGTGTGTTGTCATGACTGTTGCCAAAATGCTTTGTGTGTGTAGACACTCCCTGAGTTTTGTCGACAGAGGGTCGCTTCTGTCGACAAACCTCTGTAGCGTAGACACGGCCTCATTGTCTACTTCAGGGGTGGTCAAACTACAGCCCCCTTACTGGGCTGCAGCTGGTGTGCATACTATTTATCTCCTGCTGCTGGGTTATCAGCCAGGGCAGGGAGCTGCAGGCTTTCTAAATAGTTGAGGACTCCCAGACAGTGGCCAACAGTGCAGTAGCAGCAAGAACCAGGAACCCTTTTAATAGGAGCAATTTTAAAGGCTCCAGACTCATGGCTCCTATTCTCTGCTGTTATCACACTGCCTAGCCCTCATCTGGGGTTTCTGCAGCTCTTTAAAAAGCTCAAGGCTCCCAGCCCTGCCACGACCCAGCAGTGGGATATAAATGGCATGCAGGCCAGATATAACCTGTAGGCCAGATCCAAGTATTAGGTGGACACCTTGTGGGCCATATCTTGCCCACCCCAGCCCTAGACCTAGCTTAACCTTCATTCACATTCTCCCTCAGTGTGAATGGGACTGTTTGTGGAGTAAGGGAGGGGTGCACAAAATGGGGAGCAGGCCTCTGGAGTGGGGAGAAATGTCCTAAGACAGGGGAACAGCATCATCATCTGCTGGGTCTCAGGCTCATCCACTTCATTAAACATGTTGAAATCTGTTACTGTTTTTACATATATCCACATTTATGTACCAATAATGAAGATTTTACATTTTACATACTTATTACCTTATACATGCCAAAATGTTTTTGGGTGTTTTTTTTATATGAACGTAACCAAAATTGCCATTGGTTTGGATTA